>NC_140589.1:1688079482-1689279482 GCF_964204655.1 Triturus cristatus
CCTGCTAACACCCAACCCCCCACCACCCTGAAAATAACCCCTCCCCTGGAAATGTGGAAACTACCCCCCTACACCACGCAGGCCACATCTCCCACCTCCCATAATTAGACCTGGGTGTCATGTTGTTACACCCCATTGGGCACTCATGGGCACACCCCCCCTGCCCCCCCTGCACCAGATTAGAACAATCCAAAGGGAAAAATTTTTAGAGAACATTTCTTGTCAAGGGTATCCCACATCAGCTTGAATACGACCAGGAAATCACACTTAACCTGAGGAGCCAGATATCCCCTTCAAACAAGTCTGGGCCTCCTCAATATCTGAAAACATGAAAAATCTCCCCTTGACCAGCACTTTTAATTTAGATTGCTGAACGATAGACGCCTGAGCCCCATGAGCCTTAAAGAGATGTAGCATCTTAACGAACTCTTTTCTTCTTCGAGCTGCAACAGCTGTCATATCGGAGAAAATTCTACATTTCTGTGTCTCGTTGAGGGGAAATTGTCGTTGTTGAATAGCCTTTGCCAACACTTTTTCTTTAACTCTATAATCAGCAAAGTTTAAAAGAATTGTTCTTGGATACGGAGAATTTGGAAAGGGTTGGGCTGGAATGCGGTGTGCCCTAGTGATAGACAGATCTCCTTCATAGTCTGGCAATACTTGCTGCTTGATGAACGTGTTAACCCATAGGAGGGTCTGAGCACCCTCAATCCCTTCAGGCACCCCCACTAGGCGCAGATTAGACCTCCTGGAATGACTTTCCAGCTCCTCAACCTTATTCTCAAGATATCTTTTCTTCTTGTCCGCTTCTTTTGTTTCAGTCATCACCGTTGCCAATTGATCTTCGATGGTGGAGATTCTGGCCTCTACCTCAGAGAATCTAGTAGGGAGACCCATAATAGCCTCTTCGATTTTATCTAGCCGCTGATTAAGGGTATTGATCTCGATTTGCTGAAGCTTTTTCATTTCCCTTATCTCTCCTAAAATTAAATTCAGCATATCACGGATATCGATTTGAAAATTTTCAGATTTCTCCGAGCCAAGTTCCGCAAGCGGTAGAATTCCAGCGCTGGATGATGGTAAAGTTGAAAGTATTTCTTGAGATTGTAATTGGTAATAATGATGGGGACAGGACTGATACTTTGTTATTTGAATGTCAGGAAATTGTAAAGGGGGTCGTAGCTGCCTTGAGAAAATTAGTGGAGGTTTTGGAGAAAAGAGTGTCAAAAGAAGATGTGGTACCAAGTAGAGCAAACCAAGTAAAGATGATGGAGGATGAACTTGAGGGGTCTCTTCATACAAATAGCTGCCAGGCTGTCCCTCTGTTCTGCCCAGTGATGCCGGCCCGGCAACCACCTATCCAGAATAACGTTCTCCCTCATTGTCTAAGTGGGCCTGGTTAGGCAAATGAGGTGCCCTTCAAAGGACAGAGGCTTAGGAAGAGGGATTGATAGAGGAGAAGTAGTAATAGATGAGGATGGTTCACAAGCCACTATAACTGTTCAACCCCACTGTAGGTTGGTGGTTACAAATGGCTGTTACATTAAATATTGTGCCACGAGGAAGGAAGCTGCAGTTTTTCTCATGCAGGTCCCAAAGCTAACTCCAGCAGCAAGGGAGGATCACAATTCACTTATAAACAAGGTCACATATTGGTTTAGGAAGACCCACCAATGCTACTCTATTATAAGGGATGATACTATTCAAGCAGAAAGACTATCTGTACACCAGAAGACTCAAGATATGGAGCAAGTATGCTTTGCCCATAGAGATTTAGTAGATGGCCTGATGGTCATAGACTCCTGTACTATCCGTGTAAACACTACAAAAATTGTGATTAAATACCGTATAACCGTGGAGAAAACTCCCCAAAATGGAAGGGACACTAGTCAGAAGGGAAACAACAAGGCCAGTGGAGCCACTGAACATGAGGATTGACTCCAGGAAGAGGGTGTAGGTAGAGTTGAGGGGGAGCATTAACAGCTGTGACCTTCTTGTGTAACCCTCATCACTTAAGCACCCACCCTTCCCCAAGCCCAAGGGTTGGTTGGTGAGGTTGTAAAGAATGATTTGTCGGTATATCAAGTCACCCAAGAAAATGATGATGGGGTCTGAGGGAGATTTGTGTCAACCACAGAACAACTCAGGTGACATGGGGAAGTTTGCTCCTGCACCGACGCTCCAAATCCAATACATCTCCAGTAAATCAATTCCAGATAAAGATATTGATTTAGAATGAAGGAGGGTTCTCAAGGATGTTGATAGAGGAAGAATGGGGCAAATGTATTGATTCACATGATGTGTACCCTTCCCAAGAAACATTGAGTCTGTTACCTCTGTTCAGGAGTGGGTATACTTCCTATTGCCAAAACGCTACTAAGAAAGGGAAAGGGGGCTTAGCGATTTGGGTGAAAATATCTTCACAATGTAAAATCAAAGTTGTCCCTGTAGTCTCTCTAGATATTATGGCAGTTAAGCTTGCCTTTCAGTCCGAGATGAAAATTAAAGAGTACAATGTGTACAATCAAGTGGGCTCAGGTACCACTACCTTTGGCCTTGCTCTTACTGAGAGCAAAGGCAGTTATCCATTATTGGTAGAAGGGGATTTTGGCTGTCCATTCGAACCCTTTGCAGCTGCTCCTTCAGATCTGACCATAGATAGAAATTGGAGAATCCCCCAGCTAGAGCTCCCTGTTGTTAGATGGACAGAAAAAACTGCTCAGGTGTTAGCTCTAACATTGCAAAATGATCTGAGGGCTGCCAATGGTAGGGTAAAATTCTGATCGGAAACGCAAAATGACTTATAATAGACCCAGTCAGGCTAGCCTTATTGACTACTGTCTGGTTGATTGTAGACTCTGGCCAGCTGTACATGATATGGAGGTGGATATATGAATAGATAGCGACCACAATGCTTTGAGTCTAACTCTAGGTCATTCAAAAGCCCTGGAAGTTGCTTATGGGGGGTCTAGAAACTTGGGTGTATTGTCACAAGCTAATAACCTCAGGACTATAAGATGGGATTGGGTGGGAAAAAAACCTGTGGCCCTCCTCAAAATTATAAAGAGTAAACTAAGAAAGGAGGTGTCTCTCCTGTCCTCCCTTCCCCAAGATGCCAGAATAGAGGAGATTAATTCTATGCATGATGCATTATATTTGTTGATTAGGGACAACCTGGGAGAAGCAAAACGGGTGGGGAGAAATCCAACAAAAGCATCAGCTTGGTATAACCAGGATTGTAGGAAGGTGAAGGGGATGCTCTTATCTGCAGCCACGACCAACTCATGCAAGGAGTTGTGAAGTGCAGAGCTATGTATAGATTGACACTGGATCGTGCCAAAAGGAAATGGGAACGTTCGTTATGGTCCACTATTCACAAAGCATTGGTAGAAAAAGACAATATGTGTTTTTGGAAGAAAACATCATTATGTTTAAATAGCCCAAAGCCTGCCCTTGAATTTACTGTCCAGCCAAATCAGTGGGTGCATCATTTTAGTGTATTGTACTAATGTAAGGATGGCAGGGAAGAATCCAACTGTAGTCACTTGGCAAACAACCGACCTACTAGGTCAGTATTTGGTACTTTCTCCCAAATAAACCCTTGCAGCAATCAATATGTGTATCCCAGCTAGAGCCCCAGGCCCGGATAGGATCCGAATGATCTATATAGGGAAGATCCAGAAGTGTGGGGTGTTTACAATAAACTTCTGTCAAATGCAATTTTCATGGGTATGGAGATTTCCACTAAATGAAAGTTGGCAGAGATCATACTGATCTTTAAAAAGGGGGACAGAGCAAACCCTGGTTGTTATAGACCCATCAGTTTAATTGTTTAAATATTTTGTAAACAGATATTGGCGCGACTCCAGAAGTGGAATTTAGAAGTAAGTCTTTTGTCTGATCTGTGGGGTTTCGTGCCAATGTTCTCACCCTGGATCAGGTTTTTCATTTTATATGCATTTTCTGGAGTGAAGTAATAATAAAAAGGGGCAAACTGTTTGTCGCATTTGTGGATCTGCAAACAGCCTTTGACTTAGTATCAAGGGGAAAATTCTGGAAGCTGTTGGCCGATATGGGGTTGGCAGATAATGTATTACATATTTTGAGCAGACTACATGTTGATAATATGGCCCAGGACGGAGGAAGGGTAGTTAACAGAGCCTTTTAAGATCAGGCGTGGGGTTAGGCAGGGGCGCGTTTGGCACCCACCCTGTTTTCACTATTCATTAATGGAGTAGTGGGTCAACCTGATAGAGATGGGTGCAATGCCCCAAAAACCTCTTTGTCAATGATACTTTATTGATATCAAAAACTCCCCAAGGGCTCCAACTGTTATTAAATTATTTTAACTCTTTGTGTGATGAGTGAGGGCTGAAGTTAAATAATACATAGACGAAGTTCATGGTCTTTTCTAATGATGTATTTACGCCTTTTAAAAAGAGTATGCTAGTTGGGGGGCAATTCAACCTTTGATTATTTAGGCATCCAACTTACCTGAACTCTTCGATGGGCTTCCTGGGAGGAGAAAGCACACCTTGCACTAATCCAACAAACCTCACATATAACTAGGATACGTAGAAGAACTGTGTTTAGAAAAGTGGCTCTGGCATTTGAAATCTACAAGACCAAGGCCCTAGGCTCAGCCTTGTATGGAGCAGAACTGTAGGGTAGTGTGAACACTGACAACTTATCAGTGACTGAGGATCGTTTTATTGGATCCCTACTCAATCTCCCAGGAAGCACCACCCTGATGCCAGTTTTTTTAGATCTGATTCAAAGGAAGATTGCTCATAAAATAGAGTGTAGACTTTTAATGTTTTGGCATCGGGTATGGTCTACAGAAGCACTTGCCCTCTACCGTGTGGGCCTCATGGACCTTATTCAGCCTCTTTTTTAAAGCAACATTTCCTGACTACGATCACTTAGGGTACTTCTGAGGAAACTAGGGTTGGAACTATATTGGACAGACCCAGAGAAGATGGCTTTGATTCTGAGAGTCAGGATTAAAGAAATCTACTGGGAATTTATTCAGGTGGAATGTCTAACCAAAGCTGAGGGATCCCTTACTTTAGAATTTATAGATTTTAAACCCTATTGCAACACAAATCCACCAGTTATGGCACGGAACTTGTTTGTCCAATTTCGATATAAGACCTTCCCTACTAGGGAATTTTGCAGTACATTACAATCCCAGGAATCACTTGGTAACCAGTGCCCAGCATGCAAAGGAGGTTCTGAATCCCAGGCACATCTATAATCTTTTTGTCTCTTTTACAAAAACTTGAGTGAATTTTCCCCCTATGTAGGTGTATTGGTTCTAGACGCTATCTTAAGGTGCTTCGAATTCTCAGTACTGACACTAGGAGTGCTGTAGTGTTGGGCCTAGCTAAATTTCTGATGGCCCTATGGATTAGGTGCAAGAAGTATATCATGTGATCTTTTTAATTAATTTAATACTGTATGTTGTTTTTTTGCACTACTTTTTCTGAGCCGTATATATTGTGTGATTTTTTTACTACTAAGTATTGAATGATGGTTTTTGGACTATCTTATCTCCTGATATGTAGGGTTTTAGGTGTTAGGTGCCTAGTTTTAATTTGTATTTATGGATTGGGGGCTGATTCTGTTTGAAGAAAATTCATGCCATGTTTGTTTTTCCAGGAACCACTGCACACATATGGGTTTACACTCGATCAGCATGGGTAACATCCCTCAAAATAATGTTTTTAAATAGGCCTTTTGCCCTAGTCCTTCCTTAAAAAATCATTGCTGATTCTGTTTAAAATGATTTTATGCCATGTTTGACTGTTCAAGGAACCACTGTGCACATATGGGGTCATATTCCATTAGGAAGAGTAATATCCCTCAAAAAAATATTTCTTTTAAATAGGCCTCTTTTCCTTATTCATTTTTTAAGGAATCATTGCTGTATTTTATTGTAACTTATTTTTAATTCTTTTCAAATTATGATTGCTATTTTTATAATAATATTGTGTTATGCACCTAATAAGAGCTAAGTGATCGAAATAAACATGATGATGATGATGAGAAACTGTTAAAGACTCTGAGTAGTGTACTCGGTTTGCCCATTGGACTTAGGATGGTAACAATAAGAAGGGCTGATTTGATCTCTAGTGCCTTGCAAAGGGGCTTCTAAGAATTCAAAATCCTTATGGCTCAAGATCTATTATAATGTTGATAGAAACTCTATGCCAAGGTCACGGAACTACTGGATGAGACTGCAGCTATACAAAAGGTTTGCAAAGTAATGATTTGTTTTAAGTATAAATGGGACAAGAATTGATAAATTCTTGAACATCTTAAAAATTTGTATGGTGCAAAGGAGAATGTAGAACAAGATGTAATGTAGTCCTTCTTCCTCTATAATATTAAATGAATGAATCATGACACATGCACCTCACAACCTATTTGAGCTCTTTGGTAGAAATAAAAGATTGCTTGTTGATTGACATACACATTGTTATGTCATGTATGCGGAGTCTTAAAATTAAACTCCTCTAACTCATTACAATACACTTACTCCTGTGCCTCTAAAAGACTGAACAATACAAATGACACGTTGAGGGTGTAATAGAGTAATTGTTCAGTAAATTATAATTCAGGATAAAGCTAAGACAATGCATGCAAGAAGGTTCTTATATACAAATTCTTCTGCCATGTATGTGGATCTTAAGATGAAGATTCTCTTATTCATTATGATACAATTACTGTTGTGCCTTTTTAACTCGCTCTGTAAAGATTGAAGAAGTGCAACACCACGTTGAGAGGAATAATAGGTTGGTAGTCAAGTAAGTGATGATTCAGGATAAAGATGAAACAATGCATCAGCAAGGAGATTTGTTGAGTCAGGAATAGAAGTCATACTGGGAAAAGAAAAACACCCATCTGGTGTGATAACTGTTCCTAAATTAAATATTTCTTATGCACTGTAATTTCCTGGAGTTAGTCCAAATTTCAGAGGACTCCTTAGTGCCCATCAATGGATCTCCCAATTCACTGCAAGCTAGTTCAACTACAGGTAATTATCTTTCTAGAACTGAATAGTTCTGTTCATTTTCAGATCAAAAATATGTCAAATAAAAACTAGGATGTTGTCATCCATCACGTTCTAACTTTAATAACAAGACAGCTCATGCTGTTCTTTCAGAAGTATCAGGTCTGTACAATATACATTTTACTATTGGAGCTTAAGTGAACACTCACTTGAGTAGTTTATATTTTCTTTCAGCTTGTTAATGAAAACCCCCATTTATGTTTTCCTTCCTTAAGACACTATCACCAGTTAAATGTGCTAAATCTTTGATGAATTGAAAATAAATATTGACAAATGCATAACACCTTATGTTTTCATTAACATTGGTGTGAGAAGGGAATTTAAGAATGGCTGATACCTTCTTGGCATCCTTAGACAGACCAGATGCATTCAACCTGAACACATGATACTCAAACTCCTCATTCTCAAATTCACTTTTCTAAATCAAGCCAAATTCCACCAAATCAGACCCAAACTAAGCCAACTCCTATATAGATGAAACAAACACATGCCATGATCCCTAAAACCCAGTAAATGTAGCCCACACCAACCCTAAGCCCTAAAAAGTAGCCCTAAGAGAAACACTGACACCAACTGATCAATTGCGTCGTAAAATCTTGTGATGCAAAGAGTTGCGTGCCAACAGTCGTTTCATTGTAAAAAATGTGTTGTAAATGCTGTACAATGTAAAAACTTCTGAGTAAAGTCTGTTCCCCGTTGTGATATCTTTAATTTTTCAATAAGTGACCAATAAGTTCCTGAAGCATAGCAATTGTCATGAAAATCTTTGGCAAACAGATTGTGACTTTAGCCAAGGAATTCCAAAATCACTATGCAATTGGGAGAGCCCGTTAGATTGAAATAAAACACTTCTATATGGTCTCCAAAAGAGACCAGTAATGTATTGAAGCCTGACAATATGACCTGAAGCCAATGACATCCCATCAACAGTAGACTAGCTCAGAAATCTTTTTTGCTCTCTTAGAGATATTGTTCTTAAAAGAACCCAATCATGATCAATAAATATTCCACATGCTCCACTATTGTGGGAACATTATAGTCCTTGCTTCCGTTTTAAGAATGATTTGCAAGAATAATGAATGAAGATTCATTGAGTAACTGAACCACTCATGAAAGATCCAGTACAACAGAGCAGTCATACACCCACTATTTTCTCTTTCTCAGAGATCAGATGCTTACTTGAGTCTCTTGATGACATTTTGGACTGTTTGCTTGAATTTGCATAGGCTCCTCTAGGGAAGAAGAGCCCATGTTATTTTCTGATCTGTGAGGGGTGTGTATACTGAGAGAGCCGGAAATCCCCACTCAAAAATGATTTCTTTCATTTTGTCTTTTCTGATGTCAATATTTATTTATCTATCTATCTATCTATCTATCTATCTATCTATCTATCTATCTATCTATCTCTCTGTGTGTGTGTATATCTATCTCTCTCTCTCTATATATAAATATAGATATAGATATATAGATATATGGATAACCAGGAGCACCATCCAAGTTCAAAGGAACAATAAACCAATAAACACTTACTTAAACAGAGTCTCAAGACCTGCTTCTATAAGCTCATTATTCTCCATTTTAAAGCCCTTCACGGCTTGGTTTGGAGCACATCCTGGTTTGCTGCTTGATCTGTACCAAAAGGAGAGCCATGAGTAAGGAGCAATTAGTGTTTTAATCTGCCTGGGCTCTACGGTACCTTCAAACCACAATTTTCCTGATCATTACTTATATTACAAGATTTAATTAATTCAGAATCTGCACAAAAATGTAATTAAGTCCCAAGATAATGCAGCAGTAAAATCACCAGAAAAGCATTTTCCTCTGTAGATAGTGTTAGAAGGGTGACAGATGTGATACCCTCATGCACAAACTACTCACACCATCACCTAAAAATCAATGAGATTAATTTCCTGGTACAGTGCATAGTTATCATGCGCACCACAAACACGCGCAACACAACCACACACACACACACACAAACACACACCCTTGCGATCACACAGGCTTCCAACATTTTTTAATACACCCAACGAATACATGCAGTGCACAAAATAGTAAGCTGCCAAGTTTGAAAATGTTAAATAGTTCCAATATTATCCAACAGTATATTAGCGCACAAGAAATTCCAAGAGCAAAAACTTTCCATAGTTTAGGAAAAGAATTGCTCACAACATGTGCTTATTTGAGTTCCTCTGCAAAGAACCAGTGTCTTTGGTTGGCCACCTAAGGGAATCCACTTATGGCTCTATTACTGGGCAAATTAACAGCGTGATTCAGTCAGGTATATTTATCCTGAAGAGAACTGAAGATAATTAATACACTGCATTGAATGCAAATTGGACCCACAGCACTTATCTCATTTTCAATTAGCACAAATGTTACAGCACTGCAGGCTTGTTATGGTTTTAGCATGGGCTGGGTAATTAATTTGTGTGAGCTACATATCAGACACCAGATAATGCAGTTTATTAATAAACGTCTCCCCAGGTATTGGTTTGTTAGAAGAGGTAAATAAATTAGATGTTCAGTTTTCTGGCCCGTGCAAATCTACCCGAACACCTCATTTCATGTTTAAGCATTTTTCTTCATCAACGGAAAGGAGCCACAAAGCACCAGCAGAGGGTGGCCTGACTGACATTCATCTGAGGATAAAGAGTTATTCTGACAGCTGAGGAGAAAGAATGTATTTGCTTGCAAATATGTATGTTCAGAAAATTTAAAGCAACCCAATGATGGCCAGTGCAAAGCTGCAATGTCTGGATGTTTTTTTCATATTTCCTTCACAAATGCATTTTTTTATTTTACCTAAAATTGTCGCAATTTGTATCATATGCAAACCATGACATAAGTAATTGTCTTGACAAACGTGCCACGCCCATTCAAGAGGAGAGTGGCACGGGTCTAATGTGTCAGTATCGCTCGTGGTGCATCTTGAAGCAGACTGTCACACATATATTACTAAAGCAAGTTGTGGTAGTGCACTGTTGTTTACAGACAACACATTTTCCATTGAAATGACCACTAAATTAAATTGGCACAGACATACAGATTGCAGATAAAATATACAGCACACAAACAATATATGGAAATGGGGTTTTAACAAATATTTATCATTTGTGCATCACCAAGTAAAGTGTCTTGATTTGTTTTGAGCCTACCAACATCGTTGTTTCCATCACAATTCAGAATTCTAAATCAAATGATCCTTGTGTGCGTTCCTAATGGCTGATATATCTTTTTTAATGTTTGCATAGTTCATTTACAGGCATTTAAATGATGTGTGTGTCAGAATAGAATTGACATTCTACAGCTTTTCCTTTCTGACTTTTTGCACCATAGCAAGATTGCCATATAATTCACTTTACAAAAATCCTCTCACTTTGCAGTCAGAGGAAAAAAAAGAAAACACCAATCTCCATACTGAAACATTAAGATCCAGTTTTTCTGAAGACATAACCTGACATATGACCCTTGTCTTTGAACAAACAGCTAATGTGACAAGATAAAAACAAAATGTAAAGGTCTCCTTATTGCCATTCTCCTTCTGAATTCCAGAATGGTTATTTAGGGGGTGCTCAAGCACCCCGCACTCCTACTTCCAGTGCCTATGCCACTGTCTCCATAAGGCATAACTTACATAGAATTTAACACAGACTGCCATTGCACTCAGACGAAGCAGCACATTTCATACCACTGGTGTGTGCCTGTGTTGATATATTAGGCGAAATGCCTTTTCTTGTGACTGACTCCTTGATTACTTACTAAAATAGGATTAGTATTTCTGTGTAAATTCCAATTTAACTAAATGTAGTAAGGGAACACTTATCAGGGACATTAGTAGGATAATAGAGAATATAAGCTTTTTTGTTTGTACATAAATATTTACACTATATATGAAGAAGGGATAAGAAATGAGGCATATAGTGGCTGATTACAATGGCGGGCAGAGTAGGTCCTCCCGCCATCGTAGCAGTGTTTGGGACCGCCCGCCAGACATGCGTCAGTCTCACCACAGCGATTAGGATGCGCCCGCCATACTGGCAGGCGCATCCAGGGCTTTTAACATTGCGGACGGTGCTTCTGGCTGCAGCACCGTAGGCAATGTTAAAAGTGCTTGCACTGCATTTCACTGCACTACGTGGCAGGCAAAACGTGGTGCCTGCCACTTGGTGCATGGAAATGCAGGGGGGTACCCATGGTACCCCCCAGTGCAGTGAAACCCCCCCAAAAAAGGGGGGCCCGCAACGGGCCCCCAAACCTAATCCCCGCCAGCCTTTCCATGGCTGCATCGCCGTCGAGTTTTCCAATCCGTTCGCGTTCTCCACGAGATGTTGATAGCCGGTCGCGCTATCCCGCGAGAGTTCGCGATCGCGATCACATCATTCGCCTCGCCATCAGACACCGCAAGAGTCTGAGATTACGAACACGTCATTTTCAAACCGCGAGAGAGAGCATGAGGTCGCGAACACGTCAATCTCCACCGCGACAGAGAGCATGAGATCGCGAACACGTCATTTTGGACTCGCCATCGACATCCGGCGGAAGTGTGGTGAAGCTTGCGATCGCAAACACGCTAAATTTTCAATCTGGAGAAGAATATTATCTCTAGCAGCATAAAACCTTCTGTAAATGATGATTGGGATCAAAAAAACTCCTCAGATTGACATTTGGCTGTCCTTTTGTGTGCAAGGAGTCCTTTTTAAAAAAAACTTCCTGTTCCTGTCCAGAAGGCTCCTCCCAGTGCTTTGTCCATCTCCTGTTCATTCTGCCTTTGGATTTTGAGCTGGAAGGGTCACTCTTTGTGTCTGCTGCATCATTATCATTGGATTTGAGGACTTTTGAATTTGATATTTTACAAGTAAGTTGGTGTTGTGTCTGTTTGATTGGAGGCATTGCAGTTGCTGCAACTACAATTTTGGTACTTATTCTTTTTTTTTTTTATTGTTGGGGGTAGCCAGTAGGCCCAGAGCTAGTCATGGGTGGGTGCATGATGAAGCAATTGTTTCTTTGGTGTGTGATGAATGCTTTTCAAATATCATTTAGGGCACGGATGGCATTGGATTGAGTTGGAAAATGTGTTTTGTGGGGGGGTATTTCTGTTTTTGGGTGTGTGTTAAAGAAATGCCTTTGTTGTGTGTGCCTGGTGTGTTGGTGTGCACCCTGCAGACCTTGTTTTGCCCTGTGGATTTTTGTTTTTGCATTTTATTGCATTAAAATGGCAAAGCAGTGTGGTTTAGCATGCATCTTTTGGCTGGCTTCTTTTATAGACCTTTTGTCAGTTCATTGTTTCCCAGTCCTCCTGCTTGTTGCTTGTGATTTGTGAGTGTCCATGTGGCTGGTGGCCTTTTCTGGTGGGAGTTATTAGTGTGCTGCTTTTGCCATATATAGGCCTGCATGGTATTCCTTTATGGCCTAGGCTTCTTGTTGTGGGCCTGGCCATGAGGCTGGCGGCAATTTTGAAGTCAGGCAGTGTGCTTTTTGCAATAGGCCTGCATTGTCTGTCCTCTGTTTCTTGCAGTTGGGTGGGCCTGGCCATGTGGCTGGTGGCCATTTTGAAGCCTAGGCCTGCAATTTTGTGTGGCTTTATCTGCCCACGGCCCTGCTTTCAACCAGTAGGCTCAGAGCAGGTAGCCACAGGTGCATTAAACAAGTGTTACTGTGTGTTCTGTTGAATTTAAACATCATTTAGGGCATGGATGGCATTGGATTGAGTTGGAAAATGTGTTTTTGGGGGTATTTATGTTTTTGGGTGTGTGTTAAAGAAATGCCTTTGTTGTGTGTGCCTGGTGTGTGCTCCCTGCAGACCTTGTTTTCCCCTGTGGATTTTCGTTTTTGCATTTTATTGCATTAAAAAGGCAAAGCAGTGTGGTTTAGCATGCATCTTTTGCCTGGCTTCTTTTATAGGCCTTTTGTCAGTTCATTGTTTCCCAGGCCTCCTGCTTGTTGCTTGTGATTTGTGAGAGTCCATGTGGCTGGTGGCCTTTTCTGGTGGGAGTTATTAGTGTGCTGCTTTTGCCATATATGCCTGCATGGTTTTCCTATTGGCTTACTGCGTCCATCCATCCCCTTTGCCAGCAGCAGCTCCCTTCCATTACATTTGTATTTTGGTTGTTGTTCTTATTCTTTCCTATCATTCCTGAGAGTGTAGTGTGTACACTGTACACAGTAAGTAGAAAACCATAGCCCTTGTTGCCAAAGTCTCACAAATGGCTACACTATATCTTTTATTTGTTTGTTTGTACTAGTAGTAATTGAACCACAACAACAAATGCAATATTTCACTGATGTTGTTCTCCTGGCTTATTTGCTTTTAGGTGCACAAAAAGACAGAGGAGGAGGTAACTATCAACATCATCCGTTGTACTGCCAGACAGAAGTCCTGCTGCGCACTACATCACATCCACGTGTGACCACAGACATCTCTGAAACTTGTGCACCTGCGTCCTGTCTGATATCTGAAGAAGATGGCCCCAAAGAAAGGTACCAGGTCCTCCAGTACCAAGAAAGTTGCCGGTGAGAAGAAGGAACAGAAAAAGGAAGAGGCACTAACCACGATGTGCCGGCAAATGTGTTTTTTGGGACCAAAAAAATTACGCCTGGAGCAGCGTTGTCTGGGAACCAAGCTGGGAGCAGCACCTCCGCACCAGCGGACCAACCCCACCAACCTAGGCCCAAACCCATGAGTGTCGCAGAGGTAGCCAGTCTACTAACGAGCAGCGATGTTGAAATGTCATTATCGCAAAGTAGTTCACAATCAACGCAGGCGGAAACTCAGCAGATAAGCGTGCAGCAGCAGGCGCAGCCGCAAGAACAGCAGCAGCCGCAACAACAGCAGCGGCCGCAAGAACAGCAGCCGCCACAAGAACAGCAGCAGACACAACAACAGCCCACAATAGTAGTTGTTCCTCTTTAAGTAGGGGCATTTCAGGAAATCGAGCTTCCTGCAGACAAAGTGGAGCAAACCACTGTTTCAGAAGATCCATTGTCTTCCAGACCCCCAGCAAGGAAAAAGAGGGTTTGTCCATCATCATCTTCTTCAAGCCCCGTTTCTGATGATCTTGATGCCACTTGGAAGCCACCAGCTCAGTCTGAGAGTGATGCACGCCACAAGACAAGGCTAGTGAAAAGGAAAGTCCCAGAAAGCCTTAGAGTTATGGAGGTAGATGTACAAGACGGGGATGATGATGATGACGAGCCAGTCATCACGGACATCACTCCCGGCCCAAAGGAGATGGAAACCAACATTATTATGCTATCCAAAATGGCTGCAAGGGATGTAGCACGGATACCACCAACACAGGTAACACCACCATGACCTCCAGCTTCCATATTTTCGTTTGCAACGGAAAGGCAGGGACCTACATCCAGCTCAACCACCACCTCAGTAGGTAGTGGTAGAAGTCACAGTGTAGCTGCACAGAGTCACATTCCAAGCACACCCTCCAGTTCATCTGGTATTGAAAGTGGCACAGCCAGCAGCACCAGAAAGTTCTCCTCCCCAGTTTGAGACTTATTTTCGGTTAGCAGTAAGGAGGAGAACATTGCTATATGCTCAATTTGTCGACATGCTGTTAGACGGGGTAAGCTTGGTACAAACAATGGTACCAGAGGCCAAATAAGTCATCTCAAAATACACCACACTATCGTGTGGGAGGCTCACCTACTTCACTTAGAACAAAGTAAAACTCAACCCATTGTTGTTGGGCATGAACAATCAGGGGACGATATTATTCCGGTGGAAGGTGAACAAGAGAGAGACATTTCTAGCCCTGTCCCCGGTAGTGTAGTGGTACCGCCCACATCCTCAGCAACATCTCAGTGGCACCACAGTAAGAGTCAGAGTCAGGCTGAGACACCAAGGCGACTGAGTAGTACTGCAATGAAACAAAGTGCGTCATTGAGCCTAACTGGGTTAAAAAAACACAACTGCGCCACACAGGAAAATAATCCAGCCTCCCATTGACAGCATGCTTAGGTTGGAGGGACAGTACCAACGCAACCACCCAACGGCACGGTTATACAATGCAAAGCTGGCTGAGATGTTAGTGCTGGACCTTCTCCCTTTTTCATTTGTGGAAGGGGTGGGTTTCCTTGAATTTGTGTCAACCATCTGCCCTAAATGAAAGGTTCCCAGCCGGTCCTATTTCGCAAGAGTTGCTTTTCCAGCACTACATCATGATGTGCTGGAATTGGTTGGACAAGCTTTGCAGCAGAGTGCTGTTCAAAATATCCACCTGACAACAGACATGTGGACCAGTTGCCAAGCCACTGATTACATGTCCATCACTGCACACTGGGTCTCTTTTGTGGGGGTTAGAGATAAGCTATCTGAAGTAGGTGCTGTTAACACAGCTGAGATTTTTATAGCTACTCGGAAACATGCAACTGTATCCATGTTCGCTATGGAGAAATCTCATACTGCTGTAAACATATTGGAAGAGTTTCACAGCAAGGTTTTTTAATGGCTGCACCCAAGAGGGCTTAAGATTGGTTTTGTTTCCACAGATAATGGCAGTAATGTACTTAAGGCCATGGAGCTTGGTTCCTATTTCAGGGTTCCGTGTTTGGCGCACTGCATTAACATTATAGTTCAAGACTTTCTGAAAAAAGAAGCCATAGTCAGCAACTTACTGACCACCTGCCGAAGAATATGCACTAATTTCAGCCATTCTTTTAAAGCTCGGAAGCAGCTGAGGATCATTCAATGTGACTATAGAATGCCAGTCAAAGCACTCATCCAGGAGGTGGTAACACGTTGGAACTCAACTTATTATATGCTTGACCGTCTGTCTGAGCAGTACAGGCCAATCAATGAATATGTCATGCATAGAAGGGATGTTACTGTGAAAGGCATGACCCTTCAGATGGACCAATGGTGCCTAGTTAAATGCCTGACTGAGATGCTTCTTCCTTTCGAGGTCTTCACACGTGAAGTCAGCGAGGATGACTGTACTATGGGCCAAGCTATCCCATTGTTGCAAATGCTAGAGCATCAGCTGAAGAAGGTGTCTGAAGCATACAAAGGTGTAGAGGGAAAAAAAGAAGCTTATGAGTTGGTGGAGAGCTTAGCCTGTCACTTACCTGACAATCCAAGGATGCAAAATTAGATTTTGTCACAAAAACATTACATTTGTGCCACAATTCTGGATCCACTGACAAAATGGGCACTGAAGACATTAATTCCTTTTTCAGAAATGGATGTTGCCCGGTACAAAACTTGGATAGCTGAGTCAGCGAGTAAGTTGGAAAATGAATGGCTGCTAATTAAAAGCTCGCTAGATAAACCCACAACAAGTACTGCAGCAGGGCATCCGGCGTCAAGTTCAACTTCGGAGCCTGAGGGCAGTGCGTTTGGCTCAGAACACTCACCAACACTATCGACAACAGCAAGAACTGGATCATTAGGCCCAGTAAAATCTTTACACGATTGGTATTTACAGCAAGGCATTGGTAAGTCCAGTGCTGATGCAACAAGAAAAGAGCCCGAAAAACGTTTAGCACCCCTGAACATTGAGCGGATGGTCCAGGCCTATCTGGACGACCCAACAGAGGTGTACATTGATCAAAACCCATTGCGGTATTGGTATTGGAAAAGGGGCCAATGGCCACTGCTCAGCAGGCTGGCGATAAACTATCTGGCTTGCCCTGTCGCAAGTGTCTGTTCTGAACGTGTTTTCAGTGCTGCTTGTTCCATTGTAACAGTGAGAAGGACCAGTCTCTCGCCCAAAAACGCGGAGAGGTTAACCATGATCAAAATGAATCAGCACTTTATACCACCGATTTACACAATACAGGCATCAAGGGAGGAAGATGAGGACAGCGGCTCAGGTGACGGAAGTGGTGTGTTAGATGATGATTACCTACTTCTGGTTGAACCCCCAGAGTTTGAGGACGAGCTATACTTCCCTGACAATTAGTCTTGCACTTCTTGCTTCCTTATTTTCTTTTATTTGTTTGTCTGTCTTTCTGGTTAAAAACTTCGAATCACAACAAATCAATCACCACCGTCTTCTACTCGTTTTATTCCCATATACGAGTTTCAGCTGTCTGCATTTCACAGTACATCCTCCGAATCCTGCTCCTCCATCCTCCTGAATCTCCCTAAATCCATTGCCCTCAAGAAGACAGATGATGATTGGATGATGCAAAATAGAAGAAAAAAGAAAATCTTTCCTAGTCCCTTCAAAAGAAGTGGAACATGATTGATGATGACTACTATAGCTATCCTCCTTTCTGATCCGTGACAGACTGCCCATTAACTGAAGATGAGAATGAACCGGTAATGAATGATGCCATGCATTGGACGATGACTGAGTGATTTTGTTGTTGTTTGTTGTGCATGAAGTTACTTCATTGTGTACTTTATGTAATAATCTACACACTAAAAGTAACTCAAGTCACTTTTTCCCTTCTTGTATTTTTAATAACAAATTTGTACTTCTACTGCAGGCCGATACATTGCATTTTGAATATAGGAAGGGGACTCAATCTGTACACTGCACACTGAGTAGGACAGCACCATGTTGATGATGGCGAGAGAGATGGCCCCTTCACTTAAGATGAGAAGGAACAGGTAATGAATGGCATGCATTGGACACCAACTGAGTGATTGGTGTTTATGTTTTTGATTGTTTGTTGTGCATTAAGTGAAGTCAAAGTGTACTAGTATTTACTCTACACACTAACAGTGACTCAAGTCAAAATTTCCACTCTTGTTGTTTAATAACAAAATTGTACTTCTACTGCAGGCCGATCCATTGCATTTTTGAATATGGAATCTGCACTCACTCAGTACACTGCAGACTGAGTTGAACAACACCATCATGATGACCACAGTGACATAGTATCTTCACAGTCACTCAGTACAAGGATGGGAGATGATTGATGGAATAAGTCAGGGCGTTTCATGAGTGGCATAAAAGGTAAACAACAACCACAGCAGACCTACATGTCTGTGTAGCGGTGGAGTCAAGTGTAGCGGTGGTATGACTGCTGTGCATTGATTTAGTCACTTAAATTGTAAAATGCTATGTTGCTGGATATGTGCTTTGTCCAACTCTTTCAAAAAAATGTACGCTAAATGGAGGATGTGCAAAGGGTGCCGTCACCGTGGGCCTGCTCTGTCCTGTTGGTGTTGTAGGTTAATGCTAGAAACAGACTAGTGTAGAGATGATGCATCCATGCCGCCTCGGAAAATTTTCTTGTTGCACTACACCATAACTTGTGCATTTTTTCCAACTTGGTTTCTCAATATCCCTTTTGTTTTTCCATCCACAATTACAGGCCGGGCCTTACCCTGTGCTATACTTGGGAAAACAATGCACACTTAAATTACCAATGAATCTACATCTGCCAGGCAGGCAGTGGCGTCACCCAAGATTGATGGACGGAGCATCCATGGAAGGGAGGACCAAGAGGAATGCAGAGATTCAACTCCCCATTTGACCAGGATAACACAGTAACAGTATCAACTTTCATCATCTTTTAAATAATTCGATTCATTTTTGTGTCTACAATCATTACAAAAGTGTGTTCTTGTTGTTATTATTATCATTAGGTTTGCTCTCTGTTTATAATTGATCCCTACAGATATTTTAAAATTTTCTTTGCTATCTGTAAAAGTAAGTCCGGTAACACTGAACACAAACTGTATGTAATCCGGGTCTCCTTATCATCATCATGCATGCATTTCCTTTTTTCCCTTAACATATTGATATGGATATGGTAGTCTACAAAGATTCTGTCGTTTGTTGTTTGTCCATGCGTACTGTTTTTCTTTCTCAAACCTTTCCCCAAACCCCCCTTCCCAACCATTCAACAAACCCTAACCCTCTTCCCCCGGGCTGTGTGACTTATTGAGGTATGACTAAATTAAATGTACACCAATAATTTATCACACGCTTGCTGGGGCGGATGTGGCAAAAGCAACAGTACTCCAATTTCAAGGCAGGGCGGGGATCTCTTCTTCTGCTTGCCCACCCATGAGCAGTATATTTGTGAGGTAATTTGTTTAACAAAGGAACCTAATACATCAGAGTTAATTGCCGGCATCAATTGGATTAATGGATTTGTTGTCATCCTCCTACACAGCACTAACAGTTACGCTTGTGTCCAGTGTACTGTAGGCCTAGTCAAGTGACTCGACACAAGTAGAGTTTAGAACTCTGTGTACTACTAGGCTATCCCCACCACCATTATGTCTTGTTGTATTTTTGCAAATTATTGTTTGGCAGTAAGTTCTGTACTGTACTTCATTCTACTACTCCTCGAAGAGTCTCTCTCAGGCTACTGACTGTCTCATTTTCTTTTTTGAAAAATGCTGCTGCCAGTGTCTACTATTACTACTACCACCACAACCATGGCATGTTAGGAAAAAAAACAAATCACCATGCAGCCATCGCTGTGCCTAAGTTAAACATCAAGCAAAGGTAAGAGAAGTTTGGGGGAGGCATAATTAATAATAGACATGTTTTCATTAATTCAATTTCACACACCCCTTTGAGTCCAGTTGCAGAATGCATAGAGTAGAAGAGACTGACAGTACTAGCAGGACAAGTCACTCAGTGAGGGGTGCCGCATCTATCTGTTTGTGTCTTACAAAGTCAGACAATTATTAAAATCAAACACTGGCTGTGGGCGGCCCTACACCAGCAAGAAAACAGTGTGATGTAAAACAGTAAGCCTTAACAACATCGTATGTAAAGTCAAAATATATTATTTAATCCCCTAACAAAAATAAACTATGTAAAAAAATCCCACAACCCCTGACCCACCCCTCTCCCTAACCCCAACCAATGTCCGTAAAGAAAAAGTCCAACATAATGTCCAATTGTCCAAAGAAAAGAGAAAACCCAACGCCCGATTCCCACCCACCAAAAGAATAAATAAAAAAGGGGCAATGAACAGGGTCTTATGTTCGGCGGGCTCGACTCTGGAGGACACGTACATGCTCCTCTAGGCGGGCAACACGGCGCTTCAATGCGTGGCAGTTGCATCCACGGGGGGGCAGCAGTGATGCTAAAGGAGGAGCGGCGTCGGGCGGCTGCCACTGGAGGGCGGTGGTTGGGGCCCGCGGCATTGGAGGAGGGTGCAGCTGCTGCCGCCTCCTCCTCCTCTTCCAGAACCACCAGCCGACGGTATTCACGCTGTATGGCCTCCAGCTTCTGGCGCCAGGCCTTGGCTGCCAACTCCTTCCTGTCAGGTTTCCCATTGGAAGGAGTAGCTATATATCAAGAAGAAAAAACAAGACTATTGTAAAATATACTCTTAGCAAAGCAGTAAGACAAATTAATTCTACACATAGTGGCACGGTAGCACTAGCAAGCACAGTACATAACATTTGTGGTATGTATCTATCCTCCCACTTTCTTGGACTTTAACATTTGTGGGAGTTTAAGGCATTCAACCAACCATGCATCTGATTCCTATCAGCCACCTATGCATGCATGCATCCCACGTATCCTTCTTTGCCAGTCATAAATATTAAATCTCGCCCGTCCTTCTTCCTTCCACTCTTCTTTCCCTTTTCGTTCAACCCATCCATCAAGGTCATCTGATCTGACTTTTAGTCTTCTCCATAAAACTTTCACAGCTGAGTTGAAATCAGATAGAAGAGGCCATTGGTTATGCAACACTCCCGCCGCTAATGCTTTTACTAATGCTAAGTAAAGGGTGTCTTCAACCGTTCACAACAACTTCTTACTTAGTAAGTCTCAACTGTACAGTATACAGTACACCCTGGCAGTGAGTGTAATGTCAATAAGTAAGGATTAGGAATCTAACTTACCACCGCCCACTACTGCTGCTGGCTCACCCTCTGCAGCTCCTCCTGCAACTGCCGCATCCTCTCCTCCGTCAGCAGCCGCGTCGCCTTCGCCGCTGGCCCCGGCACTGGTGGTTGGTAGTGCGCCTTGAAAAAACATTACAAATTTTTAGGTGTCATATACACCTCCCTGTATTTTTCACTAGCAAGATTGAAAAATGAGTTAATAGTAATACATACATATACAACATACATCACTAGTACAAATCAGGGAGTAGACACTAGTAGTTATATGTTCTCTAGGGGTCATTCTAGTCTTTGCTTAGTTAGCCAGAGCCATGCAACCATTTTACCTTTGTGTCTTTTATTTTTGCACATGCGTCGTTACCTCGCAGCTTGTTGTATAAAGACGCCTTTGAGCCCACATGAGCTCATACTGCTACTGTCTAAGCGCTGCGTACAAGGTCAAACAAAACAAGCCACTTTGTTATGGAGTTCTGGTGTTAGTCCATATTGCTTATCCATATAAATGCTACAGTTTTTGGCACGACTGAGAAATGCTTGCAATATACTAACGCGCACCATTTTTCTCATAACAGACTGAAGATTCCCTTCTACAAACCAGAGCTTTGCAGAGCTTATGATGTAACCAGTACTAGGTTCTTGTAAGGTGAGGGGTCCCCAGAATTTGCTCAGAGATCTTCATATATAATTTTATATAAACTATATTCCTGCCAAGGGGGTGGTGGTGCTTCTACCACTGTTCAGTTATCATGATTTCGCATTTTTTTTCTTCGTTCTATGGACTTGTAGTTGTTGTAAGTGTAACACTGTTTATAGTTTTAATCTTATGCATTTTGCTGTTGGTGCTGCATTTTAGAACAACGTAATAAGTAACTAAACCTAAGTATCAATCCACCCCTATCTCTTAGTGACAGGACAAAGGAAGGACTAGAGTCACTCTAGCATTACCTAACTTAAGTTCTCTATAATAAACTCTTACATAATCACGCAAAATGAGCGCAAACGCAAAGTTGCAAATAACAAGATTAGTAGCGCAGAGCACCTGTGTCATAACAATCGCAGAAGTCTTTTAAACGTAATTTACCTGTAATGTAAGCAGCAGCATTCTAGCTGGTCGGAAAAAAATATATATTCGCAATATATAACACAGAGCAGAAGAACAGACACAAAGTAGTAATAATTAAATAGCTACTCACCAAGACCCGGGACCTCCACTCCTAGCAGGTCCAGCAGGTCCTGCTCCCGGTCCAGGATATCAGACCACCGGTGCGTCAACTGTTTCTGGCTGCACCGGACACCAGAGCAGCGAAACACTGCCTGGTGCACCTTTCCCCACCGCTGCCGATGCTCCCGGAGCCCGTACCCGGACCCAGGCCTGCCACCTGCTGCCAGGGTTAAGGGGATGTGGCGCTGCACAAACAAAAACAGTGCGGCCAACTCCACCTCCCCAAATAAGGTCCACCCCTTGCGCAAGGAAGGCGGTTGCGGCTCTGGCTGCGATGATGAGCCCTGCTGCGGCCCTTTGCCATGGTTCTGGGGTAGGTGGGGGCGGAAAAGAAAAGGTAAAAATTTAAAAAGTAAGTAAAAGAAATGAAAAAAGCAGGTAATAGAAAAAGAGTGAAAAAGTAGTTAAAAAACACACAAAAAGTAGACAAAAACAAAACATATAGAATCAGGAAAATAGAGAGAGAGATAAATAAAAAAGATCAAAAAAAGTTTTCGGAAACAAAGGATTGAAAAGATAGAGGGAGGATTGAAAAGCAGGCCCCAGAACCATAGCAATAGAGTGAAAAGCAAGATGGCCGCGCCCTTTGCGACCGCATGGGCAAGTTCGCGCTCTATTTTTCCCGCCGAGCACACAGATAGCGTCGCAAACGCATAATACGCATTTCCGACCAGGAAATACTTATCGTGAATGGGTGCGAGCATGCATTGCGTGACCCGGAACAGGAAATAGCATCGCGAGCGGGTGGGACAAGTGAAAACAAGATGGCCGCGCCCATTAGCGACCGCATGGGCAAGTTGGCGACACATTTCCAATGCAGTCACGCAAAAAACATCGCGAACAGGCAGGACAAGCACTTCCGCGTCTTCACGATATTTCCGCATGTTTGCGGAGATTTTTACGTTTTCGCGAAGATTTGCGTAACGCGATTACGCAAATTCCGCCCACCCCTAGGTAAAACGCTTGGTGATGACGGAAGGACCGCCACCGACGGTTCAGCGGTGTGGGTCCTTTCGCTATCATAATGACCCCCATAGTCTACAATGTCACTGCCAGACTAGCCCACTGACATTAGTACAGCCTCACTGACAAGGATTGGAACACATCTCTCAACACCCACCGACCAGAATACAGCATCAACCTCCCCAAAGCCATCAAGAATTTCAATAATTGGGTTACCTCCTGTGTTGACTCCCTGTCCCCCCTCAAACACAGCAATACAACAAGATTCAGAACCCAGGCCAGGAATTCAGGGTGATAAAACACCACTGTGAATAACGAACATTAATAGAGAATGAGCTAGGACAAAGCAGACAGGAGGACACTCTAATTCACCCTAAGACACTACCACCAATGATCCAGACCACCAAACGCGCTGCTATGGCAGACAGCATCAATGCCAGCATCAACAGAAGCAAAGATATCTTCACCATTTTGAAAAATGTCACCTCACCATTTGCTGCATCCAATTCGATGATCCCCTTGAAGGACCTCTGCAACAATCTCTCTCAATTATTCAGAAGCAAAATCACTGCCATTTCCAGAAACTTCAGCCCACAACCGGACTTGACAGATCTCACCAAACACCGCACAATCTTATCCAAAGAACCAGTGCTAATCACATGGCCCGTCATCACCCTAGACAAAACCTCTGACACTATGAAGTCTATACACTCATCGGCCCCATCGGATCTCTGTACCCACCACGCTTACTCCAGAGGACTGCAAACCCTCTGCGATTTGTTCATATCTATTCTGAATACCTCCAACTCTTTTGCGACCTTTGCAAATGCTTGGAAACACACTACAGTCCTCCCATTGCTGAAGAAATCCTCTGCGGACCCTTCAATGTTCGACTGCTATTGATCGATCTTCCAGATACCATTCCTGGTCTAAGTCTTAGAGAAAATCATTAACAGACACGTCACTGAATACTTCAATGACCACCAACTCTTCAATACCATGCAGTCTGATTTCAAGCCTAACCAAGGCATGGAAACTGCCATCATCATCAACAAGGTTGACATCTGCATGACTCAAGATAGAGGAGGCACAGCGGTCCTCTTCCTCCTGAACCTCTCTGCATCATTTGACACATTCTATCACCCCATCCTCATCCAAAGCCTACATGACATCTGAATCCAAGGGCGCACACTCTGATGGAACTGCTCCCTCCTGGCTGGAAGTGTCCAGTCAAACAGCCTGGCACAATACACCTTGAACAACCGTGAACTCATATGTAGAGTTCAGCATGGATTATCCCTGAGCCAGACCCACTTCAACATACATGATCCTGCTAGACAGCATCTCTCCCGGCATCAACATCCTCTCCTATACTGATGACACACAACTCATTCTCTCCCTCATGAACAAGACACCCAGTGCCCGGATCAAATTCAATGCCTGCATGACTGAAATTGCCTACTGGATGACGATCAAATGTCTAAAGCTGAACACTGACAAGACCGAAATCGTGATCTTCTGGAAGATCACATTACCATTGGACTCCACCTGGTGGGCCACTGGATGGCGACCAACTGTCTAAAGCTGGACACTGACATAGACAAAATCGTGATCTTTGGGAAGAGCACATCACAGTGTGACGTCACCTGGTGGCCAACAGAGCTAGAACTGACACCCAGTTCCCCCATCCACACCAAGAACCTCGGGATTATTATCAACAGCAAACTTGACATGCCTGCCCAAGTCAATAACTTCCCTGCCTCATGCTTCCATACACTAAATATGCTAGGGAAGATATTCAAATGGCTCCCAATCATCACCCGGAAAACCATCACACACAGACCCTGGTCACAAGCAAGCTAGACTAGAGGAACACCCTTTATGCTGAAATCAACAACAAAACTCACCAGAAGGCTGCAGACCAATTAGAACTTGGTGGCCAGAATCACTCTCAACCTCTCACACTCCATTCTCATCACATTAGACATGAAGGAGCTCCACAACGTTCCCAGTCACAAAAGAGCACAATTCATATTCCTCATCCACACTTTAAAGGTACAACATAATACTGGCCTAGCATACCTCAACACTCGCATCTGCTTTCACAAACCTTTCAGCGAGCTCCAATCACCCAGACTTCTACTTGCACAAATTCATATATTAATGTACCCACATCTGATTACACGTTAAACCTACAATTCGTTCCGTAAATCCTAAGGTCTGGCGCCATATAATTAACGGGGACCAAATTTTTAAACCTCTTTTTCGTCGCCTATTGCCCTTGCGTTTATAGATAGCAATTTCGATGTTGGCGATGGCAAGAAATCTGGCCAACCATTGTTGGAAGGTGAGGGCAGTACTATCTCGCCACGCTGAGGCAATAAATAGCCTGAAAACAGCCATTGCTATAAAGATAAGTTCATGGCTTGCACTGGTGTTTCCGGGGTCTGCTGCCCCCAGTAAAATAACCCCACTGGATAGAGCAGTAGTGTTATGCAAGATTGTGGATGAAAATTTCCCTATCTCTTGTTTGACAGATTTTAGTCCTTCATAGGTAGAGAAGATATGTATACAGTCAGCCTTATAAAGCATACATCTAGGGCAGCAAGAGCTCATACCACTGCCCCACTTTGCTATTCTATCCGGTGTATAGTATAAAAAGAAACAGGTTTTAAAAAATTGTGCTTGGCGTTTGGTTGACATTAAAATTGTTTGTGACATTTCATAGGCGTAATTAAACTCTTCATTGGAAATTTCAGCCTTCTCTAGCCATTTCTGTGTAACTTTCTCCATATCATCGGGAAACATAGCATTGATGTGAGAATAAATACCCCCAATCATGTTTCTTGTGCCAGATAACAATGTGTCTACTAGATTAACTTTTACAACCCTCCCCGTCCTGCTTACTTTCTGTGACAAGAAGTCTCTAATTTGAAGGTACTTAAAGAAGTCCCGCCAGTCTAATCCAAATTTATTTTTTAGTTCTTCAAAGGAATGGATCCCGGCAGAGGAGAAGAGGCAACCTATCTGGCTGATTCCTGTATTGTGCCATTTGTGCATATACTTATCATTAAAAATTTCGGGCAGATCTGGATTATTCTTTATGGGTGTATAGAAAGAGAATCCTCCTATCCCGAGCAATTTCCTGACGGTCTTCCAAACCTTGAATCCACTAAGTAATGTTTTAAACTTAACCTTTTTGTGGTAACTGTCGTGTAAATGTCTCCACCAGTACCCTCTGCTCTCACTACCCAGAAGTAGTTGAAAAGTAGAAGGCGTATTGTCATCCCCCTCCAGACCTTCCGAGTTATTATGCAGTAGTTCCTTACAATATAATAACACAGTTGCCCAGTAATACGCCTGTACGTTTGGGAGGGCTAATCCGCCACGGTCCTTCTGGAGAGTAAGAAGCTTATAGGTCCGCCGTGGTTGTGAGTATGCCCAAATAAAACTAGAGAATATCCGTTCTATCGACTTAAGCCAAGGTATAGAAAATTCTAAGCAGATTGTTCTAAGCAAATATAGAATTTTGGGGAAGAATACCATTTTAATCGAGTTTACTCTGCCAATGATAGAGAGATGTAGATTATCCAAACGTTGAAGATCTTTCTTGATTGCAGCTGTTATTGGTTTCAAGTTTATATTAACCAAGTTATCCAGATCAGATGTAATGCAGACACCTAGATAAGTAGCTTGTTCCACCACCTGCGCATCCCTCATCATGCATTTCTTATTTAACACAATCTCGGTTTCCCCCTGATTGAGTGCATATCCCGACACATTTCCAAATTGTTTCGCCTCATTCCCTATTGCGGAAATGGCCGAGATTGGCTCGATGGTAACAATAGCAATGTCATCCGCATAGGCGAGATTTTTAGTGGAATAGCCTTTTGATATTATATGTTTAATTACTCTGTCCTCCTCTAATCGCCTGATAAAAGAGTCTATATAAATTGCGAAGAGCAATGGTGAGCAGGGGCAGCCCTGCCGTGTTCCGCGCAAAATTATCAGCTCTTCTGTTAGACTACCGTTTAACATCACTACGGCCCTTGGATTAACGTATAGTTTTTGAACTGCTTGAATATACCCTCCCTGAATCCCAATTCTGGACATTGCAGCCCAGAGGAAGTGCCAGGAGACCCTTTCAAAAGATTTTTCCGCATCAAGCAAAACTAGAGCCATAGGGTCTCCTGACACTTCCATGCCATCAAACAAGGTGATTACTCGATGGATTTGATTAGTGGTAGATCTACCAGGAATGAAGCCATGTTGGCTTGGAGCGATCACCTTGTGGATTAAGGGGGCTATTCTATTGGCCAGAACTTTCGCATAGATTTTAGAATCTGTGTTAATGAGAGTGATGGGGCGATATGACCCGAGCTGTTCCGGAGGTTTGTTCTTTTTAGGAAAAATGATTATTTTAGCCCAAGACCAGGACTTCAGGGGGTGACCTCCTTTAAAAATGTGCGTGATGAGATTAACCAGGGTGTTTTTAATTTGATTTAGGAAAAGGGCATAAAATTCCGATGGAATACAATCTAGCCCAGTAGCTTTCTCTCTTGGTAAATCTTTAACTATGTCAATGATTTCATCTTCTGTGAGGGACTCTTCTAATAAATTTGCATCTTCAGCTTCAAATTTAGCAAGACTGGACTTATCTAGGCAAGCCTCAATACTCGTCTGATCGCCTCCCCCAGTTTCGGAGTATAAGTCTTGGTAGTATCGCCAGAAAGCATCTCTTATAAGTTGAGGGCCCTCTAAGCGGGTTCCATGAGAATCCTGAATTTCCCAGATTACGTTTGAGGTGGCTTGTTGTCTCACACGAACGGCTAACTGGTGTCCGATTTGTTCATTTACTTCATATACCCTCTCTTTTTGGGCGAGTGCTTTTTTAATTGCTTTTTCCGAAAAGATATTCGTAATTTGAGCTTTCGCGATCGCCACTTGATGTTGTACTTGTTCGACTACTTCCTTCTTAGCTGGACTATTGCCCATAGTGGCAATTAATAAATCTTCCTCAGTCTTCCTCAGGTTATCTTGTAGCCCCTGCATAACTTCCTTAGCTTGTTTGTTAGTTTTTAAAGAATATTGCATAGTCTCCCTACGGATCCCCGCTTTTAGCGTGTCCCATATTATTTCAACTGAAGCACTCCCCTCATTGTCAGATAAAACGTTTGGAATCCACTCCCTTATATGACTGCAATAGTTCTCGTCTAAGAGCAGAGATTTCTCGAAGGTCCATGAATTAGGAGTGCTATTTCTATTGTCCATTTCTAGAGAACAAATGAGAGGATTATGATCTGATAGGATCCGGGGAAGTTTCATAATTTGACACTTGGATTTAATTGAGTTAGAAATTAAAAAAATAATCCAATCTAGCATGGGTGAGATGAGGGTTAGAAAAGTATGCAAACCCTGGATCAACAGGATTTGAGGTCTGCCAGCCATCCAGTAAGCCATGAATACCACACATTTGTCTCAGTGCTTTAAAAACTTTAGGTTTGCGACCAGTGTACTGCCAGCCCTCTTTTAAGGACCAATTGTTGGGGAGATTGATGTTGAGATCCCCGCAGACCATTAGAGGCAAGGACCAATGCATCAATTCGTTTGAAATCTCTTCTAAAACTGAAGGCTCATCATGATTACTACCATATATGGCACATAGAGTCATCCTTTGCCCGCCCCCATACTGGCATTCTGTGATTACCCAGCGACCGAATGTATCAGCTTTAGAGTGACTAAAGATAAGCCCGCTTCCCTTAGCTAAAATAGCAACCCCTCTTACCCTGGTCCTCTGTGATGTAGTGCATAGTGTTTTTAAAATATGCATTTGTGACCCCTCAATGAGCGTCTCTTGTAAACAAACAATATTTGTGCCCCAGGCTTGAAGACCCACCACCACCATCTGTCTTTTCTTGATATCATTCAGGCCGCAGACATTCATCGATAGAATTCTTAGCAGACACATCTTGTTGTACTAAAGTGCTCCGTATATATAATCACCATTTTTTTTAACCCCTTTTTTTGCAATTTGTCCTGTCTCCCCCATCCTTCCCCTCCTCCCCAGCCCTCCCCCCCACCCTCCACCGACTTTTGGAGGTTACCTGGCTGAGACAGGAGTGTGGCATCCGACGTGCAGAGCCCCGCGAGCCCGCCGGGTCCCCCCCATCACCACATATAACCACATATAACCATCATCCAGAAAAGAAAAAAATCAGAAAAAGAGTCATATCTTCAGGCAGCAGTTACCCCAAACCCCAAACAGAGAGAGAAAAAAAAGGAAAGGAAGAAGAAGACAAAAGACATAGCGGGCGAGCACTCCCCCATTCTACGATAATAAACATATATATATATATATATATTAAAAAAAGGCAAAACAGAACATCGAAGAGAAAGAGAGAGAGAAAATAGGTACACCCTAACTGAACGACAAAGCGCATTATACCAAAAAGAGATCCGCTGAGCCTTATAACCCACTCTTAGTTACAGTAAGCCATTGTAGCTATAATTAATACATTATTAACTAGGGATATTGAGCAAAGCGCCCTCCAGTGTAGTCAAAGAGTTCATAAGTTATATTAATTGTGTCTCGAGAGTTCAAGATATTTTTGCGCCTGGATTTCAGAAACAAAACTGCGGATGACCCCCTTGAAAATTATTTTCAGCCTGGCAGGGGTCTGCAGATATACTTCGGCCCCCAATTTTTTAAATGGATCAAAGAGCTGCCGGAGCCTCCACCTGCGCTCCACTGTGGCATGAGCGAAATCAGGTCTGGTGAAGAAAGTTATTCCCTCGAATGTTCGCTTCTTTGTTGGTCGGGCCAGATCAAAAAGGGTTTGGCGAAGGAGAAAGTTTCTGAAGAATAAGAACATGGCACGAGGGTGTGGTGATGTTGATGCATGTTTGCCAGGAAACAGGGGGAATCTATGGGCTCTTTGAACTTCCCTATCCAGATCCCACGATTGTAGCTCTGGAAACGCCCCTTTCAGCAAGTTAATCATGAACTTCTTGGGGTCATCCTTCCAGGCCCCTTCTGGAATTCCCAAAAAGCGAAGGTTGTTGCGTCTCTGTCGATTTTCTTGTTCCTCCATTTTCCACATCAAGTCTTTTACCACCCCCTCATGTTCCTCTTGCTGCTTCTGAAGTGTAGTCAGATCTTTTTCAAGCTGTTCAGTCCATCCCTCCACCATAGCCATTCGTTCCGCTAAATCAGCACAGGTTTTACCAACCTTTCGGACTGCCCCTTGTAGTTTTTTAGCCGCCATGCGGGATCTTCGACTGTCTGACTTAACTTCATCCTGGAAGCTTTTAATGGACTGCAAGATAACTGCCAAGGCAGGTTCGCTTCTTGAGTCACCATTATCTCCTGCTTTATTACTCCCGTTGCCAATGCTTGTTGAGATGTTGCTTGTTGGAGTGCCCCCCGAAGCTGCAGCAGCTGGGGCTAAAGTAAGAGGGGTGTTGTTGTAGTCCCATTTCAACTCTCTAACACTCTCGTTTTCAGACAAGTCATCGTCTCTTTGCGCCCGGTCTCTCCTTCTCCTTTTGAGTAGTTTTTTAGTGCCTACTCTAGTTCTCTGGGTATCAGTATTAGGACTACTATACCACTTCTTGCCTTCTTCCCCACTTGACAGTGAAATGCTAATATCTGATATTTCGGAGTCCTCTGTTAGCGAGTAGAACTTATCCTGATTATCGGGCGTTTTTGACTCCAGTCTGTAAGTGTACGATTGTCGTGTGGTACAGGTGGAACTGCCGGTAGTATCAATAGAATCATTAGGGGCAGACATGATGTTTGCTAGAATGGTGGGACTTAAGTGTCAGCTAATCGTGTTGCCATCGGTGCCATTGATGTCATCTGCCGCTGAGACCACCGGTACCGTGGTAAGGGTTTTATCTATGCCATCAGAAATAAGAATATCTGAGCCTGCTGAAGTGGCACTATTCTGCCAGCGGACTATTCACAGGCCCGCTTGCTACCGCAAAACTAATGGAGATCAAGGGTTGAGAGCCAGCAGCTTCCTTAAGTGTTCGAATGCTGCTCTTTTTCCCCATGGGGTTGGAAGTTAGGTCTTTCTCTTGTGGGTTTTTGTTCATGCCTTCGCCCTTCTCGCCCCCACCTTTGCCTTTCACGCTCGCAGTATCCATCCTTTTCCCCAGACGAGTGAGTGCAAGTGAGATGTTTGACTGCGCTGTCTGTATGGGTGCCAGGGCGATCTTACCCTTGCCTGCTCTCACCCCCTTGCCGGTCATCCTTACTTGGGCAGTTTGTCGGCAGACGCGCTGGATGCAACCATGTATCTCTGCGCTGATCCCGCACCCCGATCCGTCACCTTCACCTTCTCTATTCCTGGAACGAAAACCACGCAGCCTCTGGACGAGTCTTCTCCGCTCCAAGCTAAGATCAAACCGCTTGCGAAGCCGCCTTCCGCTGTCCCGCTGCACCGAGAGAGATTCACGCAGGTCAGCTTTCATCCGTGATCTCCGAGCAGTTACAGCGTCCTCACGTCACGGATAGATCTCAACGATGTGAAGCTGAGGTGAGTTTTGCCGCATTCTTTTCCTCTCAGTAGTTTATTGCTTTTAGTTTTCCGCGTTCATCTGCTGCCTGAAAAGATAATCAATAATGTCCCAGCATCTCAAATTCGTCTCGTATGGGGAGACTCAGTGGAGCCTCCTCGCGGTGATGTCAGTCGGTCGCCATCTTCCTCCCCTGCCACCAACTTGCACAAATCCTATGCATATGGAAAACCAGTTCCGGCAGTCAAGCATACTCCTACATTGCTCTTAAAGAATGGAACGACTTGCCACTACTCATAAGAGTGTCCTCCTTACTTCGTGAATTTCACAGGTGGTAGGAGTCCTGGCTTTTAGACTAGTCCCATTAAGCCGTAGGTTTAGCTAGACTCACATCTGCTCAGTGCCAGGATAGCCCTCCTGGGTGTTAGTGCACTCTACAAAGCTGCATAACATAACAAGACTGCATTATTTAGTCATGAAGGGCCTGACTTAGAGTTGAGCTGATGGTTACTCCTTCACAAAAGTGACAGATCTCCTCTCCACCATCTTACAGGTGCATAATGCACTTCTGATAAGGCAGGTAGGATATCTGTCATGTTTGTGACGGTGTAATGTCTGGAGATTCTAAATCAGGCCCTAACTCTTGAATTTCCCCCAAAAATAATTGTGGAAATCTTGGCATATGTAAGTGAATACTTTGTGCATTAATACATTTATATAAGTGAGGGATACACAAAAAATATTTGAGTAAATCTAGAGATGACATGCAACGGCCCTTTCAGCCCCGAGCAAAACATTCTTTTGGAGCCCCTATTGGGAAAAACTTTGAATTTTAGTACCACATTGTGCTAATTTAGAACCACACGATATCAAGCAAACTTTCAGACATGGGGTCACACAAAAACAAAAGTATGCCTTGCCCTTATAAGGATAACAATGCTTAGTGTCCCAATTGTTAATAAGTTAAAATCAATAAAAGTATTTTTAAAACACAAAAAAAAATATATGCCTTGCCAAAGGCCCCAAAAATTCTTAAGATGATCATAGGCAAAGAGTGACAAAGTTAGAGGCAGGGGTATGCAAAAAGGAGAAAGGGTGACATACAGAAATTGAACGAGATGAGACATAAAGAAAGTTCACTTCTCCAGGGGGTTTTGCCCATCCCTTAATGTATGGGGACTTGCATTCATTTGGATCTGGGTACATGCCGTTGGAAAAGTGAAAATATATGTAGACATATCTAGTGATTTCTAATTTTATGTGTACAGATGCAGCAGACTCTGTACTCATGCACATTTTTCCTGAATGGAATTCATATGGGCAGTCCATGCAGACAGAATACGATAGAGCAGGGTTCTCCAAAGTCAGTCCTGGAGGGCCGGATCCATGTCAGATTTTTAAGATAACTACATTTATCTTAAGGGGCTATGCTAAATATCTAGCATGGATACGGCCCATCAGGACACACTTTGGAGAACCCTGTAATAGAGGTAATTATGAACGGTATGCTTAGCAATAACCTCACACCTAATTCAGAATGTCCACACTTTGAAAAAACACACATGGAGCTAAAAGCATAAATATGAGGTTTGGTCGCTCCAGGGCCACATTCCCCATGTTCTGTAGTGTGGTGACAAAGGTTCCCAGTATGACAGAGGCCAAAAAGCCTCAAGAGGATGATCGTTGTCACTGAGGAGGCACATATAAGGAAGCACTGTGCAGTGAACATCATGAGTTCCTCAGTCTGTCTTCTCACCAATTCAATTTTGCAATAAGCAGGACATGTGCCAAAGCCTCACTGAGATGCTGTCGAGGTGAAACACAACCAAATGATGAAATCAGAAGAAGCTTGTGGGTGAGAAGTGCCCCTTTATATATGTCTGCTGCATTGCCTGTTTACAGACAACAGGGCACTTCACATCGTCCACTTGCCCTCACAGAGCAGTGTCTTTTTAGACCATCATTCACCTCAAAAGCTCAGCATTTCTTGAAATGTCATTCCAGGCATCGTCTTCACCTTATTTCCCAGATGTTCATCATCTGGATTCTCATACAGCTAATGGAATTTGTTCAGGGTCTCCCACTCCAGCTGTTTCCACCTCATCAGAGGTCCTCCTACGTCATTTTGTAGCCTAAGGTGGTACCCAGTAGGTGAACTGTGGTGCAGGGACTTAGATGGTGTGTGACTGGCACAGCAAGAAAGCATACCCACCCACCCATGACATATTGCTTGGCATACGTTATGCTGTAGAGTTCCATGTACCTATGCAACTTTTGAGTCACAGGGGAGTCCATCCAATTGACGCATTCGTTTTCTCTATGTGGCATGGGATGTTTGCGATGATCCATATTACATGATCAGTATTTACGCCCCTGTGAGTCGACCATGACACACACTACATGCAATGAAAGGGGTCACAATGCCCCGGCCAGTGAGACTTTTGTAAGTGAAATGAGCCACCGGAATTTATGACATGCACATTTCCATCGCAACACTACCCACTGCCCCATTAGGGTACCTAACAAAAGTGATTGGTTGCACATGATCCATGCACCTGTGGGAGGAGTGTGGAAATGGTGAACACGACATGGCATATCCATGCACCTGTGGGAGAGATGTGGAAAGGCAAATGTGTCATGGAATAAACCTCAGGATACAGAACATGCTTAGCAAAAGACTGCATTCTAGATCAGGGTGGACGTGTCAAACCTTAATATTCCAAGCGAAATAGGAAGAAAGCATAGTGGAGTTGAATGTATGTGCACGTGATACAACTTGCGTGTGTCACACTTCATGTGAAGCTGTTGGGCAAACGTGACTTGAACCGGCCACCCTGGCTATGTTTTAGTTTATGACATCGGGTGACCCACAAACATGATGCTGTATACTCTACTAATGGCATTTCAGATGGATGAACGGAACGTTCAGCTTTCATTTGATGGTGCCAAGAACGATGATGGGGTTCACTAACTCTGTGAGATAGGCATCAGGGGATGAAAGCCGGCCGAGGGACAAACATATGGTTAAGGCCCTGAATTTGGAAAGAGCGCAGTGATGATGCAATGGTTCATCCTGGCACCGTAGCTTTTACGCAACACACAGCGCCAGAAAGGACAATATTTCTTTTTTGTTAACAAAGCTTTATTGAATGAAATATGAATGTACATAATTAGATATTTTATAGAACAAATAATCAGACCATAAATATAATGTTACCCGTAAAGGGAAAAAAATTATTAACATTCAATATAAAAGGAGAAATTCTACAATTAATAAATGAGATCATTCTAAAATTAAAACATCACATTTTTTATATTTTTTTGTTTTTGGATATAAAAAAGAAAAAGAAGAAAGAAGAGAAAAAAGAAGAATGAAGAGAAGAAAGAGAAAAGAAGAAAAGAAAACAGAAAGGCGTATCTTATGTATATATCACTAAATAAACCTATATCCTATAAAATATGTTTTATTGTATGAATTCATATTTTATAGGATATAGGTTTATTTAGTGACATATACATAAGAGAGGACAATATTAAACAGACCCTCTGGGGAGTACTGGTTGACGCCATCATTTGTTGTCCAAGTACCTGAAGCGTAGCTTCAAGAGTGACGTCTGCTCACTGTTGCCACATGCTTGTGTTTGCACTCAGTTGTACGTCAGTTGAGGCACTGCAAATGGCCAACGGAAGTGAGTGAACAGAGTGAGCAGAGAGCGACTGAGACTAGTAAGAATCACAGCTGTGTGGAACACTAGAATGCGTGTCTGCCACAGAAATGCACACCTGCCACTCACAAGCATCAAGTGCTGTTAATGGGCTCATTCACAATGTCCTTGTGCACACAGTTTATCCTGCATGGATTCCTACCAAGCGGCCACAACCGGCCATTGTCACTCACTGGCTTGCAGTTGTGCCACGGTCACAGGGCGCTGGAAAGGGAAGCTTTTGTGTGTTGCCCCAAGGCAGGTATTTGGTTTACACAAGCAAACTTTTCTCCTCACCTCAGCGGTGACTTGCACACTGAAGTTCTTCCAGCAGTGGAGATTGAGATGTTCTGGGCTATGGTGTAACGTCTGCAACCCATTGCACCAAACGGATTTGATGCATGTGACACAGTCCTTCGCGGACTGAAACATGGCGATGCAAGCTGCAGGGGGCTGGTCGAACGAGGCGCACCTGCTGTGGGCATCTGGGCACCTGCTGTAGGCATCTGGACTGGCTCTGCTGTGAGATGCCTGCTGCAACGCCTCTGCTCTTGTGAAAGGTGCCAGCTGCCATGAAGTGTAAAACAGCAAGCACCATGACTTGGGTTATGTGTGCTCCATCGGAGTTTTGCAATCCCTTGCAACTATGATATGGTGTGCCATTCAACAGATACGTTGTACTTTATGTTTGTGCAAGGTTTTATCAGTTTCACATACACACTTCTCAATGAAAACGCTACGATTCTCCATCAGACAATTTAACGAATTTTATATGAGAAAATGTCCCCTTTTTATTTACGTCAACAATGGCTTAAGGGCCATGTTGATGTACTTTCTGGGGATTTTATGTAGATGACTGGGTACATTTACACGTGTACCTTCCACTATGTAGGAACAAACGTTTTTATCTTTTTAGTATTTATAGAATGTCTGATTGATATTTGAAATCTGTGTGTGTAACACTTAGGAGTTGATTAGGATGGCGGGCGGATCGCCACCGCCGGCCCGGCTGTGGCGATCCGCCCGCCATCGCAACCCGATTTATCCCCTGCCATATTATAATGGCGGGGGGTATTGTGGCAGACGCAAAGTGCGTCCGCCGCTTTTCCGCTGGTCGGCAATCATTCCGATTGCCGGCTAGAAGGACTTGGGCCACAATGGGCTGGAAGGACTTGGGCCACAATATGGTGGTGGTGCCTAGCAGGCACCGCCATCCATATTAGGATGTGTGGAAATCAAGACTTTGTCACCATGGAAAGGCTGGCAGGGATTCACTTTGGGGGCCCATTGCGGGCCCCCGGGGGGTGGGAGACTGCACTGGTTGCCCTGCACAAGGTGGCAGGCACCGCGCGGTGCCTGCCACGTTGTGCATGGCAATGCACAACATGGCATTCCACCATTGTGGCGGGTGCTGCAGCCAGCTGCACCCGCTGCAATGTTGAGAATGCCTGATGCGACCAGCGCGGTGGCGCTCGCATCATGATTTGGGTGGCGGGACCGCCGCATGGCTGGTGCGTGGCCCTGTTTCCGCTAGGCTGGTGGGCGGACATAAGTCCGACCGCCGTCCTAATCACCCCCTTAATTGGTGAATTCAGTGGTGTGGCTTGTGGCTATGACCGTTTAGTTGTAAGCTTCTGCTGTTTTAAGATGGAGTAGTTGAAGGAGTAAGTGTCTGCCTTAAACTTTTTAGATTAGCGGCCCTCCTCTCCGAGTTACTCACTTCCTGTGTGATCTGTGATTGCCTTGTCTTGCTTGGCTCAATCATTTATGACTGTGCTGTCATATTCTCAATATGTCATTCCACATTTTAAAGACACACCCATAATCACTCTAGTGAGTGTATCATTAGTATGTTATTTAGCATTGGGTAGAAAATCTTTACGCACAAAAATTGCCATTTGTGAATCAGACACCTTTGCACATTATGGGCCTCATTTACTAGAAAGTGCTGCAGCGCTGCGCTGCAAGTCCTTTGACGGCGCCACGCTGGGGCACTTTCAAAGCACAGGGATGCAACATATTTACAATACAATGCCACATCCCTGTGCTTTCCCCTGCTCTGGCGCACAATTGGCTGCCATGCGCTGATGCAGGCACCTCTGCACCATGGTGTAAGGATGCCTGCGTCACGGGGATGATTGTTGATGTGCAGGAAGGTGTAAACAATCTGAAATGCGTCTGAAATGCAATCTGAAATGCATCTGAAATGCGGCGCACATTTAATGCGCGTCGCACGGACGCGCAGCGCCTGAAGGGGTTTACATGGGCTGAGACACGTACTGCGAATGTGTGCTATTGCCTATGTTGTGATGTTTTAACTGCGTGACAAGCTTTAACATTTCCTTGCCTGCTGCTATATTCTATTTCCTCATACCCGCATTTTAAAAAGAAAACAGTATTGCTTATTTGCACACTCCTTTTCTCTTACCTCATTGTCTGCTGTTCCCGGCGAGGGTTGGAGGGCGTTTCCTTCCCTCGCGACGCCATCTTGCCACTGGCGCAGGTCAGCGCGCTAGTTGTTCTTTACCGGGACGCATTTAATGCGCGTCGCTCGGACGCGCAGCGCCTGAAGGGGTTTACCTGGGCTGAGACACGTACTGCGAATGTGTGCTATTGCCTATGTTGTGATGTTTTAACTGCGTGACAAGCTTTAACATTTCCTTGCCTGCTGCTATATTCTATTTCCTCATACCCGCATTTTAAAAAGAAAACAGTATTGCTTATTTGCACACTCCTTTTCTCTTACCTCATTGTCTGCTGTTCCCGGCGAGGGTTGGAGGGTGTTTCCTTCCCTCGCAACGCCATCTTGCCACTGGCGCAGGTCAGCACGCTAGTTGTTCTTTACGGGGACGCATTTAATGCGCGTCGCACGGACGCGCAGCAGACGCGCACAGCGGGCGTGCCGCTGGCGCACCGAAGGCGCGCCTAAGGCAAGCCCGTCTGCGCCCGTCCGTGCCCCGGTAGCGACCAGCGCCAGAAAGGCTGCTTCACGATCTTTGTTCTCTCCTGTAATTGCTGGCCGAGTGGTATACTCTGGCGCCGGGTCTTGTGGCTTCCAGTTAGGGCTGGGCTGTGCGTCTCCCTCTAATATAACCCCTTGTCCTAAGAGGGGAGCTAACTCGGTGCAGCTTTCAGCTGCACTTATTAATGTCCGCTCATTAAAACAACATCATGCGGAAGTTCATGGGCTGCTGGAGGATGGGGCCTTGGATATGCTGTTTCTTACTGAGACCTGGCTTGATTCCTCCGCCGCCCCCATAGTCGCGTTGGCAACCCCAATGGGCTATAAGATCCTGAGAGTGGATCGTAAAGGGTCAAGAGGGGGAGGTGTTGCTGTTATTTATAAAGAGTGCTGGGATCTTTTTGTGGGCGATTCCCAGGACTGGGCCGGCTGTGAGGCACTGGACTTTAGTGTCCGACTATCAGCTCACTTCACTCTTGGGGCCTCCCTGATCTATCGGCCACCGGGCCCTTCTGGCTCCTTTCTCCAAACTTGGGGAGATGCCCTTACTGCTAGGGCGGTCAGGTTCTCTCATTACTTGGTGCTGGGAGATCTTAACTTTCGTTTGGATATGCCTCATGAGAGGGAGGGGACGGACATGTTGGATCACCTGGCTATGGCCCAACTTGTCCAGCTTGTCCGCCTGCCAACTCATCAGGCTGGTCATCTATTGGATCCTATATGCTCCAACTTTCCCATCGTGGTAGATGATCCTCTCCCTTTGACGTGGTCGGACCACTATATTTCGTACTTCTCCTGGACAGTCTCCAGGACGGAGGCCTGGGTGACTGGCTTCTCAAAGCCTGTCCTGGGGAAAATTGACCCCCAGGATTTTGTGCATGCCTTGGATTCTACCAGGCCGGTAATGTCCGGGGGCTTGGAGGAGTGTATGTCTGTATTTACGGATTGGTTGTCCAAAGCAGTGATCTCAGTTACCTCCCGTCGACCAATCAGACCGGCCAGAACATCCCCTTCTAAACCGTGTTTTACCCCGGCTCTTAAAGTTTTTAAACATGAATGTAAAATTTTGGAGCGGGCATGGCGGAAGAGTAATTACTGCCCTGTGGCAAAAACAAGACTTCGAACTATGCAAAGATCTTATTATGACGCCATATTTGCGGCTAAAAGCCAGTTCTATGCGGTCCGCATTGAGGCGGCTATGAATAATTCCAAAGAAATCTTTGCCATAGTCCAGGGCTTTACCTCTCCACTGGCCCAGAAAAGGGCTACACCCTCTTCCTTTGATTGGTGCAATACTCTGTCTGGGTTCTTCAGAGATAAAATACTGGCCATTCAGGCATCCTTTTCCCTGACAGTGGTGCGCGGGCTGGCGCACGGAATGACCTGATTACTCCCTCTACTTCATTGTCTACTTTCACCCCGGTCCCCCCTCTGGAAACTCTGAAAATTCTTAAAGGGCTTAAATCGGGATCCCCAGCTGATGCATGCCCGGCCAGACTCTTAGCAGAGGCAGCTGATAGTATCTATCTGGAGGTCAATTTGATTATTAACCTTTCCCTTCAGTCTATGGCGGTCCCTCAGGTCTGGAAGCAGGCTAAGATTCTTCCTTTGTTGAAGAAACCTTCCTTGGACCCGCTTAATCCGGCCAATTATCGCCCCATCTCCCTCCTGCCAGCTATTGCTAAGGTTTGTGAGAAGGTGGTGCACAAACAGTTGTCGGATTTTGTGGAGACGGAGGGTATTTTACATCAAGCACAATCGGGGTTCCGGATAGGCCACTGCACCGAGACGGTTCTAGTTGAGGTGGTAGAGGCGGTTCGAACATGCCTGGATGCTGGGGGCAGAGCAGCCTTGATCCTACTGGACTCTCGGCGACCTTCGATACGGTCCCACACGACCTTTTGATGACCCGTCTCACTGAGATTGGTGTTTCTGGGGCCGTGTGGGGCTGGCTCTGGTCTTTTCTTGAGGAAAGGGCCGAACAGATCTGGCTCCCTCCGTTTCATTCCTCCCCTCATATGGTCACTACGGGAGTCCCGCAGGGCTCTGCACTTAGCCCTTTGCTTTTTAATATTTATGTCACGCCATTGATTCATCTAGCAGAAGATCTGGGTGCCAAGGTTCTGGCTTATGCTGACGACACCCAGCTACTCTTTACGTGGGATAAGACCTCCAGTTCTGTTCTGGCCGCCCAACAGTGCCTTCGTTCCATCTTCGCTTGGCTGGCTGATGCTCAGCTCAAGTGTAATGAGCAGAAATCTGAGATCTTGCTCTTTGGCGCTTTTTCTACTGACTTTCGTCAACAGCTGTGGCCTCAGGAGCTTCCTCCTCCCTTCTCGGAAGGACAGCCCACTAAGAACTTGGGCATTTGGTTTGAGGAGAACCTCTCGTTTTCTACTCATATCAAGAAAACGGCCGGCTGTTGCTTTGGTCTTATTAAAACACTTAGGAACTTTTTCCCGCTCATCCCGCAGGCAGCCAGAGTAACAGTGACCTGTGCACTGATTCTCTACCGGCTAGACTATGCCAATTCCTCGTTTACTGGGTCACCTGGTTATATGGTTAAGAAACTGCAGGTGGTCCAGAACACGGCGGCTAGGCTAGCCTTAGGTATTTCATCTAGGTCGAGTGTCACTACTCACTTGCACTCTCTACACTGGTTGCCTATTGCGGCCAGGATCAAATTCAAATCTCTGGTCCTGGCTCATCGTGCTCTTCATGGGCAGGGCCCGTTCTACCTTCAAAGGCGCTTTGCCTTCTATGCCCCAGCAAGGGTCTTGCGCTCGTCGGCTCTCCGTCTGGCTGTCGTCCCTCGCTACAAACTCCAGAGGATTGGAGGTGGCTCTTTGGTGGTCAGAGCCAGTAGGGCCTGGAATGCCCTTCCTCTTGATCTTCGCCTTACCCAGGAGCTCGCAGTTTTTAAGAAAAAGATTAAAACATTCCTTTTTGTCTGATTGTCTCTCTCCCCCCTTCTGGTTCGCGCCGGGACACTCTTGAGTAGCCGAGCGCGTTACAAATGGAATAAATGAAATGAAATGGCATTTTCTGCCATGTGTGCTGCATTAGCACACATAGAACTTGCAAAGTGTCATTTTTTAAATGATTGTTTATGTGCAGGAAGGAGTCCCTTCCTGCACATAAACAATCACCAGAGGTGATTTCTTAGTTCTATGAATGCAGCACGCATAGAAAGAGGGAAAAACATGAGGAGAAATGAATACATTTCTCCCTGATGAGCCTCCCTACACCTCCCCTGGAGAGGCATGGCATTCAGACGCATTTCCAGGTTTACGATTTCTTGTAAATCTAGAAATGTGTAGAGTTCCATGGGTGTTGTGTGGGAGTACCCACAGCAATACCCATGGAGGAACCCTTTCACGCAAAGTGCTGCGTGTAAAGGTGTCGTATTTACAAGTGCAGGAAAAGCCCCTGTATTTGTACAGTGCACATGCAAGGTGATAGCAGATAAATAAGTATTATTTGCACCACGCTAACTTGCTGAAAACTCGTAACTGTGCTAAATCCACCAAAGGGATCTTTGTCTTGAACTGAGGAAAATCATCACTAATCCATTAACATTGCATTGGCAGTGAAGCAGATTTTGAGTGGACTGCAAAACCATAAAGATTTATTAACATATCAGTAAAGTTACACTCTCCAAATCAATTAGATAAAGTCAATAATCACCTGAATGCATCATACATGAATATAGTCCAGGCAGCTCAATCAGTAATGTAAATATTGCACTATGAAAGCTAGCATATGCAACTCAAAGCAAAGACTTGTTTCCACTAAAAAATAACCTCCCTAATCCTGAGCTAAGGTTGAGGATGTTACCGCCTGTGCCATCTCTGCCCTTTCCCACTCCATGTTACTTAATCATATCCTCAAGGATTGGTAATTTCACACCCGAACTGCCAATTTAAAAGGCCTCCACGTCTTTTCGAATTTAAGAAACCTTTTGTGTCCATAAAAGGTCCTTAACCACTTTGTTGCATTCCCTTTTTCCTGTTCTCTCCCATACCATTAGCCTTCCCACTCAGTTTTGACCACTGGATTGAAATCTTGCTTACTCGTGGGAGAATTGGCAAGATTTCGGATGCACCCCATGGCCCGCGGACATCTTTGCTGGAGTAGGTATAAATACCACACCCCAGCCAGCGACTATAAAACTTAAAATGAATGTGGAGCAGTGAGCCTACCGCCTCAGCATCCAAAACTCATCACTGTCAGAAGGCATCTGACTGACAAAGACAAGACTGTGCGATGAAACTTGCTGACATTTCTGCAAACCCATTTGACTGCTACCCGCAGCCCATCACAGTGCTGACCTTGTGAACCAACTCCAACTGTGACAAAGTATCACACATCAATAAGTAAACCGAAACAGCGACTAAAAAACTCAAAATGAATTTGAAGTAATGAGGCTACTGACACGGTATCCAAAACTCACCATTGTCTGAAGGCATCTGACAGATGAAGACAAGTTCTGCGACAAGGCCGATGCTTAGCTTCGGTTGATGTTGCGAGTATAACCCTTCCACATACTACACTACTCACCTGAAGTTGAAGAAGCCTTCAAGGACCACATGAATCTCTGCATTTCTGAACAACAGTTCCATCTGGTGACCCTCGAAAGAAGAGAAACAACAATAAGAACAGAACAAAATCCAAAGTCCATTGGAAAGCCGCAAGGAAACAGGCCAGTGCACTAAACCTTGAACACTGTATCTCCATGCATTTTATATGCAAAACCCAGAACCTTGGATATATCTATATTGCCTCTTTCAGTTTGACAAAAGAGTCGGACCTCTGGTTGTGACGTAAACCAATTATTATGTGTGAAGTCAACAAACATTGTTCCAAGTATATTCTGCATGAACGACCCTGTCAACTGTTGCTAAAAGAACACTCTATGCATAAGCCTCTGCAACCCAGATTTCAGTACTTTTTACGAGAGCAGAAAGAAATAAAACACCCATTATCATCAGAGACTTGTATGATGATTCAAAATGGCCTAAGAGTTGAGTAAGGTGGCAAGTTAGTTTGTGTGAATTCAGAAACTGTTAAAGTATTTTGTGGTCTATTTTTTATTGTTCTCAGTTGCCAATAGTGAGACCTCTTGTGTTTGTATCTAGGGCACAAAAGCAGAATCGCTTTACACCTCGCTCAGAAGTGCAGACTGAGCCACCCCCTTAAGAAGACTCGAGTCCTGTGAGAAGTCGACGACACAGGATCTCTCTCTCTCTCTCTCCTCTCCCAAACCCTGGTTCCCCTGTGACATAGTTGCTGGCTCACGCTCTTCTTTCATGCTCTGGAAGTTGTTTCAAAAGGGATCAAGCGGGCATTCCTCTCACCTGCGGTGGTTGGAAAATCAAGGTGCGTGGCACAACATAACAGTGGCCAGGTCAGGGAAGTTCAGAAGCAGCAGGTGTCAGCCAAGATAGAATCGAATGAAGAACCAAGTAAGGATTCCAATTAAAGTTAGAAAAAATGTACTTGCTCTTGAGACTATGTCTATGAGCAGAAAAATAGGGGAGAATTGATCTCAAGAGAGGAGAAGAGACATCTGCTTGCAAAGGTAGACAGGGGCAAGTGTTCTCTCTAACAAGTTTCACACAATTAACACATACAATTGCATCCAAATGATATTATCTTAAGGTTCCCAAAGAGCAGGAACCAATCAAAACTCAGTATACTCTAAGTAGTTGAGTACTGGCCTCCTTCTCATGGATAATGCAATGCCAACTACTTCTCCTACTGCAACCTTTATGATATCTCACAAAGGAGTATTCGCCTCCTCTCCTCCCATCCTGCAAGTGCTGGAATCATCATTCAAAAAAATTAATGGCTATGCTATGACCTTCAAAATGTAAGCTAACAACAAATGATATTTATACATGCGAACATAATGACTTTTGTGCCTGCAATCAAAATAAATCTTATGCTGAAAGAGCAGAAATACAACATGTATTTCATAAGGAGTGAGGCTTCATATCACCTTTAAATGCATCTGAGCTAACTAAAATGAATTACATATATAGTTCATTCTGCTAAATCGAAATATAATATGAAAAATAATGTGTGACACAGTAGGAGTACATAATGACTGCATCGTGTATAAATCATGTATGCTAGAGTTAATGTGGGTTACACTTTCAGAAACCATATGCTGGCCACTCCTGCTTATGTCTAGTTTCCTCCAACTTCTTTAACTCAAAATAAACAAAACACTATCTCTTCCATTTCAATTTAATCTCTCTTTTTTCACTCCCTTACTATTAGCTGATTTCTTTCCACATTTCTTGTCTGAACCCTTCTTCTTTTATTATCAATCTGAATCCATGTATCATCAGAAACAGCCAAATCGCACAAACTTCACAACTAATATAGGCCTCAATATTGCACCTCAAAGTCCACTACCTACCCCACTAAGCCATTCATCTACAGCCGAAAAACTTTTCCCAATCACTTCCCAGGCAACGGTCCCATCCAAGACCTTCAAGTCTTTCAATAAATCTGTGATATTTTCAACATATCTCTTGATCTCCTTGCTCTTATCAGGCATAGACATGCAGTATTGTTGGACGCGCAAAACTTTACAAACTCCGCCCTCCTTTGTAAAGTAGAATATTTACTGCAAGTCTGTTCTGAAGGGCCATCATCGCTCTCATTGTTACTAACTCAGAATGTATAGCATCTAAAGCACCTGCAGTGTCAGCTGCCAGCCTGTCAACTAAAGTGGGCGACTTTCTGACATTCACGTCATTTAAGATCAGACAACAGACAGAGGAATTCATGGCGCCAAATATGCCCCCAAATATCTGCTATGGACTGTGGACAAATCTCCCATTTTCGAGCAGAGGCTTGCCTTCTAACTCATCTAGATGATACATCTTTTCCTCCATATAATACACCCCAGGAACTGCAGGTTCCCTCCCAGCAAAAATATACTCATTTTAACTCTACAGCTTCTATACCCTTGCTCCTCCCCACCTCTTGTGAATTTTTAACCCATTGTTTAAACCTTAAGAAACACCACTTTCCTTCCTTTAACATATCTAGACTCATCCTAGGATGCACTCTGGCATCCTTTAACTCCTGTTTTTCCTTCTCCCACTCTGTAGCCTCACTTTTCGATGAGGCCTTCGCAATCTGTTCCCTTCTCGCCTCTATGATTTAGAGATTTAGAGATAGCCTCCTTTTGCATCCAACTCCTGTGAATGATCATGCAACAACTTAAAGAACCACGGGGCATATTATCCAGAAACGGCATTAAAATTATCGCCGCTTTAGCGGCAGAAAACTACCGCTAAAGTGGCGATAATGGGCTTGATAATATGCCCTTGAGAATTCCCATAGAAGCCCATGTTCTGGTGTCAACATGGGCTTCTATTGGAATTCTCTGCGGCATATTATCAAGCCCATTATCACGCTTTAGCGGCAGTTGTCTGTTGATAAAGGGGCGATAATTTTAACGCCGTGCCTGATAATATGCCCCCACATTTTTGGGGAATAATTTCCTTCAGTTTCTTTACCATGAAAAAGCTCTAAATTAAAGTCTTTTGCTCGTATATCATTTAAACTATGCTGCTTTTCTACAGCGACAGGGGTAGGTATAGTTTCAAGGATAACTGGCTCTGCGGAACTCAAACATAATAATAAGCCTATCATCAAAATAACAGACAGGGCTGATACTATGGCCACTATTGTTCTACATTGATTTGGTGAAATACCCTTCATGGTTTCTCGTAAATCACATTGGAAAAAAATATGAATCAAAATTTAAACAAATCATTGTGCACTGGTTTCTACGTGTGCAACTTCGACAAAACTGATGATTGATTCACAATGAATTCAGGTTCAGTTGCTTCAAAGTCAGATCCTAACTCTACATTAATCTTCTCAACCCAATTGTTCTCCTGCTGCCTGGGCCCTAAAAGTCAGGATAACATTTTATCAAATGTTCAGTCCTTTAGAAAGGCCAGGTAACTTTTAGTTCAACCAAAATCAGGATTGTTAGAAATGTGGAATCTCCATTCTCTAGGTAGGGACCCTTTCTTCTAGTCAGGTTAAAGGAGTTACGCCGTTAGGCAACCCTTGCTCACCCACTTGGCAGCTTGGCACGAGCAGACAGGCTCATCTCTGAGGCAGTGTGTAAAGCATTTGTGCACACATACAGTTACACAGTGAAAACACTGCAAATGGACACCACACCAGTTTAGAAAAATAGGAAATCTTTATCTTAACAAAACAAGACAAGACCAAATTGTCAGAAATACTACATACATATATCACAATATCACCAAAAATAGGTTATTCACAAAAATAAAGCTTGTAGCAACAAGTAGCTCCACCTGGGGCTATTACAACATCATGACAGATGAAAATCCCAAGGTGAGCGGCATCGGGCCCTGAGTCACACGGACCCCAAAGAACAGTACCTTACTAAACAATGAAAACAAAGACGGTGCATGGTGTCGGGGAGGTGATGCTTTGTGGGCACCGGGTGGCATTGGTTCCTTATGACCAAAGGGGAGGAGAGGCGTCGGTTCCTTACTGTTGTCAGGGAGGTGACGTTGAGCTGGCATTGGTTCCTTATGATGAGGTAGGGTCGATGGATTCAGGAGGACACCCACTTCAGATATCGGCTTTACGATGATGAAGTACTGGTGTTGGTGAGGTCGGGGCTGCGGTGCATGTCGGGGCAGTGCATTGTGCACTTCACGAGCGGTGCCCACGGCTTCTTTGCAGTGTTACCCTTTCCCTCTGTGGCAGCTGAAACAGCAGTTCCATGTGCAGGAGGACAGAGGAAATGAAGTCTTCGTGTCCCTAAGACTTCAGAACAGGAGGCAAGCTATACACCAAGCCCTTGGAGATTATCTTCAAGCAGGATACACAGCACACAGCAAAGTCTTGGTCCTCTCCTTGGCAGAAACAGCCATTGCAGGCCAACCTCACACAGCACACAGAAAAGGGGCAGTACTTCCTCATCAGCTTTACCAGCTCTTCTCCTTGGCAGAGGCTCTTCTTTAGTCCAAAAGTAATGTAACGTTCTGGGGTCTGGGCCCCATTATTTATACTCAATTTCTCTTTGTTCTCTCGTGGCAGGGAGTCTCTAGGCTCAGTCAAAACCAGCTCAGTCCTCCCTGATTTAGCTACCCGGCAGGAGGTGGAGACAGCATTGTATAAATTAGACCAGGCCCATTCAGGTGCAAGAAAATCTCCTCCCACTACAGCCCAGCACTGACTCATCCAGGAAAGGCAAGACACACCTCAACTCCCCAGTGGCTGCCTACAGTGAATGTACATCCCCAGCCCCTGTTACTCTAAAGCCATACAGTCAATCCACAAACAAGCAGAAGCACACAGGATGGCTAAGCAAGAAAATTCCCACTTTCTAAAAGGTGCTATTTTCAAACACACAATACAAAAACCATCCTCACTAAAAGATGCATTTTTATATTCTGAGTTTAAGTATACTAAACTCCATCTTTCTCTCTTGTCCCAATTGGAAGTTATACTTATAAGGTCTTATAAATAAACTCCTATTCTATCCTATGGGACTGATAGCCTTCCAATAGTAAATAAGGAAATACACTGTATTTCACTATCAGGACCTGTCACACACATCAGTACATGTCCTACTTTTCATATAGACTGCACCCTGCCCACAGGGGTACCTTGGGAATACCTTAGGGGTGACTCACATGTAATAAAAGGGAAGGTTAGGGCCTGGCACGTGGGTGCCCCTGCAAGGTCGATATGGCAGTGGAGACTGCACGCTGACACTGCAGTGGCAGGTCTGAGACCCCTTGGATAGGCTGCTTGTTTGGGTGGCACAATCAGTGTTGCAGGCTCACTAGCAACATTTGACTTACAGGCCCTGGGCACACACAGTGCACTGTAATAGGAACTTAGTAATAATTCAATCAAGCCAATAATGGAAACACCAAACCATATGCACAATTTACATAGGGAACACTTGCTCTTTGGCACTGACCAGCAGTGCCAAAGTGCCCAAGCATCTAGACCAGCAAAAACGAAATTCAGCTCACAGCAAAGTTTTAGGTTGCAGAGGAAAAAAGACAGTGAAAAACCACGTTAAGGATGCCAGGTCTAAAAATGATTCAATGAAAAATCAAAATGAATGCCAGCGTGTTTATGGAGTTCTCTCTAAAAAAAGTATTTTGTCCATCAATCTTATGTATTTTCAAGTTAGCTTCACTTTCATCAATACATGTCCATTCAAGAGCTGAGTGCCTTTGACTAGGCACCCGTGTTCTCTTTGATCTCTTGACTACCGGCTATTCACAGTCACCATCTGTTGGACCTAAAGTCCTAGGATAGCTTGGCTCAGGTGGAAAGGCCTCGTTCCGGAGTAACATGTCGTGCTTGCATCACACTCACCTCAGCACTCCAGCGTATCACCACTAAAACCGACTACACCAAGGTATTATAAAAGTTAGAAAAGCTTTATCTTTCCTTTTATCAGGTTTCTCTTTTCTTTCAAATGAAACCAATCAGTTTTTATCTACACCACATTAGGGTCAAAACATTTAGTTGTGGTTAAATTGGCAGTACTTAAGTACCCTAGCCCTGATGTGAAATCAAGCGCGCCACCTGGTGGTCAAACACAGCACAGCAAATTCAATAACGCTTTAAATAGAGTCATTAAACATAGCGCTGCACATAGCAATTTCATAGCGCCTTAAATAGAGTCATTAACATAGCGCTGCACATAGCAATTTCATAGCGCCTTAAATAGAGTCATTTACATAGCACTACACATAGTAATTTCATAGTGCCTTAAATAAAGTCATTAACATAGCACTGCACTTGGTAATTTCATAGCGCCTTAAATAGAGTCATTAACATAGCACTGCACTTGGTAATTTCATAGCGCCTTAAATAGAGTCATTAACATAGCACTGCACTTGGTAATTTCATAGCGCCTTAAATAGAGTCATTAACATAGCACTGCACTTGGTAATTTCATAGCGCCTTAAATAGAGTCATTAACATAGCACTGCACTTGGTAATTTCATAGCGACTTAAAAGTGGCCCTTCCGCTTAGCGGTGTACTCAGTACCTCATTAGTGCTATCCCCGGCAAGTACCTAAGGCCTTAACGGGACTCTCCGTCTGAGGCGAGGTCCTCGGGCCCCAAACTCCCTTGTCCTGGAGCCCTACAGAGGCAGGAGATGCTGGTGAGGTGGGTCCCAGGTCAGGGGGAAATGTTGTGGCTCACTGGGCTTCCCCAGGGGAGGGGCGAACTCTGGGCCTCTCTATGGCCTTCCGCCCACCTCCCCCAGGGGTTACCTTTCTCCTCAGCCTTCTCTCGGCCCCTGCGCTGGTTTTCGCCCCTCACGGGCCTCCTCTCAGTCAGCGCTCCACTCGGCGCGGTCCGGCGAGGTGGTGGGGGCTCCGCAGGACTCCAGACGGCTCCGGAGTTTCCCTCAGACTTCCAGGGCCCGCGCCCGCAGCCGCCCATGCAGCGCGACCTGCGGGGCGCGGCCCAGTCGGCAAATCACCCGGCGGCGGGGGCGGCGTCTCGCAGTCCGCCCCCTTCACGTGATGGGGGGAATCCGCTTCACGGCCTTACGCGGCCCTCAAAAGAGGGCTCCAGGCCTGGTGAGGCCTTCGCAGGGTTCCAGTGGGCTTTCCTGCCTTCTGACTGCAGCGATGGGGCCCTGGGCTTCTCCACGGGTTTCCGTGAGCTATTCTCTGGGACAGCCCCGACGGGGGTGGAACAAATTAAGGGGTGGCCGGCAGTTCGGGGGTGGCGAAGTGTTCGGCGCCTAGCGCCCCCTGTCTCCTCACAGCGACGCCCAGGCTCAGGACAGGTTGGTTGGAATGCGGCAGGCCACACGCCAGTGGCGGAACAAGATAGGGGGGACCCAGGCACAGTCAGGAAAATGGTGGATAAGGTCAGAAATGGTCACTCTCTTCCCCAGTTCTCTTCAGGGGTCCTGACTAGGCGGGGAGCACAAAAAGTTAAGGTGATCCCAGGGTCAGAGGCTGAAGGCAGGGCTAGGTCACGAGGTAGGTTGTGGTGTCAACCGAGGGGGGAGAAAAAGCAGGCCCTAAGAACAGTCAGTTCCCCCCCTCTGGCGCTCCTACCTCCCCACTCAGGTGCCTTACTCCTGACTACCTCAATTCACCACCCAAAATGGCCGTCGCACCTCACCTCTATATATAGCCTGGGCCCTGACTGGCTAGAGTGGCCCAGAAGGTTCTGGAACTCCTCATGCCAGCCTATGGCCCAGGTTCTAAGGTGACAGTTTAGGCCACCATTTTGTAGAGGAGCTCTCTCCCTCCCTCCATTTTAGGGAAGCGCCTTGCGCCACACCATCAATTAGTGATGATGGGGCACCCAGAGCCTCTAAGTCAACACCATAAAAAACTAGTGGACAGAAAAATTAGAGGGTAAAGGAAGAAAAAATGAGGAGGGGACAGCCAAAGGGCTGGCAGGTCTAACACCATCTATAAGAAATTGGGTTACCAGTTAAGGGCAGTGAAACCCTTCTCAAGCAGCAATCACAATTCATCTCAGGGTGAAGTCACAATCAACCCTAAATTAACCTGTGGTCAACCCTCAGGTAGTTTGGTACAGATGTCAAGCTCAAGACAATTTGTAAAATATTTGTGCAACACTTCAAACAGTCCAGAGGGAAAACACGCCACCAAGGGAGCCCACACCAGGTTAGAAAAATAGAGTCATTTTGAATATAAAAAGCAAGACCAAAACAACAAAAATCCAATCAGTATAACCGGAGATATGCAGGTTTAAATATTTTAATAAAAATAGCACCAAAAGGCATAAACCGCGAACTGTGGCTTTCTCGTCGCACTGAACCTGACAAAGTCACAAGTTCTGGCTGACTGAGACGGACACAGGCTGACTACAGGGGCCCAGTGAGGCATGCTGAACAAAGTACCTTAAATCCTGGTTTGCAGAACATTGCAGGGGTCTGCTTCGAACATGCGGCATGCAGCCAAAGCGATGCGTCAGTTCTGAGATGGGGCAAGGCTGCGGTGTGATGTCAAGTGTCGTCGTCAAGGATCCCTTTGGCAACGGCTTGTGATTTGAAGTCCGAGGATGCAGCATGCTAGGGGGGATGCATCTGTTCCAAGGGGCTGCGATGCTGAGTCCGTCATCGAGGCTGCCATCGATGAGGGATTCACAGGCCTGCGCCAAGGATGCTACGCGCAGCTGAAGTTCCGATGAGGACACAGCCTGTGATGCTATGCGGGTCTCTGCGACTGAACAATTCTCAGACACAGAAACTCTTTGTCTCTCTCCTCTCATTGGCTGTCTTTCTTTTCTTGGACCCCCTCTGGACACACTGCTTGTGTCTTCTCAACGCTCAGAATCTGTGCTAACAGCTTTTCATTTGGGGTCACTGTGGTTACTCGTTCTTATTCACCACTGAGCCTATGTATTTTTTGGGATGACTTTAAGACACTTGAAAACAATCTACTCCTGCTCCTTCTGAGCTCTCGGGTTGTACCAAGTTTGGCCTTTGCACTTCAATAATGATTGCCATTCACCTCTTCTTTAAGCTTGTCTTACTTTCTAAGTGTTGGAGGAATGTATCCAGTTTGGTAGGCCTACAGATTTAACAGCGGTGTTTGTGACCAATATACCTTGGGGAGGACCATGCCATTTAGGATCCAGGCACCACTTCCTCACATGCTTCTTTACTAACACCCAATCACCGGCACTTAAGTCATGGCACTGCTCCTGCCTTGGGAGTGGAGTTGTCAATTCAGTCTGATGCGAAACAGAATGCTGCACATTAGCGAAGCCTTTACTGTAGTCAAAAACCATGTCATCTGTAATATTTACAAGTGTAGTCACAAGCAAAGCATGGAGCCTCATTGCTCTGCTCATGAGGATTTCATGGGGGAGACAGAACTGGAATGTATTTTAAACTCATCTATACCAACCGAAAGGCATCAGGCCATTTCAAAGATATGGCTGCATCCTAGAAGCCTTAGGACAGTAACTACAATGAAAACCTGGTCCACCTGCAAAGCTGTATTCAAAGGTTTCAACACCTATTTCTTGTAGTGGCTGCCATGATTTGATTCAAGAGAAACTGGAATCCCAAATTGAGGGATTATCTCTTTGGGCAACAATTGGCCATAGTAAGACTGTCATTCCTCCTAGTAGGGTTTGTCTCTACCTATTTGAAAAAGAGACAAGCCACTTTCAAGATGTAACAGAGTCTATTACAGACAGGTATCTTGAAAAAAATCGAGCTGCTTATGGTTAAATAGACCACCTGATCTTCAGATGTGACTACAGAGATTTTGAGTTCTCCTGCCTGCATTAAGCTGTGGACAAGTAACACACCTGGAACAACATGGAAACTGGGGTTAAACCAATATGTTAAAAAGTGACAAATCATACCCCCTCAGGCAATGTGGGTAGTGGCATGAAAGTAACGGCCATCGGGGGCAACAGTGGATAACCATCAACAGAAACCCAAACTTCATCCTCATTTTGTACATCCTGCTACGACCCTCTGACCCATCTCCCTTGTTCACACTCATATGCCTCTCCCTACATTCTGTTCACCTCTTTCCACGTCCCAGCAAAACTCATATTCAGACTGCTTTGAATAATCTCTGTTAAAGATGCAGGAAACAAGAGCTCAATATCTGGCAATCTCGTCCGCATATCTATTTCCTGTGGTCAAAAAATCATTTCTACTCCTGTTGTTCTGCACACTTCACAACGAGAACCTCAGCCGGCATTTGCAGTGCCCCCAACAGGTCCATGATATAGTGCCCACTACAGTTGAAAGAGCCAGATGAGGTCAAGAAACCCCGCTGGACTACAGCTGCCAAAAATCGTGGGCCATGCCAAGCCCGTACTGACTATCAGTGTAGATGTTGATTCTCAGATTGTCAGAGGCACAGCAAGCTCTAGTAAGAGCAATCAGTTCCTCCACTTGAGCAGATGTTACATTGCATAAACAGGAGGCATCATCTAAAACCTCTAAGGTTAAAACGGCATAGGCTGTTTTTAAAATCCGTCTGTCATGCCTCAATCAAGAGCTGTGCACAAACAGTATATAATCGGGCTCTTCCAGAGGAGCCTGTCGAATGTTGGGCCTTGGTTTGGTAGTCAACTCAGTAACATCCAGGAAGTTATTGTCTACCCCTTCTCCAGCCCCATAATCAATTGCCAATAGCAATATTGTAGCAGACTGAAGACATGAGCATCTTTTCAATGCAACATTCTCAGCAGCTAGGATTGTCTGCTCATACATGGTTAACCGACTGTTGATCATGTGTTGGGTTCGTGTGCGGATAAGTAAGATCTCCACAGAGTGAGGCACCATGACTGTAAAAGGGTTTCCTATCACAATACTTTCACATTGTTGAACGATGACACAAACTGCACCCACCTCCTTTATGCAACTTGATAATTCTGCGGCTACGATTTCAAGAGAGACTCCCCTTTAGAGACAGTAAAGAATGAAAGGTTTCTTACAGTCGGGCATTCCTGGAGCCTGGATGCAGCAGAAACATTCTCTCAGGTTGTGGAAGAATTTTTTACAATTGTTGTCCCGCACACACATATTTTTGTGTAAGCCTCTGTAGGGGTTTGGTCACTAGGGAAAAGATGGAAATCCACTGGCAACAATAGCCCACCATTACATGAAACATCTTGACTTCTCTCTGTGTTTTGGGAGAGTTAATCTGAAATATGGCAGAACTTTCCTCTTGAGGCACCTTTCTATCTCCTTTTTCAATGTGATGTGCTAAATACAGGACTTCTTTCTGACAGTGCTGCAGTTTTGCTGGGGACACCTTATGTCCAGTTTTGATTTGTTGATTCACAGGGCTAATGTATCTTACCTGCATGCTTCTTGCTTTTTCAACACCACTAACAGGTTGTCAATATATCAAATCAGGATTGAGTTATACGGCAACTTCAGGGTCTCCAGATTCTTTTTTAAGATATGGTTAAAGATCGAGGGGCTTTCTGAATAACCTTGAGCAACTCAGCATCATCCCAGAACCTATTTCTGAACCAGAATGTAAAAAGGAACTGTCTTCATGCAATGGGATGGAAAAGAAAGCGTGGCACAGGTTGATGACTAAACCACTCAGTGTCGCAAGGAATCAGAAACAATATGCAGCTGGATTCGGCACCATAGGACAGTATAGGACAACAATATTATTGTTCTTGCACAGGTCTTGGATGACCCACCATTATTTATACAATTTCTGTATCCTTTTGAATAGGGAGTTACAAGGACTCCCTTGGACCTCCTTTAAAATGCCTTGCTTTAACATGGATTCATTCATGCCCAATCCCTGATTTAGAGTTTGATCGATGGGGTTGCTCTGTCAAAGGTGTGACAGATATCCGTCTTCCCTATTACAGTCTAATATATCCTATGTCACTTGTAATATGGTGGATGGGACAGCCGTCACATTTGTGATGGAGTAATCCATCCACCAGACTCTAAATCAGGCCCTAACTTCCAGTCTCAGTGCGGCACCTTAAACTGTCCAGTCAAAGTGCGGCACCCTCAGACATAATGACCAATCCCAGCATGGTACACTGACCAATCAACCAATACCAGTGGGACACACTACGATGCAACTCACATCACCCTGTAACAGCAAGCTAGCACACATAATTATTGTTAAACAAAAGAAAGCTCTTGTCTGTTCCATTAAAGAAAGTTCAGAATTCACAGTCACTCTAAGGGAAATGGGAATAGTATCCTCCTGACATTACCACACACACAAGTGATATTTCGAACCATGGGAAATCGCCCTGACTAGTGCAGTCTATCCTCTGCGCAAAAGGATAAACTAAATCTCAATTAATTCAACCTCACCAAAGTAGTTAATAGTCCTTAGCTCAATGTGTGGCAGATAGTGGTTCACGGTCCACACCACAAACCTTAAAAGACTAGTTACAACATTAATTACTTCAAGATTTTTCCTGGGATCTTAGACATCAACGAGTCCGATGACCAAACTTTAGCTCTTAAGCAACAAGTGTGTTTCTTTTTGTAAGCTTAAGCAATACACATAAGGCAGCATCACAGATCTAACAACACCATGGGCCTTCTCGGACTCAAACTGGACACCACACCGCACAACACACTAACTCAGACAAAACTGAAAACACTGCTATGCACAACAACATGCAACTGGAAACACATAACCCCATTATACTTACACTCCTAGGAGACTACAACCGCTCAGGAACACTGCAAACTCCCCAATCTGGACCACTGGAAACTCGAGGATTTGGATTAGGCTTGGGAAGATCCATATTGCTTTTAGGGTAACTTCTGTGGAAATATGGATTTTTCTGGTCAGTTATGTCCCCTATCTTGGACCCCAACGGTTCTATGTGCATGTCACAAGTACATGTAGGTTCCCTCCAGTTCCAGTTATGAAGACGCAAATACATGTGCGTCCACCGTCAACATGTCCTCTGTCAGATCCGCCATGAATAGGCCGGATATTCCATTCCTAAGTATGAAAAGCCATCGGCTTTATATGGTTCACTTATGCCATTTTTCAGTCCAGGCAAGTAGGCCCTGATTCTGTCATCAAAACTCCTCTTGCCTTCTGCCTCTGAAAGCTCCAGCCCGAGCCTGCATCTGTGACCATGAACTTTGTCTCATTCTCTGCGCGGCTCACGAAGCCTGACATCAGCCTACTCTCTGCCAAGAACTGTATTTCACCTTCGAATTATCTGCTTCCCCCTCAGCCGATGCATTCCTGCCTAGTAGTTTAAGTAAACATTCTTCCAGTTACCAAGCAAAAAGGCCCAACTTCTCTGTCCTCATGCAAGTAATTCATAGCCCTGTTACCATGGAATATTCCTACCCCCTCGCATTCAGTGTAGACACTTAGACGCTTGTACACGCACGCACAGTCAGTATAGAATAGATTCTGTCCGAGAGTCCTTCTTTTATGGATAACATAGTTCTTTAAACATAGGATGTTAGATATGATTTGGGATTAGGTTGACTTGACCCCCCAGACTTCTCGTCTCCACATATAGAACTAAATGTCAAATCCCCGTCACCCCCTAGTTACACGTCAATTACACGTCATGCTGCTGCGCGCGCATCAATGCCAAGTATTATCTTATAGATCCACCTATGTATTACGTCATAACCAATCATGTTCCTTTCTACTCATTATTACACCCATTTTTCGGTTACGCAAACCAAACGTCAATTTCCTTATCAATTGTTACGCCTACTGTTTTCACTTCATTATAATGTATGTACTATAAAAGTTACTTCTTGTCAATAAAGTATGTACTTCACTTCCTGAACCCCCGTGGTGATGGAACTTGAGGCATCCGATTATAATCGTTTATTGGAATAAAGCCCATTCCGAAACTCTAATATCACGGATTCTGCCTCTCATTTTACTGAGCTATTTTATAATGTTTCTGTATCAAATTCAGTCCCGGTAAAGGAATTTTTATTTACCACATGATGGCGCCCGAACAGGGACACTTTCTCATCTCACGCGCCGGCGGTGCGTTGCAGGCCCGGTCTCCTGCCACAGCTGGACGGACAATCACGCGTACCAGCAGGATTTCCTGTATCTCCCTCCGGTCAAGCGGGGGCGACTGAGACTGCGATCAACACCCAGACGAGGCGGTGAGAAGTGCGAAGTATCCCGACCAGAGCCTAGCTGAGAGAGCAAGATCCGAGGTATACAGAGACCCACCAGTCCGAAGTCAAGCCCAGTGTCCGACGAGTCGAGTCGAGTCGAGTCGAGTCCGGTCCGGTTCAAGTTCAAGTTACTGAGGCCTTCCGTTTCCGAAGCTACCCGGTGAGTACCATTGCTGGGGAGGCATTTCTGACGTGCACATAGGTTGTGCCGGTCAAGACGGGTTTGGGTACACAAATCCGGTCTGCACTGTTTTAGCAGTGTATCTGTACTGTTTAGCAGTATATCAAGTATTCCGAAGTATTCCGAAGTGTCTAGTTATTGTCTAGTTATTGTCGAGAATTAAGCTTGATGATTAGTTATGCAGACGATCATCATTGTTGTTTCAGTTAAAGGTTTAATGTTAAATGTTTAAAGTGTTTAAGTATGTTCTGAATATCGTGGTATGAATGACTGTTCATTATCGTGTTTATTGTATTAAGTCTGTTCAAATTCAAGTATCAGGTCAAAATCAAGTATAAGGTCAGTTCTCAATATGCCGCTCTTTTCGAAATTAAGACAGATCACTACCAGAAAAGGGGTTCTCGAAGAAGCAGTCCCTATTGCTCCTAGGGACACTCCAGGGCACTTTATGTATCACAAACATGGCTTAGACGCTATATTATTTCTTGATTTATGGGTAGACTATACCAAGGGATTACCAGAAAGTCAGAGGTGGCCCACAGCGGGGACCTGGGATGCAGAGTGCATCATGAAAGTCGAGGAAGAGTTATGGAAAAGGAAAGTCAGACAGTCACAGAAAGACGCCGTTGAATTATGGCGTAAAGAATCACATAGACGAACAGAAAAAGCACGTAGACAGGAAGAGAAGAGTAAAGAGAATTCCAATAAAGTTCGAGAGAATCTATTAATTGAGGAAGGTATCCGAGTGAAATCAGAACAAGTAGACAGACAAAGAAATGCCCTTATGAATGGTATGTATCCCCTTCTGGCCGAAGGATTACCTAAGGCTACTCCAGAGATACCGAAAGACTTGCCACCCCCATTATTCCCAATCAAGGTACATCCTAAGGGGCATCCTAGAACCGCAGAAGATGTTTTTCTTTCCTCATATTTAGATGACGCAGCTCCCGAGTATGCTAATTCCGCCCCACGTAGACCGCATACCAGGGAGGTTCAACGCCAAGATCCAGTGCCCGTATCCCTACAGCAACAAATCGAGTCACAAGTTCCGGCAAGCACATCTGTTTCTGTATCCGCTCCTACAGCTACTTCTATGGCTGTGTCCACACCTATAGTTGCTGTGTCACGTTCGACGAATCCTTTTACACCCGACGCCCCAGATGGGGCCGCGGGAGGAGCTACCAATATCTTTTCTACGCCACCCAGAATAAATAAACTTACTTTTCAAGAGTCAGCGCATTCACGTACACCCAAACTCCTTAGTGCCCGTGCGCTTAAGGAACTTCTTATAGATTGTAGATATGACCCGGTGCCTGGAAAAGAGGACGAAATGACCCTAGCATCATTGCGTATCAGACGAGCCGCAGTGTATTTAGCGAAGTTACCAGGAATGACTGCGCATCTAGATAATATATATCATTTTGTCCAAACGGGGCGAGATCCAGAATGTATTTACAGAGCTATGGAATACCAGAAAGTAGAGATACAGGGGGAACTGTTACGTTTCCTCATAAACTGTGTGATCAGAAATCAAGACCGACCGGGGGTAGACCCGGAAGCAATGAAAATTCTTACAAGATGGAGCCAGAATATATCGGAAGGGAGACATGATAAACAAAACTGTATAATAGCCATGTGCCGAAAGATCCGTAAAGAAATAGAACGCCTACACGAAGAGCGATTAGAGGTAGACGAGTCCGAACAAAACGAGGAAGAAGGGTCAGGACTGCCCACAGGACAGTCGGACACCATAGCCTATGTAGGTAAAGGAAGATCTTGTAATAAGAATCAGACTAGATATCATACTGACTCAATACATCCGATATGTCCAGATAATAACAGGAATTTTCAAATACCTATAATTAATATAAGGTCTAACGAGCATTCGTTCCAAACCGCCGACAAACTACTCCGAGAACGAAGGGGTTATCATTTCCTCGATTCTATGGATGAACAAGATTTAGCCAGGGCAGCTGTCCATTGGGTGGACAGTCCCGGAAAATATAGTGATGATACAGTAGTACGCACATTTTTGAATCTTACCCCAGATGAACAAAGGTTAGCTGGGATTTATATGATTCAACAACTCATTATACTATATCGGAGTCAGCATTCGGACCCTGGTCCCTTGCCTGACATACTGACTGAATTACTTATGAATAAATGGAGAGGTCCAGGTACTGAATTAATTAAAGAAATTCTAGAATCACGAAAGCAGTATATTCTTTTTGTATGTTCAGAACATGTTCCATTGTCCGTCAAGGAAAGAACTACGTATCACATAGATAGACAGAATCCCTTACGAGAAGTGCACCCAATAAAGGGAGAGGACAATCAGTTTAAACGCGTATTTGTATATACGCCCATATCGAAAATAGAATTGTTAGAAATGAAGAAAGTGGTACCCAGTCATGACAAAGACCCAGCGGGTTTTCACCGAGAAATTAAAGACATGTTACTCATGGGAGAGTATACCTACCCCGACATTATGACAATATTAAAGGTGTTGATGCCTGCTGGCATTTATGAGAAACTCAAGGAAAAAGAGTGGGAGGTAGGTGATCAAAAGATAGAATGGTCAGCATTAGAAGCAGAAGAAAGGGCCCGAGGTCCAGGTTCGGGGCTTGGGGACAAAACTAAAGCACTACCAGGTCTACTAGTACAGGTACTGCCACGTTTATTAACTACGAAAAAGGAAGATTGGGGTACAATTTCAGCCTGTAAGCAGAAGCAAGATGAAGACACTAGTGATTACTATGCCCGATTTGAAAAATGTTTTGGTATAAATAGTGGCATAAAAGCAAGTAGCGAATCATACCCACATCTGTTTGTAACAAAATTAGTAGAAAATGCTCTGCCCCCAGTAAAGAATAGAGTATTAAAATTCGAGAGTACCTGGCAAGGTAACACTCCAACACAAATGTTACAAATGTTACAGTACCACCACAATAGAATTAAAGAGGAACAAGAACATGAACACAGACGCATGAAAGACACGAAAATGAAAATGCTAGTTTCCCAGACAGTTCCAGCTGAAGGACATAAAAAGGGTATGACACATTCCGATTCAGCAGGACCTGTAAAAGGGACATGCAATTATTGTAAAAAGCCAGGCCATTACGTACACGATTGTCCAGTTTTAAAACATAATATCGCCATAGGTAAAACACAAGAAAGATCACGGCCACTTAGACAAGATCAGAATGAACAAGGAGCTACGCAGCATGCCCAGGCCATGCCAGCCGCACAACAGCCAATACAGTTTGTGCCAGCTGCACCACCGTTGCCTGCTGCTGCCACACAGACAACAACACGACAAATGTATCAGACCGCACAGTATGAATATCCCGAGTATCAGCGTTACGCATGAACAAGCCTAGAGAGGGAAGTTGACTTACCCCTTATTGAAATCCCAGTAGACCAAGAAGGACCTTATGTACATAGTGAATTATTAGGCCAAGATAGAAAATTTCTACTCGATACAGGGGCAAGTCGAACGACCATAAAACGTAGTGAAGTTCCAGGGGCACCCCTCTCAGGCTCACAGAATATTTCCCTTGGTTTTTCAGGAAAACCTATTGTTAATGAAGTGTCACAACCTCTGCCACTTACGATAGGACCTTTGACCCGAACTACAGATTTATTGCTTACTAAATCATGTCCAGAAAACTTGTTAGGAATAAAAACGTTGAAAGCCCTAGGAGCCATAATATGTTGTTCTCCGGAAGGAGTAAGGTTGTTTTTACGTGATTTTAAAGGTCACTATGTATCTAGAGACATGGATCCCCGACTGCAGACTTTACCTACACATCTATGGGCACAAGGCCCTACTGATGTTGGTTGCATGAATATTACACCATATCGAGTCACACTAAAGGCAGGAGTGGTGCTACCACGAATGCGACAATACAAGTTACCACCAGATGCTGTAACGGCTTTACTACAAATCGTTGACGAGCTCATTGTCCAAGGAGTAGTTGTAGAAACAGACTCCAATGTATGTAATTCACCGATAATTCCGATTCTTAAACGAACAGATCCTACAGCTCCGCCAGTATATCGATTGGTTATTGATCTGCGCGAGTTAAACAAATGCATTGTGCCACAATTCCCTGTGGTCCCAGATATCTCGTCATTACTGACAGCTATTGATTCCGAAGCGACATTCTTCACTGTAATCGATCTCAAGAATGCCTTTTTCAGCGTCCCAATAGATCCGGAAAGTCAATATTTGTTCGGATTTAGTTTAAATGGGCGTAGCTTTAAATTCTCCCGCGCACCTCAAGGATTTACAGAAAGCCCCAGCATCTATAGCCAAGCACTGAAACGAGAACTTGACAGTATCCACATGCCAGTTAACACTGCTCTGCTTCAATATGTCGATGATCTGCTGATCACCGCTAGAAGCGAACCCGAATGTGAAAAAGCATCACTGACAGTTTTACAATTTCTAGCCGAAAAAGGGCACAAGGTGTCCCCTTCTAAGCTGCAATTCTGTGTCCAGCGAGTTATTTATCTTGGACACTCGCTGTCCAAGGAGGGAAGGCAGCTTACACCAGACCGCATTCAGTTGATAGCTAACATGCCAATACCCAAGACACAAAAGGAGGTGCGGGCTTTCATAGGCCTCACTTCATACTGTAGACAGTGGATCCCGCAATATGCATTTCTAGCAAAACCACTCATTCAGTTGACAACCCAGGAGGCAGCCACATCGACTGTTCTCCCTTGGACTCAGGAACACACACAAGCTTTTGAAAGCTTAAAGAAAGCTTTATGTCAAGCACCCGTTTTAGCAACGCCATGTTACAGAAAACAGTTTACACTCTTTGTTACAGAACGCGAAGGTACTGCCTTGTCAGTACTCACACAGGAACAAGCAGGAGCACACAAACCATGTGCTTATTTTTCTAGTACATTAGATCCCGTAGCTCAGGCTTTGCCTGCATGTCTGAAATCAGTGGCAGCGACAGCTTTAGCAATCAGACAAAGCGATGCCATAGTGTTAGGACATCCATTGACAGTTCAAGTACCACACGCAGTAGAGGTTCTTGTAAATAGAACACAAACACAACACTTGACCATAGCACGACTTACAGGGTATGAACTTACATTGTTTCAGCCACATATAGAAATCAGACGCTGTAACACATTGAATCCTGCCACACTTTTACCAGTAGTCGGAACAGACCCACTAGCCCATGACTGTATTGAAGTTATTACAATAACAACAAAACCCAGACAAGACTTAACCGATGTCCCATTGTCAGATCCAGACCTGACCTTGTATGTAGATGGTTCATGCATGAGAACAAGTACAGGAGAGTTAGTAGCCGCCTACGCAGTCACAACAGATACTGAAGTCATTGAAACTAATCGTATAAATACTTTGTCAGCTCAAGCCGCAGAACTTATCGCTCTGACACAAGCCTGTATTCAAGCCATGAATAAAAAAGTCAACATATACACTGACTCACGTTATGCATTCGGAGTTGTACATGACTTCGGCGTGCTGTGGCGAGAGAGAGGTTATTTAACTTCCCACGGTGCCCACATTCAGCACGGACCCCTCATTCATGCCTTATTAGATGCAATACATCTACCTACTGCAATATCAATCATGAAATGTAAAGCTCATACGAAAGTTACTGATATCATTTCCCAAGGCAATGATCTAGCCGACAGAACAGCTAAACTGACTGCTCAAACTCAAACCCCCGACATGACAAAGACAATAGTCCCGACACCGACACGTTGTATGACAGTTAAAGATCCTACTCTTGACGTAATTGACATACAGACACATGCTACACCAGACGAAATAAAGAAATGGACTGAATTAGGAGGGATCCAAACGGACCAAGGATGGATGATGAAGGAAAGGTCTGTATGGTTCCTTCCTGATTCAATGGTCCAAGTTATAATTAACACTATACATAGTCCAGCACATCTAGGAGAAAAAGCTATGCTAGACAGCATTCAACACATTTGGTTCAATAAACATTTACGAGCAGCAGCAAAACAAAAGGTTCGTACCTGTATGATCTGTTGTCAGTTCAACCCAGGAAAAAGCGTTCCCGTAGAACAGGGTGGATTTCATACTCCTAATCATCCTTTTGAAGTACTCCAGATGGATTATATCCAGATGGAACGATGCAGAGGATTCAAATATGTTCTCGTAGTTGTTTGCGCTCTGTCCCGTTGGACGGAGGCATACCCGGTTTCAGATTACACTGCCCCGACTACTGCCAAACAGTTGGTTCGAGAATTCTTCCCACGATACGGTTTACCACGTGCTGTTTACTCAGATAACGGCCAGCCGTTCTCATCCGAATTAATGAAACACGTTTCACTTCTGTTAGGTTATCAGTGGAAATTCCACTGTGTCCGACACCCCGAGGCAGCAGGTCTCGTAGAAAGACATAACCAGATACTGAAAATTAGAATGTCCAAAATATGCAGAGAGAAAGGTGTCGACTGGGTAGTAGCGTTACCAGTTGCACTCTTTTACATGAGAATGGTAGCACATTCACGAACAGGGCTATCCCCGTATGAGGTGATCTTCGGTAGACCACCGAATATGCGGGGGACGCCTATACCACGCAAAATAACTGATATTGACTGTAATATGCTGACAGATTACTTGGCTTCCTTGATGTCTGCACTACAATCTTCTCGTTCACAGGTAGCTGCAGCCTTTCCCGACAACACTTAGGTGAAACCCCATGACGTTGTTCCGGGTAATCTTGTCTTTGTAAGGAATTTCGACCGAAAGACTCAGCTGGAGCCCAGGTGGAAAGCACCCAAGTTGGTCCTGTTGACCACAAGAACAGCCGTGAAGATCGAGGGCCGCAAGGGCTGGATTCATTCAAGCCACATCAAGAAATTTCATGGACTATCTTCGGATATAGACATTGTGCCCTGCACTCCCTCACAGACTGATACAAAACTCCCTTTTGTTGAACCTAACAAATCTGAAAATTACAAACTAAAGCTTAGGCCCAACCAGTCGAGCAATTTGATTGTTTAAGTCCTCTCCAAGGTGAAGCGGTTGGATTGTCTCTGACATGTATCCCTTGGACCTGAGTAGAGAAAATACCCGAAAGATGTTGAAACGACAGGCGTATTGTAAATCACTGCGTAGCCACTGCATAGTGACATTATTAATTTTGTTTTTATTGAGTCTTTTAATAATTATTACAAGTATGTTGTTGCACATATATTACCCTATTTCTAGACATGTTTATAATGTTGCTGCTGAACATTCTTTTAGTGACTTACCTCCGCATGAATTGTCTTATAGACTTGCGCTGCGCAATAACACTTTCATTAGTATGTTACATCATTCCCATCAGACTAGTAATGCTACTAATTGTTGGGTGTGTGGCCGACTCCCTCCCTATCAGAATTATGAAGGAGTCCTGCCTTTCTTTCCACATTCATTCACACATAATGGCTCCTGTGGAGCATGGTTTAGCTTAATTAATTCCATAGACTCAGACACAGCAGTTTACCAAGATCATTGGGTATGGGGAAATCTGAACCTAGCTTTACTCAAAGTCTGCTACCCTGACAAGGAGGGTCGCCCCAAAAGAACAGGAACTGATCTAGAAAATGAAGTGTATGGATTAGGTAATTTTACACCTAATCTCATGATTCTAAATGTCGTATCCGAAGTTGAGCTAGTCTTACCCACCATGTCAGTATTCCCAGCAAAAGGTGAATTGTGTGTAAGAAAGGTTGGTTCCATACATATGGGCCATAGTAAATGCACTACTATAGTAGAATTCAGTGATCAAGGAAAATCTTCATTCAGAGCTTCTCGCCACTCCTACTTTATATGTGGTCAGACTGCATATATGCGTCTACCTCTAGATTGGGATGGTACCTGCTACATTGCATTCCTTTTGCCACCTGTTTTCCTAGCTCCTCCTGATTATTACAGAAATATTCATTTAGTACACAACAGAGAACGGAGAGATCTCCCCATTGTCGATTACACTGAGACGGCATGGGACAAGTATGTAGATTTTAATAAAGGCATCTTTCCCTATATAGGTACTGTTACTAATAGTAAGCTGATACGTAGATTAACTAGAACCCTTGAAGCAGTAGTGAATGAGACTATTTCCGCCTTAGGCAATTTAACGGAAGAGCAGTCTGCTATGCGGATTGTTGTGCTTCAAAATCGTCTTGTCCTTGACGTCATCCTGGCTGATAGGGGCGGAGCTTGTAGGGTCATCGGATCAAGTTGCTGCGTATTCATACCAGAAAATTCGCCATCTGTATATAAAGCCATCACTCGCCTTCATAAGATTGTAAGCCAGATACACCAGAACCCAGGCACTTGGACTTGGTCCAGTTGGTTTTGGAATGCGGTATCAGCCTGGGGATGGAGAGTTTTATCCTTCCTAGGTATTGGCCTTCTCATACTATTCAGTTGCTGTCTATGTCTACAATGTGGACCAGCAATTTGTGGTCTGTGTGCCACATCGTGCATTCCACATCAAGATTTTCATTCAAGATCCCGGAAGAAGAAAGAAGAACAAATGATGCTATATGAACAGATCAATGGATTGATGAAGATTGATATCTCTTGAAGGGCAAGTAGGGGACAAGGAGGGAATGTGGAAATATGGATTTTTCTGGTCAGTTATGTCCCCTATCTTGGACCCCAACGGTTCTATGTGCATGTCACAAGTACATGTAGGTTCCCTCCAGTTCCAGTTATGAAGACGCAAATACATGTGCGTCCACCGTCAACATGTCCTCTGTCAGATCCGCCATGAATAGGCCGGATATTCCATTCCTAAGTATGAAAAGCCATCGGCTTTATATGGTTCACTTATGCCATTTTTCAGTCCAGGCAAGTAGGCCCTGATTCTGTCATCAAAACTCCTCTTGCCTTCTGCCTCTGAAAGCTCCAGCCCGAGCCTGCATCTGTGACCATGAACTTTGTCTCATTCTCTGCGCGGCTCACGAAGCCTGACATCAGCCTACTCTCTGCCAAGAACTGTATTTCACCTTCGAATTATCTGCTTCCCCCTCAGCCGATGCATTCCTGCCTAGTAGTTTAAGTAAACATTCTTCCAGTTACCAAGCAAAAAGGCCCAACTTCTCTGTCCTCATGCAAGTAATTCATAGCCCTGTTACCATGGAATATTCCTACCCCCTCGCATTCAGTGTAGACACTTAGACGCTTGTACACGCACGCACAGTCAGTATAGAATAGATTCTGTCCGAGAGTCCTTCTTTTATGGATAACATAGTTCTTTAAACATAGGATGTTAGATATGATTTGGGATTAGGTTGACTTGACCCCCCAGACTTCTCGTCTCCACATATAGAACTAAATGTCAAATCCCCGTCACCCCCTAGTTACACGTCAATTACACGTCATGCTGCTGCGCGCGCATCAATGCCAAGTATTATCTTATAGATCCACCTATGTATTACGTCATAACCAATCATGTTCCTTTCTACTCATTATTACACCCATTTTTCGGTTACGCAAACCAAACGTCAATTTCCTTATCAATTGTTACGCCTACTGTATTCACTTCATTATAATGTATGTACTATAAAAGTTACTTCTTGTCAATAAAGTATGTACTTCACTTCCTGAACCCCCGTGGTGATGGAACTTGAGGCATCCGATTATAATCGTTTATTGGAATAAAGCCCATTCCGAAACTCTAATATCACGGATTCTGCCTCTCATTTTACTGAGCTATTTTATAATGTTTCTGTATCAAATTCAGTCCCGGTAAAGGAATTTTTATTTACCACACTTCTAGCCATTGACGCCTCAATAAGAACCATCCTCTGCTACCAGATTTGATATCGGGTAAGGATGGTATTTGCTCCACGCTAAAGTAGTGCAAACTCCGAACTCCACTAAGTCCACCCAAAGGGATCTCTGTCTTGAAATGAGGTTGAGATCACAAATTCATTACTATTGCATTGATAGTGAAGCAGATTTTGCCCCATATTAATGACAGAGAGGAGTGGACTACAAAACCATAATGTTTTATTAACAGACTAGTAAAGTTACACTCTCCAATCAAATCAATAAGATAAAGTTGATAATCACCTGAACGCAGCATACATGAATAAAGTCCAGGCAGTTGAATTAGTAATGCGAATATTGTACTATGAAAAAAAGCATATGGGAAGGTCATCGAAATTCAGAAGCTGCAGGTGTCAGGCACGATAGAATCAAAAGAAGGACCGAATAAGGATTCCATTTAAAATCAGAAGAAATGTAAGTTCTATGAGCAGAAAAATAAAGAGCATTACTCTAAAGACAGGAGAAGGCATCTCTGCCTTCACACAGATAATAAAATGACAACTTCATCTCCCACTGTGACATTCATGATAGCTCACAAATGACTGTTCATCTCCCATTCTCCAGATGCTAGAAATCATTGTTCAAACAAATTAATGGCTACACTATAACCTCCAAAATGTAAGCTAAGAAAGAATGACATTTGTGCATGAGAACATAATAACTCTTGTGCCTACCAACAAAGAGTTATGCACAACAAGCAGAAAAACTAAATGTATTTCAAAAGGAGTGAGACACCTAGGTCTCATTTCAACTTTAAATGCTAACTAAACCTAATCAAATTTATAGTTTCATACACAGAAACAATTGTGAGGGGCAAAAACAAATGTATTCTTAATACATTTATTGTCCAAGCTTCATCAAGGTCTATTTAGCAGTTCCAATAGTGCAGTAAATCGCTCCATTTATACTTTCAAATAAGGTTTCTCTGATTGCATTCATGTACTCAAGTTTTAAATTAAACACAGTTCTAGTATAATGAGAAGGGTAACTGGCATAATGCTGTTCCACGATTCAGTCATGCTTTGCCACATCTGGTATGCAATTCCAGAAAGGAGATGGTTTCACTTTGTATACCACAATGGAGTTGACCACTAATCGTGCTTCATTAGTATAGCAGAGAGGACATGTCACTGGCGGTAAAAAAGGCCCTGTTTTTGTTAGGAGAAACAGCACAGTAGAGAACATACATGTGAAATAAAAGAGCAGATTAAGCATATTGCCTAGATTGATCAGAAAGATATCTCCCCAGAAAGGAGCTGATGGCGAAGTACCAAAGAAGGCCAGAGACCATATCACAGATACGGCCAGGCTCAACGGCACAAGGATAATAAGCAACCCATGACCGTTCCTGTCCCCCATCTATCACTGTTCGATGTCCTCACTTTGGCCATAGAGCAAGGAACTGGCTGGGTGTGGAGGAGAGGAAAGACTGGAGACAGCTCCCACCTAAAACCTCACAATTGGTTCCTGTGATTGAGGGAAAGGTTCACTTGTTTCAGTTCAAAGCTCTAAATTTGAGCTAGATTGATTTAGCCTGCCCGGACCTCCAGTAGCATAGTCAATGTGCCTAGTGGAAGGACATTTCCCAACAGCTGGTGTTTGAATAATAACATGCCACATATAGTATGCAATTCCTAATGGAAGATGGTGGCACTTTCGATCACACAATGGTATTCACCATTAATCCGGCTTCATTAGTATAGCAGACTGGACGTACCAGCACAGTAGAGAATATAAATGTGAAATAAAAGAGCAGATTAAACAGATTGCCTGAATTGCACAGAAAGATTTCTCCCCAGAAGGGAGCTGATGCTTAAGTACCAAAGAAGATCAGAGACCATATCACAGATATGGCCTGGATGAATGACATAAGGATAATAAACAGCTCATGACTGTTCCAGTCCACCAACCGTGTGCATGTGCGTGTGTGGGTGTGCGTAATCTTCTTTTGAAACTTAGAAAGTGCTTGCTGTTTGGCTGCCTTAACCTGTTATAAAGATAGCCTGGTCATATTTACAGTTTTTTGGTCACCAATAAAACGATGCATGCACATAGGATTTTTTGAAGATGCAACAAAAATACTGGCCTTTTCTCAAAGTATCTAATTTGCAATTTTTTGCTCTATTTTCCTTTTAAGTCTGTGGAGCGGCCTATAGCTGACCAAGATGGCTGCTTGAACAAAGAGCTCCACTCCTTGGCCCACATCATCCGAGCACAACAATCCGTTTTAAAACCGGACTCCTGTCTTATCCCATCTTTGGCCTCCAGGGGGACTGCTCATGATCTCCTGCTGCCTTAATTGTGAACAGAAGATTCCGTGGCCGCTGAAACAGATGTGGTGGGGGTGAGCCATCGTGGATTGGGGCCTGCAGGCCTTCTGCCAGTCCGGAGCCCTTGAAAAGGGTGCTGTCGGGTGGGCTGGGAGTTTGTGAGGTCCCACCGGCTCTTTGTGGCATCACTCATTTTGGGACTCACCTTACACCCACTGAAAACGGTGACTCTACAGTGATCAGTGAGACCGGGGACTGCTGTGCATGGCTGGAGAGCAAGGTAAGACCACCTAACTGGAGATGTGTGGCATAGTGGGTTGGCTGAGAGTGACCCTGCAAGCTCTCTGCCCTCGCTGACCTGTGGGGCTGCTCGGATGTGCATTTCCTCAACTTGAGGCCTGAGGGGGCAGCGCAGAGTGGCTAGAGGTATGGTGGCTGGCTGAGGCAGAGGCCTAGTGATGGCCTAGGCTTCTGTTTAGCGCAGGGGGGTGCGGCCTATTGACCTGCCTGGGTCTGGACTGAGTCAGGCAGGCTGGGGCGGGTCTCTTTGTGCCCGCTAGGGTGGGGTGTGTACTTGGCTTGAGCCTGTGTGTCCCAGGGGGTACCAACCCCTGGAGGTATGCTGCGCCTGTGGGGACTCTCCTTGTTGATGCCAGGGGAGTGGGGGCCTCCAACCATCGAATGTAGCGTTTCTTTTGGCCATGCTACATCTGGCACCCTACCAATCCTTCTCTAGTCCTGATCATCCCCTATAGGGCTCACCTACTCTGAGCTGTGTATTACTGTATTAACCAGTATTAGATCTTGTGGGACATCTTAGACTGTGCAATCTGGGCTCTACCTAACTGCATACCACATTGTCTGACAGTCCTGCTCCTGCTTTTGTTCCTGCCTTACTGCCGTTAGGGACCTGGAAATAGGGGCTTTTATTTTGACCTAGTGGGGTCATGTGCATATTGTCCCCCTCTCTGTTGCACACTGACGGAATTCCACTGCTGAGAGCCACCGGCATCTTGCTACTTGTAAGATATGTATCTTCCCAGCGGTGGCATGCACCTTTTCCTTATTGCTTAATAGACGAATAAGGATACTACTGTTGAAGGTAGTTTGTGACTGGCACCAATCCTTGCCCCTCTCTACTGTGTGGTAAATAAGCTCTCCACCCTTTTGTAACTCCTCGATCACTATTTGTAAGATTTGAGATTTCGCCTTGCTTGTGTATGGTGACTCTGTGCTGGTGGGTGAGGGACTCCGTGTCTCCTACAGTTCCTCTACTCATGGGCAAAACATATACTAAGCAACCTAAGCTGGGATTTGATCCTCACAAGGACACTGCTCACAGAAATTAAGAGACTGTTGCTGCACCGATGACTGCAAGCCACCTCTCCACTGAGCCTGATACTCATGATTTACTGCTTCAGAGCAGCGAGAGCCTCAAGCTCATTGACCTTAATACTGATGATCAAGCTGGAGGATCGCCTTAGAATACAGGAAACATGAGCCCCTGATGCGGAGCCGCACCTTTCTGCATTGGAGGTGGACCAGGAAACTTTAACAGCTGAATACCAAAAACTACATACTGAGTTGCTGAATGTGGCAGCCAGAAATGAGCACTTGAAGGCATGGTCTCGGCAGAACAACTTGCACCTGGTGGGAATCCCCGAATCCACTAATACTGTAAAGATGGAGCTGTTCATTAAAACACTGTTATGTGTTTTATACAATGCTGACACTTTCTCTAAATGCTATGTTGTGGAAAAAGCCCACCATTCTCTAGATGCACGTCCTGTTCCTGGCACTACTCCGCAACCTATCATAGCCGTTGTGCAGACAAAATATTGAGTTGGTAATGTTGACCTACAGAAATATCGAGTCCTAAATATCGTGAGTGAGAAATATTGACAGCAAGAATATCCTGGACAAGAATATCGATTTAAGCTAAGAAATATCGATTTAAAAAATAGAAGTCATTAATATCGTTTGGAACAATATAGGGGCATATTCACAAGAACGTGTGATAACTATCGCAAGAGTAGCTTAACGCAACTCTCAACATCGCAGACTATCGCGGGAAAATTACACCGTGACAAGTATTCACAACGCGGCGTAGCATGCGATAGTCACCAGATAATGCGTCAAATGGCCATGCAAAATTCAACGCCATGCCGCAAAAATGCGAAACGCGAACGCAAAAAATCATGCGATGAGGCCAATCGCGGTACAAAAAGTAGGGAAAACTAGCCACAGGCTTGCAAATTCCACGCGTCTGGTGGGGAAATGCCCCAAAAAAACCACAGAAACAACACACCAGAAACAAGCCAAAGCACGTAGAAACTTGGATGTGCCCTCACCGAGTGCAGAGGCCCACAACCCCCACAGACCACCAGCAAGGAACAACGGGGATGAGGACGGCCAAGGAGAAGAGGGAGAGGAAAACAGGGTGCAGTCCGCAGCAAAACCAGATCAGTGTCACGGAGGTGACAGAACACTACCAGCAACTGACCCACAAGTCGACCAGCTGGAATGCAGTCGGGGTGCCGAGGAGGCCAATCGAGGAGGCCAAAAGGGGCTGGCATGATGTGACAACCTAAACCAGGCAAAAACCCGCTGCCAACAGGAAGGCTGCAACAGTGACAGGAGGTGGCAGTCCTGCGCCACAGGAGGAGCTGGAGGAAATGGAGGCCACAGTCATCAGTGTGGAGATGGTGCAAGAAGTATGAAGTACTGACACAGCTCGAGAGGACCTGACACAACATCAACAGGGACTGGGGGGAATGGGGGAGATGGGCACAATGGCACACATGCACAACGAGGTGTGACACACTGCACACCCACAATTACCCTGGATCATGTCCCTCACCCCCTTGGCACACTGCAGCACACACACATAGCAAGAACAGCGCACCCACATTGACGACAATGTGGTACAATTCGCAAAGCCGACACTGCAGAACAGAGGACATAACTGGCTCCGCACATGCACAGAAACATGCCAACTACATCTGACAGAGCAGGAAACTGTGAAATGGAAATGTACGCGTACAACCTCACATCCGTCATGTAGTCCAAATGTACACTGTCCCGCAGCTGTATTCAGCACCTACCAAACAGTCACAATGTACATTGTCATGCAGTCTGCATGTCACCCAGAACCATGCGCCAACATACATGTCAACACAATGTCAACATGCATCTCTCCTTCACATTGCAGAGGGGGACACAACACCTTCAGCAGAGCACAGAAGACAACACATCTGTGATGCCGGACACCCTACAACAGCCCATGGACATCATCGCAACCCACCACCAGGACCCAGGCAGCCAAGCTACTTAGAGGAGAACACAGAGCCTGCAACAGACCACACAGCAGGAAGCACCCGCAAACACAGCTGGCTCACAACACTTCACCCACCCACACATGGCACCCCAATGCCATGTGTCAGCACGGCAAAAGGAGGTGGCCGAACAGGTGTGGGTGGGGTCCGAACCCATGGAAGGTGAACTAGATCACATACGTTGGTATCTATTACCCTTCAGGGACCACCTACACCCCACTAAGTAGACCCACACTGTCATAGAGACACATACAGATGCACATTCCCAGTACAGAACCACGTCCAGGGGCACGCACATATCAGTCACACACCCACGTTGGCTCTGCGTACGACGGTCCAGGCCACTCCCCTTATGAATTGAGCGGGTGATGACAAAGCTCCATGTGCAAGCTCTAACCCGCTACCTGCGGTGACATGTCTGCGTCTGCTGTACACAGCACAATGTAATGTGGTAGGGCCCAGGGCCCTCATGCATACAACAAGACCACAGGGACACACTCAGATATTATGCCGAACTGGCTACGGGCACGTGCGTCTGGCCCCTTTATTGGCAGGGCCACAAGTACAGTGACGCCTGTGCTGGATGTGGGTGGGGTGGGTGCAAGCCAGCCCTCAGGGAGTTGTTGGTGCTGGCAACAAATACAACAGTTAACACAATGAATACGGAAACAGACAACACCAGCATTACAGGGACAACTGCGGGGGATCATGGAGGTAGCCTGATCAAGTTCAGAGGGCACACAATGAGCAAACAGAAGTGTCCGTGAGTTGCAGTGCGCTGAGTCTGGGGCACCAGAGCTGAGCGCGCTCATGTGAAGAGAATGTCTAGGATTCTGTCCCTTCGGGACCTACATGATGCAGCTGCAGTGGGGGGGTGTCACACCTGCATCATCTTCCTCATCGTCGCCCCAGGTCTCCCAGACCGCCTGAGGTGATTTTGCTGCGTGAACCCACCACAGTACATAACCAAGACAGTGATGGAAGATGATTTGTGGTGCACTGAGTCAGTGGCAACTGGAATGCTGAGCAGGGGATCAGGCAGAAGATGGCATCCACAACATGTGGAGGCAACTCTGTCAGTCTGCCAGTACGACCGTTTCGACACAGGTATTTTGCAGTTGGAGTCGGTCCTCGCGGTGGTGGTGTGTGCCTTCTGCGATGATGCGACATCCATGCCGGTCAGGACTCAATTTGATGTGTGAGCCCTGGTGGGCCGCAGTTGAGGCCGGAGGCTGCGGACAGCGCAGACCCACAGCCACATGGTGTTGAAGACCCCAAAGCCATCGCTTCAGAGGCCATCCAATATCTTAGAAGTAAGAGTCCCGGACATGACCAGCACAGAGTTAGTGGTACCGGATGCACTGCGGCCAGCACAGGCTCCCAGCCACGGGATGGTGACTTGCGGTGCAGTCAGATGGGCCATGCGGGTCCTCATCAATGTCCGAGGTGCATGTTGCGGAGGGTTGCGGGGGACAGTGGAAGGTGTCCTCCAGGGCATGATGCAGAGGGTGGAAGCTGTCTGGAAGCAGCAAATGGAGGGGTGGAGTGCCACGGCCTCTTTTTCACCACAAAGTCAGTATCACCGCCATGATGGCAACGACAACCCCAAGTCCATAGACTCAGTCGCCACCAAAGTCCAACCGGAAAGTGTCCATGGGTCTCGGGGAATAGACATAGTGGCACCGGGGCTGAAAGGGGATGCAGTCTGCGATGAGGCCTGTACAATGACATCAAGTCAGCCATAAATAAATCAAGGCTGAATTGGAAAGTGTGTGTGACCTATTCGACCGCAGTGTAGGCCGGGGGCAGCGATCAGCAAGGGCCCACAGCCACGTCTCGTTGGGATGCTATGCACATGGTTTCTGCCACCTGACCGAAGGGAGTACAGTGAAGTGGAATCTTCATTCTTGTGCGTACACGGACAATGTATGATCAAGACTCAGTTCCAAATGTGTGACCTACTTGACCATAGTGTAGGCTGGAGGCAGTGATCAGCAGGGGACAACAGACATGTGTCGTAAGAATGCCATGCACAGAGTTGGTGGCGCCACATCAAAGGGAGTACACTGATATAAAATCTGCAATGAACATATGTACTTTGCCATCGTGTAATCAAGACTCAGTTCCAAATGTGTGACCTACTTGACCGTGGTGTAGGCCGGAGGCGGCAGTAGAGTACGTCAACAAGAAAGGACTAAAGCGGGCCTGTGTTGTGGAGGCCGTGATGGTCTGAGGAGGCTGCCCTGGTCGCGGGCCATGGGCTTGGAGCTTGCGCAGGCACGTGGTGGGTCCTCCTTGACACACGCCGGTATCGGAATGTGATCAGTGTGGCCTGGCTGCGCAGGGGCGGGCCTGACGGGTTCGGGGTCCAGCGGGCCGGGGTACGGCAGGCAGAAAGGATCGCAGGCAACTCTGCTTATGAGGACAGCGTCAACCTCGTGGCGTGGTGAGAGACGCCACCCTGGCAGAGACGTTGGGCTTTCCAGAAGAGGACTACGCCCAGAGATACGTGCTTTTTATTCACACACCTACGCTGGCCTGGCGTACGCCGGGCCATCCCACTCCGCTCACGATAACGGGGGGACATAACAGGCAACATTTCCGCGAACTCCCCTACTGGCTGGGGTGACATGGTTGCATCCACTGTCCACTACACTCCATACACCAGAGGTGTATGTCGCCATGAATATGGGTGTGTTCGGCAAACTGCGGTCTGTCTAGCACATCTCTGCCACTCTTGGCATTGTGTACTTTCCCAATCATGGTTCTCCTGCATCCTTCACACATGCCTGGTTGCCACCTCTCCTCACATTCGACTAGTGTGTGGCTGAGGTGCCATGCCGTTGAGGGCTCATGTTGACGGCTTGCCCAGGTTACCATTGTGAGTTGTCTGGTGGGTGGGCATGTTGTTTTGCATGTTGGTTGTGATTTTGTGATGTGTGTATTGAAAGAGTTGTGAGTTGCATGGTTGTGAAGTTGAGGTGAGTGGGGTGTTCATTTTGAACTTGCCAAGGGGCTGTGCATTTCCCTTGGTGCCATCCTGGGAACGCTGGTTGCTGATGGCCTGTCGGAGGATCAAGGAATCATGCACACTTGCTGGGTATTTGGAGGCGACATTGGTGGGGGTTCCACGGTGTTCGGCTGTTGCCTGCAAATTGATGTGAGACGTGTGCTTTCTGTTGCGGTGATTGTGTGCTGTGTCAACAGGAGGCACAGGTAGGACATGTGTGCTGTGGATTGCCCCCAACACGTGCGTGCTTCCAGCTATGGCGTATGGTCCTTGCATGGTCTCCAGCAGATCCTGCGCATTGTGTTGGACATATAGGGACTGGGGTACCAGGCTGATGGTGATGTCCAGGACAGGTCATGTCCAGAACAGGTGTGAGGGACTTGGATGTGGCTGACTTTGAGACTCCTCCGACTCTGGCGGGTGTCGGTTGAGGGTACCAGGGGCCAACAGGTGCAGCACAGCCAGCAGCTTTGTGTGGGGTGGGATGTTGGTTGTCCGCTGTGTTGGTGCCGTCAGCCTGTTGGGCGATGTTGGTCAGGATGCGTAAGATGGTTGTCCTTTTGAGCCTGTAGTGGGCAATGACATTGTCAGGTGTTGGGTCTGTGAGGCTGGTGCGTTTCCTGGGGGTCCGCTATCTTTGTCTGCGCTGCCTCTGTGGTGGTTCGGGGTGGGGTTTCCGGGTGGGGGTTGGGGTCCTGGGGTGGTGGCGGTGGGTGTTGTGGCCCTCTTGGGTGTCCGGGCCGCATCTCCAGTGGCTCCATGGCATCTGTTGCCCTTCCGATGTGGCTGTGGGCTGGGCTCCCTTTTGTGGTGCAGGCTGTCGTCCGACTTTGTACCAGGTCTGAGCAGGTGTTAGTTTCTGGGTGCTAACGCTACTTATCGCCTGTTTTATGTTCTTATCACCGATCTGGCTGGTCGTTGAGAATGTTGAGGTGTGGTGTCGCGGCTTTTAGCGCGGGAACGCCTACTTTGCATCTCATTAGCGATAGTTGCGGGGCTCATCTGTGGTGATGTTTTTTGCGGCTGCTATCGCGGGTATACTGGTGCTGTGGGCTGTTAACACCAGCTTGTGATTAGGGCGATAAGTTTATCGCAACTTTGGCTGCGACAAAGTGCCGTTAACTCGGCGATAGATCCTTGTGAATATGCCCAATATAGTTGTTTAAAATATCGATTGTTTAATTAGTGTTATGTATTTTAGCATATATTTTAAATGAATGTGATGTATTTTTTTTGTATAAGAATTGTTATTATTTTTTAAGATATAGGTTGCATTTTTAATAGTTATTAATTTTAATTACATTTTGTGTTTTTTAGATCCGTAGCAAGTTTTTGGGTTTATAAGGTAATTTGGTGGGAAGTATATTAATTTTAATAAATAAATGGTTCTTTTTTTTTTATTAAGGTTTATTTAATTGAGATTTTATAGTGTTAATTGTGTGAAGTATTTTATTATTAATTAGTTAACAATTGGGTGCCGATTCCGATCTGGTAAAAAAAATTCCCGTACGAATCGTATCTGTATTTTTTTACGTACGAATCGTACAAGTCCCGTACAAACGGGCAAGTACGATTCGTACGTGGAAAATACATACGAATGACATCAGGAAAAGTCAACGACACGTCCCCGGACAGTTTTACGTTCGATTCGTAAAACTGAAGTCCGAGCGCACAAGTACGATCCGTACCGTCCGTCCGAATATGCAAACGCAGGTAATACGCTCCGTCCGAATCTACAACCGCATGTAAAACGTCCCGTACGGAGCAAACTGTGTACCACCCCTACCCCGGGCACACCTGGGCGAGGGGTACAAGTCGTACGGCCCCCCCAGCCTCCCACCCCTCCCGCGTTCATCCGCACCGTACCCCAGCACCCCCCCATGTCCGTGCTGTACTCCAGCACCCCCCCCATGTCCGCGCCGTACCCCCACCACCCCGTATGTACGGTGCGTACCCCCACCCCCGTATGTACGGCGCGTACCCCCACCACCCCCTATGTACGGTGCGTACCCCCACCACCCCGTATGTACGGCGCTGTAGCGCTGGGGGTACGCACCGTACATACGGGGTGGTGGAGGTATGCACCGTACATACGGTGAGTGGGGGTACGCACCGTACATACGGGGTGGTGGGGGTACGCACCGTACATACGGGGGGTGGGGGTACACACGGTACATACGTGGTGGGGGTACGCACCGTACATACGGGGTGGTGGGGGTACGCACCGTACATACGGGGTGGTGGGGGTACGCACTGTACATACGGGATGGTGGGGGTATGCACCATACATACGTGGGGTGGGGGTACGCACCGTACATACTGGTCCGTAAAACGCTGCCTGACTCCGTCCGGACGTCGCGTATGCGCCGTCCAGAATCAGATTTGTATGTATTTTTTTGCCGGTCGGTGTTTTTTACGACTTGTACGGAAATGGTATTTCTGTGCGAATCGTACTTGCGAGTTTGTAAGGTGTTTTTCCCGGGTACAAGTCGGACGGAAAAAACGCTCCGTATGACCATTTGTACCCGGGTTTTACCGGATCGGAATCGGCACCTTGCTTGTTAATAACATTAATTAATTAATTGTGAATTAATTATGGTAATTGTGTAATTAATTTTAGGTGCGGGTTCTGTGGTTTATAGGGTAAAGGGTGGGAAGTAATTTATTTTTGATTCATTAATAATTAGTTGTGAATTGATATTAATTTTAAATTAAATATGGGAATTGTGTAATTAATTGTAGGTATTAGCTGTGGTGTTTATAGGGGTAAAGGGTGGGAAGTAATTTGTGTTTAATTAATTACTAGTTGTTAATATTAATTAATTAATTGATATTTAATTAGGGTAACTTTTTATTATCTAGTGTGGGATTTTTACTTTTATAGGGGTAAAGGGTGGGGAGTAAATAAATGTTACTTACTTTATTAATTAGTTATTAGTAATTGGTTTTTAATTTAAAACAAGTTCTAATAGTGTACCGTTTAATCTTAGCTCTGGGTTGTGGGGATTATAGGGGTAAAGTGTGGGAAGTTAATTAATTTTATTAGTTTTCATTTGTTTTTTAATTAATAATATTAATTTAATTGGTAATTAATTATGTCTATAATGGTAGTACATTTTTGTTTAAATTTAGATGTGGGTTGTGATTTGTGTGGTGTTATAGTGTAGGAAATAAAAAAAACTACATTTATGTAATAATTAATGTTTTTGTTTCTAAATATTTTCTAATTTAAAATATGTATTTGTTTGAAATGTATCTTATTTTATTTAATTTTAAATTTGAAGATATTTGTCATATGTAATTAACAGTATAATCTATTTTTGTTTTTTATTTTTAAAATTAAACATATTTGTATTTTAATTTTTAACATATTTATATATGTATTTATTCATTTTGTTTATTACTTATTACATATTTTTTTTGTTTTGTTAATATTTTGTTTGTTTTTTAATTTTGAACTCACTGTAGTCGGAATAGTAATTTGAGTTGGAATATTAAATTTTACCTCTTCGCTATCCAACACTTTCCCTACTGTTGTACTGACTGGAGTGGGAATAGTACATTTAATCCCTCCGCTATCCAACACTTTCCCTACTGTTCCACTCGCTGGAGTTGAAATAGTAATTTTACCCCTTTGCTATCTAATACTTTCCCTACTATTGCACTCATTGGAGTGGGCATAATAATGTGTACCCCTCTGCTATCTAACACTTACCCTACTGTTGCACTGAATGTACTGGTAAATTTAAGTTTAAAGATTTTTAAATAGTTTAATGTTTTAATTTATAATAGAATGTTTCTTTTTAAATTAGATTTTATGCTATTGGTATATATATATATATATATATATATATATATATATATATATATATATATATATATATATGAGATAAAGTCGTCCAACAGGCACACTGGTACACCGGCAAAAAGGATGAAGCGAACCCGTTGACTGGTGCTCAATATTTTATTTTTCAATGCCCGACACCACCACCACCATGACGCGTTTCAGCCCTCGTGGGGCCTTGATCACATGACACGTAAAGGAAATACAATTGAATTTAAAGTGCACAGTGCATGACGTCTTTCCTGAGATGCAATAGACATAGAAAGAGTGTTTAAATCTGGTTCAATGTTGAAACAGAGACAAGTTAGGAATACCATTACTATATGTAAAATACATCAAATAGAATGGATGGACACCTTAAAATTATCAAGTGCAGCAGCGTTACTACTTGACAACTATTGCATGGGTTAAAAATTAATTAATTCATTAATTAACACAAAGTCAGATAATACTTATAAATACACTTAAATAATTTAAACAATTTATATAAATATATAAATACATTGTAATACATATATAAATAAATAAATAGATAAATACTAAGAGTAAAAAAGTCATTTGACTAAGTTATAATAAAGTGTTAAAGTAGACCCATTGTCTGCAAGGTGCCTGGTACATGACCAAACCTAATCTTTACAGGGGGAGAAGGGGACAGTTAAGCCCAAGTGGGCCCTCTCCTATTTTAACCCTGGAATGAATCAAAAGGTTCTATGTGCAAATATACGCAGAAAGATTTAAGAAAGAGATAAAAATAGTGCAAACCCAATGTGAATGGAATTGTGAATTAAAATGTCATTGTGTGTAAAAAAGAATTTGTTTTTTTAAGAGAGGTAGATGCAGTAAGTACGGAAGACTATGACATTGCCTAGTGTAGATAGGTATAAAAATCCTCACTAGCGTTGAGTCCATTTGGGGTTTTACAGTCCAAAAGAACAATGTGCCTAGTTTCAAGTTTACGTAAAATTGACTCACGATCCCCACCCCTTCTTTGTGGTGGGACTGAGTCAATGACAAAATATTTGAGGCCTACGGGTTTTTTTTCGTGTAGTGCCTCAAAATGTCTCGCCACGGGATATGCGATATCCCCATTGGAAATGGCACGTATGTGCTGAAGTATTCTCTTGTGGACCTGAAGTTTAGTACTTCCCACGTACCGTAGGCCACAAGGACACTCCAGCACATACACCGCGTATTCAGTATTGAAGTTTAATTTGTTGCGAATACGGGTAGGTGTGTTGCTGAGGGGTGTCATATACTCAGTTTTGTTCACACCATACCTGCAAGCTTTACAAACTGAACATTTGAGGAACCCTTTACTGCTACCAAGCCAAGAGGTGTTAACTCTAACCTCAGGACTACTTGAGACTAGGAAATTACTCATAGATTTAGCCTTCCTGTATGTAATACAATACAAGGGGAGTGAGTCATGAGTTGGCCTATCACAGGATCATTGGCGATTAGGGCCCAGTTTTTTTGGACAATTTTACGTATACTCTGATGCTGAGTATTGTAAGTGAGGATCAGGCGGGTTGCCTGCAAATCATTAGACTCATTGTTCTTAGTGTCTTTTATATACGGTGTAACCAAAAGACTGCTGGACTTATTTGCTTTACAGATTGCTTTATCAAGCAAATCGGGGAGGTACCCTCTTTTCAAAAATCTTTCTTTACAATTTTTCTGAGCCTCAAAACAATCCTGATCAATGCTACAAATTCTTCTGATACGGAGCATTTCGCCGTATGGGATGCTTTTGATCAGGTGTGCAGGATGGTGACTCGAGGCATGTAGCAAGGCATTACCAGCTGTGGGTTTACGATACATCCTAGTTTGTAATGTGTTCTGTTGGATGTATATTTCCACATCAAGAAAGTAGATAGTACTACTGCTAATCTGACTTGTGAAATGTAGATTGAAATCATTTTCATTAAGGTCAGAAATAAATTGTACGGCATCAGTCATAGTTCCATCCCAAATGATTAAAAGGTCATCAATATACCTGAACCAATTTACCACATTATTGGACATGACATCAGGAAATGTAGGTAAGAGGACCTGTTCCTCCCAGTAGCCCATATGAAGGCAGGCGTAGCTTGGCGAGAAACAGGCCCCCATAGCCACGCCCCTCACCTGATGGAACACTTGACTAGAGAACAAAAAGAAATTGTTTTCCAAACATGATTTGATCATAGATAATAGCATTTTGTTATGATCACAAAAGTTCATCGATCGCGTGTTCAGGTAATATTCAATTGCTCTCAGACCATCTCTGTGGTAAATGCTGGTGTATAGGGATGATACATCCAAAGATATTAACAAATATCCATTTTGCCAATGTACTCCCTGCAGTTTTTGCAACAGGTCACCAGTGTCAAGGATAAACGACGGGAGTTTTTTGACATGTTCCTGCAGAAAGAAGTCAACATATTTACTCATGTTCTCCATGATGCTGCCACACGCAGAGATAATGGGACGCCCAGGTGGTTTCACACTGTCTTTGTGAATCTTAGGGATAAAATAGATTGCAGGCATCACCGGGTGTTCAGTTTTCAAAAATTTGTATTCATCCATTGTGATGAGTCCCATACTCCTCCATGCCATCAACTTGGTATAATGCGTACTCCATGAAAGTTTAACCTCTGCCATGGTGGTTCTTTTATAGCACTCTCTATCATTGAGTTGTCCGAGGGCCTCCTCCATGTACATCTCCCTCGGCCACAGCACCACATTACCACCTTTGTCCGATTGGCGGATGACCAAATTTACGTTCATTTGTACTTTTTTAACCAATTGGTAATATCATGGTCGCGGTACAGGTATCTTTTGTTGGCATTAACCACATTGATATGTAATTGTCTTAAATCATATGCGATCTTATCATGGAACATGTCAATATTGTCTTTAATCATCAAAGGGCAGAAAGTAGACTTGGGTTTAAACGGGGTAGGAATAATCCTGGTAGTTTGGCCCAAAGCAATGTCATGACACTTGTCAATTATGGAAGTATGCTTTTGGCGGACTGTCTTTGATATCATGGACTCACAGCAATCATGGAATGGTGACATACGATTTTTCTCACTTGAGATAAATTTATGGATATACTATTTTGTGCATTTATCATGTATTTAAACATGTGATTGTTGTGCCATGTCCATTTACACACAGGACAGTTATTTTGGATGTTTTCCCACATGTATAACAGACAGTGGCTGGTGTGTCTACAGAGGCTTCGGATCAGCGAAGTATTGTGGTTCATGGCACCATCTAATACAATATCTTTTCATGCATGTATGCATTTATTTTGTCATTTGTAAATTCACATGGGAGCCTATCTTTGATTGTACTTTACATGCTAGAAGTATCTCTGCTATTTTGCATTATACCTAATACGTTCTTAGACACTCCAATATGGCCGCCGTACTTCGGTTGATTTAGTACTTCCTGTATCAAATGTCAGATGTCTTTATTTAACCAACCATGCTTTCACAACAATTTACATGTGACCAAGACTACGGCGGTAGTTGAAACGCGTCATGTAATAAATGCTTGTTACCGAAACTTTGTTGACCTGATTCATGCGTTCTGAGAGCGCATTTACGTTTGAAATCGTACCTTTGATTGGATTTGCCGATTTGCTCTTTCAGCATTTGCGCCACCTCTCGTGGGTCGTTTGTGGTACCAGAAGGAGCTGTCAGTAACTTGGATATATATATATATATCCACAAAACAGGTTGCCCTTGAAGAAACGCCACTCGCGGGGAAGTTTCACAGCCTTTAATGATGGACAGCAGTGCAACAGCCTCTGAAATCCCTTCAAATAAAATCTGATGCCCAACGCGTTTCGAGCACTCCTGTGCTCTTGTTCACGGGCTAAAAGGTGAGTGATCAAACCGGCAATGTTCAACGGCTCATTTAACTGGAAAAGAGTCCCGCCCTCACAGGGGGCGTGAGCCCAGGGGCATGCTGGTCTCGATAGTTCCTTGTGTATTCATCCCAGGTGGGTGCCGATCTGTCACAAGTACCATGTGCTGTTCTTTCTCCCAAGTGGGTTTGAGGGGGTACAGGCACTACCGCATCTGTCAATTTTACAGTCCTATCATACGGCCTTCTCCGCTCCTTCGTGCTTAGTGGTTACCAAACATCGGATCCGCTTACTGGCAGCGGGGCGTTTCCGCGACTGAGCGAGCCGCAATAAATCCACAAAACAGGTTGCCCTTGAAGAAACGCCACTCGCGGGGAAGTTTCACAGCCTTTAATGATGGACAGCAGTGCAACAGCCTCTGAAATCCCTTCAAATAAAATCTGATGCCCAACGCGTTTCGAGCACTCCTGTGCTCTTGTTCACGGGCTAAAAGGTGAGTGATCAAACCGGCAATGTTCAACGGCTCATTTAACTGGAAAAGAGTCCCGCCCTCACTGGGCGTGAGCCCAGGGGCATGCTGGTCTCGATAGTTCCTTGTGTATTCATCCCAGGTGGGTGCCGATCTGTCACAAGTACCATGTGCTGTTCTTTCTCCCAAGTGGGTTTGAGGGGGTACAGGCACTACCGCATCTGTCAATTTTACAGTCCTATCATACGGCCTTCTCCGCTCCTTCGTGCTTAGTGGTTACCAAACATCGGATCCGCTTACTGGCAGCGGGGCGTTTCCGCGACTGAGCGAGCCGCAGTAAGCGGATCCGATGTTTGGTAACCACTAAGCACGAAGGAGCGGAGAAGGCCGTATGATAGGACTGTAAAATTGACAGATGCGGTAGTGCCTGTACCCCCTCAAACCCACTTGGGAGAAAGAACAGCACATGGTACTTGTGACAGATCGGCACCCACCTGGGATGAATACACAAGGAACTATCGAGACCAGCATGCCCCTGGGCTCACGCCCAGTGAGGGCGGGACTCTTTTCCAGTTAAATGAGCCGTTGAACATTGCCGGTTTGATCACTCACCTTTTAGCCCGTGAACAAGAGCACAGGAGTGCTCGAAACGCGTTGGGCATCAGATTTTATTTGAAGGGATTTCAGAGGCTGTTGCACTGCTGTCCATCATTAAAGGCTGTGAAACTTCCCCGCGAGTGGCGTTTCTTCAAGGGCAACCTGTTTTGTGGATTTATTGCGGCTCGCTCAGTCGCGGAAACGCCCCGCTGCCAGTAAGCGGATCCGATGTTTGGTAACCACTAAGCACGAAGGAGCGGAGAAGGCCGTATGATAGGACTGTAAAATTGACAGATGCGGTAGTGCCTGTACCCCCTCAAACCCACTTGGGAGAAAGAACAGCACATGGTACTTGTGACAGATCGGCACCCACCTGGGATGAATACACAAGGAACTATCGAGACCAGCATGCCCCTGGGCTCACGCCCAGTGAGGGCGGGACTCTTTTCCAGTTAAATGAGCCGTTGAACATTGCCGGTTTGATCACTCACCTTTTAGCCCGTGAACAAGAGCACAGGAGTGCTCGAAACGCGTTGGGCATCAGATTTTATTTGAAGGGATTTCAGAGGCTGTTGCACTGCTGTCCATCATTAAAGGCTGTGAAACTTCCCCGCGAGTGGCGTTTCTTCAAGGGCAACCTGTTTTGTGGATATATATATATATATATATATATATATATATATATATATATATGTATATTACCTACTGGCGACCGCCAGTAGGTAGTTATAGTTAGGACCTATTTTCCATAGGAAATCCGCAACATTCTATTCCCAATAAGTCTGGCGCCGGTTGCCGAATGTTCGCGAAATTTTCCAAACTTTTGGCCAGCTCCGGTCTGATCCTATCCTGAAAGTTTTGTGGCGATCCCACAACACGTTTTCCCCATGCAATTTCCCATAGGACCTGTTGACGCAGCTACAGCCCGAACTGCTGAACGGAATTACACCAAATTTGGCAAAGAGGTAGTCCTCAGTTCAGACTCGTGCCTTTTGCATAAATGGTGTAAATCCGTTCAGTAGTTCCTGAGAAAATTAGAGTAAAAAAGATAGATTATATCTATGGCCTCGGAGGATCCGCGCACCCTATGCGCACCCTGAGCGCACCCTCTGCGAACCGAGCACGCACCCTCCCGATCACGCGCTGAATGCTAATTGGCTGTCAAGTGTCTGTCAACATTCGAAAGCAGGAACTGTTGGCAGCCATTTTGTGCCTCGGTAGAAGCGAGGCTGATTAAGTAAGGGAAATAAGTGTGTAAAACATAGAAACCTGACCCTCTAGTGTTGCTTAGGGGGACCCAAAAGGACCCCCTGGGGAACCCTTTTTTTTTTTTTTTAAATGGCGAAATGCGCGCAGGGTGCGCGGATCCGGCCGGAAAAAAAAAAAACCGAAGCATGGGCTTCCGCGCTTCGTTAATAATTAGCCCCTGGGGGGGCAAGATCTGTAAACATGAATGGGGGAGGGGGGCTGCGTGGCCCCCCTCCTGGAGCCCTTGAGGGCCCTGGGGACTGTCACCCCCCAGGGCCGGCTCCTACAGTGTCCTGGGGTGCCCACCCCCAGGACACTGTTGTTTGCTATGAGAGGGCGGGAGTTTCCTGCCCTCCCATAGCAAACTTTGTTAGGATTTTGAAAGAGAGAGCAGAGAAACCTGCTCTCTCTTTCAAAATCCAAACGATATTGCTTTTCCACACGGGGAGCTGCAGGTTAGCAGCTCCCCATGTGGAAAAGCAATACCGGCTCTCGAAGGACGCGGGGAGCCGGCTGGGACTGTGGGGGCGTTGGGGATCCCCCCACGGTCCCCAACGTTTTTTAATAAACCCCGTGGGATAATAAAAATTAGTGACAGGGGCTATTTTTTTTTACTGTAAAATTAGGAGTCGCGCAATATAACACGTTGGGTGCACGATTTCTCTCGCATTGGGTGCGCGGTTCCTAACACGTTGGGTGCGCGGATCCAAGGGAAAAAAAACTGAAATTTTTTGGAGATGTGATGTGATGAGTACGATTGAAATTAATCTAGTGAAATTCAATATATTCTGAGACCAGCAAAAAAGGCAAACAAATGTCTTTGTTTAAATTATGCTGTGTTGTAAAAAATGTATTATTACATGTTATAACAATTTTTTCTTTTCTTTCACAGATCCTAATTCTAAAATAAGCAATTTACCTCAATTTACATTACAAAAAAACATCTGAAAAAAATGTGTACCATTTTTAATTTCTATTACTGTGAGTAAGTTCGACTAAGTATTAATATGAAGAATGGGCAGATCTGCAAGAAGCTACAACGTTTGAACACGTTTTTAAAAACACTCTGTTTATACCTATGTAGTTTTGAAATCTCTCTGTTATCAGATATCATGTGACCTCCAAAAAAACAGATTTGAGTGGTTCATAATATTTCCCATTGTACATCATTTCAATCATTCTTCTTTGAGCATCTTTGCAGACAAAACTCTGTGCTTACCTTCTATCATTTGAAAGCAATTTTAAAAACAGAAATATGTCACTTTTTGTAACATAGTTATTGCGTAAGACACTCTTTCATATTTACAAAGAGAGGAAAAGGCGCTCTCTGTACTTTTTCTACTCCATGCAAATACAACCTCATCATAAACACCACTTTGTGTTGAAAGGGTGTTCTATAAGTGTTGTGCGTGATTGCACTGAATACTCATAGAACAAGACACATCTCCAGATTTATCAGAAATCATAGATCTCGATATGTGTGTGAATGCTGCACCATTCTCCAATTGGTGTAGGAAAGCACAGCAAGGAGAATTGTTTTCATTTCTCCTCATTTTTTAATCTTCAATGCATGCTAAAATGTTCAGCATACATTGAAGGAGAAAAATGCGTTTTCTGATTGTTTTTGTGCAGGAAGGTGTGTCTTCCTGCACAAAAACAAACAGCACATGACACAGATATCCTTGCACTATGGTGCAAGGGTGCCTGTGTCACCACATGGCTGCAGTTTAAGCAGCAGTGCAGAGAGAAGCATAGATTTGCAACATATTTATGTACATATGTTGCATCCCTGTGCTTCTGAAGTACTACAGCACACTGCAGTTAAAGAGGTTACTGTGTGATGCTGCAGCACTTCCTCATAGTTCTGCACTTATACATTCACCATACGCTACTAATGCATTCATTCAGTCAATTACATACTACACATACATTCATCTAAACTTTCCCACACTAACAAACAAACATAGGGGGGAGGAGCCTAGCGCGCAACCAAGATGGCCGCGTAGGTGCGAGGCTCCCGAGGACCTCCGTGACCTCCTACATAAATCCTGACAATATCCTGTCCTAGATGAGGGGACTGTGTTGGTGAGCCCGAGCTGAGGTGTCACCCGTTTTCCGCTTCCAAATTGGACCTCGGACACCGGCGGGAGCACCGATTGAGGTTTGCGGCCTTCTCCACGCCGGCCCCCCGGATTGGAGTTGCGGGGCGATCCGGAGACAAAGTGATCAACAGCGGCGGGCAGGGCTGGGCGACTCGCGTGCCCCGCACTTTCACTTTCGCTTTTGCACCCTCCTTGCTGCGTAGGCGAGGTTGGGTTGCGGGGCGGTGTGCGGTGGTGTGGCCTCGTTGGGGTGCCCTGCTGGCCCGCCGGCTGTGATCCGTCCTGCGGACCTGTGGTTGCCCCCCCCCGGAGCCTGTGAACTGGTTTGTCGGCCTTTTCCGAGGTGATTGGCACGATTTGGGGACTGAAACCATGTCCACAAAGCAAGATGGCGACCGGGCAAAGGTGAAATCGACCCGCCGTGGCGCAGCCCATCAGACCAACAACATGGACCGCTACACCCTCCAGAAGGGATCTCCCGAGGTGCCGCGTAGGTCCCCTGAGGGCCCGACTGATGCTCCTCCTCTGCCCGCGGATCTGACCCTGCGAGATGTCATGGGCGCTATCGCCGAGATGAAGGCCTCGGTGGACCAGCGCTTTGACACACTGGCGCAGAAGATTGACTCGGTCCACGTGGATGTTGGCCTGGTGAGGGCCGATTTATCCAAGACCAATGACCGGGTCGATTCTTTGGCCCACACCACCTCGGGCCTCACAACGGACGTGGCGGCCCTCCAAAAGGAGGTGCGCCGGCTTGGCCAGGCGAGCGCCCTGATGGATCGTCGACTGGAGGATTCCGAGGGTCGGGCCCGGAGGAACAATGTCCGCATTGTCGGGGTGCCGGAGGGACGTGAGGAGGCGGCGGCGGACCTGTTTGTGGAGGACCTGATTCTCACCCATCTCCAGCCCCGGGGGCTGAGTAAATTCTTTGCGGTGGAACGTGCCCACAGGGTTCCCGGAGGAAGACCTAAGGCCGGAGCCCCTCCGAGGCCTCTCATTGCCCGGATTTTCAACTTTCGGGACAGAGACGATATCCTGCAGACTTCTAGGCTACAAGGACCGGTCAGACTTGACAATATGGACGTAAACTTCTATCCTGATTTCACCCGAGCGGTCCAGAAGCAGAGACTGAGCTTTCTCGGAGTCAAACGTCGTCTACGGGACCTGAACCTCAAGTATGCGATGCTTTTTCCAGCTAAGTTGCGGGTGGAGGTGGATGGCCGCACGCACTTTTTTGATCGTCCCGAAGCGGCCGGGGACTGGTTGGACTCCTTGCCCGGGGATCGGGGCCGGAGGGGTGGGGGGGGCGCGGTTGGAGGGGAGGGCTCGCCGGATCAGGACTGAGGGACTAATAGTAGGCCTCGCTCTGGACAACATTATCGTCACTTTTGACTGTTCGTGTAAGTTCCCCTCCTGTGGAGGTGGTACGGGGTCTCTTGGGGGCTCTCCCTCCTCCTCTGGGGGACTAGTTAAATCATTCATGGGGCGACAGGCACACTGCACTTTGGGGGGGCTGTTCGGGCTCATGCAGGGGTGCAGGGAGGGGGGAGTTCTGTTGGGATGGGTGGGTTGGGGTGGGGTGTTGTTCGTTTTTACCGCAAGGCAAACCCTTTATTGTATTGGTGTTTTTAAGGTGCTCTCGGGGGGACGAATGATGGCTTCTGTATGTGATGGGGGGTAGGGACCTGACTTTATTGTCCTGGAACGTTAATGGACTGGGGGATAGGATCATGCGAGGTGTGGTCCTGCAGTATTTGAAACGACTTTCGCCAGATGTGGTCTTTCTGCAGGAGATACACCTTATTGGTAATTCCTTTTGTGCCATGAATCGGCGTGGCTATCGCTTGGTGGCCCACTCGGGCTTCACGTCGGGCTCACGGGGGGTGGGCATCATGGTGAAGAACTCGCTCCCGTTGGAAATAGACGAGGTGCGCCATGATGAGAGGGGACGCTACACTGTCTTAGTGGGGAGAATGGAGGGCAAAGTAGTTGTCTTTGTATCAGTGTACGTCCCACCGGGGTTACAGTCTACCACTTTTGCAGACCTGGGGCGCCTCCTCCTTGACCTTCCGGGGGGGCTTCTGGTGGTTGGGGGGGACTTCAATGCGGTGGTTTCTGGGACCGTGGATCGTCACCCCCCCAGGGACCTCCCCCGGGCGCAGGCGTGGCTGTCCGGCTTCTTAGATACACTGGGATTGGTGGACTGCTGGCGCTTAAAGCATCCCACGCAGCTGCAGTACACTTTCCACTCGGGTGCCCATGGTAGCCTCTCACGGCTTGATTATGTCCTTGTCCCTGCGGCCTATGTTGGGAGGGTAGGAGAGGTGCGCCATTTGGCGCGGGGTATTTCAGATCACTCCCCGCTCCTGTTGCACGTTGATGTATTCCCGAGGGGGGAGGGCAGGGTAGCTCCAATCAATGCCTGGTACCTGCGCGACCCCACCATTCGCGCTGATTTGATTAAATCCTTGCAGCGGTATTTCGATGAGAATGTGGGGTCCGTCCCTTCGGCTATCTCCCTGTGGGAAGCCTTCAAGACAGTTCTTAGAGGGGAGGCCCTCTCCTTTATCTCCCATGCCCGGAGGCGCGAGCAGGAGGAGGTGACCCGGGTGGAGGCCGAAATCGCTGATTTGGTGGGTGATCTAGAGGGTGGGGTGACGGATGCTGCACTACATGTCCTACAACTTAAGCAGGCGGCCTACAGGGCCCTCGTCACGGAGGCGGCCAGGGGCCTCTGTAGAGAGCAACAGGGGCGACTGTATGATGTGGGTGATAAGGCTGGTAAACTGCTTGCATGGTTGGATAAAAAGGAGAGAGCGAGTCGTGTGGTCCCGCTGATTGAGAGGATGGATGGTGTGCGTGTCACCGAGCCAGAAGACATTGTCTCTTGTTTCGCGGATTATTTCCGCGAGGTGTATTCCCCGGTTTCTCCCTGCTCGGAGGAGGATTCCCATGCCCTGCTTGGGGATATCGCGCTGCCTTCCCTCTCGGTGGAGGACAGGGTGTCGTTAGATGCCGCTCCTACCTCCGACGAAATTGCCCTCGCCATACGCTCGGTCGCATCCGGCAAGGCCATGGGCCCGAACGGCATCCCTATCGAGTTGTATAAGCTGCGACCGGATGTATTGGCACCCCACCTCCGCGCGATGTTCCTGGCGGCCCACTCGCTGGGCTCCCTCCCGCCGGACCAGCGTCTGGCTACAATCGTGGTGATCCACAAGGAAGGGAGACCCCGAGACCGGGTTACATCCTATCGGCCTATCTCGCTCTTGAATGCGGAGCCCAAAATCCTCGCCAAGGTGCTAGCCAAACGGCTGGTCGGCGTGGTGGGCGATCTGGTCCACCAAGACCAGTCCGGCTTTATTCCCCATCGCAACACGGCCCTTAATCTGCGGCGCTTGCACGGGGTGCTCGCGCGTGTCCCGTTTGTGCGGGAGCCGACCATATTGGCGTCCTTAGACGCCACCATGGCGTTTGACACGCTCGAGTGGCCATACATCTGGGCGATGCTGACGAAGTTTGGATTTGGCCCGGGGTTCATCAGCTGGGTCAAATTGTTGTATTCGGGCCCATTGGCGCAGGTGGTGGTGAATGGAAGAGTATCGGTCCCATTCGAGCTGGGACGGGGCACGCGACAGGGCTGCCCCTTGTCGCCGCTCCTGTTCGCGCTGGCCTTGGAACCCCTGGCGGAGTGGCTGCGGTGGCACCCTTCCATCCGTGGTCTCCGTTGGACCCCCGAGTATGAGGACCGCGTGTCCCTATACGCTGACGATATCCTTTTGTACCTAGCCTCCCCGCGTAAATCACTGATTGTCCTGGTTGATGTTTTGCGCTCATTCGGCCGCAACTCAGGCCTTGTCATCAACTGGGCTAAATCATGTGTGTATGTGCTTTCCGGGGAGGCTCCCGTCCTCCCGCGGGGCTGCCCGATCCAGATTGCCTCTCAGGGGTTTCGGTACCTGGGTGTTTATATTACTCTGGACCCGGAGGCCCGCTACGAGCGGAATTTGCTTCCCCCCCTCCAGCGCTTGAAGGAGGACGTCGCGCGCTGGCGGCGCCTGCCGCTTTCGCCGCTCGGCCGGGCGGCATTGTTTAAGATGGTGTCGTTGCCACGCTTCCTGTACGCTCTCCAGAACACTATGGATTTAGTCCCGGCGCGCTACTTCCGTGAGGTGGAGAGTCTACAGCGCCGCCTGTTCTGGGACGGGAGGCCGCGTATTGCCCTGGCGAAGTTGACGCTCCCGTGGTACGACGGGGGGATTGCCCTCCCGGATATTAAACGGTATTACTGGGCCTCCCAGCTAGCTGCAATTAATCATGGCCTTTACGGGCCCGCCTTAAACCCGGCATTTGAAATGGACAAGATGCTCCTGCCTGGTGGCGACTATAATCGAGCGCTCTACTCTGGCGCGCCCGACCCCCGCCTGACGGGACCTACGCGTGTCATGGTGCGAGTATGGCACGCGGCTAATGCAGCTATGGGGTGGAAGGACCGTTTGACCCGGGCATCACCGTTGTACGCGTCTGAGAGATTGGGCTCCCTGTGGACCTCGAAGGGCTTCGAGAAGTGGGACACGATAGGCATCAGTAAAGTGGGGGATCTCTGGACGAGGGGGGGCTTTAAAACATTCGAGACGCTGCAGACGGAGTTTCAGCTGCAGGGCAGTGAATACTTTCGGTACTTGCAGGTCCGCCACGCACTGGGCTCCGTCTTCCCAGACGTCGCCTCCATCCCGGAGTCTTCCCCCCTGGAGGATAGAGTGCTGGATGGCCACGTTCCGGACAGCACGATCTCCCTTATTTACAAAAAATTGATTAATGACCGCTCGGGCTTGCTGACTGGCCTCCGCGAGGCTTGGGTTGCCGATGGGCTGGAGTTGGACGACGAGGACTGGATTTCCGCGGTGGCCTCTCCGAAGGAGGTGGCCATACCGGCTCGCCTTCGCTTCGTCCAGCTTAAGATACTCCACCGGGTTTACATGACGGGGCCAAGGCTTCTGCGTATGGGCTATGCTGAGGATGGGTTGTGTAAGCGTGGGTGTGGTGCTTTGGCGACTTTTTTGCATATTTTGTGGGAATGCCCGAAGGTGGAGCGATTCTGGCGTGGTGTGCATGAGGTCCTGCGAGTGGTTACGCATGTCGCGCTGCTGCCTGAAGCGAGGAGATGCCTGCTGAATGTGTGGGAACCAACTGACTACTCGGTTCCGCAGACGCGATGGGTGACTCTGGGATATATGATAGCTAAGCGTGACATTGCTCAACTGTGGGGATCCCAGAGGCCCCCGGCGGTGTCGGCCTGGAAAGAACACATGGATTGGTGCATGTTCCGAGAAAAGGTGGTGTATGTGGCGAGGGGTAAGCCTGGGGCATGGGTGAAGGTATGGGGCCCCTGGAACGTCTACCGCGGGGGTATCTGCGCACCACCACTGCTGCCTGCTGCCTCACCAGCCCCGTCCCCTTAGTTGACTCCTTTCCCTAGCCCCGGGCACAGAGTTCCCCCGGTCCTCGATCTGTTCCCCTTCCCCTCTTTAGACTCCTGTGGATGGCTGGGGTCCCCCATTCGGGGAGCACGTGCTGTTACTTTCGATTGCGGGTTGCCTTGCGGGTGTGGTTTTTCGTGTTGTTTGTATAAAATGAAACCGTATTGTGGGGTCAGAGTGATGTGGCCCACGACGTTGATACCTCCTGATTTTGCTTCTCTGCAACGCCAAGTGTTCTTTGAACGTATGTCATATGCTCCTGTCATTCTAGTGGCCGTCCGGAAGGTTGTAGGCCCATACTTGTATATTCTTGAGATTGCAATAAACGGTTTCAAAAAAAAAAAAAAAAACAAACAAACATAGCTCTTTTTTTAAACCAGGAAAGTTAATTCTTAGAAGAACTGTTTTTTTTCTTCTTTTTTCTTTTATATTTTTTTTTGGGTTTTTTGAACAATTTTTAGATTTTGGGGGTTTTTCTTGAAAAAAAAGGAAAAAACAGAACTGGAGAAACAAAACAATGAACTTCATGGAAAAAGAAAAACAAGCATTTGCAATGCAATAGGTCTCGCATTTGCAAGAGATTAAGCTATTAGCATTGTAAATGACAATGCCTTTTATTTGTTTTAAAAAACAAAACATAATAAAGAGGCATTTTCAGTTACAATGCCAATAGCGCAAACTCGCAATGGGGCAATGTGTCTTCATACTGGCATGTATAAGTGAAGTGTTAATGGAAAGTTGACCACCCTAACCTGATCGGGAGTATGAAGTGCCAAATAATTGAAATTGCAATACGATACAGTCAGAGCCGTCCCTACTCTTAAATTACAAAGGCAAAGTTGATCCATGCATTTTTCCTAAATGGGGTGGTTTAGGAAAAATCTTAATATTACATTATAGACCCGGTTATGTGAAGTCATGTACGTGCTATTCCAAAAGGCTGTACTGTATCCCCTATCCCCAGCAAATTTCCCCACACGCAACCTTGGAAAGAGTTATGGAAGTGTTGTCCCCAAAGTACTTTAAGGGACAGAGTGAGGTGCTTAAGCCTTCCTTAGCCGCAAGCGGCCATCTTGGAATGACAATACTTGTAAAACTTCGCACGAGCTTGTATTTGAATTAATGATGACGGTTGCATTTCCCGCCTTCAAACCACATTAATAATTAGCTATTTTCACAACGTAAATGTGTCACTTTTGTTATTAATTTCGGATTACAATTTAATTGAAAAAATTACGTGCAATCAACAAGCACAGCTACGTGTCTAAAGTTCACTTAAAATAATACACGCTTTCATTAGACTGGCACCAACAAAAAAATACTCTTGTTTCTGGGTAACTATTTTAACTCGCCTAACATAATCGAATTACTTAAAGATGGCTGCTGCGTGCACACACACAGAGCGACCCATCTCCTTGCTCAACCCCTCTATCCTTCAAGCTACTTCTTGGACTTCACCCATCCCAATTCCCAGCCCTAGGTGGAAGAAGTTGTTCGCGCCCACGACGCTGTCCAACCCCCTTGTCTGAGAGCGCCTCCCTTTGGACTTTGCACGCTCGCGACCGTCACCCCCACTTGTCAGCCCGTCCCTAAGGACCGTCGGCGCGTCCGCTCTTTCCCACTTTACCTCTCCCCATCCCTTCGGCAGAGAGAGAGCACTAGCAGAGAGAGTCGGTGGCAGGAGGAGGAGGCCGCCGCGGGGGGCAGGACACGAGAGCCCGAGGAGCGCGAGCCCCAGCCAGTCGGGACACAGCTGCACGTCGGTGCCCCGCACTCCGCCGCCCCCTGCAGCCGGTTAATGGCCCCCGCCTGGTAGCTGCGCGGTGCCCGGGACCCACGACACCCTGGGTCGGACTCCAGATGACCCGCCGCCCCCGCCCTGACTCCCAGCAGCGGACACGATGAGGTGAGGAGCCGCCAGTCACCAAGGAGATGCTGCGCTGCGCCGCTATATTTAGGCTTCCATTGAAAGATAAAACCCTGACTGTATTCCTTGTTTTAACCTCTGGCCCCCATGCTGGGAGCAGTGCACGGGTTAATCTAACTTTGTGTAACGAATCGCCTGTCAGCCGCAGTCCCTGCATCAGGGTTTTTTTCTCATATTTACCACGTGTTCTTTGGCCAACATCTCCCCGACAGAGGGGTGGGGGGCGGACTGGAAAGTGAAAGTGAACGTGCATGCGGCTGGTGAGGACGGAAGGGGGACAGGAGATGTGCACGCCGTGTACACATCATTGCAAGCGCGTCTTCACAAGCGCGTACACCAACTCAAATCCGCCAAAGCCTGCACGTGCCCATCTCCTGTCCCACTTCCGAGGCAAGTCAGCAACAATAGATCTCGCTGGCGATAGCAGCGCTTCGCGCTGCGTTCGCCAGGCGAGACCTAAAAAAACTAGCAATGATGACTCTCTTGCTTTCGGCAGATAAGACAGATTGACTGCTCTCCATAGCATAAAACAGCATTGCATTTTATGCAGAGCACTTTCAGGTATTGAAACTGTGGATGGATGTCCACATTTTGCACAGAAGGATCGACCCTTGAAGTGCTTGGCTGTGATTTATTTATTTATTTATGACATTTATTGAGCGCGAACGAATACCCATGGGCGTCTCGGCGCTAGACTAAGCAGCTGACTCTCCCCAGCAGTGGAGGGACCAGGGCAAAATTACTGGTTAAACAGCCAGGTTTTCAGATTCTTACGAAACTGAAAGAGTGAAGGACTAGTTCTGATTTGTTGTGGCAACGTGTTCCAGATCTCGGGTGCAGCAACTGAAAAGCGGCGATCACCCCAGGAAACAGTTTTAGAGCGTGGGACCACTAGTTGGTTGAGAGTCGTAGATCTAAGTTGTCTAGTCGGTCGATATTGTATGAGCTGTTCCTTGAGAGGGCGTGGGCCTTGATCATGGAGAACCTTATAAACTATACAGAGGGATTTGAACTTGATCCTGTTTTTGATTGTTAACCAATGGTATGTCCTAATGGTATCTGAAATGGGAGCAAATTTGGGTATTCCGGAGAGGAGGCGGGCTGCCGCATTCTGTATTGTTTGTAATTTTTTTATGACTCTGGTTTGGGCATTTAAGAGAGGTGCATTACAATAATCTAGAGATGAAAGAACCAAGGAGCTAACCAGTGTTTTGGCAGCAACATCTGGGAGGAATGAGATAATCTCCTTATCATTTTCAGTTTGTAGTGGGCTGTGGCTGCTACTTTATTTGCATGTGCCATAAAGTTAAGATGGTCATCAAAAATGACTCCCAGATTCCTGACCTTGGAAGTCGGGCTAGGTGGAATGCCGAAGGCTGGGGGCCACCAAAGAGTGGGCCAGGTCGGAGAGAGGGGTCCAAAGATGACCACCTCCGTTTTGTCGGAGTTAAGCTTCAGGCAGTTACCTGCCATCCACTCTCCGATCGTGCACATTGCATTTTGGAAGCGCTCTGCCACTTCCATCCCTTCACCCTTGATGGCCAACACCAGTTGCGTGTCATCTGCATATGAGGTTAGGCTCATCCCAAATGCTTTGATGATACCTGCCAGGTCCGACACATAGATATTAAATAGTGTCGGACTCAGGGAGGAGCCTTGAGGAACCCCACACGGGAGTGACAACTTGGCTGATTGATATGGTCCTAATGTAACCACCTGTGTTCTGTCGGCCAGGAAGGAGGAAAGCAAATCTCTCGCCGTATGGTGAATGCCCATCCTCCCGACACGATCGACCAAGATCTTATGGTCGACCGTGTCGAAGGCTGCAGAGAGATCCAGCAGTACAAGTAGTGCTGTCCCACCCGGATCACGGATGATTCGGATGTCATCGGCTGCCTTGATGAGGGCGGTTTCCGTACCATGGAATTTACGGAAGCCATACTGTGTATCGTCCAGGAGCTGGTGTTTCTCTATATACTCTGAAAGCTGCCGGTTCATCGCTTTTTCTGCCACTTTAGCTAGAAAAGGAAGACTAGCTATGGGCCTATAGTTCTTAAGCTCCTCCTTGTCTAAGATGGGTTTCTTTAGCAGGGGTTTAACCAGCGTGTTTTTAAGGCAATCAGGGTAGCTCCCGGAGGTCAGTATGGTATTACAGACATGTGTGATGACCGGGGCAATGGTGTCCATGACCATAGAGAAAACTGCAGAAGGGCAGGGGTCCAGAGCCGAACCAGATTTAATAGATTTAATGATGATTGTTGTTTGATCAATAGAGAGAGCCCTAAAACTGGACAAGATATTACTTGAGGAGGTATGAGCGAGGAAGGCTTTACTAATGTTGATTTTAGAGGTGAAGGCTTGGTATATGTCGTTAACTTTAGAGAAGAAAAATTCAGACAGCGCGTCACAAAGTGGTTGTGATGGTGGAGGATTGAGGTCTGGTGCGTTACCAGTAAGGGTTTTGGTTATATTGAATAGTTGTCTACTGGAATTGATGGATCTGATGGAGCATGAACAACTCTCATTCTAAGGCATTCCTCCCAAGCAAGGTTCACCGGATGGAGGGTCCTCATATGCTTCATCATACTTGCTGTTCCGCAGAAACATTTTTTGTTCGGATCCCCACGGGACAGCACACTCTGGCAGATCTTGCAGGTTACTAAGGTGGCATTGGTTTTCGTTTGCCCCTCAGGAAAGGTGAACAATTTCCACACCACAGATGAATATCTTGGTGGGCGTGGTGGTTCTTCCAAAAAATCATCCTCAGATGAATGAGGAGATCCTGGAGATGCCTGCTGCCCTGAAGCCATTGATTGGAAAAAAAAAGTTTGAGCTAAGTGTAAACTTAGTCCAAAAAAGCTTCTTCTCTGCAAAGAGATGCTCCTCCAAAGAAGGTCAAAGAAGAATGATTGAAATGGGTGGGGTCTTTCAATAGTTAGAATAGGAAGTGTAATGAACCAATCAATTTTTTTCAGGTCACATGGGATCCACGCACCGTGCGCATCCGCGAAATTGAATTTAAAAGGAATATAGGATTAGAAGTAAAAATATATTACTTTTATGAGTAGTTTAGAGTTTGTCTTCAGTTAATATTCACATGAAATACATATACATATGTTTTTTTAAATGTAAAATATTTCGCGAGATTCGCGCACCCACTGCGTCATACACGCACATGACGTATCGCAGAAGCGCGGAAGTGTCGTGTAACGTGCATCGTACGTGTCGCGTATAGGCTTGGAGTCGCATACCGGTCGCATTGCAATCGCGCGCCCAACACGTACCCAACGCATACCGTACACGGATGCTTTCGCGCAGGGATCGAGAAAGGTGCGCATAGGGTGCGCGAATCCCCCAAAAAATGAAAATAAATAAAGTATTGAATATATAGTTTACAAATATTTTTAAAAAATATATTTAAATATTTTTTTTAAAATTACATTTTTTTTAAAAAAAAACATTAAAAACAAATTCTATTTTTTAATTTTTAAAAGAATTAATTGTAAAAATAAGTTACAAAAATGGTGATAAAAAATATTTAAAAAAATATAATTAAAGGAATTAACACACTGAAATAGAAAAATTTAGAACTCCAATGAAAATCATTTAACATCATAGCTTTAGAGATAAGTTATAGATAGGAATTAGCATTTAAAAAACCTTTGAAATTCACTGAAAAAACCATAGGTTTCATGCACGTTATAGTTAGGAATTGGCAATTAAAAAACCTTAGAAATTCACTGAAAAAACCATAGGTTTCAGGGGTGTTATATAGTTAGCTGGACATTTCCCTCGTACAAAACCCTAGAAATTCCCCCGTTATAGTTAGTTCAGCTAACTATAACTCGCGCTTCTTGTCACACCCTAATATAACCTTTCATACACCCACTCTAAATTACATACTGCCACTCTCAAAACCATAGACAATCCAACACCAATAAGTACATACCCCATCACTGACTCTTAGGTCTAAACACTCATCCACTCACTCATCTGTACAGTCACTCATAGTTATGGTCATTCAGTACAGGACTATCATATGCACTCATACACCTATATAGACACTCCCACACCACTACTCATCCATAGAGTTACTCACACATATACTCAGTCATGCAAGTAATTAATCACACTACCATTTACTCACCTATACAATTATACACGCACAAGCTCAATTACTCATACAGATACTAGCAAATTCATATGGTCTTATACAATCAATAATACACGCATACACTCATCCATACAGCCAATCACACTATCACACACTCTTAGTTATAGTTATTTCTGTACTCCAACATACATATATACTGCTGTTCACATATGTACTAAATTACACAAGTACTAATGAAATATATATTCACTCACTAACACAACCATACATACACTCACCGACCCATACAGTCCATCACAGATGCACTCTTAAAACCATGCACCCACTGAATCACCCACTCATACATCTATGCACAGTCACACACACTCCACCCACACAAACACTCAGGCACCCATACAGATACTTAGACAATCAATCAATAACCCTTATAGACACTCATGTAGCTTTTCACAAACCCATGCAGCTGCTTACACACGAACAGACAGACAGATACAGACATTCACACAGTTTAGTCACTAGTCTGCACTTACATAGATTTAATCACTCACTTATAGAGTCAGTCACACATCTACTAAATCATCCATTCACACAATTATACACCCACTCATTCTTCCAAAGGCCTTTCACTATAAATATATAAAACATATTTATTCTTTACAGAAACACACAGTCACTGGATGACGTTGTCAGTGATGTCATCAGTGATGTCATTTGAGATGTCATCAGTGATGTCATCAGTGATGTCACTGACCATGTCATGAGTGATGTAATATGTGACGTCATCAGCAGTGCATTGCGGGGGCGCGAGTTATAGTTAGCTGAACTAACTATAAAGGGGGAATTTCTAGGGTTTTGTACGAGGGAAATGTCCAGCTAACTATAACACCCCTGAAACCTATGGTTTTTTGCAGTGAATATATACATATATCTATATTTATTTATTAAAATTGTAAATATTTAAATAATTTTAAAATGATAAAATAAATTAAAATTAATAGTTTATTAATTGTTTTCTATATATGTACATTAACTATTATTTGTGTGTTTAACTTTTTTAAATTACATTTGTTATATTTGTTAAAATGTATATTAAATCCAATGTATTATTTTAAATTAATTTTATTTAATATTTTAATATTTATTATTATATATATATTTGCACCTTACTAAAATGCACTGTGTAATAGTTACGGCAGCCTGGATCTCATGAGCCTAAATAATTGCAAATTTGCACGATACACTTGCACCTTACTAAAATGCACTGTGTAATAGTTACGGCAGCTTGGATCTCATGAGCCTAAATAATTGCAAATTTGCACGATACACTTGCACTTTATTAAATACCTTAGCAGGTTGCTGACCCTATTGATACAATTTGCACATTGCACAAATCACTTTTCCATCATTCCTTTAAAAACTTTTTGATGAGTACTTTACTCAATAAACCTGCCAATGCTGTCTGGTTATCTGTTAAAGGATCCAAACTATAAATCGGAAATGTTTCTTATATATACACAACAAAACACATAAAAAAAAAAAATAATAATATATAAAAATAAAATTGAAATCCAAAATGGCGCCTAATGTATGCCATCGTTGAGTGTGGGCTAACACTCTAGTCTACTGAAACACACAAGGTGAAGTCTTTGTTTTTACTGCACTCTGTCACTTTAAAAAGACTGTCTAGATGTTGGGACTCTATGGTACAGTTGAAGGCATTCGCCGAAACGCGTCGACCGTCCCTGTTGTTGTGCACTTGGTGAAATAGATGAAATAAACGATATTGACTGACCTTGCCGTGCTGTGGACTTCCTTGGTGCCGTGGATACCTTGGTGGGGGATGCTACCGAGTTTCTTCTATAAATATATATATATATATATATATATATATATATATATATATATATATATATATATATATATATATATGTAAAGAAGCCTTACGCTGCTCAAGCATAAGAAAAGAGTCGCACTCAGGATTCAAATGGGCGAAAAACAAATTTTATTGACTCTGACGCGTTTCAACGACACCCGTCTTTGTCAAAGAGTCATTCAGTAACCCGGAAGTGGTCAAGGGCTTAAAAACACTTCCTCACAATTCAGTAGACATAGAAAACAGGGTGAGTTGCAAAATGAAACTGCAATCGATTCAATGAAAACAGACTACCACAGTAAATACATGTGAAATCCATACATAGAATCACGCAAATTCAAATACATATACATAATTCATCAACCTGAAGTACAGAGAGTCAACATATATGTATGAATAAAATATAATAAAAAAAATATAATAAAAATAAAGATTTATATATATAAATAATAAATGCCAAGTGGCTAAGAAGACCAACAGCATAGGATCAGTTTCTATCAACTTTCTAAATTTTTTTTAAATTTTTTGAAAGGTATTATGCAAGTGCATGAATAACAAATGTCTCACCCAAAATTGACATATATAAGGGCAAATGCCAGTCCAAAAAACGTAAAGGATAAATAACCTTTCTCGTAATTGTCTACTACGGGGGAAAAATCAAAGTCACCTAGTCCGGCCCCCTACGGGTTACTAGTTCAACACAAAAAAAGAGTACAAGGACAGAAAGTACCAGCAAGTTAGCATCATCATATTTTGAAAACAAAAATCACAAAAATCAATCAAAAACACCCAGGCCAACCAGGATGCACCTCGAGCAGCCGCTCTAGAGGACTGGCAAAAGGCCCAGGCATCAATGCATATATCCGAAATGGATATAGGCAAGTCATAACCCAAAGTTACTAGGGCAGATGTGTGAAACAAGGGGATATAGAGGGAATAAAGAAGGAATAAAAGGGGGAATAAAAGGGCAAGGAGCTAAAGACAAAGGAAGAAGGGAGAAAGAGAGACAGAAAAAGATGATAAAGATAGAAAGAGATAAAGAAAGAGGTAAGAATGAAGGTTGAGATGGCAATAGAATAAGCGACAATAGTGTCGAGGAAGAGTATGTGTACGTATATATTCTTGTACATGCATTGGAAACTGTAATGTATACATTCATAGGCAAGGACATCAAGAACAACAGAGAAGGGTAGGGAAGGACCAGGTGTTTTGATACTGAACAAAATTGCCCAGAAAAAGCTACAATTCCATTGTAAACACAAGGAATAATATCGAGCTAATCATAAACAAAAATAGAATCTGGTCCAATTATCCAAGATGAATGTGGAGATCCTCCTCCTGATTGAGCCCACCAGGGAACTTGCTGCATAATTTAATAATATATTCTGATTCTAGGCGCCTCAATCGCCGTTGCCGGTCACCACCTCTAGTATTAGCAGGAACCCTGTCGATACCAAAAAATGCAATCTTAGTGTTGATATCCTTGATGTCACCATGCATTACATGACAATGTTTCGCAATAGCATAAGACATGTCGCCATTTTTCACTGCGCGCAGATGTTCCAAAATGCGTTTCTTAACAGGGAAGATAGTACTCCCCACATAGCGTAGGCCACAAATACAGCTAATGACATATACCACATACTCAGTATTACAGTTGATGAAATTCCGTATTTTTCCTTGCTTACCATTTGGGAGAGAGAAAGTCTTGACATTGGAACTACAGCTACACGCCTTACATCTGCCACATTTGAAAAACCCTGGGAGTTCCCTCAACCAGGATTTGGGTGTAGAACTAACTATAAAGGGGGAATTTCTAGGGTTTTGTACGAGGGAAATGTCCAGCTAACTATAACACCCCTGAAACCTATGGTTTTTTGCAGTGAATATATACATATATCTATATTTATTTATTAAAATTGTAAATATTTAAATAATTTTAAAATGATAAAATAAATTAAAATTAATAGTTTATTAATTGTTTTCTATATATGTACATTAACTATTATTTGTGTGTTTAACTTTTTTAAATTACATTTGTTATATTTGTTAAAATGTATATTAAATCCAATGTATTATTTTAAATTAATTTTATTTAATATTTTAATATTTATTATTATATATATATTTGCACCTTACTAAAATGCACTGTGTAATAGTTACGGCAGCCTGGATCTCATGAGCCTAAATAATTGCAAATTTGCACGATACACTTGCACCTTACTAAAATGCACTGTGTAATAGTTACGGCAGCTTGGATCTCATGAGCCTAAATAATTGCAAATTTGCACGATACACTTGCACTTTATTAAATACCTTAGCAGGTTGCTGACCCTATTGATACAATTTGCACATTGCACAAATCACTTTTCCATCATTCCTTTAAAAACTTTTTGATGAGTACTTTACTCAATAAACCTGCCAATGCTGTCTGGTTATCTGTTAAAGGATCCAAACTATAAATCGGAAATGTTTCTTATATATACACAACAAAACACATAAAAAAAAAAAAATAATAATATATAAAAATAAAATTGAAATCCAAAATGGCGCCTAATGTATGCCATCGTTGAGTGTGGGCTAACACTCTAGTCTACTGAAACACACAAGGTGAAGTCTTTGTTTTTACTGCACTCTGTCACTTTAAAAAGACTGTCTAGATGTTGGGACTCTATGGTACAGTTGAAGGCATTCGCCGAAACGCGTCGACCGTCCCTGTTGTTGTGCACTTGGTGAAATAGATGAAATAAACGATATTGACTGACCTTGCCGTGCTGTGGACTTCCTTGGTGCCGTGGATACCTTGGTGGGGGATGCTACCGAGTTTCTTCTATAATATATATATATATATATATATATATATATATATATATATATATATATATATATGTGTGAAAAAAGAAGCAAAAGGCGTTCCCCTGTTTCCGGAGCACCGGACTCTTCAGGGCGGCCTCACAGTATGGGGACGGAGCAGCCCATCAACTACACTGGACAGCAAAACAAGGTGAGGCCCAATATCGTGAAAGTGGCTTTATTTCCAAAGTTAACTGTCGCGCTTGCATCCATTCATCTAACTTTTTGGCTGGTTGCTTTGATCACAGACTGGAGCATTTCGCCCAGGTGCGCTCGGGGGTGATTTAAACAATTTTGTCACGTGACTTTAATCACCAAACTACTCGTCCCCCAGTGCATTGTGCAAGTTGTTACAATACGCATTGGAAATCCAAGATGTTAAATCCATAATGGTGATTTTATGTAGCACAGGCACTGTTATTGTCATGGAACCCTTTACACACAGTCGGGTGAGTTCTGCCCTTACTGCAAATGTTCACAAAGTGCTTAACCTCTTGGAGAGGCTACTTTCACGGCACACTCATGACAGGAAACTCCTGTCTGAATCCCTTCCACGTGCAGTTTCCTTTTTTGCACTAGTGGCTTCACCTTAGTAGGAACATATTAAATCCAATGTATTATTTTAAATTAATTTTATTTAATTTTTTTAAGATTTAATATTTTATATATATATATATATATATCACAAAAAAAGGTAGCCCTTTTGTTTTTTTTAATGTTGTTTATCATTGCTAACATTTAAGCGGACTCACATTAGTTTGAATAAGCACTACAAAGTTCATCAGGCCATGCGGTTGGCCATGCCCACCAGGGCAGGAACTTTGGTATTTAACTAAGGTGCATGAAATGCCGTCTTTGTTAGCCGATTGCCACAGAGGAAGGGAGAGTACTCCCGAACGCGTCTGGCTGAATTGATGATACGTTGATGCCGGTCTCTGTGATGATACTTGCTTGCAGGATTGTTGTCAATAAATTCTGAACTACGTACCTGCTGATTGGCTTCTTCCTTTGGGGCAACTTTTTTTGTGGATATATATATATATATTATACCAGTCCTGGTCACAGGTAAAAAAACAGGCGCTGACTCCGTGGGTAAATTAATCAAAGAGAAATATTTATTCCGTTACGATGGCCTAGACACGTTTCGGCGGTCTTGCCGCCTGGCTCACTATATATATATATAAATCGATATTTTATCCAACTTTATTTTATACATCAATATTTTTTTGATATTTTGTACTTACCTTTTTAAGTATAAGAAGTCGATATTTTTGTACTCTATAATTTTTACATCAATATTTTTGATGTTGATATTGTGTCAGTGAACTACTAAACGTTCATGACTGGGGTACTGTGCTTCAGCTGATTTGGGAGAAGGGTGTGTTCACACATCAGGGGTCCAGGATCTCTATCTTCCGAGACTTCACTCTCAGAGTGCAGGAGGCCCAGCGTGCTTTCTAGGAGGTAAACCTAGGTTACATCAAACTGGGACAACCCTATTCCCCAAACCTGGGGTAGATAAATAATATTACAGATGCAATGGTTCAGTAAACTTGTTAACAATAAGCTATTAGAAAGTCATATGCATGAAAACACAGAAAGATCAAAAAACAACTAAACAGAAAATCTTAAAGGGGTTCCCAACACAGAAAACAATGATTAATACAAAAAGATATTTTTTACAATTTTTTTCTTTCCTTAAACAAATATCTAGAACAAATATATTGCCCTCAATAAAATTTCAAATAATTAGGGGCTGATTCCAATCCTGGAAAAAGGATGTACAAATCGCTGTATGGAGCGTTTTTCCCATTCAACTCGTACCCGGTAAACTTTTCTTACAACCTAGGAAGTACGATTCGTACAGAAAGCCTCTTGCCATACAAATCGTACAAAAGACCATACAGCTAAAATAAACCAACGATTCTGATCCGGAACAGCTTGCACGCGACGTCTGTATGTATTTAAGCAGCGGTTTCCAGCTCAGCAAGTACGATTCGTCCCTACGGCACTCCGTACAGCTCTTTTCTTACGGGAGCCAAAAACAGCTGTAAAAGCAGAGTCCCCAGGGGTACGAGTCATACAGGCATACACCCCTGTGCGTTGTGTATGTACTGTGCGTACCCCAACATCGTGTACCCCAACATCGCGTATGTACTGTGAGTACCACAACATCGCGTACCCCAACATCGCGTATGTACTGTGCGTACCCCAACATCGCGTACCCCAACATCGCGTATGTACTGTGCATACCCCAACATCGCGTACCCCAACATCGCGTATCCCAACATCGCGTACCCCAACATCGTGTATGTACGCACCGTACATATGCGATGTTGGGGTACGCGATGTTGGGGTATGCGATGTTGGGGTACGCGATGTTGGGGTATGCGATGTTGGTGGTACGCACAGTACATACACGATGTTGGGGGTGCGCACAGTACATACGCGATGTTGGGGTACGCACAGTACATACACAACGCACGGGGTTGTATGCCTGTAGGACTCGTACCCCTGTACGACTCGCACCCCGGGAACAACTTTTCCCGGGATACGAGTCGTACAAAGTTCACTTCGTAGCGGGTAATGGCTCTCCCCAAGTACGGGACGTTTTCCGTACAAATCGTAAATCGGAAAGCCGGTCCGGATTGTACTAGTACGGTTGGACTGCATTTTTACAATTTGTACGGAAAAGTGTGCGGATCCGTCTGGTACAACTTTTCCCAATCCGATTTGTAAGGATCGGGCCGATCCGTACAATTCGGATCGGGAAAAGTTGTATTTTTCCCGTACGAATCGTACTTCACGGGTCGGACGGGACTTGTACGTTTTATATGGAAAAATAAATACAGGATCGGAATCGGCCCCCAAATATTAAAAAGAAAAATATCAGTAAGCTACATATTGTCAACTCTATAAATAAATACATACAATACAAATAACATATTGAAAACAGAAACACTGTCAATAAAAATATCACCTCTGGGGGCAATAGACGATGAGGACTGGCAGGAGCCCGAGAGAGATTGCAATTCCTTCAAGATTTAGATTAATACAACTCAAGATACTCCACCGTACCTACTATCCCCGTATGCACTTATACAAATGGGGCAGGGCACCAACAGCGCTGTATGCCAGGGGGTGTCAGCAGGAAGGGACTTTCCTCCACATCCTGTTGGAATGCCAGGAAATTGCCCAGTTTTGGCAAAAAGTTAAGGATGTAATGACTAGAGTGTTGGGAGTGACGGTTCCAATGGACGCTAAATGGCTTCTGATGATCCGAGAGGATTCTAATTGGCCCAGATAGGTAGGAATATGGTTGGCCCTTGCAGCAGGAATTGCCAAACGAAACATCGCTGGAGGGTGGGGAGCGCCTCTACCACCATCACTGAGTGGGAAAAGGACCTGGACTGATGCCAGTGAGCCGAAGAAACAGCGTATAAAAGCAGGGGGTGCTGTAAAAAAATGGGAGAAAATATGGGCACCATGGCGATGACATAGAGCGGTGTGGTGGGGGGAGAGTGACATATGTCAGCTGTGCCTGGGGGAGTGGAGGATGTGACTACTTGAGCAGGCTCTTGCATGCTGGTTGGGAGTATGCCCTACTGCAGTTTGTAAATTTGGTGCCACTGGCGGTTCACAGCCTTGTCTCTCTCTCCCATATCATTACTGTGATGTTGAAACCCTATCATGTACGAACATCAGTGACTTATGTAAACTATGGTCTTTTGAGCAAAGTTAATAAAAATATTTTTAAAAAATAATAATAATATTGCCTAAGAAAATTATATCAGTAGGATTTTTTTTTTAAATTGCATACAATAATATAAAATCTGTAACAAATAACATTAATATAAATGTTGTTAAACCTATATTCTCAAAAATATATATATATATAATTATAAAAAAACATATAAATTCCAAAACTACTTGAGACTAAAATGATTGCAAACATAAAAAAAATACACCAACTAGAGGAACACATAGAATGATACTATTTATAATAAATAGATAAAACATATAAATAAAACAATAAATTAACAAGCATTGGCATAGCCAATAGGTCTCGCCTTTCGGACCTTATAAGTGTTTAGCCATGCAACAGTTGCATAACTAAATACTCATAAGGTCCCAAAAGCGAGACCTATTGGCTATGCCAAGCGGCAGTGCGGCCGCGAATGTGAAAGTAATCGCGGTAAAAGTGGCGCGCGCGCCCACGCACATGCACTGTAGCTCTAGGCTGGCCTGGTAGCACTTTTTGGAGCCCTCTCAATAAGTCTCGCCAGACCAGTGCATGCGCTGGGTCAGGCGAGACCTAAAAAGAAATCTTACTTGTAAAACGTACATGTAAATGTAAAATAAACCTTAATCAGCATTTGCCAAAAAGGAATGAACTAGTAAACTGGAAAAAATAAATTCAAACTTCACACTAATGAACCAATAACATACAACCTAATCTACAATAACCAAAAGAACTCTTTACCGAATTACCACTATAAAATTAGCACACAAACCATCTGCACTTTGCACCAAAAATGCAACAACTTGAAGTAGACAAACCTCTGCCAGATCTGAGGAAGAAAACACAGATTCAACACTTCACAAAATTATCTACACATAACTACAACAATTTAAATGAACCTAAAGCCTGCAACATAACTTACAGACATTGCTTCCATATTATTTTTAAACAAATAACTAATACCTACCTTTTCATGTACATCTCCAAATGTATCTTCTGCATCAACATTGGAAAAGAAAAAGCCATCCTTCACACCAATGCCAACTTTATTGACATCAAACTTGACAAACACCACTTACAAGTAAGTAAAATTCAGAAACATTAATCCAAAACGCAACTCCTAAAAACGAAAAGTAAATTAACCCCAAACCAATCCCCAAACTAAATGAATGATATTTTAAACTCAGCATTAAACAAACCATTTCTGCCAACAGGAAAGGACCCACTTGACCAATAACTCAACTGAATTAACCAAAACCCCAAAAACAGAAAGATGTGTTAAAAGAATAGTAAATATATAATTATGAAACAGGTTTAAAAAGGTTAGTAATAACATTTTAATATAAAGTAATAGATATGTACTTCTACTATTTTCATATAATACGGCACAAAGAGCCACACATATCACCTCATAGAAAAGCAAACAATTATTGCACATGGAATACACATACAACAAGGTAAGCAAAAGCAAAGAAAATGTTAACTGAACATGTACCAAATATTATGCTAATGCTTGTTATGAAAGAGCCACAACTACAACTAAAAATAACATTTTGATCAATGTTAGAGAACACAACCACCACCAATTTAACAGAGTTTGAAGTATGTGTCTTTCAGTAAGCCACAGGCACTATTTTGAAAAATATACTTCCTACACTTCCTGAAAACATTACAGGTCAACTACCAGCAATCCCCCGATCTAAAAAGATTTATAGTACAAGAAAACCCACAACCCAGGGTCCTACTTCTCCTAGACGATGTGAAGAAATAAGCATTCCAGAAAACCTAATAATAACACAGAATGAAGAGCTATTTCTCCTGCATGACAATAGAAATAACAACAGGAGAATAATCATATATGCAACACAAAACAATTCACCATTCTCACTCCAAACAAAACCATATTGAGAAAGGTGTTGGACACCAATGGAGTCAGATTTACTATTACTTTTCCAATTTAAACCATCTCGAACAAGGTGTTGGGGACCAATAGGGGTCAGATTTACTTTTCCCACTCCAAACTAGACCACCTTGGGGATGGTTTAGGAAACTAATATGGTCAAATTTACTATTCTCACCAAAACTAAACTAATTTTCTGAAGGTATTGGACACTTACGGGGTCAGATTTGCTATTCCAATTCCTAACAAAACAATTTAGGGGATGGTGCTGGAATCTAAAGGGGGTAACATTTATTATTCCATTTCATACTGAAAAACAATCCCGGATATCCTTCCAATCCCAATAAAACATATTCAAACTACAATAAATGGATCTTATAAAACTCAAATAAAAGTATAAGTATTTATTTTAAAACCATTAATTAACAAAAATACAGGACCCCTCTCTGAGCCTTCATAGGTCCCGGATACCCTGCCTCCTGGGGCCAAATCCAAGAAAAAAGGGGAGGGTGAGCCACATGGTCCCCCGAGCCCTCTAGGTCCCAGGGGACCCCACCCTGGGGCCAAGTCCTAAGGGGAGGGGGTGTGCAGGCCCCCGTCCTGAGCCTCAATAGGCTCCAGTGACCCCAAGGAGCTTCCCCACCCCAAAAGGCTGCTATTTCTTCTCTGAAATGACGATCAATGTGCATAGTGCACTGACATCATTTCAGAGAGTGCCCGGGGGCATATCTCAGCCCCTCAAGCACCAATGCAGACAGAAAGGTATTGTTGGAAAGGGGAGAATCTCCCCTTTCTAATGGTACCTTTCCCTAGTGGATCATAGCTTGGAGGCCCCAACAAGAGGGCAATACCCAAGCAGGGATCCACCCACTAGACCCCAGGGACTATTTTGTGAGGGAAGAAGCTACCTCCTTGCAATAAGCTTGTGCTCCTCCCCACCCCTATGCCAAAAAGTCTTCCTGCTCCCCACAGATGCAGACTACCCACTAGACACCTGGGATTTTTTTAATGGAGAAAATGTTTGGCGTGTTCCTCCTAGGCATCAGGCTTAGCTCCCACTCACCCAAATAACTCAGAACAATCTTTCTACCCCCAGTCTGGGGCAGATAGGAGGTGTTTTCTCCAATCTGCCCTTGGCGGGGGCAGTATGCCCACTAGACAACTAGGCATTGTATTTGAAGAGAGAGAGTTACACCCTTAAAAATGGGCTAGTGATCCCCCCCAGGCCCAAATGTCTTTTTGCCCGCCTGGGGTAGATTGAAGGCTCTTACCTCCAATCCTCCCCTAAGGGGGGAGAAAGCCCACTAGACACCAGGGATTGTGTTTTGTGGCAAAATGAGTGGGGTGGTTCTCCCATGAATTGGTACTGGCCCCCACCCACCCAAGTAATCCCCAGGAGTCTTTCTGCCCCCGGTTGGGGACAGATAGGAGGTGCTTTCCTCCAATCTGCCCCTAGCAGGAGACAGAAGGCCCTCTCGACCACCAGGCAATGGGTGAAAGTATGTCTGCCCCTCAGGGACATATTGGTGGTTGTTACTTTTAATCTGCCCAGGGGGAGCAGAAAGCTAACTAGAAGCCAGGGATTCTTTTGTGACGAAATGGGTGGGAGCAGCCTGCCTAGGTTTTAGGTCTAACCCCGTCCCTCAGATGAATAAGAACAGTCTTTCTGCCTCCAGGGGGCAGATAAGAGTTCTTTAACACCAGTCTGCCCTGATGGGAGGGGCAGAAAGTCCACTATCCACCAGGGAGATTTTTTATTGCTACAAGGTGTGGGTGTGGCCTGCCCACCCACCCACACATCAGTCCTAGCCTGCACCCCCAGTCTGACCCCCAACAGTCTTTCTGCCCCCCTGGGGACTAAACCATCCCCATTGCTTTGACAAGAAGGGACATTTTGATTTTGGATGCTTTTTTTATATGGGTAGCAGAGTTGGGCTAAGTCCCAATAGCATCGTACTTCTATGACTAATGGCTGCTCTTTTCGGGCTCAGGTCAACTGCCACCTGGGGACACCAACCAAATCCAGGAATTTCTGAAAACTAAACACCTGCAGTAGTCTATGATGGTGTGCCTTGTGTGGATCCCATGACATTTTCTTACACACAATGCCCTGCAGATCACAAACTTTGACTAAAATTGCACATTTTCCTTGAATTTCTGTAACGCAAACTTCCGGAATCCTCAGGGAGCCACAACATTTTTACCATCCTGCCTTCCCCCACTTGCCCCCATAAAAATGTTACCCAACCTGTGTGACTGGTCCTAGTGTTCATGATACAAAACGCCCCAAAACGCAATGTAGAGAAATCGCTAATAGTGGTAGCTCCAGTGTTTGAAACTAGGTTCGGTGGACATAGAGCAATAAGCCATAAATTTCCTACCACCCAGCGCTCCCCCACTTGTCCCAATAAAAATGCTACCCCACTTGTGTGACTTGGCCTAGTGCCACCAAAAGGTACAAATCAAAGCAGGGTCAATTATAGTCCCTCCTGGAGACTCCCATTTACCTTGGTGTGATGCTTGCCTGTTGCTTGCACTAGGCCTAGCCACACATGTGAGGTAGCATTTGCATTTGGATAAGTGGGAGAATGCTGGGTGGTAGGACTTTTGTGTATTCCTTTTGATTCTGGAACTTTGTGTCACAGAAATGCAAGTAAAATGTTCAATTTTAGCAAAGTTGGAGGATTGCAGATCATTGTGGGTAAGAAAACCTTGCAGGATCCATGCAAGGCATACAACCCTGGACTCCTCTGGGGGTCTAGCTTTTAGAAATATATGGGTATAGTAGGTTTCCGTGTGTGGCCATCAATCCTTGCCCAGAAAAATTCCACTACCCCCTTGCCAAATCAGAAATCTTGATGTCTCCACATCGTATTTTTGGGCCCTTGCTGTTGCAAACACTAGGTCTACCCACACAAGTAAGGTACCATTTTTATCGGGCGACTTGGGGGAATGGTAGGTGATAGGAAATTTGTGAATTCCTGCATATTCCATGACTTTTCATCATAGAAATGTGAGGAAAATGTGTTTTTAGTCACATTTTGAGGGTTGCAAGGGCTTCTGGGTAGGAAAATCTATTGAAGAGCTACACAAGTCATCCCACCCTGGAATCCCCTGGGTGTCTAGTTTCCAAAATGTAGAGGTTTGCTAGGTTTTCCTAGGTGCCTGATGAGAGCTAGGGCCTACAATCTACAGCTAGCCACATTGTGAAAAAAGGGTCAATTTTCAGTTGAAAAATATGATGTGTCCATGTTGTGTTTTGCGACCTTTCCTGTTGTGGACACTAGCCCTACCCACACAAGTGGGACACTATTTTTATCAGGAAACTTGGGGGAATACTGGGACGTAGGAATTTTTTTGATCCCCACAGATTCCAGAAGTTTTCCTCCTGGAATTGTGAGGAATATGTGTGTTTTTAGACAAACTTTGGGGTTTGCAAGGGCTACTGGGTAGGAAAACCGCCACACAAGTCACCTCGCCATGGATTCCCCTATGTGTCTAGTTATCAAGAATGCACAGGTTTACTAGGTTTGCCTAGGTGCTGGCTGAGCTAGGGCCTAAAATCGACAGCTAACCACACGGCAAAAAGGGTCAGTATTCAGGCGAAAAATGTGATGTGCACATATTGCGTTTTGGGGCCTTTCATGTTGTGGGCACTAGGCGTAGCCACACAAGTGAGGTACCATTTTTATCGAGATGAGGGGTAATGATAGATGGAATGAAATTAGTAGCTCCTTGCAGATTCCAGAACTTTCCATCACAGAAATGTGAGGAAAATTCGTTTTTTTGTTTGCAAAGGTTTCTTGGTGAGAAAACCTGTTGAGAGCCACACAAGTCACCCCATTCTGGATTACCCTATATGTCTAGTTTTAATTTTTTTTACAGTTTTTCTAGGTTTCCCTAGATGCCTGGGGAAACCTAGGCATCTATGGCCCAAAATTCAGACCTACCCTCATTTGAAAAAGCGTCAGTTCTAAGTGCAAAGAAATGTGATGTGTCCATGTTGTGTTTAAGGCCCTTTCCTGTCACAGGCACTAGGCCTACCCACACAAGTGAGATGCCATTTGTATCAATAGACATGTGGAAATACAAAATAGTAGAACATTCGGTATTACCATGATATTTGCTGCATTTGTGCCTTCTTAATTTAAGGCAGTGTATAAGAAAGAAGTCATGCCCTCTGAATCACATTGTAGTATGGGTACCCACAAATTCAGAGATGCACAAATAACCACTGCTCATAAACTCTGCGTCTGGTGTCTATTTCAGAAATACATAGGTTTCTTTTATACCTATTTTTCACTCTTTATATTTTACCATATGAATTGCTCTATACCCTGCACACAATGAAAAACCATTGTAAGGTGCAGTTCAGTTGTTGGCCCTGGGTACCTCGCGCTCTTGGAGAACTTACAAACCCTACATATCCTCACAACCAGAAGAGTCTAGCGGTGTAATGGTATATTGCTTTTGTAAATCAGACGTTTACAAAGAAAAATGTTGTCACAAATGGACATTTTTTCGCACTTATTTTGAATATTTCAATAGGTATTTTCTTGAGGGAAAGCTTGAGGGATCTACGCAAATGACCCTTTGCTGAATTTAGAAATGTGTCTGCTTTGCAGAAATGTATCGCTTTCCCAGATCACCGATGGTTTCTTTCACAAACTAGAAGGAGTTTGAAAGCACAAAAATTAGGAAAATTGGGCTACCTTGTTGAAAAATGCCAAAACTGAGGTAAAAAATATTTTTTTTTAAATTCAGTTCTGCATGCTTCTGATAGCTGGGAAAATGGTGATTTTAACACAGCAAAGCTTTCATTGATGCCATTTTTAGGGCAAAAAAAGCTTTTTTGTGGAGGACATTTTCCTATTATTCCCCCAAAACCCTAAAGTGTGTGATATTTTGGCTCTTTTAAATGTCCCCTCCTGGGGAATCCACAAAGCCTGGGTACCTTTGTAAAAATAAAAGGGTGCAAACATGGCATGGAGACCTAAGCAGGAATACCCCAAATAGCCAAAAAAAAATGCTTAGCATTCTAAGGGTAAAAGCCTAGCAGCGAAAGGATGTGTGCCCCTCCTCCCTCAGCATTCTCAGTCCCAGGGGAACCCATTCCCCAGGGCCGTCCACTTTTTATAATGGGGGTCTGTTTTTTTTTATGTAAAAGGGATGGCGGGGCCGCATGGTCCCCCCCTCCATGAGCCTAATTTGGACCCTAGAAGCCCATCTCCCAGGGCCGCATTATATTATAAAGGGGAGGAGTCACGTGGCCCCCCTCCCAGAGCCGTATTTCGCCCCAGGAACCCCATCCCTTAAGGTCGTACTTTATTAAAAAGGAGAGGGGGTCACATGGCCCCCTACCTGAAAATTGCTAGGCCCCGGAAACCCTATCCCCCGGAGCCAAATATAATAAAATACGGGAAGGGGGTGTGTGCCCCACTCCCCAAGCCTTTTTACACCCGGGGACCCCAACCCCCCAGGTCGTGTGTTTTTTAAAATTGAATGGGGGCCACACGGCACTCCTCCCCGTGCCTTCTCAATCCCTGCCAACCCCAACCCCTTGTTTCTTTTAAAAGGTGAGGTGTGCTGCGCTGCCCCCATCCCAAGCTTATGTATTATCCAAAAATGATCTATACAGACGGGAGCAAACACGTTTCCCTGCCTGCAGTTGTATGGGTAGGGAAGGAAACTACTGTGTCCCAAGGGTGGACTCCCACCAACACAGTAAGTGAGCCGGTCCCCGGGTATGGAGTCCTTGGGGCCATTGTAGGCTCAAGGAGGGGAGCTATGTGGCCCCTCCCCTTGAATTAAATGTATTTCCCTGGGAGATGGGGTCTCCAGTGCCTTTCTAATGCTCAGGTAGGGGGATGCGTGCCACCCTCACCTTAATAAATACATTAGACCCCGGAGGATAGGGGTCCCCAGGGCTGGGAATGGCTCAGGGAGGAGGGCCATGCTCTCCTCCCCATAACAATTACACTGAGCCTTTGAGGATGGGGTCCCCGGTGCCGAAAACATCTCAGGAAGGGGGCGGAGCACCCCTCTTCCCTTAATTAATACATTGGGCCACGGGAATAGTGTCCCTGGGCCAAAAATGGCTCAGGAGGGGGGAGTGTGCCTGGGGTCCTAAATGGGCCAGGGAAGGGGGCCCTACTGACACCCCTTCCCCTAATCTATATTAGTAAAATGTTGCCAAATTTCTGTGGTACTCCCTTGGGATCATGACACACGTTTGATGATTTTTTCAAACTTTTGGCCCTGGGAGGGTCCCCCTGGTCCTCTCCTATGGTGACTAGGGGGCAGGGTATCCTTACCCTGCCCCTTAGATCATTTATTTTTTAAACTTCAGGACAGCAGAATAAGTCAGTGTGTCCTGTAATGGCTGCCAGCAACATTTTTCTCATGTTTCTGGCATCCAATTCAAGGGCTTCCTCCCGTGGGAGTCAGAATCCTGCAGGAGCGAGATAGTCCACAGGACTCCCTTGGCCACTCAGAACACTCTATTTTGACACTGGCGCTCATGCGAGACTCTCACACACCCAGTTGTCTAGATATAAGAATATTTAGAAACCTTTATTTCACAAAAATTACTGAACAGATTTACACCAAAGCACAATCTGCGGACCAAAACCTAGCTTTCTGCCAAATTCGGAGTAATTATGTTCAGCAATTTTTGCAGCAGTGAGTCTTAAAGAAGTGTATGGAAAATAAATGGCAGCTTAACAGATCCCCCCAAAACTTTCCTTGTGCAAATTAAGCAAAAAAAGAGGACGTTTTTTAGAAAGTTTCAGGAAGATTTGTCAAATGGTGCCGAAGTTATTAGCAACACAAAAAAACTAATTTCCTATGGAATCGCTGGCCTAACTATAATAGTTAGATCAGAGTGCATTTTTCATCAATCTCAGCTTCTTCCTAGAAAGTTTCAGGGAGAAAATGAGGGAGGGAGGGGGTAAAAATATTTTCTCTTCAACCAGTTTTCATGTTGAATTTTAGACAGCACTTCAGCCAAAATGGCTGAAAGAAATTACACTAACTTAGGCAGAAAGCTAGATCTTTACATAGAAAATGTGCTTTTTCTATTTTTGGTGTAAATCTGTTTAGTAGTTTTAGGGAAATTGATGTTTAAAATGTATAGATATTGGACAGTTGCCCTCCTTTTTTGGAGTGAGCACTCCGATTGGCTGGCTGCAACATGAACAGACATGTTGCTGTGGCCATTACAGGACTCTGGGACTTGATCTCCTGTTCTGAAAATATTATATAAAAAGGACATAAGGGCCAGGGGTATGGATACCCTGCTCCTTTAGCCCCATTGTGGCGGGGGCTCCTTGGCCATCCCCTGGGGCTTAAATGAAAAAAGAAAATTTGTATTGCAGTCCCGTGGGAGTACGGCAGGAGCGCTGGGAAATGTTTTTTTAAAAACAGGGAGGTGACCTTTTTGTTTAAATTCACCCCACCCAGGGTGGGCCAGGGGGCACCAAAGTTTTTTTTAATTAATGTGGGAGGGACATATTTTTACTGCCCCTCCCTGAACCAATCTTTGGCCCTGGGGTTCCCAGCCCCTGGGTCCCAATGGAAATTGTAAGTCTTTGAGTACCCAAGTGCCCTAGAACAGAAGAGTTGCATTGCAGGTGCTTTGCCTGCCCTCTTTGCATGTGTATGGAGGTGGGAAGGCCGACTCATAAATTCCCTCCCTGTCCACACTCCTCGTGAGCTGGGAACTGCGCTGCTTCTGCCGGTGGTGGGAATAGAAAAGAAACTTCACCTGTTGGGAGGTTGCATAAGAATTTACATGCTGGCTCCAATAGAGAGCAGGGAGCGGTGGGATTGTTGGAGCCTTGGGGCTCCCTCAGTGGCCCCCAGCAATGTAGAAGTTGTGAGTGTCCCAGGTGGGTCTAGCGCACTCAAAAATAAAATTAAACAGTATGGAATAAGGCTGAAAAATATAGCAATAAAAGAGGGCTAGAGGTAGTCATTTATTATTTATTGCTCCTGGCCAGGGGCACCCCATAATGCCCTTCATGGGCTAATTTGCATGTTTATGTTTTGTGGTGCCCCAATCTGATTAGAGGTACCATTACCAGGTTATTAGTGTGGGGGGCCGTAGGGAGTGCACCAGCACCCTCCAGCCCCAGAAATGATTCATTAAAATTAGCCCCATGTTTCCTGGTGCATGAGACCCCAGGAAAGACTCGTGCTGTTTTTAAGCTTTCTTAGAGCTGGATTTCAAGCTCTTTAGCTAAGGATTGCAGGAACTCCTTGCGGCTGCATTGTGTGGCTTGAGGAGTGTGAAAGAAAGACTTTGGCACTTGTTTAATGTTGTTTTGATTACAAATGTGAAGATTTTGGGATAAACATTGCAATGATTTTTTATTAATAATAAATGTATTTGAAAATGGTTTTGGATTCTGTTTATTCTGATCTTGAATCCTAGCATGTGACTGTTTTTATATTAAGGTAGAGATTTCTTGACAATGCCAATAGGCTTGCTTTTAAATATTAACGTGGTAACCCCTTAAGAAAGCCAATAGGCTTACCTTCTATACTGATGTGGTCACCTTTTGACAAACCCAATAGGCCTGCCTTTTTATATATTGATGTGGTGACACTCTGACAAGGCCAGCAGGCCTGTCTTATTTAAAAGTTGCACCCCCTTATATTGTGAGGTTGCATCTAGTATTGGTGGTATTAATGTGCACAGAATTCGTTCAGAGGTCTTGGCGGACAGGCCAGTGCCACATAAAACCCTACTATGCACAGCCTTGGCCCACACAGAGGTCTTTATAAACAGGCCAGGGTCTCACCAAATCCTACTACAGACAGCCTTTCCCAGCACAGAGGTCTTTACAGACTGGTTAGTCCCTCCCTAAACCCTATAATGCACAGCCTTTGCCATGTACAGAGGTCTTGGTGGACAGGCCAGTCCCATATAAAACCCTACTACACAAAGCCGTCATCCTGCACAGAGGTCTTTGCATACAGGCCAGACCCTCACAAAACCCTAGTAGTCATAGCCTTCACCCTTTGGAGAGATATTTGCGGACAGGCCAGTCCCTCACCAAAAGCTACTATGACCAGCCTCCGCTCTGCACAGATGCCTTTGTGGACAGGCCAATCTCACATGAAACCCTGCTCTGCACAACCTTTCTCATACACAAAGGTCTTTGCACACATGCCAGTCGCCACAAAACCCTCCTACACACAATCTTCCTGTTCCACCAGTGGAATAGACCGTTGAGCTGCTTCTCCTCCTAAATATGATAAGATAAAGGCTACCTTAGAGGCATCATCAGGGAAGGCTGTGCCATGAAATGTAAGTGACATTGGTTTGAGAAAATACCAAATGTACTACTGTCACCATGAAAGCATTCAAGGGGCGCCAACAACATTGGGTGTGGAGTGATCACCTGAATTTGAGTTGGGTTCATTTTGAGTGTAGATGAGCTCCACCAGTTGGTCTTGACAATTTGGGGATTACCCTATTGTCTTGTTTGCTTGTAAAGTGCCTGTGCAATATAATAGCAGCAAAATACTATTTATTCTGTACTAATAACAAGTTCTTAGAAAGTGTGTGTACAATAAATGCATAATGGTGCCAGATCTTATACTATACCATTATACAAGCACATTGACATGAATTAATTTATATGCAAACTGATTGGAAGACTAATAAGATTTTAATATTCTTGAAAGTTCCATGAAATACCTATATGAAGCTAGAGCTATCAATTCTTAAAATCATCAAATTATTATTAAAAGCATAGAAACTTATACAGTACACAACAGTTTAAAAATACTTCAATTTTGACACAGAAGAGCAGCTATTTCAATTTAATTTGGTCTTAAACCGGGTATATAATCCCCTTTGTTTTTTGTCCTAATTGTTCTTACCTGATTGTACAGCATTACCTCTAGGTGGATGCCTTAGATTAACAGCCAGCTTTAAAAAGTTATAATTTTTGCCCTCTCTTTTTCCCCGTGAAGCGCTTTTCAAAATTGCTATGGGCAATTGCATAGGGAAAACAGGTTTTGGGACCTCCCCTTTTTCTCAGCCCTCACTTGACGTATCAAATCAAATCAAATAACTTTATTCGGATTTGTGAAAAACTTGACGAATCACCCTGGAACTCTCTGGGAAGGTGCTGATGTTGATGAACCTTTTGTGGGAAAGTTTTGTGAAGGATCATCAAACAGAGTCAAAGTTATTAGCAAAACAATAAGTACATTTCCTATGTAAACATGGTCCCCTAAATATAGATACACAGTGGTGACCATCACTGTTTATATGAGTATTTTATTAAATTGTGTGCATAGCTGCCAAGGAAATGTATCTACTGTCCTGCAAGAGGTTCCTCTAGTAGTCATAGTGCTTCTCCCTCATAATCCTTCTCCCCGTCTCCCTTCATTGGTTGTATTTATGTTTTCCTACTTGCTTACAATAGCCATAAATATAGGCTCTCAACTACCCATTACCCTTTTTTCTCCATGCTGGCTTTTTCCACTTTAGACTGACATTTTTTTGTATCCTTCCTCCCTGCTGCTCTGTCACACCCTTTGAAATCTCTGGTAGTCAGAAAGAGGCTAATGCTTATCATAGCCCTCAAAATTGAGTGAGAGGGTAACTTGGCGAGTGAGATATAGCCAGAGACCTACCTCGTAAAATCTTTCAGTCTTTCCTACTGCCACAGAGTTGTCTCTAATATTCCTCTTCATCCTTGTGAAGCCGCCATTTAATTATTGTGAAAGGCTGTTCACCTCTTTATTGTCATTGCCCCCCACAATGAAGACTGGCGCAGTACGACGGGATAGGAAACGCCATGAACAGAGGCATTGATGGACAAGGGCAAGGGTCATTCGTAATTATGGTTTAAGGGTGGCTGACGGTGCCGATGACGCCTGCATTGTTTCCGGGACACCAAACAAATCACCATGTGGTCTCCAGGAAGTCGAAGAGCCGCATGGCCCCCTTAAGGGATTTTTGTGCGAGTGTCGGCCATATTTGACCCGTCAAAATAGGAACAGTGGAGAAGGTTAATTATCGAGCAATGTGGCCAATTTCGGCTGTCCGGGATAGCTAGGAAGATTCTTCAAAGCAACATCATCTTACATTGCCACCCGGAATCATTTCCTAAAATATCCAATGTTCTACTTGGGGAAATCCTGCTGGATAAAGGGGTGGTTACACCTGAGCTTCAAAAAATACAAAACCGATGCCTTGTTGGTAAAAAAACATATTTATCAACGGGTTTCCTCTGATGTTTCCATTCGAATATGGAATATTCGCAATTTCTAGCTTGTGTTATATAGGTCAGAACGCTAAAATTAAATTCAGACTTTCCCAGTTGCAATGATGGCGACATTTTATATACCTTGTAATGTGCTACGTTTCCTTGTATTTCGTGCGCGGTAGACTTCTATCAAAGGCATGTTGCTAAAGACACAGCCTGTTGAAAAAAAACATTAATAGGTTTACTCTTGCGCGCTTTTAACAAGAAAACACTTATCCGGCATCATATCTGTGCTGGATTCACCTTCTCTGTGACCCCTCTCTGCAACAATCCAAATATTGCAGCTTGCATCCCTAATGGTGTTTTTGTACAAAACAGAACTTTAGTTTGCTCTTGCAGGGTTACAGATTGTTTGTATACAAGACGAAATAAATCAGAGGAGAAAAAAAGAGAGCTCAGGCGCCAGTCAAATGAAATCAAATATGTTTTTAATTGAAGCAAACATAAAAATAAAAGTTACATGTTGAATCAATAAACAGCACTTTTTTCGACAAGCATTTTGAACAAGACAGATCAGAATCTTGCATGATGAAGACATAATGTGTCATAATAATTAGGAACACAGACAAAAGCACAGCTACTCAGCATGCAAATTTATGCAGTTCCGGCGATTCGGATGAGGCAGATTTCTCCCTTTTTTTCCCTTCTTGATTCATCTTCATTGCTAATCATCTGAGGGCTGCCAAATGTTCACTGACACTAATGTATTATAGGTCAAGAGAGGCAGGGCTTCACCTATTACCCCCACAAACAATATGCTTTCCTTAGCGGCTCCCTCTTCAGGATTCGTAGCAATTACTGCCAGATGCAATCAGGCTCCTTGAATAGAAGCAACTGGGGCTTGTTTGTGGCTTGAATTCATTAGAATCCCGAGGAGGAAGAAAGGAATAAATTACTTAATTGCACAAAAAAGTTGCAGCCAAAGTGATGGTGAGAGAAGCCGATTGTGTGGAAGCGCATGAGGCCACTCGCGCAATGGAGGATCTTAGAATAGCTGGTAGTTTGGCCTTGCGGATTCGCTGGGATTTGGGTGTCCTCCAAAACAGATGGCTCCACACACCATCCATTCTTCTCTTTGTCAGATTTTACTGTTTATTTGATCTTTTTTCCCTCCATGAAGCTGGTTGTTTGGGATGTGGCGGACAAATATGCATTCGGATCATATCCATTCGGTGGTGTCTCCCAACATTTCTTTTATTCCCCTCCCCCTTAATTTAACGAGAGGGACAAGTTGAACAAAGCACTTGTTGTTGTGTTCCCAAATTATGTCAGCTCTGTGAAAAACCCGAAACGAAGAATATTGCAACCTTCCACCGCCTTCCACAATCTCATGCTACCAACAATTTCTTATTGATACGATTCTCCGCGTAAGTATCCACCCGACAAACATAAACATGGATATACATTAGGAAACTGCACATTGTGGCAAATGAATCTGAGAATTTGCTAGAAGCTGACAACATGAAGTTGTAAAACGTAGGCACAAATTTCAAGCAGAGAGAATCCCCAGAATGCTTTACGATGCTTGGGATACACTGAAAATAGTGTTACGAAGTCAAGCTACTTATTAAAGTGCTTCTTAAGGTTCCATGTAGGGCTCGGAGGTAGCTTCTCTGTGCCCTTAACGGTGGTACACTTAGGATGTACCTCCCTACTCTACATAGCTAATGGATAGATTTTGCTATATATATATATATATGTATATATATATATACATATCATGGAATTAGCTCTCCGCCACATTGAGGTTGAAGGTGGATTCCTCTCTTTTAGGAAAACATTTTAACGGTGTTGGCTTATGAGCTTTCCTTTCCCTTTATATCCAGGACTCTGGTGCCTTATTTAGCGCGTGTTTATGAATAGCAATATTTTTAAACTAATATTATTGTAATTGATGTAACAGCATGGATAGGGTGTCAGAGATTGGTTGAAATTTATGTTGCGTTGATGAAATTGATAGTGCTTCAGCAGTCACATTCCAGTTGGCACTCTGAACATGTTTAGAAAAAATATTTTCTTTTTTTGTGTTGAGATCTTGTCCAATTAATTACGTGGCCGCAAACGTGTGAATGATAGAGCAATGTAGTGATTTGTAACCCAAGGCGTCGGGTTACTCATGGCGTGGGTTTCTTTTCTCTATGTGCCTGCCACATGCTGGCTGCTGTAAGTCTTGTTGCCACAAGTGGGCCATCTGCTCATGGGTGTGAGCCTGCATTTAAAGGGTGATGAATTAGATCGGTATAATGAAGGAGTTACAGTTCTACTATTTCGCAAGCGATCGCTTCAGAATTGGTCAATTTTGTGGTAATGTATTAGGAGGACAGGTTAGTTTAGACGTCTTAATTTGTTAAATGAAATGTATCACGTCAAATGTAATAAAGTACATGATTCCGCTTCTATGCCTTTATGTTTTGCTTTGCTAGGTTCATTATTAAAGTTATATTTTGCATACATTAGTGTGCAAAGTATGGGATTGATTCAATAAGCATCTTGTCCTTCTAAGATAACCTAAGGCACCTAAACTGATCATAGGGCAAATATAAAATCCCAATTTTTATATATGGATTCAGGATTGGTAGAAATTGATACGAACACAAAAATTCTGAGGTATGTCGGAATTTCTGGATTTGCAGGTTTAGAATGAATTGAGGTATTCTGAGCTTGTCTGGGTAGATCAGTCTACCAAAGCAGGTGAACACTCAAAAACCCGTACCTTTGTGGGTATTCACATTCGCCTCACAGGTAGTTTCTCATTCTAGAAATGCACATAAAGGTACTCCTGTCCAAGTCAAGAATTAAGTTTCTTTCCAGGGCAGAAATGCAGAAGAACCTCCTTCAATATTTCACTGCGGTGTGGGGGAATGGATTTCTCTATAGGAAAAATATGTTCCACTTGGGAAAAAGTTACATCTGTAACAATATATTTTTGTCACATTAATGCATGCAGAATTTTCCAGCTAGTGGAAATTCCGAATGGGTAAATTTTGTGCATGTGAACACTCCTGGGATTGATTGTGAGTCCCATGGATATCAGAAATCTGCTCCAGTGAAAGAATAAAATGCAGGGGGAAACTGTCTGACATTTTCATTCATTAATTTTATTGATTGTATTATAATATTCTTTCTTCCAAGTTACAGCTTAAAAACTCTTCTTTACATCCCGCCACACTCTCTTTTTGAGTCTAGAAGATCTAAAATTGATAGCATTATTTTGACCGCCAACACAGAAAAAAGCAAATTATTTTTAGATGTGGGGCTTTATTATGGAAGTGCCCCTGGGGTGCAATGCTCGTTTTCGCATGCTTTGCGTGCCCCGGGGCCCTTTGGTATTACAGAAGGAGCTGCAGACACTTGTGTGGCCCCTTCTGTAATAACGATAGCATTGGTGCACATAAAGAGCCAGCGCTATCCTCAGAGGGTGTTCCCTCATTTGCATGGGGGCATGGGCCCATGCAAATGAGGGGATTCCTTTGCCCCTGCACACACCCCGTATTATAGATGTGGGTGCAGAGGCAAAGAAGCTGTCAGGAGGCGCACTGACAGTGCACCACTGCCAGTGCGCTTCCTGATGACAGCCCTCTGGAGGGGCTGAATGGGGTACCATGGACTCCCCAGAAAATCCCTTGCAGGCGTGTGCAGTCACTCACTGCACCCGCCTGCAAGGGTCTCTAATCCCCTTTAAAAGTGTAGTCAGGTTGCCGCCTGCACAGTGAAACAAATGAGCCTCTCTGTTTATCATTGGAATCTGCATTCCAAGTAATAGGGCACACATTCTCTGTTTGCGCCTGGCGCACTTGTTTTAAGGTGCGACAGGCACAAACAGGTAAGTGTGCACTTTAAATTATAGGGCCACTGATCCTTACACTTTTCTTAGTTGAAGTCTCAAATCATGGTAATATGTTAAAATATGCGTGGGAAAAACTATGGGCCACATGTACGTAGGTTTGATTTTGTAATTTCCTAATAGAAAATGTTTGTTATTCACTATTAAGAAATCGCAAACACCTATGTACCAATGTATCTTTGACATATTTAGCAATTTTTAATTGGGTCGCAATTGACCTACCTCATTAATGTTCAGGAGGTAGGTTGCAGTTTGCAACCCATTGGCAATCCCTAAAATTACAGGGATGGTGGCCTGCTGGGGACAGAAGACCACCATGTCTCTATTTTCTTTTAAATAAAACAACGTATTTTAAAAAAAATGCAGCCCATGTTTTAAGAGTAGGCAATGGTCCGTGGGATCACTGCCTGCTCTGAAAAGTCATTTTTGCATGCATTCATAAAGGGAAAGTGGTCGCCTGGGAATACCTTCCCAATCGCAAATGGATTACCACCGACTTGAAGTAGGCAGTAAAATGTGAATGTTTTGGAATGACATTTCAGTCGCAAAACATTTGTGCATAGAACTGCGAGTCTATCTTAGGAAGGGATGCCCTTAACACACCTCTTCCTGATGCCGAATCACTAATCCATTTTGTGATACGATAATAGGTTACCAAATTGCAAAATGAATTCCTACATAGGAAAATAAATTTTGCCAGTTGTGGACGGCCCTTTTGCGAAAAAAAACAAAATACATACATGTGGCCATATTACATATAGTCGGTTTTTTGCAACACAGGTGTGATAATCCCACAAAGTAAAGTTATGATGCTGGGTTGTGACTGAAGTCTTTGTTATGGAGAAATCTGTTTTCAGACAATGAAAAGTTTGATACACAGATTATATAACCACAGGAATACGTCCTTTGAAATACAGAGTGGCAAAAAGTCCATTCTGCTAAGGCACGCCATAATTGTGGAGCTCTTTATGCTGAAAAGATAATTTAAGCCCTTCAGCTTTTACTCTAAAGTAGCATGCTGCAAAGTGACTTAATATAGCAACTATAAAATAATCAAGCCTGTACATATACACAATAAGTGAGAGTGAGAGCCAGCAAAAGTGCCTCTTGTTAAAGATCAGTCTTCATTCCATTATAAATAGGCAAGTTTCATAAGCTGCAATTACTTTTTGTTGTGAGTAGCAACTTTTCAACTCATTGAATACCTGTTGTTCCGGCTCCTTTAACCAGTGTCTAAGTCTGCTCTACATTTACACAAAATTCTCTAGTAGAGTGTGTAAACTCAGTTCAGATAGAGGTGAGCTGTTAGATCGTCCATACTGTTTCTGGTCTTCAGTTGTAGGACAGGAGACTATCAATAGAATTTCACCTGGGGCAAGCGTCTCCACTTTGACACAATATTTCTATGATAATACTTGACGTTGGATATTTTCCTTTGCATGTACCTTGATCACTATTTGCAAATGCTGTTCCTAATAATTTGATCACACATTTCTAGGAATTGTTAATTCAGTGCAGTGATATAAACATCATGGTGATAGCTAATTTTATATAGGATAATGATGGGTCAGTGAGTATTTGTTTATTTGATAGACATGTGATGCTAATGCCTATATGTCAATGACTTGTAATATATGCAGAGTTATTTGCCTTTCTAGCTATTTCACTACTTTTTTGTGAACCACAGTTGATGATGGCAAACTTGATTTTACTGCACAAATGTAATGCCTATATTCTTGCTCATGTATGGTATACATGTTTTTCTAGCATTGAAAAAGCTGTGGGGGCTAATTGTTTTCTTGATGAAAAGTGTGTGGGATAGAAATTTGTAGAAAGTTTCATGAAAAAGTCTAAATAAAGTACCATTGAAGATTCAACCTTTGAAAAGAATGGCTTATATGTACAATATTTGTGTGAGAAGTGGTGTGCAAAGCTATTCATGAAGTCCTTATGTTTAATCAGAATTTTGTAGAATTGGTGTCTCATGCGCATTTCCCATGGCTGATTCTTGTATTGTCCTCTGTTTTTTTGTTGGTTTCTGGCTAAAAAAGAATTCTGCCTTTGTGTGGTCTGATTAGAAGTCTCTCCGAACACAAAGCACGATATAAGAATCAGACGTGGAAAATGCACACGAGACGTCAATTCTACAACAATTTACAAAATCCTCTATTGTGAATTTATCACCTAAAGTTCTAATGAAAGACAAAGAGTCGGTACTAGAATTAGGATTGACTTTTGTTCCTACTAAACATACAGATTTTGTGAGATAAAAAATGTAAGCATTGGAGTTCCTTAGAAAAATCAGACTTAAGGCCTCCTTTGCCAATAAAGAAGATCTGACTCCAAAGAAGCCTCAGGGTTATCTGGAAAGTCAGTGTTATGTCCACCACCTCACACTATTCCTAGGGACGTCATTGCATTTGAACCAGCAGTACTCTCTTCTCTCAGTTCACTAGAAAATAAAAAGGATTTTTGCAAAAACAACATTACCAAAAATCAAGCAAAAGCTATTCAATAACTTCAAAATGACAATTCAGTAGTGGTTAAACAAGCTGATCAGGGAGGAGAGGTGGTCATTTGGGCTAAAGATAAGTATTTGAATGAAGGCTAAAGCCATGTCTACAACAAGGATTTGTATCATCCGATTTCTATGATGCAACAAAAGAAATTCAGGAGGAGATTTCCAAAGTCATTCAAGAAGGATTCGATCAGGATGTTCTAGGCCCCAAGGAATTTGAATACATGAAAAAACCAGCATTTGCAATCGCCTTTGGGACCTTATATGTATTTAGCCATGTACCACATTAGCCTGGGTGCTGAAACATCTACTGTTCTTTCACATGGAGGGAATGTAAGCACCAAACTGAAGAACACGCCAGGTATGGGAACACATGGAGAGAAATACTAGCTATAAGCTGGAAATGGTATTGTCCAAAACTCTGTTTTTAATATAAAATCAGGGTCTTCGGTGGTCATATCACTGAAAATACAAGATTTGAAAAAAATATTATTGTCTATGGGTACTCGTGGAAGAGAAGTTTCTATGGCCTAGAATCTAGGGAATGTTAAAGTGATTCTGGTATTTTACTGACCTCTACTGTTAGTTTTCTATCAAGAAAGTTAAATAGAGGCAGTTTGCAGAACAATAAAAAAAGAAAGTCCTTAAGTAGAAAGCATTTTACTAGTATTTTACTGACCTCTACTGGTCGTTTTCTATCAAGACAGTTAAATAGAGGCAATTGAAAAGCAGAAAGCAATTCTGGTATTTTACTGACCTCTGCTAGTGGTGTTCTACCAAGACAGTTAACTAGAGCCAGTTGAACAGAAAAAAAAGTCCCTAAGCAAAAGTGGAATCAGACAAGCCCACAAAATACATACAACAGATCCTCCAGACAGCGCAAGTGCTGTCTAGGCTCGACCTAATGAACCCTAGGATCCCTGTGATCTACTTCTTGCCTAAAATTCATAAAGATGACAAAGATCCTCCAGTTGTGACTTTATCTTAGAGCGTATTTCACAATATGCGGATTGTTTTTAAAACCGTTTCTTAAAGAGGTCCCTTCATACCTACGTGACACAATGGATTTCGTCAATAAAGTTGAAGGCCATCAAGTCACACCACAATATCCATGGATGCTGACATTTCATGTGGTCTCACTTAATACCCAGATCCACTAAGATGGAGGCTTAGAGGCTATTGAACACTTCCTGGAAAAAAGATAACGACCACATCGAGTTCCTACACAATTTATTTTAAAGTTGGCAGCCATAGCCCTCAAAAGAAACTATTTCAAATTCGAAGATGAGTATTTTTTCCAGACGATAGGGATTGCCATGGGTTCTCCCTTCGCACCGGAAATGGCGTACTCTTCATGGCAAAGTTTGAAGAAAAATTTACCTTTAACAATAATCCATTTTCTATTTATATCACACAATGTCTATGGTATATTGATGCCATTTGGTGCCTATGGAGAGGTGATGAGGCTAAGGCTATGATTGGGTGAATAATAAAAGTCTGGACATTAAATTCAGCATGGAAAAAAACAAACGAGTGCAGCTTTTCTGGACGTAGAAGTCAGGTCAGTAGAAGACAAATTGGTGACAACGTTGCACAGGAAGCCCACAGACATGAATAATGTACTCCACTATAGGAGTTTTCACCCTCGCAATCTATGTGACAATTTGCCCTATTGGCAATTTTTAAGATTTCACAAAAATTGCACCAGGAAAGAAGACTATTTTTTGTACGCTTCGCTATTAAAAGACAGATTGAAGGAGAAAGGATATCCGCACAAACCTCTAAAACATTCCTTGAAAAGGGCATAGTATACACCACAGGAGTGTTTTGCTAGTTAAAAAAAAGTACAGAAATTCGTTTGCGTGTCAATCTTATGCCCTCAAACAAATAATTTTTAAAAAAATCATTCGCACTAATTGCCATTTGATTAGAAATTCAGAAGGAGGCTTCGATGTACCTTTATTTGAGAGGAATTAAAATGCAGGCTTAGGGAAACAACTAGTTTGAGCCTGCAGCACCCAAATGTTAAAAAGAGGTGATCTAGGCTCCAATTGGAATTTGTAACCTATCGAAGGTCATCACAAATGTGGGACTTGTACAGTGTGTAGCCAGACAATTGAAGGTTCAGTATTTCAGAAGGACCAGATCCAATGGAAACTCATGGAATTCTCAAACTGCAGAACCAAAAATGTGGTAATTGCGGTCATCTGCCCATGTGACAAAATATCTATTGGAAAAACTAAGCAAGAAATAAAGCAACGAATAGTCCAGCACAAATCACCCGTAAGGACTAAAACTGTCTCAGCCCCCTTAGTCAACCACTTTATCAGCAAAGGACACACACAGAATGACTTTAAATGGACAATCCTTTGAGCTTGATCAATCCCAATCCAAGAGTTGGCGATTTGGAAGCAAGTTTAAAGCAAAAAGAAGCATACTTAATTTTTAAATTTAATACAGTGCTTTGGGGGCTCAATGAAATGTCTGAACTAAACTGACTATAAATAGAGTACATTTCTATTCATCAAGACATAGATGCTGCACTACTTTGCAATTTTTAAACGAACATCTGGTCTGTCCAGTGGACTAATTTAGCTACTACAAATACCAGCATGCAATGGGTGACCCATGCTGTGCTCCATTACAATCCCTTGAATAAATACTTCATTCGGCAAGCAACTAGTTCAGCCTGTACTCTGCCACGCACTGCAAATAAGTAAGCACCCTTTTTAAATGTATTAATGTTTGCATTTTCATGAAGGTTTTTCTTTTTCTTATTACCATCTGTGCCTGCCAGCTCACATTCAAAACTTAAATGTAGCCGCTATGTTTTCACTCCCCATTTGCAACATTGTTGCATATTAGAGTTAAAACACCCGGTGAGGCCCCAGTTGATTAATCAGAGACATTCCAGGCAAACACAGCACAATGTTTCACCTCCAGTGCGTCCTGCGAGAATGGAAGGGTTTGAATTCAGAATTCTATTTAAATCGAGCAGAGTGGAACATTTTATTCCTGTTAATTATTCTATAGGACGCATTCAAGTTCTGGAGCACATGACGTTTAAAATTCACTTGAGACAAATGACTGTGCCCAACATTTCAAGCAATTTTGAAATCTTGTTGAAGTTCTATTATTTTAGTAAACTTCACTGTCAACAAGTGTGCAAAATGTCAGGCGAAAACATAAATCATTTTGTTCAAGTAAAACTTTTGTCCAGCAAGATTTATAGCTAAAACACTTCAATTTCTACAGATGCTGAGTAGCTGTCAAATGAACCTTGAAGCTGCGTGCCTGAAGGACAATCTAATTAATTTCACACAACAGCACGCAAGTTCAGGAGTTACCAGGTACTTGCTTGAGTGATGCTTTGGGGCTCAAGGAGTTATTAATTAAAAAGAGTGAGAAGTTCATCACCTTATATATTGTATATATGGCTATCCCACAGATCCCAGCCAGTCAGGGTCCTAAGGAGAACCGTAAAAACCACAAAACGTTGAAAACGTGTCGACGGATACCCTTGGGGAGTGCCTTTGAATTGTATCATATGGCCAGTGGGCAATCTCAATGAACTTTCACTGATCCCACTTTAACCAATTAGCTTTAGACTGCCAAGAGACATTAGTAAATACAGGTTCACATTATAGAGAATGACTGCGATGGTTACCTCTGTTCAATGTCAAAATGTAGTGACTGGCATTTGTTAATGCACTTATATCTCCCTTTAAATCACATTCACGTTTGGTGTTTCATGTGTATTGATTTTGTTTATTTGTGTCACGGTTCAGTTCCGAGCAGCCTTGTCTAAGGCTGTTGGGTAAGTTATGTATTTTGAAAATGTTTAATGGGTCCCTTTTGATGACATGTTGAAAATCGATCATAAGTGTTGGAATGTTATTGAAAGATATGTAATTAAATTCACAGGTCAAGATGAATCAATTTTCCTGTCCTTGATTCCAGAAAGAAGTGGGTTAAACATTTACAGCTAGATCCTGTTTGTGTTCAGCACTTTCTAAAAGTTCCATTTTTAAACACACCATTTGAAAACCATCTTTACTAGAAGATGGGTTATTTACATTCTGAGTTGAGAGAGCCCAAACTCCATTTCTCTTTCTTTTCCCAGTGGAAAGTTATATTTGTAAGTTGTTACAAAGCAACTCCCATGTTAGCCTATAGTACAGATAGCCTTGCAATAGTGAAACACAAAATACACAGTATTTACCTATCAGGACATGTCTCACACAAACCAGGACATGTCCTGCCTTTCTCATACACTGCACCCTGCCCAGAGGGGTACCTTGGACCTACCTGAGGGGTGCCTTACATGTGAGAAAAGGGAAGGTTTGGGCCTGGTAAGTGGGTGCACTTGCCAGGTCGACATGGCTGTAAAAACTGCGCGCAGACAGTGCTGGGGCAAGTCTGAGACACCTTTGACAGACTGCTTGTGTGGGTGGCACAATCAGTGCTGCAGGCCCACTAGCAGCATTTGATCTACTAGCCCTGGGCACACACAGTGCACTATACTAGGGACTTAGTAGTAAATCAAATAAGCCAAACATGGAAATACCAATCTATAAACACAATTTACATGGAGAGCATATGCACTTTAGCACTGCATAGCAGTGGCAAAGTGCCCAGAGTCCTAAAACCAACACAAACAAGGTCAAAAACAGGAGGCCAAAAAGCAAAAAGTCTGGGGGTAAACCCGCTTCAAAAGCCAGGTCTAATATCGCCTTCTTGCTTTCAGGTTATTTAATTATGTTTTCTCGTTGAAGCTTCTTAGCCTTTCAATGAGGTGTACTAGAATTTCCCTTTCTGCAGTAAGTGGTTATTTTAGTTCTGGGTGCCAACGTCTTCTTTTGGCTAGATGCCTCAGTACATGTGCTTGTTTGTTAATATCCTGCAGCAACATTGATCTATGCAATGCAGCTGTCCTTATGTATTGCTTATGAATGGCTGCCTTTCCCACTCCACCCATACTGATGAAGCGGTACCCCTGTTCTCTGTAAAGTAGTTTTGTATGACTTCCGCTATTATGTGTTTATATATTTGATGATCTAGTGCCACTACTTTCAGCCAGACTGGAAATGTCACCCTTATCCTTCTCTGTTTCACCCCAAGAAGAAGTGGGTTGTGGTCCAAAAAGGTTCTGGTTAAATATTTTTATCAATCTCACTATCTGGGAAGGAGCACAGAAACCTGTCCCGACTCTTGAGGAGGTTATGCATGCAGGAATAATATGAATAATCCATATTATTTGAGTTGCACACTGTCGGAAATCAATTGTGTCCCCTAAGTGTTCAGTTTCTGAGCTGTTTTTACTGTCACAGACGAGGGGAATGTGGAGTAGGACCTATCCATGTCTATATTTGCAAAACAATTAAAAATCCCCTCCCACTATCACCGGGTAATGAATCAGGGTTGTCTAGTGTTTTTAATCTGATATGAAATGAAATGTGAGCTTGTCAGTGTTGTATATATATTCACAAGTTCCACACATATCTCCTCTCTCTGTTCTTGACTTTAAACGCAAGCTGTAATGGAACTGTTGGTCTAACCCACGTTAGCATTCCTCTGACGACAGACCAACAGTGTATATAATAGATTTTAACTCCCCAGCATGTCTGCAGTGCCCATCCATCCAGTAGTGATAAATAAGTTTCTTGTTGAGTGCTATCTGACCCATCTTCTTTTAATGTGTGCCTATATGTTGTTTCTCTTCTTCATGTTGTTATACCCCCCCACATTTGTGGTGAGTATCTTAATTTTTTACTTTTCTCTAGCCATCTTGAGTGCGATGTTGTCAGGGCACTAGTGCCCTGCCACAGATATCCAAACCAAGATAAGCGGAGCATCCTCCATGTATTCAGTACAGTTCTTCTGACTTTATATTCTTCCCTAGGACCCCTAACTGCTCAACATTTAACATCCTCCACAGGACAGGAACCGCCCCCTATCCATGCACAGCACAACCATTAACTCTTCTGCCTTTGGTACCCATAGCTGAGCTCAGTCTGGCCAAAAAACATGTGGGATAGGTTGGATCTGACCACACCTGCCAGACGGACAAGGAACCGGCAACCTTTTAAAGTTCTATATATCCAAATCAGCGATACGAGATGTATTACGCTTCAAGATTGCTGTAGAGTTTGTGTGTGGGACTTACTGGAGGTAAAAGGAGGGCTTTCTAGCCTCAAGGACCCTCAGGAGGTAAGGGGACTTCATCCCCCAACAAGTAGTACACCAGGAGGTGCATTTGCAGAGTGGTGGAGAAAGGGGGCATGGCCTATGAAGACCTCTCAGTAATCCCACGGTGTGGGGCTTACTGGAGGTAACAGGAGGTCTTGTTGGCCCCCAAGAACCCTCAGCAGACAAGGGGATTTCATTCCCCAACCAGCACTGTGCCTGGTTGCGTGTTTGCAGAGTGGTGGAGAATGGGGACATGACCTCTGTAAGGGACTTACTGAAGGTAACAGAGGGGGCTCATGGCCCCCAAGGACCCTCAGTATCCAAGGGGACTTCATCCCTACACCAGCACTGTGCCAAGAGGCGCGTTTTCAGAGTAGTTGATGAAAGGGTGTGGGGCCTCTGGCGACTTGCCCGTCCCGCATGTTATTTTTTGTTAATTTGTTTTGGGGAGCAAGGCTGTGTGGTCCCCCTTCCCTGGGCCAATTGTGGCCCTGGGATCCCTTCCCTTGGGCCAGTTATATTTTGAATAAGGGAGGGGGCAATGTGGCCTCCCTCCCCAGGCCGATTTTGGCCCCGTGGACCCCATTGAGGTTCTGTAATTCTCGAGACTGACTCCATTTTATTGTGCCACCATTTTGTGTTGCCCTCACGTAGGCCTGTGAAGGTAGCCTGGCGAACAAAGTGGCCTGGCCTTCTTAGTCCATGTATACATTAACTAGGTTTCTTTCTGACTCTGGAATGAACTGTAAGAAACTGACCTCTTCACCTGAAACTGACCTCGCAAAGCCAATTTCCCTGATCGATCTTTGTCTGAGATTGCCAATAAAGATACTGTACATGTAATCATGCCATGCCCTGCAGTGCCATCTCAATCAGATTAGCCTTTGTGAATTATGTAATTGTAATGTTTTGCCCATATCCTGCTAAAACCCCAAAGGCTACTCACCTGCTGACCATCCAGATGTTCCATTTGTTTAGGAATGTAATTGGTACAACTCCCTTACATGCCTGGGGCAGGATAAAGAGTATATAAGACGTGAAGTAAGACCATTCTATGGACTACCTCATTCAGTAGCTACGGCTTCTGTGTGACGTAGTCACACTCATTTGAGTTTAATAAAAATGTTCTTTCATATTTCAGCTTCTGTGCCAAATTCTTTATTATTGGTTTGAATGGACTAAGTATCAGTGAGACCCCTGAGAAGGAGTTTATATTTCTTCAAATGGCGCGGCCAACGTGGGCCTCATCAGAGAAGTGGCTATCTGTGGGAGTGATCGTGTCAGAAGACAGAAATCTACTGAGGAGGACAGGACAGGACTCTACTAAGGAGGTACTCTGTGCACAGAGATTCTGGGGATTCTTTGTCTCTGCAGCCCAGTATATTTCTGATCTTCCTGATTTTGATCCTCCACATGATGTCACCTCTGACTGAGAACATTTTTGGCGTGAGTATTTTAAAAAAAAGACCGTTAGGTCATTTAGAACTTGGCAGTTAGAATTTGGACAACCATTTGTTTGGTAAAAGTCGTTATGCGGCTCTTACTGTTGGTTTTTGCCGTGGATTGGTAAGGTAGTTTAGTAACACTTACTATAGCTTTGGAATTTTGGAATTTGTGTTGGCCAACTTTGGATTTGTATAGGTTTGTATATGCGAATTGCAATTTGTGTAGGCAGGTAATGAGGAGATTTTTCTCTATCTGGTTTTGTTGAACGGTGCAACGTACGAAGAGTACCTTAAGCACTACTTTGATTATAATATTGCATATTCTGCAGTATTTTTGGCATGCCTGTTTTCAAAGCTCACATTGAAGAATGTGTTGCTTTTTCTTGGTGTGATGTGAAGTAAATTAGCCGGCTCCCCTAGAGGGAATACCTAAATAGGTTTAGGTATAAAAACATATTTCTTCCTTGGTGGTTCTGTATCCCCAGGGAAGTAAAATATGGACATAATACATACAAGGATCCTTTGTTCTGCGCAATCTTATGAATGGAGATATGCAGAGCGATTTTTGGTGTTCTGCCAGCCAAAGCTAGTGAATTGAGTGTATCTTGGCTTCTTGGAAATAAAGGTCTGTGGGGCTGTTTTTGCAGTCTTTTGGAACACTATTGAGAAGCGCTTCTTGTAAATATGACTTACAACTAGTATTTACAAATGGTTTGGTTTAAGTACAGTCTGTGGGCTGTCCTTTGTTTCTGTCTTGAGTATTGATCTGTGGGTTAAATGTGTGTTTAAATGTCTATGTGGTTTTCCCATTAGTGCAACTTCTGTAAGTAAATAGCGATGGCGCTATTTATGAAATAAATGACTAAAACGCGCTGTATTGTGTGTCCTGAGTGTTTGAACCCTTTCTGTTTATGTCTGAAAAGAGCTCAATGTGTGTTTGTGGTTTTTTCTTGATGTTTTCAGTCTGTTAAGCAAAATGTCAGTTAATTAATTAAGTAGAAAGTAAATAAAAATCCGGAAATTAACCATGTGATATGCTACAATAGCTATATCTTGCTATTTAATTTATAGAGTGAGCAATTATGCATATGTACAAACTGTTAAATGCTTAAAAGATAAAATTAAAATTCACATTCACTAGGAATAAAAAGGCATCAAAAACGAAAGTGTGTGTTTTGTAGAAAAATAAACTTATAGTATTTCTTTACTTACATACATTGTATTAGATATTAACAGGCAAACACTTCAGCTGAAGTAAATCTTTGCTGAACTCAAACGCAATACGCATTGATATGTCAGAGTTCGAAAAAGACTGACACCGTGCTCATGTTATAACACTAAGAGACAAGCTTTTACTGCCGCGGAGCAAATAGCAGGTCACGAATAGACAGGAATGTTTACTCAAGCCAGGACTTCGCCCTCAGTTAAACATGGGTGGAACTTTGCATTTCAGGCTGTTGTTTTAAAAAAGGTTCCAAAACTACGGTTCATTATTTTGTATTACAAGAAGACATTTCAATTAAGGGTTTCCTCTCTTTAAGCATTTTTACAAGCATATTCTTGGTTCTAATGTTAGAATAATTGTTCTTTAAAAAAAAAAAAAAGTGGCGCAAGAATTTGTCATGTTTCAAGTTAAGCTTCTGTGTTTAGGCTTATAAATAAATGCGTCTAAAATGATAGGCAAGGGATGCAGCTTGCTTTTATATATGGGCCTATCAAAAATGATTGGGTTTATTAAAAATAATTATTAATTATGAAAAAGAATTATTAAAAATAAGTGCTTCTAAATTCCTTTTTTAATATTTATAAAGCTTAATACTCATACTGTGACCTCCTAGCATTAACATTTAGTTTAAGTTGTGTTGAACCGCAAAAATGAGAACATTTGCATATGGAATTTCACTTGGCGCAGGCGTAAAAAACTCATTTTTCTAAGGATTTACATGAGATATGTCTAATGTCCAATCTCTGCAATTTGTAAAGAACATTCTGAGGATGATTAATATGTAGCACAATTATAGGATATTTATTTTTAAGTGCCCCAGGTGTCAAAGTCGAAATTAGGTGAGGGCACTATTTAGGCAGCATTTTTTTTCATTTAGAGTAGCTTTTAAAGTGCCTTAGGCTTCAGTAAATGCATACATTTAGGTATAATACAAATTTGCAGGTTGTTCCCATTTGGGGTTGCTTTTAATGGCTCAGTGAGCCAATGTGCCCGGTGCAGAGGTTTGAGTTTAATATCAGGGTTGAAGGTTTTAACTCTAGATGGACCTACTGAGACGTTCATCCATTTAAGGTCGATGAAATGAGTACCATTGCATAGGGTGGTAACAAGCATTTGTTCTAAAGCTGGTATGTTGTGTTCTGTGAATTTTTCACAGTAGATGTTTTTGAGTCTGGGAATAGGAGTGGATTGAGTTAGGAAGGCTTTTTGTCTTTGACAGCTTCAGGGTGAAGAGAGAGAGGGCTGAGGAGAGGCAGAGTTTGATCTTGAGGTCAGTAAGGTGGGGGTTAGCAGTATGTTGAAACAAGATGAGTTTTTGTATGACTCCTTTGAAGAAAAAATGTTTGTGTGTTTTTCACGTTTTTGCATTTTGTCCTTCTATGAATTGTTCGTGCTGGTCCTGTGTGTCAGAAGCGACACAGTAAGTTGTATTTGACAGCTGATCACCACTAACTGGTGACCAGTTGTCAAAAGGAGGGTGAGGAAAGTAAAAGAAAGTGTACTTTTAATTTTAAGCCTGACAAATTAAGCAGGCCCGAATATTGGGTTTTGGGCTGCATGAAGTGCGTGCGTCACCGCTCATTTACATGTGCTATTGTAATTTGTCTATGAAGTGCGTGCGTCACCACTCATTTATATGTGCTATTATAATTTGTCTATGCTGTCTGTGCTTGGTATACAGCAAGTATACCTGATGGCTTGGCATGTGTGTTTTTATTTTATGCACGTTTGTTTGTTTTTGCGTTGTGTTTACGCTTTTGCTTTTAATACTGTTACAAGCTCCCCTGTGTTGTGAGGGGATGGTCATGACGATGCCCATCGCTACGCAACAGTTGGTTGGACTTGTTCTGGTTACTAAATTTCACAGATATGATATTTCATGCTGTGAATATGACAGACAACACTTCACCAGTTCATGTCTATTTGGCTATAATGGTATTGAAAAAAATAAATAAACAAAAGAGATATACAGGATTAAAAGTGTGTCACCTGCAGTTAGTCATGTTACTGCTCCTTCCTTTAAGAGACGAGCAGCCTAGATTGATGTTCCCTGATTAGACCCTAAGGATGAACTATAAATCTGTGGCTCTTGCTAAAGGTGACCTAACTTTCCTTATAATATTGCACTTCTACATGTAGTCATAAGAGACACCAAGAGTTTCTTATTTGCTGTCCTGAGTAGCAGGATTGTGATTTTAAGTGGGTATAGTGCCCCCTCCGGACAGGTGACTAGGGAAAGGAAAAATTGTAGATCAGACACCAGAGACCTGAGACAGGTATTCTCAGTGATCATGAGGAGATATTGTTTAGCTTGTGTATTGCATGGTGCACTTGCTGCACAATTATTAAATGGAGGTATCTGCATGCCCCTGATAATTTGTATCATGCGTTTCCCCTTTTGAGGTGTTCTAGATAAGGAATGTAGGAACACACAGATGTAGTAATTTAAGAGATGTTTATCCCATTAGAAAATCATGAAATTAATATTTTTAAATCCATAAGGGACTGGCCTATCTGTAAAACTGGTGCCACTATGAACCACGTCCAGTTTTACTAATGATACCAGAATGTTTAATTAATTGGTTATTGAATTTGCCTTTTGGATTCCCCTCCTTTATATCTGTCCTACCTCATGAGCACTTTCTTTTTTTCACACTCCCCTTGGAGCAACCTCTTTCTCTATTAGGAGCGTTTAATATGGTGATCTGTTCTAAAAGTCTCTTAGTTTTCTCTGGTCTGTATCATACCCTGTTCTCCTCAGGTTTTGAGCTGATCATGCATCTAAACTGACACATTTTCACTTTGACTCCTGCAGTCCCGCATTTTGGTGGGTCAGCACTGATTACAGCTCAGGCTACTACTGCCATACCTTTTTGATGGTGCACTGTTCACACACATGTTGTGACTGATAAAGGAGAGACTGCAACATGGTCAATCTCCTTGTGGCTTAATTATATTGAGATTGGATACAGACTGCCATGTAGCAGATCCTATAGGCTGGCACACTGTGTGTTTGAGTGTTGGTATGAGTTACTGTGATACGTTTGGCTGGCTGTCACTCTCAGGGTCTTGAGATGATCAGTGCTGCCTTCTTTAATAGGCACCTACTCTGAAATTGATTCTGGGCTTAACTTCACCTCAGAGAGCTACTTTGAAGGTACTGACGAGCTACCAGTGGCTCCCGAGCTACTCGTTGGAGACCCCTGGACTAGAAGTACTGCCTTTGCATCTTATGAGAGTGACAGTGCATTCTAAACCAGAGTTGTCCCATGGCTTCTGGCCACTCCTTTGAAGATTGCAGGCCACCTGCCTGCAGTCCTATTGTTAAATACAATGAACTGTTTTTATACTAAACTGAAGGAAACTAATAACTGTGTCACATTTCCTAGGTCACTAGATTCTGCGGGAATTAAGTCATAATAACCTGCAGAACATTGATTTAAGCCTAATTCCCATCAGTGACAGCTACAGATGAAAGGCGGACGTCTTGGCCCTACAGTCCCAGCACCCAGAAAGTAGCAAGGCTGGACAGCGATCGCCAGCGCGCCATCAATGGTATCGTACTTGCTCCATCAGACGGCATTGGACATCACAAAACCAGAGTTTCAGTGTAAAAGAGTGTTGGAAACGGCCTTTTTGCAGGGTTACCCCCAAACTTTTTGCTTCTTCCTCCTTTATTTTTTCTGACCCGTGGTTGTTGGCAATAGGACTCTGGGCACTTTACCACTGCTGATCAGTGCTAAAGTGCATATGCTCTCTGTATAAATTGTTGTGTTGATTGGTTATCCATGATTGGCATATTTGTTTCACCTGTTAGCCCCTAGTAAAGTGCACTGTGTGTGCCAGGGCTGGTGATTCAAATGCTACTAGTGGGCTGCAGCACTGATTGTGCCACCCACAGGAGTAGCGCTAAAATGATGTCTTAGGCCTGCTTGCAGTGCCTATGTGCAGTCCAGGACTGCCATGTCGACCTGGCCAGTGCACCCACTGACCAGGCCTTATCCTTCCCTTTCTGTACATGTCAGGCATCCCTATGGTGGCCCTAGGTACCCCCCTGGGCTGGGTGCAGTGTATCTGAAAGGTAGGGCATGTACTGAGGTGTGTAACATGCCCTGGTAGTGAATTACAGCCATTTTCGTTTTTCACTGCTGAGAGGCTATCTTGCCCATAGGATAGAATGGGGAAGGCTGTTTACATGCCTATCTTCCCATAGGGGCAAGATAGAAAATCCAAGTTTGGTATCTCTGTGTTCAGAATTTAATTATACATCTTTTTAGCAAGATGGTTTTTAAATTCACTGTGTGGGAATAGCACTTTTTAGAAAGTAGCTATTCTCCTGTTTAACCTTCCTGTGTGCCTGTGTGCTGGTTGGCTGACTGGTGTCAGGTGATGTGCTAGGTGGCTCCAGGAGCCTGGATGAGTCAGCAGCAGGGTGAATAGGGAGATCTGCTTTAGATGGGTGGGAGGAGTAGTCCCTGGGTCTGAATAGGGCTGCCCCTGACAAACACAAAGCTGGCTCCACCCCCTGCTGGCCAGGCTGAGGACTCTGCCTCTGCTGGCACAAAGAAGGCTCCACCTCCTGCTGAGCGTCTAACGACCCTGCCCCTCACTCTGAAAGGAACCAGGTGCTCCAGAGCAGAGCACACCCAGGAACCGGTTTGAGCAGGGGAATCCCCCCACTGGAACAAAGAGAGACAAAGGCTTGGAGGGGTATAAGAAGAGGACCCCAGACACCTAAAACTTTAGATCACTTTGGAACTAAGAAGAAACCTCTGCCAAGGAGAAAGCTGGAAGAAACTGAAGAGGAGAAGACTGCCTGCTTGCTGTTTTGCTTTGCTGCCAAGGAGAGGGGAAGGACTTTGCTGTGTCCCCTTCTTTTGATTCTGATCTCCAAGGGCCTGAGAAGAGCTGGCTCCCTGTTAAGAAGTCCCAGGAACAAAAGGACTTCACCACCAGCTCCCCTGGAACTCTGCTGAGAGAGTTCTGACCTGCCTTGGAGTGCTTGCCCAGTCTTGGGGCTTCAGGAGGTCGTTTTGCTGTGTTGAGGGAGCTGGAAAGCAGAAGCGTGAACAAGAGTGACTGGTACCCAACGCATCATCCGATTGCGTGTCGCAAGACGAGAGTGCGTGGAAAATTTCATCGCGGCACCATCGCAACACGCAGGGTCTCCGCATCGCCGAGTGCATCGAGCATCGTCCCGAAGCGTGAAGCTTCCTGCCATTGCGAGGGTTGTCGCAGAACCAGTTTGCGGGCCGCACCACTGCCGGTGCGTGAAAAGTCTCCAATCGCTGCGTGCGTCGACGCAGAGTCCCGTTCCGTGGCGCATCGAGAGTTGCGGCGCCGGAAGTCAACGCTGCGCCACGCATCGCACCACATCGAAGAGTGTCGCATCGAACCTGTGCGTGAAGCTTCCCCCTAAGAAACCTACGCAACGAAAGCCAAAGGTATCGCATCCTCCCCCTACAGATCGGAGCCGGCGCATCCACCTCTGCTGCGTGAAGCAGGGCTGCTGCAAAGCCTCCCCAGGATCTCAGGAGCATCGCATCGCCTTTGCCATCTTCCTTGTTATAGCTTTTGGGAACCTTATCGCAACTACAGGTACTGTTGGGCACGAGAGTGTCGCATTTTGTGCATTGAGAGTCGCACTGTGCAGGACACTGATTTTGACATCCTGGAGTACTTTCTGCAAACTCTTGAACTATCTTTAAAGTAACCTTTTGAAGTATATGTTGGTTTGTCTGTAATATTTGGTCTTGTGAAGTTTTTAGTAAAGATACCTTATTTTTCTAAAACTGGTGTGGATTAAATCTGTGGTGTTTTCACTGTGTTACTGTGAGTGTTGGTACAAATACTTTACACATTGCCTTTGATAGCCTAGACTGCTCAGGCCAAGCTACCTAGAGGGTGAGCAGGGGTTATCTTAACAGTGTATCCCCCTTTCCCTGACTAGAAGCAAGGGTCCCTACTTGGACAGTGGTACCTACCCTGCCAACTAGAGACCCCCAGATCTAACATTGGTGGTCAGCGGTGAGGATTGAACTTGTATTTGTACTTGACCCACAGTAATTGGTGTACATCACTAGTTTAAGTGCAGACCAATAGACAACCACATGCTGTATGTTTGATTCTATTTTGGAGTAACTCTTCAAGAGCATCATGTCTCAGGTGGCAACAAGTGAGAGGGCAGAATTGGAGTTTTCCATGGAGGATCTGTATTCGTACAAGGTTGAGGAGCTCAAGCAATTCTGCAAAGACCTTGGTTGCCCTGTGAAAAGCGGATCTAGAAGGGATGTGCTACAAAGAGTCTTGAAGGCCTGGTGGGAGGCCCAAGAAGAGGATGATGCAGATGAAGAGGATGGTTTTGTTTCCCAAGCTCTGCCCGTGGTCGGACCAGTCTCAAGGGCTGGCAGCTCCCATTCCAGTAGGAGTCTCACTCCAGAGGAGTTGGAGGAGAATCAAAGGGCTAGAGATCATGAGTTAGAAGTCATGAGGCTTGAGTTGAAGCTGATGGAAATGGAAACCCAAAACAAAATAGAAGAGAGCAAGAAGATGTATGCCTTGGAAGAATTGAAATTGACCTTGGCACATGAATTAAGAATGAGGGAGCTTGATATGGAGCTCGAGAGGCTTGAGGCCATGAGTGTCTCAGCTGAAGAAGAAAGGTTAGCTCAGGAAGTGAGCTTTGCTGAGTTGGAGGTGGAGTCCAGCTCAGATGGTGGCAGCAAGATTGTAGTTTCTAGTGCTGAGAGAAAGGGACAAACACCCAGAGATGTGGCGCCTAACTTGAGGGAGGGGGTTGACATACACCAGGGGGTTCAGGTTTATGATGTAGTTCCAGTGGAGTGCAGTATCCCTGAAGTGGATTGGGGAACTGGCACAGGGGACCATATTCCTAGTGGTGGGAGGGACACTCTACTGACCCTAGATGAGAGGTACAGGGAGAGGGGTTCCCCCATGGTAGAAACCTTGGTGTGTGAGTGTGGAGACCGCCCAGAAGAGTGTGAGTTGTGTGACAGAGACAGTCAGATACTGTCTTGCCAATCTCAGGAGAGTGGTGTGGGGTACGTGTGTGAGGCACTGGAGGGTGAGGCAAACGGTAGCTTGGTTAACAACTGTGGGGGGCTGTGCGATTCATTTGTTGGAGAGCATATTTTAAGTCCCTGTTTTCCAGAGCTATGCCAACACCCGGTGGAGAGTGAGTTCTCTGGTTCCAGGGAGCTTGCGTTGGAGGCAGACCTTTGGTTGGATACCAAAAGGGCTGGAGAGGCATTGGGGAGTGATCCCAAAAGGAGTGGCCCAAATATCTTCCAGACCTGTGAGGTGGAAGAGGTTCGGTGTAGCTCAGTTAGGTCCCAGTGTAGTGGGAGGGGTGTAGGGGCTCACGTCCTGTCTCAGTGGAGAAGGGGTGAGTGTGGGACTGTGGGTCCCAAGGTGCCCGAAACCCAGTCTCAGGGCCTGGAGGATTCCTTAAGGGAACACCAGGTTGGGGGCCTAGACCGTGCTAGTAGGCCATTTGAGGAGGATCTCCAAGTGTCAGGAGAACCTGGAGCCTCTGTAAACAGAGCTCCAGTGGTTCTGGTGTCTGGCGGTACCGCTCCAGTTGGGAGGGTGCAGAAGTCCAGACTGAGGGGTGAGAGGGGGATGTGTTCCCCAGTGGGAGAACCAGTGGGTCAGGGACCAGCCAGAAGGGCTGAGTCCCCTAGGAGTGACCATGGTGACACCACTTCTGTCCTGGGGGATCTTCGCGCACTGTCAGGTGGACAGGGGCCGGGAGATCTGCACCAGGCAGACTGTCACGAGACACATGAGTCATGTGTCACCCTCGGGGAGATACTGTGTGAGTCCCCAGAAGTCCTGGCATGCCAGGCAGGTGTGCAACCGCAGGGTTTAGTCCCTGGGTTGGGAGGCCAGGTTCAGGATTTGCCTGACCTGGGGGGAAGGACATCTGTAAGCTGTGTCCTGACCAGTTTGGCTTCCAGGGGTACCCCTCCAGTGGGGAGGGTACAGCCCTCTGGAAGGGGGTGCAGAGGGAGAGAGTCCTCGCCTCTGACCCCGGTGCAACCTGAGGGTTTAGACCCTAGGTTGGGGGACCAGTTGCTGGAGAGAGGTCCGGAACTGGAGGGAGGGACATCTGTAAGCAGTGTCTCTACCAAGTTGTCTTTGAGGTGTACCGCTCTGAGTAGGAGGGTGCAGAACTCTGGAAGGGGGTGCAGAGGGAGGGAGTCCTCGCCTCTGACCCCGGTTCACCTGAAGGGTGTAGACCCTAGGTTGGAGGGCCAGGTCTGGGGTGTCCCCCCTGACCTGGGATCCCAGTTGCAGGATAGAACCCCTGAACTGGTGGGTGAATGGTGCAGGACACCTGCCACAGGTGCCCTGACTATTCTAGAAGGGGGTACCGCTCCAGGTGGGAGGGTACAAAGCCCCAAGGAAGAGGAGGACTGGGTATGGAAAAGCCTACCCCAGCCTCCTGTCCAGCCACCGGATACAGGCCCGGAGCTGGTCAGTCAGTGCCAGGTTGTCAGACCCGACCTGACAGGGAAGGGAGTGGACAAAGGGTGCCAAGCACCTGGGGCTACCGCCCCCCACCCTCTGACGCCACAGGGGTTTGAGGGCCCTGAGAGGAATAAGTCCTGGGTCTCATCCCTGACCACTGTCAGTGGTCACTGTGGCTTGCTGTCTGTCTGTTGGGACACATCTGTGAGCAAGTTAAGGCTAGGTGCTGCACAGGTGGTGTCCACAGGTGAGGAGAAGGGTTCCACATGGGTTGGCGTAGTGGACCCTGAGAGTATGGATGGAGAGATCCAACCGGGTTCAGGAAGGCGTAGAACAGGAATAGTGCTCTGCTGTGTGGGCCAGTTTCCGTGTTCTATCGCCCTAAGCAGGGAATCCCATCGAGGTATCGCTTGGTCTACCCTGGCTTTAGGCTGGAAGGGGGTTGTGTTGGAAACGGCCTTTTTGCAGGGTTACCCCCAAACTTTTTGCTTCTTCCTCCTTTATTTTTTCTGACCCGTGGTTGTTGGCAATAGGACTCTGGGCACTTTCCCACTGCTGATCAGTGCTAAAGTGCATATGCTCTCTGTATAAATTGTTGTGTTGATTGGTTATCCATGATTGGCATATTTGTTTCACCTGTTAGCCCCTAGTAAAGTGCACTGTGTGTGCCAGGGCTGGTGATTCAAATGCTACTAGTGGGCTGCAGCACTGATTGTGCCACCCACAGGAGTAGCGCTAAAATGATGTCTTAGGCCTGCTTGCAGTGCCTATGTGCAGTCCAGGACTGCCATGTCGACCTGGCCAGTGCACCCACTGACCAGGCCTTATCCTTCCCTTTCTGTACATGTCAGGCATCCCTATGGTGGCCCTAGGTACCCCCCTGGGCTGGGTGCAGTGTATCTGAAAGGTAGGGCATGTACTGAGGTGTGTAACATGCCCTGGTAGTGAATTACAGCCATTTTCGTTTTTCACTGCTGAGAGGCTATCTTGCCCATAGGATAGAATGGGGAAGGCTGTTTACATGCCTATCTTCCCATAGGGGCAAGATAGAAAATCCAAGTTTGGTATCTCTGTGTTCAGAATTTAATTATACATCTTTTTAGCAAGATGGTTTTTAAATTCACTGTGTGGGAATAGCACTTTTTAGAAAGTAGCTATTCTCCTGTTTAACCTTCCTGTGTGCCTGTGTGCTGGTTGGCTGACTGGTGTCAGGTGATGTGCTAGGTGGCTCCAGGAGCCTGGATGAGTCAGCAGCAGGGTGAATAGGGAGATCTGCTTTAGATGGGTGGGAGGAGTAGTCCCTGGGTCTGAATAGGGCTGCCCCTGACAAACACAAAGCTGGCTCCACCCCCTGCTGGCCAGGCTGAGGACTCTGCCTCTGCTGGCACAAAGAAGGCTCCACCTCCTGCTGAGCGTCTAACGACCCTGCCCCTCACTCTGAAAGGAACCAGGTGCTCCAGAGCAGAGCACACCCAGGAACCGGTTTGAGCAGGGGAATCCCCCCACTGGAACAAAGAGAGACAAAGGCTTGGAGGGGTATAAGAAGAGGACCCCAGACACCTAAAACTTTAGATCACTTTGGAACTAAGAAGAAACCTCTGCCAAGGAGAAAGCTGGAAGAAACTGAAGAGGAGAAGACTGCCTGCTTGCTGTTTTGCTTTGCTGCCAAGGAGAGGGGAAGGACTTTGCTGTGTCCCCTTCTTTTGATTCTGATCTCCAAGGGCCTGAGAAGAGCTGGCTCCCTGTTAAGAAGTCCCAGGAACAAAAGGACTTCACCACCAGCTCCCCTGGAACTCTGCTGAGAGAGTTCTGACCTGCCTTGGAGTGCTTGCCCAGTCTTGGGGCTTCAGGAGGTCGTTTTGCTGTGTTGAGGGAGCTGGAAAGCAGAAGCGTGAACAAGAGTGACTGGTACCCAACGCATCATCCGATTGCGTGTCGCAAGACGAGAGTGCGTGGAAAATTTCATCGCGGCACCATCGCAACACGCAGGGTCTCCGCATCGCCGAGTGCATCGAGCATCGTCCCGAAGCGTGAAGCTTCCTGCCATTGCGAGGGTTGTCGCAGAACCAGTTTGCGGGCCGCACCACTGCCGGTGCGTGAAAAGTCTCCAATCGCTGCGTGCGTCGACGCAGAGTCCCGTTCCGTGGCGCATCGAGAGTTGCGGCGCCGGAAGTCAACGCTGCGCCACGCATCGCACCACATCGAAGAGTGTCGCATCGAACCTGTGCGTGAAGCTTCCCCCTAAGAAACCTACGCAACGAAAGCCAAAGGTATCGCATCCTCCCCCTACAGATCGGAGCCGGCGCATCCACCTCTGCTGCGTGAAGCAGGGCTGCTGCAAAGCCTCCCCAGGATCTCAGGAGCATCGCATCGCCTTTGCCATCTTCCTTGTTATAGCTTTTGGGAACCTTATCGCAACTACAGGTACTGTTGGGCACGAGAGTGTCGCATTTTGTGCATTGAGAGTCGCACTGTGCAGGACACTGATTTTGACATCCTGGAGTACTTTCTGCAAACTCTTGAACTATCTTTAAAGTAACCTTTTGAAGTATATGTTGGTTTGTCTGTAATATTTGGTCTTGTGAAGTTTTTAGTAAAGATACCTTATTTTTCTAAAACTGGTGTGGATTAAATCTGTGGTGTTTTCACTGTGTTACTGTGAGTGTTGGTACAAATACTTTACACATTGCCTTTGATAGCCTAGACTGCTCAGGCCAAGCTACCTAGAGGGTGAGCAGGGGTTATCTTAACAGTGTATCCCCCTTTCCCTGACTAGAAGCAAGGGTCCCTACTTGGACAGTGGTACCTACCCTGCCAACTAGAGACCCCCAGATCTAACAAAGAGCGAAAGAGAAGGATCCCTGTTGTTGATAGCAGGGCTGGTTTGAGGCTTCAGTTTTCTACCTGTCATGTGCTGGTAACCTCTGACAGTGTGCAGTCCCTTGAGCCCCTTGGCCTGAGTTTTGGTCAACCCCTCTCTTTTCTTTGCTCCAACGGAAGGGCAGTGCACCGGAGGATCTAAGGCACTACATGATGAAAGGAAAATTAAATGAAAGAGCAGCCCAAACATCCTCTGACACTGAATAGCGAGTGTTAGAGCCTGAAAGTGCTGCTGAGCGTGAAAGTCTGTTGCTCTTTCCGATTAATAGTACTCGGGTCTGCACAAGATGATCTGTGCCCATGACCAATGAAGAGCACATTATTTGTAGTGTCTGCCGCAGAGGAGAGACACTGGTGCACTGCCTTGAGACATTGAGGCTTTCGAGTGAGCTGTGAGTGTTTGTCAGGAGGGCACTCCAACTAAGCAGTACTATTTTCATGAAGAGGCCTGAATCGAGAGGCCCAATGCGGAAGAAGACAATGGAAGCAGATTTGATGGACGATAGAAGCCTGCCAGAGAGGCTTTGAACGGACTTTGGGCACAGTTGCACAAGCGATTCCAGTGCAATTGGATAAAGTAAATGTTAATTAAGTTCTCATTTGACTGAATTGCCATGGAAGAGGAAGTGGCTCCGCCTCTAGCATCCAAAAATGGTCCACCAGAAGTGAGTCTTTGTGCTACTATGTGTGTTCGGAGACCTGTCCCGAGAGAAGTAGAGAATAATAAGATGATGTTACAGCAACACCTTGACGACCTAATGAATATCGATATAGACCTAGATTCAGATTAACATGAGTCTTAGGTTATTGCCTACGTAATGGCAAAAGGAGGGTCTGAGGTTCTGTAATTCTCGAGACTGACTCCATTTTATTGTGCCACCATTTTGTGTTGCCCTCACGTAGGCCTGTGAAGGTAGCCTGGCGAACAAAGTGGCCTGGCCTTCTTAGTCCATGCATACATTAACTAGGTTTCTTTCTGACTCTGGAATGAACTGTAAGAAACTGACCTCTTCACCTGAAACTGACCTCGCAAAGCCAATTTCCCTGATCGATCTTTGTCTGAGATTGCCAATAAAGATACTGTACATGTAATCATGCCATGCCCTGCAGTGCCATCTAAATCAGATTAACCTTTGTGAACTATGTAATTATAATGTTTTGCCCATATCCTGCTAAAACCCCAAAGGCTACTCACCTGCTGACCCTCCAGATTTTCCATTTGTTTAGGAATGTAATTGGTACAACTCCCTTACATGCCTGGGGCAGGATAAAGAGTATATAAGACGTGAAGTAAGACCGTTCTATGGACTACCTCATTCAGTTGCTATGGCTTCTGTGTGACGTAGTCGCACTTATTTGAGTTTAATAAAAATGTTCTTTTATATTTCAGCTTCTGTGCCAAATTCTTTATTATTGGTTTGAATGGACTAAGTATCAGTGAGACCCCTGAGAAGGAGTTTGTATTTCTTCACCATCCTCCAGGCCCAGCATTATAATTGGGTTTTTTAAAGAATAGGAGTGGGCAGCGCTGTACGGAGCAGAGTTTGCTATGGCTGTTGAGCCAATTACTTGGAAGCCATAGCAAAAACTGCTCTGATTCATGGAAGCAGAAGCATTAAAAATGATCTAGCTTCCATGAAGTGGAGCAGAATTGCTTTTGGACAGAGGGAGCTGCATTTTTGTAGCTACCTTTGTCCAAAAGCAATGCTGGCTCCTGCAGGAGGTGGGGAGCCGGCAGGGACCATGGGGGCCTTGAGACTACCCATGCAGTCCCCAACAAGAGGCCATGTCCCAGGGATGGGGTCCCTGTGGCCATATTAGCCTGGGGAGGGGGCCGCGCAGGCCCCCCTCCCCATTTAAAAAAATGATGAAGGCCTGGCTCCTGTGGATGTGGTCCCCAGAACCAAAATAGGCCGGGGAGAGGGGCCATGAGGCTCCCCTCCCATGTTTTTAAAAACATAATTAAAGGCCTGGCCCGGGAGATGTGGTCATCAGGGACGAAATTGCCCTCAGGAGAGGGACTGCATGGCCCCGCTCCCATTTAAAAAAATAAGCGGCAGGCCCTGGGGTAATGGAGTCCCTGTGGCCGTAATCGGCCCAAAAAGGAGGCTGTGTGGCCTTCCTGTCCATTTAAAGAAAAGAAGACTGGTCCCAGGGAATGGGGTCCCCGGGGCCAAAATCAGACGAGGAAAGGGGGCTATGCAACACCCCTTACTAAAAAAATATATTTAGGAAAACAAACTCCGGCGAGTCACTGGAGGCCATGACCCCTTCACCACCTTTCTGCAAACGTGCCTCCTTGCAGCACATTGCTGGGGCGTAAGTTACAGTTAGCTCAGGTAACTATAACTGCTGCATTTCCCTGGCCCTGACTATTACGTCCCTGTAACCTTTGTTTTTTTCAGTGAATTTCTATGTTTTTTTTAAAAGCTAATTCCTAATGGTAACATCTCAATAATCTTTGGTTTTTAAAGTGACTATATATATATTCATTAAAAAAAAACACAGATTTCAGGGATGTTACGGTTAGGCTGATATTTCACTTGTGCAAAAACAGAGAACTTCGGCCGTTATAGGTAGCTGAGCTAACTATAACTTGCGCCCCTGAAATGCACTGCTGATGATGTCACATATTACATCACTCATGACATGGTCAGTGATATCACTGATGACATGTCAAATCACATAACTGATGACTTCACTGATGACAGCATCCACTTTATATCTGATGCACCTCCTCGCACCCAAATATAACCTTTGATGCACACACTCTAAAATACAGACTACCATTCTTGAAACTATAGACACATCAATACTTGTTAGAACATACCCACTCACTGATTCATTGGCCCTACACACACATCCACTCACTAACCCATACAGTCACTCATACATGCAGTCACTCATCAATACAGCCACTGATATATGCACTCATATACCCATAAAGACACTCACACACCGCCACTCACCCATAGAGTTACTCAAACACCTAGTCAGTCACCCAAAGAATCAATCACACTGCCATTTACTCACCTATACAGTTATACACATACACCACCTCACTCATTCATACAGATAGTAACACATACTTACTCTCTTCTACAATCACTGACACAAGCACACACTCATCCATACAGCCACTCTTACAATCACTTATATACTCCAACACTCGCATATACTGTCTTTCACATTTGTAGTTACTTAAACATATACCACTGAGACATCCATTCACTCATCAACACAGCCATATGCATACTCACTCACCCATACAGCTCCTCGCAGATACACTCATGAACCCATACACCTAGTGAATCACTCACTCACGCATCCATGCAGGGAGTCACACCCTCCCACCCACACATACAGACACTCAGGCACCCATACAGTTACTCAGACAACCAATCACTAACCCATATAGACACTCATGTAGCTACTCACCAACTCATACAGCCACTTACACACCAACTGACAGACGGATACAGACATTCACACAGTTTAGTCATTCACCCATGCATTCACTAAGACACGTTTAATCACTCACTTATACAGTCAGTCATGCACCCAGTAAATCATCCATTCAGACACTCATACACCCACTCATTCTTCAATACACCTTGGCGTATATATGTATAAAATTCTTAAACTTTTTTAAAACACTCAGTCACTGGATGATGTCATCAGTGATGTCATTTGAAATGTCATCAGTGATGTCAATGACCATGTCATGAGTGATGTAATATGTGAAGTCATCAGCAGTGCATTGCGGGGGCATGAGTTTTAGGTAGCTCAGCTAACTATAACGTCCGAGTTTCAGTTTTTGTATCAGTGAAATGTCAGCCTAACTATAACGTCCTTGAAACCTGTGTTTTTTTCAACACATTTCTAATATTTTCTAAATGCTAATCCCTAACTATAATGTCACTGAAACCTGTGTTTTTTTGAGGGAATTAATTAGGTTTTTTTCAAATGCTAATCCCTAACTATAACGTTCCTGAATCCTGTGTTTTTTTTAGTGAAATTCTAAGGTTTTTTAAATGTTAATTCTTAACTATAACGTCCCTGAAACCTGTAGTTTTTTCAGTGAATTTCTAAGGTTTTTTAAATGCTAATTTCTAACTATGCCTACATAGGTGGAACACATACAGAAAGAGGAAGAAAGGCGCAAAAAGAAGCAAGAGAGGTGAAGAAAGAGGGAGAAAGGTGCAGAAAGAAGCAAAAAAAATGCAGAAAGAAACAACAGAAGTCCAGAAAGAGGAAGAAAGGTGGAGAAAGAAGCAACAGAAGTACAGAAAGAGGCCTACTTCGACTGTACCTTACCACAGACTCATACAAAGTAACCTAATCACTAATCCTTCTCCCAAGATGTATTAAACCTCACTTTTCTCTTGAAGGTTCACTATTCATCGACTGCTCAGAATGTTAGGCCCACTCATTCTTCAATACACCTTGGCGTATATATGTATAAAATTCTTAAACTTTTTAAAAACACTCAGTCACTGGATGATGCCATCAGTGATGTCATTTGAAATGTCATCAGTGATGTCATCAGTGATGTCAATGACCATTTCATGAGTGATGTAATATGTGAAGTCATCAGCAGTGCATTGCGGGGGCATGAGTTTTAGGTAGCTCAGCTAACTATAACGTCCGAATTTCTGTTTTTGTATCATTGAAATGTCAGCCTAACTATAACGTCCTTGAAACCTGTGTTTTTTTAATACATTTCTAATATTTTTTAAATTCTAATCCCTAACTATAATGTCACTGAAACCTGTGGTTTTTTCAGTGAATTTCTAAGGTTTTTTTAAAATGCTAATCCCTAACTATAACGTCTCTGAATCCTGTGGTTTTTTTCAGTGAAATTCTAAGTTTTTTTAATGCTAATTCTTAACTATAACGTCCCTGAAACCTGTGGTTTTTTCAGTGAATGTCTAAGGGTTTTTACATGCTAATCCCTAACTATAACGTTCCTGAATCCTGTGTTTTTTTCAGTGAAATTCTAAGTTTTTATAAATGCTAGTTCTTAACTATAACGTCCCTGATACCTGTGGTTTTTTTCAGTGAATTTCTAAGGTTTTTTAAATGCTAATTTCTAACTATGCCTACATAGGCAGAACACATACAGAAAGAGGAAGAAAGGCACAAAAAGAAGCAAGAGAGGTGAAGAAAGAGGAAGAAAGGTGCAGAAAGAAGCAAGAAAAATGCAGAAAGAAACAACAGAAGTCCAGACAGAGGAAGAAAGGTGGAGAAAGAAGTAAGAGAAGTGCAGAAAGAAGCAACAGAAGTGCAGAAAGAGGCCTACTTTGACTGTACCTTACCACAGACTCATACAAAGTAACCTAATCACTAATCCTTCTACCAAGATGTATTAAACCTCACTTTTCTCTTGAAGGTTCACTATTCATCGACTGCTCAGAATGTTAGGCCTACCAAATGTAAAACAGCAATCCTAACCATATCACTGTTGTAAGTCTGACCAAGTTTGTGAAGGTATGCATGCGTGTGTCTCTGCTTTTACCTAGTGACATGTTACCTAAAAATAAACATACAAATACTTGAATACCTGTGTTTCAAACAGCATACTCTGTAAATTTGTGTGCAAAAAAGTAGAAGCAAGATAAGTGCAAAATGAAGCAACAGAGGTGCAGAAAGAGGCAAGAGGGGTGCAGAAAAAAGCAAGAGAAGTGAAGAAAGAACCAACGAGGTGCAGAGATTTGCAAGAGAGGTGCAGAAAGAAGCAAGAGCAGTGCAGAAAGAACCAACAGAGGTGCAGAAAGAAGCAAAAGAAGTGCAGAAAGTAGCAAAAGAGGTACAGAAAGAAGCAAGAGATGTCTAGAAAGAAGCAAGAGGGGTGAAAAAAGAGGCAATAGAGGTGCAGAAGGAGGCAAGAGAACTACAGAAAGAGGCAAGCGAGTTGCAGAAACAAGCAAAAGAGGTGCAGAAAGAGGGAAGAGGGGTACAGACAGAGGCAAGAGAAGTGCAGAAAGAGGCAACAGAGGTGCAGAAAGAGGCAAGACAGGTGCAGGAAAAGGGAAGAAAGGTGCAGAAAGAAGCAAGAGAGGTGCAGAAAGAGGCAAGAGGGATGCAAGAGTGGTGCAGAAAGACACACGAGCAGTGTAGAAAGAACCAACAGAGGTGCAGAAAGAGGCAAGAGATGTGCAGAAAGAAGAAAAAGAAGTGCAGAAAGAGTCAAGAGAACTGCAGAAAGAGGCAACAGAGGTGCAGAAAGAGGCAAGACAGGTGCAGGAAAAGGGAAGAAAGGTGCAGAAAGAAGCAAGAGAGGTGCAGAAAGAGGCAAGAGGGATGCAGAAAGAAGCAAGAGGGGTGCAGAAAGAGGGAAGAAGGGTACAGAAAGAGGCAAGAACGATGTAGAAAGAAGCAAGAGAGGTACAGAAAGAAGCAAGAGAAGTGCAGAATTAAGCAACAGGGTGCAGAAAGAGGCAAGAGGGGTGCAGAAAGAGGCAAGAGGACTGAAGAAGAAGACAACAGAGAAGCAGACGGAGGCAAGAGAACTACAGAAAGAGGCAAGAGAGTTGCAGAAACAGGCTAAAGAGGTGCAGAAAGAGGGAACAGGGATGCAGATGCAAGAGAAGTGCAGAAAGAGGGAAGAGGGGTTCAGAAATGTGCAAGAGAGGTGCAGAAAGAACCAACAGAAGTACAGAAAGAGGCAAGAGGAGTGCAGAAAGAACCAAGAGATGTGCAGGAAAAGGGAAGAAGGGTGCAGAAAGATGGAACAGGGGTGCAGACTGAGGCAAGAGAGGTGCAGAAAGAGGCAAGAGCGGTGCAGAAAGAGGTAAGAGAGTTGAGAGTTGCAGAAAGAAGGGAGAGGGGTACAGAAAGAAGCAAGAGGAGTGCAGAAAGAGAGAGGGAAGAGGGGTGCAGAAAGAGGCAAGAGGGTTGCAGAACGAGGCAAGAGGGTTATAGAAAGAAGCAACAGAGGGGCAGAAAGAGGCAAGTGAACAGCAGAAAGAGACAAGAGTTGCAGAAACAGGCAAGAGAGGTGCAGAAAGATGGAACAGGGGTACAGACTGAGGCAAGAGAGGTGCAGAAAGAGGCAAGAGTGTTGCAGAAAGAGGTAAGAGAGTTGCAGAAAGAAGGGAGAGGGGTACAGAAAGAGGCAAGATGGGTGAAGAAAGAAGCAACAGAGGTGCAGAAAGAGGCAAGTGAACTGCAGAAAGAGGCAAGAGAGTTGCAGAAACAGGCAAGAGAGGTGCAGAAAGATAGAACAGGGGTGCAGACAGAGGCAAGAGAGGTGTAGAAAGAGGCAAGAGGGGTGCAGAAGGAAGCATGAGAGGTACAGAAAGAAGCAAGACAGGTGCTGAAAGAAGCAAGAGAAGTGCAGAAAGAGGCAAGAGAAGTGCAGAAAGAAGAAACAGAGGTGCGGCAAGAGACAACAGAAGTGCACAAAGAGGCAAGAGAGGTGCACAAAGAGACAAGAGGTGCTCAAAGAGGGAAGATGAGTGCAGAAAGAGGCAAACGGAAACAGAAAGAAGCAAGAGAGGTGTGGAAAGAAGCAAGAGAAGTGCTGAAAGAAGCAACACATGTGCAGAAACAGGCAAAAGAAGTGCAGAAAGAGGAAAGACTGTTGCAGAAAGAAACAACGGCGCTGCAGAAAGAGGCAAGAGAAGTACAGAAAGAGGCAAGAGAAGTGCAGAAACTGGCAAGAGGGATGCAGAAAGAAGCAAGTGAGGCACCGAAAGATGCAAGAGTGGTTTGCTCACCATTAGTACCAATTTAACACTCACATTTAGCAATAAGTAACAGGTGACCATTCCATCTTTGCAAAGGGCCTTCCACCACGCTGTGACACTTGTCACTGCATTTTTGGTAACGTTTGAGCCGTTTGAGTTAGAAACAAGTTTTTTGGGGTTAAAATCTGCTAATTATGCAGCAGATGATGGATTATGTGGCAAATGCGGAAAATGTGTAATTGTGTGAAAATCGGTGCAGCCAAACACTCACATAACACCTGTGGCCCTGTTCATACCTCTGAATAGGTTCAGAAGTGCTCCTCAGTGGTTCCTTCTTTTTTTGTCTCATTGAGTTTATAGTTTAGCTTCAATGGAAACAAGGAAGGCTAAACCTGAGGTTACCACTACACAACACAGACTACCATACCACATAATTACTCTCCATAACTCATAATCCTACTCTACAAAATTCCTATACACTAAATACCACATACTTTCTATCCACATAATTTCACGGCACAACATACCACATAATTCCACTACACACAACAAACATCCACTTCACTCCAAATCATTAGTAAAAAACTTTCACATTTAGAACGCCAATAGCTCTAAGTCTCGCAAATGCGAAACCTATTACATTGCAAACACTTCTTTACCTAGTAGTCGCGTTAGCAGAGTGGGGGAGAAAGAGGGCTGGACCGCTGACCAGCACTCGGGAATTCCTCTGCATAGGACTTACAGGAGGTACCAGGAGTTTTTCTTGGCCCCCTAAGTCCCTCTAGTAAAGTGGACTTCATCCCCCACCCAGAAGTGTGCCAGAAGGCCTATTTACACAGTGGTGGCAAAAGGGGGTGTGGCCTCTGAAGACCTCTTAGCGATCCCACTGTGTGGGACTTCCTGGAGGTAGCAGGAGGGGTAGTTAGCCCCAAGGACATCTTTGGGGGCTAACTACCCCTCCTATTACCTCAAGTAAGTCCCACACAGCAGGATTGCTAAATTCTCATAGCAGGCCACACCCCTTTTTACACCACTCTGCAAACGCACCTCCTGGCGCACTGCTGCTTGGGGGATGAAGTCCACTTTAGTCTTGAAGTCCTCAGGACACAAGGGGACCTCATCACCCCACCAGCAGTGCGCCAAGAGGTGCGTTTGCAGAGTGTTGTAAAAAGGAGCATGGCTTCAGACCATCTCTCAGCAATCCCACTGTGTGGGGCTTACTGGAGGTACCTGGTGGGCTAGTTGGCCCCTAAGGACCCTTAGGATTGTGCCAGGATGTGCGTTTGCACAGTAGTGCAATGAGGGGGCGAGGCTCCGGCGAGATGCCGGCTTCTTTTTCCTGTGTTGTTTTTGGAAGGGGGCTCTGTGGTCCCCTTCCCTTAATACTTTTTGGGCCCTGGGGATCCCATCCCCCAGGGCCTGAGCCACATTAAAAGAAAACAAATCCAAGAGGTGGGCTGCGTGGCCCCACTCCCGAGGGTGATTTCAGCCCTGCAGACCCCATCCCCAATGGCTTTGCCTCATTTAATTTTTTTTAATTGTATGTGAGGGGGGATGCGTGGCCCCCCTTCCCTGGGCCACTTCGGCCTGGGGACCCCATCCCCTAGGGCCTGGCATTACACTGGGGACTCCCCCCACGGTCCCTGCTGGCACCCCGCCTCCTGCATAAGCCGGCATTGCTTTTGGACAAAAGGAGCTGCAAACATTCAGCTCCCTTTGCCCTAAAGCAATTCTGCTTCACTTCATGGAAGCGAGAGCAGTTTTCCTGCTCTCGCTTCCATGAAGCAAAGCAGGAGTTTGCAATGGCAGGGCAGGAGCAGTGCTCCCGTCCTGCCATTGCAAAGTGCAATTACCCGGGGGTGGGCACCCCTTGACATTGCTGGAGCCGGCCCTGCGGGGTGGTGGTCCCCAGGGCCAAGGAGAGCTCCTGGAGGGGGGCCGAGTGGCCCCCCTCTCAACTGATTTGAAGCCCCGGGGAGGTGGTGGTCCTCGAGGCCCACAACAGACCCTCTTATTTAAATGAAGCGTGTCCTGGGGAAGTGGTGGTCCCCAGGGCAGTGCGGGGGGGGCTGGAGCCCTCCCACACTTCCTTTTTACAAGTAGCCGTGGGGTGGTGGCAGTCCCCAGAGCTTGGGTGGGCCACGAGCCCCCCCACCCATAATAAATTGAAGCCCCGGCGAGTTGGCGGTCCACGGGGCAGCATGCATGGGGGCTCTTCCCCATGCACTTTTTTCACTAAGAGGTGGTTGTCCCCGGGACTGCAGGGGGCCGCCTGCCTTCCGCAAAATATTATCAAAGCACCTGGGAGGTGGTGGTCCCCAGGGCTCCGGGGACCCCCCTGGGCCCCCGATACATAATACTGGATTGCCCCAGGACCTGGCCCACCTGGGGGCATAAAACAAACGAAGCGCATGAGTCAGCTCTTTTTTCTTTTTGCTGGATCCTCGGACTCTACACGGATCCCGCCGAACATTTTTAAAATCAATGCTTTTTCTTGTCCCTGTGGGAAACCCGGAGGCAGGCTTAGGGGGTCAGGGTGTTTCTACCCTGCCTCCTTATCTTGTTTTTCACGTTTTTTCTTGTGACTCAGTTCTACTGAGTCACAAGAAAAAACTGCCAACAATTTCTAGTTGGAAGTGATGGCAGCCAATCTGTATCAAGCTCATGCTCGGGAGGGTTCGCGGATTCACTGCGGTCACCAGATATCGATATTGTTTTATTTGTGAATTTCTCAGAAACTACTGAACGGATTTACACCATTTAAAAAATGAACACTTTCAGAACCAAGAGCTACCTTTTTGCCAAATTTGGTGTAATTCGGTTCAGGAGTTTGGGCTGTAGTTTTGTCAAGAGTTTCCTGTGGAAATTAACATGGAGAAAACGTGTTTTGGACCCCCCTTTTTTCTCGACAGGAGCTGACTGGAGCGTCCCATTAGTTTTGAAAATTTCGCGAAGATGCATCAAACAGCACCAAAGATATTGGCAAAAGAATAAACGCTTTTCCCATGGAAACTAGGTCCTAACTATAACTAGCTACTGGAGACTGCAGTAGGTAATATATATATATATATATATATATATATACACAGGACTTGCAGTACACTAGTTTATCGAGAACACCATCAAATGAAAGCAAAAAATAGGTTTTTGGCCAGAGGGTACAACCCTAAAAAATTGGACATAGCAATTAGAAAGGCTAACAGCAATGAGCGAGGAATGTTATTAAATCCCACTTAGAAAAGATGTAAGGGAGATTGTAGGAGCAGACATCAACCCAGCAGCGACCACAGGAAATTTACAAATAAGATTGATTACAACCTACAGCAAACAAGCCAATGCCATCAAGACCATAATTAATAAACGATGGCCAATAGTCCTTAATGATGCTACTCTAAACATGTTCTTCCACGTAAACCTACATATATATTCCGCAAAGCGTACTCCATGCGGAATGATTTAGTAAAAACCAGCCCTGAAACTACAACTAACAGCAGTTGGCTTTCTCCCCAAAAGTTTTTTTTTAAATGTAGCTCATGCAGAGCTTGCAAATTTGCCATAAATACTACCACCTACAAGACTGCTTTTTCAGACAAGACCATCAAGCTTAGAGATCACTACACTTGTAGAACAGACCACGCTGTATATGTTTTACAATGCAGCTGTGGTCTGCGGTGCATAGGCAGCACCAAACTACAAGTGCACATGAGAATATTGCAGCATTTGTGTGCAATAGCAAATTCTGATCCATCCTACCCAGTTGCAAGACATTTTAAAGCTGTTCATAGTAACAATCTTAATTGCTTGCAATACTTTGTGATTGATGCAATGCAACCCAACAAAAGAGGTGGCATAGTTGAATTAGACACTAAGTCTCCGCAAGGCCTCATCATTGGAAAGGACCTGCACATCTTTCTGTAACTAGTGATCTTTTGAGGGAACCTATGAGAATATAGCACTGTAGTCCACACCTTTGAAAATATAGGGTATGTACAGATACCTAGGGATCAGAAGGCCTACATTTTATGTTCCAACAATACTGTCATAGTTATATCACCTTTGTGATTAAGAACATTAGAGAATTACATAGGCAAGTACCAGGGGACTCCCTGGAACTATGTAATTAGAGAGATTATTGCTATGGGGTTGTATATGAAATTAAGGAAATATATTCTATAAGCAAGACTGCTTGTACTAAATGGTATCAATATATTGAATTTCACATTTCCCAACTTAATAAATTCTAAATTAATCTCTCTACCTAGCTGCCACCAGATGAACCATTTTTTATACATTTCTTTGCACTTTTGCACAATATTACCTATTTGCACTTTACACGCTTCAGTACTGATTAGACAATAGCACTTTGTTTAATATGGTGATTACCTTTGCACCTAAGATAAAATGAGGCAATATAAAACATTTTAATCCGCCATTTTGCACAATATATATATTTATCTCATTGGATCTATTCATTGACCGATATGCTACACACTATGATGTCTTTGTAACATATTTTATGCATATTTTAGACTTAGTTTTAGCTATCAATTATGTTGCGTCTCCTCTTATTGGAGATATGAATAGCAATGATTGCACAGCCTATATAAAAATATTGTAATATTTCAATATTGAAATTTATGTATGCACTTTGCACTTTAAAATCTGACTACACCAGAACATGGTAGTACTGAGCGCATTGCACAAGAAATTGGTGTATCATTGAGGAAAATTAGAAGAACTGTGAAATAAGATGTTACACTTTTATGTCAATGAGAACTATGATGTTACATGTATGTGATTTCAATATTTGCAACCGTACAGTCATTAACCATATTAATGTGATAGTTTGGAAATTAAGTCTGAAATTCACTATAACTTTCTTTATTATCTTTATTTCGACTGTAAAAATGTCATAAAAGAGGTCAGTACAGTATAAAACAGATCATTACACAATGTAGTATAAATTTCCAAGGTAAAAATACAGCTTTAAATAGAGATATTAATCATATAAAACATCTTCATTGCCTGTACAAGATATCAACAGAGGATCTCAGTTATCATTAGAAGACTCATGTATAGTGGATAAGATCTCATTTTAGCACGAAACTTCTTCTGATATTCCACATTGCAGCTAAGAATTTACTTACAGCAAAAACAGTTAATGGGGATAGATCAGATTTTAATATTCGATAGGCATACAAATGCTGCCTAAACCCCCATTTTCTGCAAATGGGAATGATCCACTTTTTCCTAGGCTTCATATAAGAAGGGCAGAAAAACATGACATGAATATCATTCTCCAACTCCGCTGAACAGGCAGGACAATTTTTAATGGTTGGTGGGTACCATCTGCTGGTAAGGGCTCTAATTGGTAAGGAGTTATGTCTCCATTGGAGGAATAATTTTCTAAGACTACTGGGGTAATATCATCCAGGACAGTCTCCATCTTATAATGGTCTTTCATTATTAAAAATGTACTCGACATTGACCCCATTTTGACACTCAGTAAACAAGCAGACAAGTTAGAATCATAATACATACGGACCAGGTCTTTGCGGGATATATTTCTGCAGGCCACTTCCGGATTTGTCCACAGAGCGGAGCAACCCAACCTCTCAAACTCATCTTTTATATATTGCAACCATGGAAGTTTCCGTATAGTTGGATATTTTAATAATTACATAAATTCTTGCCTATAAATGTGGAGTTCAGGGGTTGCCCAAAGGCGCCTCCAATAGGTTAAGGGCTTTAGGCCTAGTTCCTCCTTTATTGATCTTATTCCCAAGTCAAGCCTGAGAGGAAGAAGGGGATAACTAATAGGTAGGGAAAGTAAATTCCTAAGAAACTTGTTTTCCGTGGCAATAATTGCAGGGGCACAATTGTGTTCCCACAATTCACCGCCATAGATTACTGCCCCACGTGCCTGCATTTTGTAAATCTCGAGTGGGGGTCCAATAGGTTTTGTCTGAGATTTATTCCATAATTTAATAATCCCCCCGCCTTTTGAGTTAGCTTTATTTGGGATTTGATCTGGTGTTAAACCCAAGCCAGATTTTCATTTAGGGTCAATCCCAAATACTCAAACGTCTGAACTCTTTCCAGGCTGACACCATCTATAATCGGCTTTGGGCGAGATGTCTTTGGAGGGTTAAAAATCATTAACTTTGTTTTGGCCGTATTTATTTCCAGCCCCCGCTCATAACAAAAAGAGACAAAACCATCCAAAACTCGCTGGATACCCATTGGAGTCTTAGCAAGTAACAAGGTATCGTCAGCGAACATAATCGCTGATATCCCTATACCACCAAGCTTTGGTGCGTCTCTATTGGGGACCGCATTCAAATGGGAGATGACTCCATTTACATAGAGGCAGAACAGGGTTGGCGCCAGGACACAACCCTGTCTAACCCCCCTATCAACGGGGAAGCTAGATGACAAGTTACCTTCTTTCCCACACCTGACCCTTGCAAAATTATGAGTGTGTAGTCGTATTATAATATCCAGAAGGGGGGGGTGGCATTCCTAAATCCCGTAGAACAATCCAAAGCTTCCTGCGTGGGACCAAATCAAAGGCCGCACGCAGATCTACAAAGACCGTATATAAGGAGCCGCCCTCAACCTTAGCCGTCTTCCAAAAGAGCATACTCAATCTAAAAATCTGATCAATAGTCGATACACTCTTTCTAAAACCCACCTGATAGTGGCTCAGAATCTCAAATTCATCCATCCAATCCAAGAGGCGGTCTAGGATCAGCCTTGCAAAAAGTTTTTGGACTACGTCTATTAGGCTGATAGGCCTATAGTTGACTGGGAGCAGGGGCGACCCCTTCTTAAAAATAGGGACTACCTCTGCTCCCAGCCAAGTAAAAGGGACTGACATACCCCCAGAAATGGCATTAAATATTGTTTGAAGATAGGGGGTCCACACTCTTGGTTCATGTTTATAAAGGTCTCCGGGAACCCTATCCAACCCTGGAGCTTTACCCGCAGGAAGCATGGATATAGCAGCCCGAACCTCACCCAGGGTAAAACTAATCACCACTGTACCAGCAGCGTCACTTGTCAGTAAATCACCCGGTGGGGCCTCCATACAGGGATAATCCCCCTTATACAGGGTGCTGAAATGATCTTCCCATACTTCTGGAGCAATGTTCGGGCTCACTGCTGGATCAGGTTCAACTGAACCAGTGGTCACAATCTGCCAAAACTTCCTCGCATCCCTACCCGCTAAGGCAGTTGTTAGCCTAGCCCAATTCTCAGTCCCCCACTCAAGCTCAGCGTGATGGATTAACCGTCGATAAGCTCGTCTCCTATGTTGGATAACATCCCTGTTTACATTATCTTTTAATGCATCCAACAGTTCGCTCTTTGCCAGTCTGCAGGCCCTATTATACCAGGGCTGCTTTCTTTGAGCCCTTCTCCTGCAAGGGGCTGGGGGGTTTAGAATATCTGATAGACTAAGGAATAATGCCTTATTGAGTTCGCCCAGTTTTTCATAAAGATCAAACAAAGGTTGTTGCCCAATAAGAGCGGCCATATAATCCAATACTGGAATAACCCTAGCATATACTTTGGATAGTTCCTCTGGATTATTAGCCAATTTATCCCATCTTACCCTACGTCTATTATTAGACAGGATAACCCTATTGGAACTATCAGATTGCAATAAGGGTTCACCCTTACGCAAACCTGGTAAGGAAAAATCCAGGATCAAGGGATTATGGTTGCTCTCTCACTATGATGTCTTTGTAACATATTTTATGCATATTTTAGACTTAGTTTTAGCTATCAATTATGTTGCGTCTCCTCTTATTGGAGATATGAATAGCAATGATTGCACAGCCTATATAAAAATATTGTAATATTTCAATATTGAAATTTATGTATGCACTTTGCACTTTAAAATATGACTACACCAGAACATGGTAGTACTGAGCGCATTGCACAAGAAATTGGTGTATCATTGAGGAAAATTAGAAGAACTGTGAAATATGATGTTACACTTTTATGTCAATGAGAACTATGATGTTACATGTATGTGATTTCAATATTTGCAACCGTACAGTCATTAACCATATTAATGTGATAGTTTGGAAATTAAGTCTGAAATTCACTATAACAGTATTTTTTATATTTTAGTGTGCCTCAAACAATATATCTCTGAGTATACTTTGCGTATTAGGACGGAGTAATAACAATGTATATATTTAAATTTGTAATAGACGTTTGTTTGACAAAAATGTGAAAAACAGACTTACTCAGTATTTTTTCCATTGCTGCTAATGTTGTTTCATCACAGGAAGCATTACCCCTTTATATTCTTGTTCCTGTTTAGCGTTGTCATGCGATCAAGGCCAGGATATATCTGAAGCCTTAGTTGAAAGAATAAATAAGAAAAGCCCAGATAAATACTCTCATGACCCTTGAGAGTTCTGAAGATCAAATCATGGGTATGGAGGAACGCCAAAATGCACTGAGCTAGGGTGCTGAACTTCTAAATTAAATAAGAAAAAGTATAACAAGGACATGATCCAGGAAGAGTGAGCAAAGTATTGGCCTACCTGTTGTTTGGGAAGTTTCCTGCTGTTATGCACCTCATGCCCTAGCAGTTTTTCCCTGCACACTGGAATTATTTCCTCATGAGCGTTAGCTGGCACTGACAACCAGATGTGTCGCTTTCTTACAAGTTTAATTGACATTTTTTTCTTTCCACTTGGAAACTTATTGCATGTTAGTATAATTTTTCAGTTTGAACAATGTGCAAAATGTAATTTTTTCCGGAAAACCCCCGGGCAGAAAACTTTGTGAGAAACTGGTTGTAATCACAAAATTCGAGAGAATTACAGGCATTTCAGGAGAAAAAAATCTTTGCACATCATTCATTTGTACTCCATGGTGTGTGAGTTTCAGAGAAACATAAGAAACATCAGGGCATATGTACAAGCCCCTATCACCACGGGAACGTCACTTTTTGTGACGTTCCCGTGGCGATAGGGGCCTTGCCTTATTTACAAGCCCGCATTAAGCCATTTAACGTGGCTTAACTCAGCCTTGTACATAAGGCACTCTTTCACGCTATGTTTAGCATGAAAGGGGCGTGCAGTGGGTGTTGTGGTGGGCGTTCCACCGCAACACCCATTGTAATTGACGCTGCTCCCTAGGTACAAGGGTGTCGTACATAGGAAGCAGCGCCAAAATTAAGACCAGGTAAATCCTGGACTTAAGTTGGCGAAACGAGGAGAAATGCATTATTTTTCTTCGCTTTTGCTTTTTCCATGTGTGCTGCAGCACACATGGAAAAAGCAAAATGCCATGGTTTGTTTATGTACAGGAAGGTGCCCCTTCCCGTGCATAAACAAACCTTTAAAAAAAATGCTATTTTGTAACTTTCATGTGTGCTGTGTGAAGCAGCACACATGTGTGCTGTGTGAAGCAGCACACATGTAAGTTACAAATTGGCATTTTAGGATTGTTTATGTGCAGGAAGGTACACCTTCCTACACATAACCAATCCTCCCCTGCACACAGACACTCTTGCACTCTGGTGCAACGGTGCCTACGTTGGCGCTAATTTGTTAAACTTAGCGCCATTACAGGGGGAAACGCAAGGCTGCACCACATTCTTGTAAATATGGTGCAAAGGTGCCTGCATTGGTGCTAGGCTGCCAATGAAGCACCAGCGCAGGGGGAAGGACAGGAGTGCACCGTGTTGCTAAAATATGGCGCTTTCCTGCCCTTCCTCTCTGGCGCAGTGCAGCAAGGTGACTTTTTGCACAGCTGCGTCCGAATCATGTAAATATGCCTCTAAATCTAATAACAGTTAGAGTTGGTACAAGGTGGTAAAGTAACCCTAGTTCTGAGCAACCTCAGCAGCTGCAGTTTCCACATTTATCCTACTTGGAGCTTTGGTGCCAGATCTGAAGCCTTCAGCCAGTGCCCAGATTCGAAGTTTCTGAATTAGAGGGACACTTGTCACCTATAGCAGCCTGTCTTATCCCTCTGGAGGAATACGAATGACTGAAAATGACTATGCTACAAGGTAAAACATTTTACCGGAGTGACACACAAGGTTTACCTTACCCTCCACTCCTTCGCAGTCAACCTAAAGTTGTATATTTGACTCAAATGGCCTGGTATCAGCTCTCTTTTGTAAAGAAAGATAAACTACTGCTCCGAGAAAGTAACTTCAGACCTTTTGTTCAAGTCCATGCTCATGTACTGTTTCACATGGATGGTGGCAATGTCTTGCTCTGTGGCCTCTCAGACTTCACACCGGCACCCATTTAAGAACATCCCACATACCAAAACACATCTCATCCATGGCCTGAAGAAATATGTCACCCCTTCCCTGTGGAACTCCACTGGCTCCCCTTACCGACCCACACCACCTTCAGAATCGGCTGCATCTTTTACAAAGCCATTCTGACCAGCATTCCCACCTGTCTGGCTGGCAAGCTCACCCTCTCTGGTGGCTTTCAGCATGCCTCCAGCCAGAACACTATCAGATTTCAGGCAAAGAAGTGTCAATAAGAAAAACACAGGGCCATCAGCCTTCTTCATCTATGCAGGCAGGATATGGAAAAACATTCCTTTACACGTCACACTGATACAATTTAAGAAATAATTGAACACGCACCTCTTTAAAGGAACATTACATCATAAGATTGTAACATTCCACTTCTGTTCCAAGAACCCTTCCAACCCCTCAATTATTTGTTGTCTGCACCTCTGACCCCATACTTTGCTTTTCTGCCTGTTAACTGGGTTTATGGTACACATACGGTTCAACCAAAATCAAATATGCAAGTCTTTTCAGAGGGCTGCAAAGAAAGAGGCGCTGACATTATTCAGTCATAGATGTAAGGTTTCCCATTTTCACCTCTTTATTGCTGCACCAGCATTTTTACATTACTCATGAAAGGGCTCAAGGCCTTCCCTGACCATCCATTCACGTGATCGCCTCTGTGATGTAGCCAATGCTGACAGTCATTGTCCTGCTCTCACGCATGCACTGTTCTGGACTTCTTTGTGAGACACTAATTTTACTAGACAGTAAGAACTCGAAGATACAGGACAGCCTGCAAGTCAGCATCTCAGTCCAAGATCTTGGTGCCAATAACTAAAAGCAACAAAGGAGGGAGCCATGCACTAACACAAAAAGTTACTTTTGAAGCCAGAAGATAGTTACCAGATGGAAAGGCAGCTTTCCAGCCATTATCCCCTTTCTAGGCAGGCGCGCGCGCTCACAAATGGTGGACATCTGACAATATGGCTGCAGGGCGTTCAGCACTGCCTGCTGTGAGACGTACCTTGATTATAATGCAGTCTAGCCGCAGCCCTTGAGGAAGGTTAGGACAGAACATTCAGGTAAACGGATAGAAAGGCTATTTAACAAGGGTTTTTATCCTTTTAGCAACATTTGCTAGATGACGATTTTTTTTTACTGATGAGATATAAAAGACATGCTCACAGAGGGAAGCCTGGACGCCACCCGGCAGGTTTCCTTCACTTGCATGTAATTGTCGCAACTAAAAGATATGTTTTGCGATTAAATATGGTAATAAACCCTTAAAAATTACGGTTCAAAGTGTGTCCACGGTTTAAAAGTCTTTTTAGTACTTCCAGAAAATGCAAACCATATATTGCATTTCCAAAAAGCACATTGCTGTACAATAATCTCCATTTTTAGTATAGCTTCCCCTAAAGTCAGAGAAACATCTGATATCGTCCACATTCGGAAATGACACTATGAACTAACTATATTTAAAAAACAGCAGCGTGAATGCTTATGGACAAGCCTCCCAGAATCGGTGATATGTATGTACTTGGTGCAGACCGCATAGTAGGACGCAGGCAAGCCTGGACCTTCAGAAATGTCATTCCCATGGCACACCTCTCCCCACCAAACTGTTCCTTTGTTCACCTATCACTCCTACAACACGCGTCTAAATCCTTATCATGAAAGGACCCACGATCACGGCATCACATTCGTTTTAAAAACAAAGCAGCTCCTGCGAGTAGAGAGTCTCAACGTAACTAAATCAAAGAGAACTGGCAAAGGTTTTCGAGTGCAACAAAGCCATGCATTGGCAGCCTCGACTGATAGATTTTGGCCACGATAAGGGCCTCTTCAGTTGAGTGCAGCTTTGTTCCAGTGGCACAGCGAGCAAGGGGACCACGCTTGGGCATACCCCTGGATACCTAGCGCTTTATTACAAGTCTGGTGGTCTATGGACCACCAGACTCGCAGGGTGCAGTGGTGCCGGCCTTCCCACTGCCCCATTATAACCAGGGGGGTCAGGCTGCCCTGGGACCACTGCAACCACCAGGGATCAATATCTGTCAGTGTTGCAGCGGTATTGAGGCTTCAATATGCTTGGCGGGCCAGCATATTACGAGTTTGCTCACTGCCACACTTTTCATAGCAGTGCAACCGCCATGAAAAGTGATGTGGTGTGGAAACAAGGGGAGCCCTACATGGCCCTCTTGTGCCTCACAACATATGGATGCACATGGGGGGGCCTTTGATGTTCCCATTGCGGTGCCTATGAAATAGGCACTGTCCTGGGAATGCCAAAGAACCGTTCGCCAGACAGGAGAAAACTCCTAATCTGGTGGCCGGTTTGCACATGGGGTTGGTAGTGCGGGAGCAGAGCAGTCCTGTACCGCCAAACTCATAATGAGGCCCTTATACTGTTGTATCAAATGCTTAAAAGGTGATTGAATGAATTCTTGCAATTCGCCACCCAGTGACATTCGATTGGAGGAGCATTCCAACCCGTTTAATATTTTGCCCACAATGCCACCTCGTATTAGACGAAGCCATATATGCAAATCAGTCTTGGTCCTGCTCCAGTAGGAACAATCCAGCCTGAACTGTTACAAGTCCTTTTTGAACAAGAACACAAGCAACCCAAGACCGGTTACAGCTTGATGGGCCTCTTCAGTCAGGTGCAGCTAGGTTCTAGTGGCACAGTGAGCAGGGGGGCCACATCTGGGAATACCGCTGGCATTTAGGGCGTTACAGTTCAAATATTCCAAAATCTCCCTGAAACTTGAATTAAAATTCCGTTAATCCCAGGAAGGATCTTGTATCAACCGGGCTAATAGGCGATGGTGCACAACGAATTGCCCCACCAAGTCTTTTTTAATTAAAATTCCAATCCCACTGACATGTCCTAAGTAAATAAGATTTAATACAACATATTATCATTTCTTGAATGCAACCCCTTGCTTTCCAATACACTGTAAACTTTTATCAGTCTTTCATCATGTTCTATTCTTGTCCTACCCATGAACAAAATATCATCCTGAAAATACAAGATTCCTTCACATTTTCTGAAAAGTTAATACAACTGCCTATTAAACACAGCTACCACAGAGGCCAGTCCCAAAGGCGTGTGGAAAAACTGGAAACATCCAAAGGGTGTAATAAAAGCTGTTAATTTCTTACTATCTTTGTCTAGAAGTGCCTGATGGTTTGCGACCTACTTTACTACTTTGGTCACAGGCAAGAGTTTATTAATCTTGAGCAAGGGAAATGTATCCACTTGAATATTACTATTTAGGGCTCTAAGGTCAACACACAACCTGATCTTTCCACCAGCCAACTTGCCACGACCAAAGGAAAATGCCATTTAGCAGATTCTACTGTTAAACTTTGTTTCTGCAACTCTTCTAGCTCACATCCAGTTCTCCTCTAATACTCAAGGGAATATTCCTCTCCTTATGAGACACATGAATGGCACCATCCTTAAGTATACTTCTTAGAGTTAATCGCGTGAAAACACATAAGGGAACAGCAGCATAGCAAGGATGTCATGGGCCCTGGTGAAAGCAAGGACAATTGACCTTTTGACTGCTGTCACGGTAGCAAATTACAGCATTCCCAGGGCTCTGGGTCGCAGTGCCTCTACACCCGTTGCACCAATGTTAGGTTCTCCCCTGTGAGAGAAGTCCTTAACAATGCTTCTTGCTAAATCAATATTTTCTCAAGTGAGCAAAACGTAGTCTGGACTATCTGGATCTAGAATTATGCCAAGAATACGTTAATCTAGGCAACCTAAAACTGAAGGTCCCTTCTCTGCCATATAGAGTTTACACATCTCCAATGTACCATTGAATTCAAAGGTTAATTCCTTGTATTCTAAAAGCATAATAGGTTTTCCTGTTAAACTTTCGAGTTCTAAGTCAGGTTTTAATATCTCACCTCCAATTTTCTCTACAAATCCCCCCTCCATACTTATTTATCAATGAGGGTATATAGCGAGCCAGAAGGTGCTAACATTTCAATATGAACAGCATTAATATTCAATTCACACATAGGTTTATGCCTGACTAACTAACCAATACTTAACACATCATAATTAATACTCAAAACACATCTTTCATTCTTCACTTCCTCGCCACCCTTTGCTTTATCAGTCTCCAAAACATACTTCACCTGAGTCATTACATGTCTTCCTTTGCATTCTCTGAAAAGATGTCCTATAATACCACAGTAAGAATTTTTTTTTTAATGGTCTGCACGATTTCTTATGAGATTGATGACCCCTACCACCACATCTACGACATAATAAACCAGAATCCTTGTAATTTATAATTCCACAGTCCAAATCTTTCTTATTTTCCTTTCTGTGAAAAATGTGTAAGCTTATTATTGCCTTTCTTAAAACCATTTGTTCCTTGTTGAGTTTGGTATCCTGATCCTTTACGTACAGTGTTTGCATATCTTGTTGATAGCTCTACTTTCTTGCAATAGCTATGATTTCTTTTGAGATTAAATGCCAGTTTACTTTTGCTTAATGTATTTTTGTAGTGTTTCACAATTTGGTTTAAAAAAATCATTATCCAAAGAACCAAATTTGCATGGAATCGCTAGATTTTTTAAAACAGCCTCATAATCATCAATTGGTTATGTATAACCCTGCTTAGTGGAGAAAATTGTTTCCTTCCACTGTTATACACGCAGATGAGCAACAATACAAATCTAGGCCATTGATAGCATTTTTTAAAACATCAGTTTTCTAGGTTAAGTGATTTTTTTGTTTGGTTGTAAATTCAGAGACCTTCGGGGCCTAACGTATTTAAAATATTATTATCTTTCGAACTGGTGAAAACTCTTTATCTCCAATTGTGGAAATGTAATTCATGAAATATTCTCCCCACTCTGGCCGCTTCATAACTGGTTCATTGTGACCATATAGAAATGCCTGAGGAGGAGTGAGAGAAAATGCTCATTCAATATTCAGCACACATGGTGAATATAATGTAAGATTAACAGGAACTTCTTATGTTCCTCCTTAAGATATATGGGATTTAAATTTAGGAATAATTACAGATCAATTTGTACTTACTGTGTTCGCAATCAGGTAATAATTGTTTGTATTGCTTGGATAACGCTGTTGTAATAACGTTCAGCTGCTGATAGTCAGCAATACTATCCAGTCCACACGGCAAGGCCCAGAGAAAGAGAAAAGCTAGGCTGTCCCCCTCACCCCCGGTTCTCCTTGACTTGTCTTCATGGTATGAACGTGACCCTCATTGATTCCAACCCTATGATGGCCAAATCATATGTGACCTCCATCAGTATCATTGCCGTTTCGCTCTGCTGCTTATGTAATTTTGTAATGTCATACATCTTTTCACACAACTCACGTATCCATGGTATTTGCTTTATAGGTATTAATAAAAACAGTATGAAAAAAAATACTATTGAGTCTAATGAGGAAACAAAGATGGGGGATGTCGGGGCATGTTGCGTGATCCCAAACTTTCACTATTGCATGAGTATCACATTGGATGCTCCCTCCACGTCATACCACAAGTAGAGGGTATCCTACTGGCAACTGCTGAGCATGCCAATACACCATAGAGTCTGTAGAGTATGTGAAAGTCGCATGAGCTCACCTAAGAGTTCTAAAATTTCCAACAGCGGCCACGTTTCTCTGTGCTTAACTCAAATGTGCTACCACCACTGCACCACGGGTAGCATGAACAGAATGCTGGACCCGTCTCCGAATGTCTGCACAGCAACTGTGTGGCAACCAACACCCTATAGGCTCCTCAGCATGTATTTAGGTCAGCTCATCATCAAATTAATTATAGACGGAACGAAATGGGGTAAGAAGGTAAAGTGACCCCATGTTTATTTCATCCAGCATAACCAAGAACAGAAGTTGCTCACTGGAATCACTACAACCATCTGTTTTCACTGGATTTCCTACTTCCCTTCTGGAGCAGACTTTTAACCAATCTAAAAGTACAGAACTGCATGTGTACATATTTCCCAACACCGTATAGTACCTGTCACTGAAGGGAACTACATTGTGTGAGGATGTGCTCCTTGTGAAAGGGCAAAATGCAGTAACTCACAGGGAAGATAGCCAATGACTGCAGTGGGCTGTCGCACTGCTTGTTGCCATATGTGTACTGGGTGAAAGAAAAATGTGAATGCTGCAACAAAAGAACAGTGCTTAATTCGAGCCGGTGGTTGCCGGTAGGGGTCACCAGCACTCATGTTTGGGGACCGGCACTTATTTTACCCCATTCGACTTTTCCTGATAGCAAGAGTGGGAAAACTCACAAAGGGGAAAGAAAAAAAAGAGAAAGATGGACAAATGCCTCAAAAGTAGAAGGCAGGAGCCTTCGTAAGCGAAATATAGGGACAGGGAGTGTCTGGTAGTGAATAAAGAGGCAGGAGGTGGTTTGAAGACTGAGCAGCCTTTGTTATTGGTGCACAGACATTTAAAAGCGCAGGCTGGGGGTGCCTGAGCGCTCCGGATTTAATTCGGAGCAGGGGCCCCTCCGTGTACATTGCAGGGGGGCCCCTTAAACTTTCGTTACGCCACTGGGCTTCTGATCGTGACTTTGGGCACTGACACTCTTTTATAAATTAAGCACTGAAACAGACCAATAGCTAAAGACGGCTGGCTAAGAGGCCCTGTATATAAGCATATCATATATATAATTTTCATAAAATCATAAAATGAAATGGTCTTGGCTAACGCCAGATTAAAAAGTGAATCAATTGTGTATTAATAGAAATTGAAGTGTCCGAGTTTGTAGTCAGTTTTATGTATAGGTCTTTTGAACTGGGTATTGGGCAAACAGCACATTGTTTATGTTTACTAGAGAATGCTTTGTGTTGAGGGTTCCATGTTCTTATAATGTAGGTGGAGCAAAAGAGAATTCTAAGAGATCGGCCGGAGAGGGGAGGAAGAAATCCGTGAGAAACCCTTTTCTCATACAGAAAGTGTTGGAATAAAGCGCTGGTGACAGCATTACAATATCAGATCTGTATCATTGAACCCTGGGTGTTTCATGGCTCAACCGAGGGCCTCAACTTGTACTATCGATTTAAATTGGTCAATTTCATGATTATTAGCTATCATGTATTTTACTTACATTTCATGCAGACACTTTTTGCATACAATTCAAAAGCTGAAGCCAGGTTTGGGTAGAAGTATCTTGTTATGAAATGTGAAACTATGTGTGCCTATTTTATGTGTGTTGCACTAGTGAATCTCACCGTATGTCTTTAGAAATTGTATGGAAAATACATTGAAGTATCTCTTGTGATTCCTGTACGTGATGCCACACCTCAAGTATATTTTTTATGCAGGTGACCACCTACTGCATTTGTAATATCAGTTATCTTATGTGCCTTTTACATGTGAGGGCATATTTCTGCTACTATATCACAGGTGAGTGCTCCAACATAATCTGGGTGACAAAATAACTTTCAGAAAGTTATGCATATTACCCATGGCAAAAACACACAATTTTTCCTAGGTCCAATGTAAGTTAGACCTGCAGGAATATGCAACATGAACGCCAGTAAGGAAAACAAAAGTAACAGCCAACCATTTTTGAATACTTCTATTTCATGTCCATGGTGGTAAGTTAAGGCTGTGCGTGGTGCCAACACCTTTTTACCTCTGTATCAAGAAAGCAATTTTCTGCTTATTTATTTTGTGACATTTCATAGTGGTGGTGATTTGTCCTATATTTTTGTGCTGCATTGCTGCAATGTGATGTTGTTGTTTTGTACTGTGGTTGTGTGATATTCTATGTCACAGTTTTGTTGTGTTGTGCCGTGTTATGTTTAATTGTGTTGTTATGTTGCTTTGCCAAACGCAACGCATGCCTTTAAAGTTCCAGCAACTATTTACCACTGTCCAAGTTTCTAAAATAGCATTGCCCCAGCTCTTCAATCGATTAAAACAGCAGCTAGACCAAACAAGTAGCAGATCTAGTGTCTTAAACCCTAGTTATTTGGTAAGGCCACTAGAGAGCAGTTTTCATGCCCCAGAGAGGGCCCATACTGGGAGGGTAGGACACCATCAACAATCTGTATCACTTAGAAAGTGCTTTGCCAGAATTTTTCTACTTTGAAAGCAGGGATGCAGGGATACTAAATAGCTTCCCTATGGATTCAATTTCTTAGCAATTAACCTTAACTTCTATATAATCTTGAGACCAGTTTAAAAAAAATATATATTTTACCCATATTAACGATACCATGTCTCTTCTGAAAACCATCATACACTATATATATATATATGTAAAAGCTTACATTTCACAGCGAAGCGCATAATATGTCCTGTATGTGCGCACGGTGCGCGAAGCGCATCGTGCGTACATGGCCCATCCACGGCACTAACTGCGTCAAGTGGGCGTGCGTTGCGCGAAGCGCACCTCGTGCTCACTGTACGCGCACGGTGCGCGAAGCGCACCGTGCGTGCACGGAACGAACTGCGTTAAGTGGGCGCCACCCCGTGTGCAAATGGTGCCCGAAGGGCACCATTTGCGCATGGCATATCATTGTTGTAGAAAATGTAAAAGCTTACCTTTCACAGCGAAGCGCATAATATGTCCTCCATGTGCGCACGGTGCGCAAAGCGCATTGTGCGTACATGGCCCATCCATGGCACTAACTGCGTAAAGTGGGCGCGCGGTGCGCGAAGCGCACCGTGCGCGCACGGAACGAACTGCGTTAAGTGGGCGCGCACGCCACGAATGGCGTAAAGTAAGTTAGCATTTAAAAAACCGTACAAATTCACTGAAAAAACCATAGGTTTCACACACGTTATAGTTAGGAATTAGCATTTAAAAAACCTTGCAAATTCAATGAAAAAACCATAGGTTTCACACATGTTATAGTTAGCTGGACATTTTACTGATAAAAAACCAATGAAATTCCCCCGTTATAGTTAGTGCAGGCAACTATAACTCACGTGACCGCAATCCTCTGCTGATGACATATGTGTCTTTATGAAAAAAAAATATTTGTAATATATGTATAGCTAAAATTTAATGGAAGAAGACATGGGCAAATAAGTGTCTAAATACAGTATTAGCATCAGCAGAGGATTGCGGTCACGTGAGTTATAGTTGCCTGCACTAACTATAATGGGGGAATTTCATTGGTTTTTTATCAGTAAAATGTCCAGCTAACTATAACATGTGTGAAACCTATGGTTTTTTCATTGAATATATATATATATATATATATCAATTCAATGGTCCTGGATCCCTTGAAGCATACTCCACAAGTCACACAGGTACAGACCACAAAAGTGCGCCGTATAAATTTTCAACGTGCTTAATTTATTCTTCCATTTGCCAGCATCGCGTTTCAGCTGTGAACACACAGCCTTGATCACATTATATATATATATCCATCACACAATTTCCTCCTTGGAAATTAATTGGAACGCACTCACAGATTCTATATTTAATATCGCAATTTTTCTTTATTCAGCCATTAGCATCCAAAAATGAGGGACAAACCAACGCGTTTCGCTATCAGCCGATAGCTTGGTCACGGTCAGTATACCTGATTCAATTCACCCAATAAAAACAAAGTGATGCATAGTCACGTGATTGATGATGTCACATCTCTGTTACCCATGGACTTATGGTCCTCGTAGTTTACACATCCAAATTGTTTGTAGCCAATTCATCGTATTTTGCAAATACCATCTTTCTGTCCTGATTCATTTACCATCAATCCTTTATATGGAAACATCCGAACATACATGTTTAGGACACAACGTGTTGTCGAAATACAAAAACATTATACTTTAGTTAGCGAGAAATTTCTACTTGTCTCCCTCCAAATTGTGTTTCTGTCAAAGGACGGATTTATGCGTGTATGCGTATTAATCCCAGAAATCTGTTACCCATATTTTGTAAGGTATTGATAGGTTCTGTTTATTGTTATAGTTTACGATGGTAATTTAGCTTTATTCATAAGATCAGTAATCCATATGTTAATTAGTCCACTCCATGAAGGAGGGGATCGGAGCTCCGATTTTTATGTGGCCTCCACCTTATATAGTTTCAAATGATAGTGTAAGTACACCTTTCACCAATTGTGAGCCCGATTACAGTTATATTAAATTAAATGGCCCTCCGGTGGGCTTTCCCTAACTGTGTATTATTGGGACTAGTTTTAACCCAGAATTATAATTGGTTAATTGTTGGACATTCAGAACCAATTAAAAAAGCACTTGGATTATTAACGAATTAATGCTTTGATAATATGGCGATTATGATGTGCATGCTACTTCTATTCATTCTCGTATGTACACCGTCCTCACTTCCTTCATACAGGGCAACTGTATAACATGGACACAGAAATCATGTTGAACTCCTACAGATGAACATATAATTCCTCACTTTGGTTCAGGCCCCAAGGGGTATAAGTCCTAAAGTTCAGAAATTGTCGCGACTCTCGGCGTCTTAAGTTTTTTTCCCGATCTCCACCTCTCTCATGTGCATGAATTGTCTCTAGAGCATAGAAACAGAGCAATTTCCAGTCACCTCCATGATGGCTATCCATGTTTAGCAACAGCGTTGCTCCTATCCTTGTTAACCGTTGCTCTTACGTGTTCAAGGATCCTCTTTTTTAACTCACACTTGGTACTGCCAATGTATTTCAGTGAACATGGACATTCGATCACATAAACTACGAACTGACTTTTACAAGTGATGAGTTCTTTTATTTGCCATTTTTTGTTGTCCGGGAGTGAGACCTCTGTCATGTTTCTAGCAATTTGGCAGATCTTACATGAGTGGCACTTCTTGAACCCCTTGGTTGTTAACCATTGTATTCCCTTCTTTTTAGTATTGTCCTGATGGTGGCTGTGCACTAATTTATCTCTTAAGTTCTTAGCTCGACGAAAAGTGATGTTGGGGTGTTTCCCCATGATTTCGCTTACCACTGGGTCTAGTTGCAAGAGCTTCCAATTCTTGCGTAGGATATCTCCTATTTGTTTTGCTTCTTTAGAGTGATCCAAGATTAGTCTTACAGGGGTCGATTGGTTGGTTTCCGGGTTTTTTCCTTTATAATTCGGGTCCAGGATATTAAGTCTCTTCTTATCATTGGCACGCCTCCAGCATCTTTGGATAATACCTTTTTTATATCCCCGATGGACTTTTCCTTCAGTCCAGGATATGCTTGTCTCACTATGGGATGGTGGGAGCAACAGGTAGCATGGCATCCAAATAATGACAAGTATGTGGAAAAGATCATGAAGTGGTTGAGATATATCGACGACCTGCTGATAGTGTGGGATGGCACGGCACAAGAGTTTGAGGAATACTTTAAGATTCTCAATTCCACGGATGCAAAAATAAAATTTACGTATAACATCAGCAACGAAATAATTGTCTTCCTCGACACAGAGATTTATGTCGCAAACAACAAATTGGAAACCACACTACACAGAAAGGAAACATCCACTAACTCAACTCTCCATGCAAACAGCTTCCACAAAACATCAGTTAAGGATAACATCCCATATGGAGAATTTTTGAGGCTACACCGTATCTGCTCGGAACAACACGAGTGGGAACAACATAGCAAAGATTCAGCAAGGAGAATCAAACATCGGGGATATAAAAAAGGTATTATCCAAAGATGCTGGAGGCGTGCCAATGATAAGAAGAGACTTAATATCCTGGACCCGAATTATAAAGGAAAAAACCCGGAAACCAACCAATCGACCCCTGTAAGACTAATCTTGGATCACTCTAAAGAAGCAAAACAAATAGGAGATATCCTACGCAAGAATTGGAAGCTCTTGCAACTAGGCCCAGTGGTAAGCGAAATCATGGGGAAACACCCCAACATCACGTTTCGTCGAGCTAAGAACTTAAGAGATAGATTAGTGCACAGCCACCATCAGGACAATACTGAAAAGAAGGGAATACAATGGTTAACAACCAAGGGGTTCAAGAAGTGCCACTCATGTAAGGTCTGCCAAATTGCTAGAAACATGACAGAGGTCTCACTCCCGGACAACAAAAAATGGCAAATAAAAGAACTCATCACTTGTAAATGTCAGTTCGTAGTTTATGTGATCGAATGTCCATGTTCACTGAAATACATTGGCAGTACCAAGTGTGAGTTAAAAAAGAGGATCCTTGAACATGTAAGAGCAACGGTTAACAAGGATAGGAGCAACGCTGTTGCTAAACATATGGATAGCCATCATGGAGGTGACTGGAAATTGCTCTGTTTCTATGCTCTAGAGACAATTACTGCACATGAGAGAGGTGGAGATCGGGAACAAAACTTAAGACGCCGAGAGTCGCGACAATTTCTGAACTTTAGGACTTATACCCCTTGGGGCCTGAACCAAAGTGAGGAATTATATGTTCATTTGTAGGAGTTCAACATGATTTCTGTGTCCATGATATACAGTTGCCCTGTATGAAGGAAGAGAGGACGGTGTAGATACGAGAATGAATAGAAGTAGCATGCACATCATAATCGCCATATTATCAAAGCATTAATTCGTTAATAATCCAAGTGCTTTTTTAATTGGGTCTGAATGTCCAACAATTAACCAATTATAATTCTGGGTTAAAACTAGTCCCAATAATACACAGTTAGGGAAAGCCCACCGGAGGGCTATTTAATTTAATATAATTGTAATCGGGCTCACAATTGGTGAAAGGTGTACTTACACTATCATTTGAAACTATATAAGGTGGAGGCCACATAAAAATCGGAGCTCCGATCCCCTCCTTCATGGAGTGGACTAATTAACATATGGATTACTGATCTTATGAATAAAGCTAAATTACCATCGTAAACTATAACAATAAACAGAACCTATCAATACCTTACAAAATATGGGTAACAGATTTCTGGGATTAATACGCATACACGCATAAATCCGTCCTTTGACAGAAACACAATTTGGAGGGAGACAAGTAGAAATTTCTCGCTAACTAAAGTATAATGTTTTTGTATTTCGACAACACGTTGTGTCCTAAACATGTATGTTCGGATGTTTGCATATAAAGGATTGATGGTAAATGAATCAGGACAGAAAGATGGTATTTGCAAAATACGATGAATTGGCTACAAACAATTTGGATGTGTAAACTACGAGGACCATAAGTCCATGGGTAACAGAGATGTGACATCATCAATCACGTGACTATGCATCACTTTGTTTTTATTGGGTGAATTGAATCAGGTATACTGACCGTGACCAACCTATCGGCTGATAGCGAAACGAGTTGGGTTGTCCCTCATTTTTGGATGCTAATGGCTGAATAAAGAAAAATTGGGATATCAAATAAAGATTCTGTGAGTGCGTTCCAATTAATTTCCAAGGAGGAAATTGTGTGATGGATTTTTGACGGCTTGGCTCTGCTGGGTTTCGCACCGGATAATAGAAGCGCCAGGGGTCCACAACATGGAGTCAGTTTTGTGAAAATATATATATATATATATATATATATATTGCACCTACGGTGCTCCTTCCGTCTCCCCACGCCCTGGGAAGAGTACCAAAGAGTCCAGAAAAATATTGAAGATTCTGAATCAAAACTGGTACATCTTAGCGAGTGATTCTGTTATAGAATCTACCAGCGAAGCCTCACATTACATACAGGAAAAGCAAGAATCTCAGAGACTGGCCAGTGAAAGGAGATATCACTAAGACACGGGGAGAGCCACACTCTGGTCTGCAGGGGTTTTTCCCCTGCGGCCATTGCAAGGCTTGCTGCAACGGCACCAGGAAGAAATCATACAAAACACCAACAGGGGAGAGAAAGATCACCAAATTTCTCACTTACGGCACGATTTTCACAATCTATGTTTCAGAGTGTCCATGCAAATTGCTATATATAGGCAGCACTACATTGGCCACCAAGAAGAGGGTCCTTGAACATATGAGAGCTATCAGCAACAAGGACCCCCACTACCCTGTGGCAAGGCACTTTGCTGAATACCACCTCTCTAATAATTCCCTCCTTACATACTACACCATAGAACAGATAGCGCAGAACCACAGGGGAGGAAATAGAGCATTACAGCTATGCAAAAGAGAGTCGTGGCACATCATTAATACATTTGCAAACCAAAAGCCCGGACAGACTTAACCAAGATGAGGAAATGAGTTATCACCTTCACGAATATCCAGTCCCAAAATCATCAATGGTTAATCCCAGAGCAAGTACTTGATCACTCAAAAAATGTTAAACAAAAGACTATTGGGAAGAACTTCATGATGGACATGGAAGCTTTGGGTCTTAGAATGTTGAATGGTAGATTTGAGTCAGATACACCCCCAGCGTGGTCTTTTCAGTCTCACCAGTATAAATCTAGAATAGACTATACTATGGTTTCTGTAAATATCTTTGATAAAATTACTTCATATCACCTAAAAAAAGTATTTGAAAGTGACCATAGTCAACAAATAGTACAAGTGAAATTGCTAGGATCAAAACATCAAAAGTACTTAACCATGCACGGTCAGAATGTACTTCTAATTATAGAAAACTTACATGGAAAACAAATAATATTTACACCACGATGAAAAAGGCAAGAGAAATAATTAAAAAATGTTTTAAAGATAGCACCGTATCGCCTGTAATTGATCAATGGGAAAATTTCACACAAAAAAATAGTTGTACCAAATGATAGTTCTCCTCATGCTATAAAAAAACACAATGTCCAAAGGAAAAAAAATGATACCTTTATCAATTTCCCATATACAGTAAAGAAGGTCAGACGGACCCGTAATAGACTTAGGAGACAGCTAAATAAGTACCCAAATGATGAAGATATACAAAGAAAATTAAAAAAGGCCAACAACAAATTGAGAAAATTAATTTGGAACTAAAAAAATAAAATTAATTAGGGATTGTGGGCAAAAATCTTCTATGCCAGTAATCAAGTGAACTCAAGGGAGTTCTGGAAAGTGATTAACGGATTAACCAGCCCAAATAAATCTGTAGTCACATCCTCCTTAACTGAAAAGGAATGGTCCATATATCTCATAAAAATCCTAAATCCTAATATAGAAGTGAATATTGAGGAACACAAATCAGTTACGAAAGAAAACAAACACTTAAGGACAGATAAGATCGATGTAGAATGTGACGCAGAAATCCCTATTACAGAAAGCCAACTCGTAAAACTAATAAAGAACCAAAAAAATGGAGCACCGGGACCCAATGGCATTCCGTTTTCTCTTTACAAAGAAGAACCAGATTACTGGGCTATTTATTTGACAAAGGTATTTAATGAAGTCATACGAACAGGGATGGTCCCAAAATCATGGAGAGGTTCATTGATATCTCAATTATAGCTTGATTACCCTTCAAGATACTGATGCAAAATTGTTCGTAGGGCTTTTATTATCCAGTTTGACTGACTGGGTAAAGGATAAAAGGATACTGCCAACGACCAAACTTGATTTATCAAAGGTTTAGGAACCTCAACAAAAATATAGATTCGATCTGTATTAATGCATAAGGCACTTTTAGTTAAACAACGTTTGTATTTTTGTTTCGTCGACTTCAAATCGGCCTTTGATTGTGTGAACAGGCACCATCTGTGGAAAAAACTTGAAGAGCAAGGAATTCCAAACTTATTATTGAGAATGATACAATTACTGTACACTGACACCTGGATTAGAGTAAGAATTGGTGACGGGCAAACATTAACCAACAAGATACTTACAACGGGAGGTCTAAAACAAGGGTGTGTCCTTGCACCTCTGCTATTTAATCTTTTTTTAGCGGACCTTTCAACTACATTGAATAAGGTAAATGCACATCCGCCTAGATTAGCAGATAAACAAATATCTAATCTCCTTTATGCAGACGATGTTGTACTTATAAGTCACACCAAAGTTGGGTTGCAAAGGCTAATTGATTGTCTATCAGTGTATGCAAAACAAAATGATATGGTGATAAATGAAACAAAGACCAAAGTAATGGTAGTTACGAAAAATATAAGGCTAAAAAATAAATATAATTGTAACCTGGAGGGAACGAAATTAGAACAAGTTGATTCCTACCGGTATCTTGGAGTTATATTCAACGATAATGGAAATTTTCTCCCGCAAAAAAGAGAAATTACAAGAAAAGCTAATACTATGACTGCAGCCTTTAGGATAATTCAGAATTCAATATCTGATTTGTCTTTTCCTCCTTTACTAAAGATCATCTCAGCAAAGCTATTACCTACACTAACATATGGTTCTGAGGTATTAAATGGAAAAGACGCAGAGATTATTAATAATGCAATTTCAAAAACGTACAAAATCTTATTTTCCCTGCCAAAAAATGCTTCGCAAGCTCAGGTGAGGCTCGAATTTGGCATAAATAACCAGCTTCTAGCAAGAAAAGGACAAGCTCTTAAAGTTTTGGAATCGAGTAAAAAATGACCAAGAAAATGTCCCAGCTATTATGGCAAGAAGTCAAATATAATAAGAAGCTGCAGGCTTGGTCCTACCTAAATAAAGCAAAAGAAGAATTTGGTGTAATATCGATCTGGGAGAATACGATTACCCAAGAAAGTTTAAAAAAAACAATTAACAAACTTACCAATCATTTTTCTCTGATAAAAGATAAGGATATATTTGCGAAAAGAAAACATGCATGGCCAATCATAAATGGATATATCAAAAAACATGTCCAAGAATATTGAGAAATACCATGGTCATTGAAAAACAAGAAAATCTTTATCAGAGCACGCTTTGGGTTACTGCCGGGTGTATGTCATGTACCCATATGGAAAAAAACCGCAATCAATACGGATTGTAGATTATGTAAATGTGGTAACGAGAATATTATACATTTACTATGTCTTTGCCCTGGGTTAGAAAAGGAAAGGAAAGCCATTTTAAAGAGACTATTTAATGAACGTGGACTAAGGTCATGCAGACAAGCAGTGATGGCATGTCTAAACTCTAAAGATATATTCATGATTTCTGCATTTGTAAAATTTTTGAGCACTGTGGGTAAAAAATTAGGGGAATAATAATTTATTCTACTTTTTCATATATTGTATATTGTATTAGAGGCATGATAGCAATTGTGATTTTAGCGTTTTAATGTTTTTATATTTGAGGATATTTTAACCATTTTTTGTAAGATTTTAATTAATCACACAAATAAACTTGAACTTGAACCTTCACGAATAGTTCTCTGTGTCATATCCCAAAGTATAAAATAGTCCTTTGTCTCATATAAGCTGCTTTAATGAATTTCAACTGGTATTTGTCATCTGTTGCCTTGCATTGAAGTGCTCTGTCCAACAATGTATGACATAGATTGTGATATAATCTGCTGACTTCTAGAGTTTCTCAGATATTTGATACTCTGATGGGTGCTATTGTGTTACTTTGTTAGTGTGTACTCTATCCAATGTTTTATGATGGATCTCAACCAATACTGTGAGAATAACTCATGGTTTTCTTCTCTTTGTTTTAATCACAGGAGTAAAGGAAAGGGGTCAATTTAGAGAAATGTGCCTCAAGCAAACAGTACTTCTTCTTCCCCCTTACCTTTTCTTCGTCATCACTACGGTGGGGGGCATCTTTGAACAGATAAGAAATCTCTTATTTTCTTATGAAATTTCATTGTACTATGAATTTAATTTCATTGCTCTCATAGGATAGGAAGATTCACGGGGAATAACTTCACTGCTTTACGGTCACTAGATCGAAACCCTCCCCGCTTTTGTTGTTGTGGAATTTTGGTTTAGAAATGGGTCTTGGCAGTTGTTAACCAGAGTGTTCGATGGTAGCCTCCTCCTCTATCCCATTCGCACATGTACATCCCTCACCCTCGCTATATCCCCCCCCACCCCAAACTTGGCCCTAGGCACTGGCAGAAAACAGGGAGTGCCAGCCAAGTATGTTAACAGAGCCCACCAGAAAGGTATCCAAAACCGGCACTATGCTGCGATTTCCTCCTACCTAAGTTTTGGTATTTCATTGGCTTACTCGGTGGCCATCACCAAATTCCATACCGGCACTATGTCGTGAAGTTTCTCAGGGTATAACAGGAGCTTATCTGTACCGGCACTTGCCATGTAGAACCAAAGGGGCAGCCACAGACTGATTTGACATAGTGATCAGTTATACCACGGACTGATATATATGACAAACAGTTTGTTTCAACATCCCACGTGATGATTTGTAAATTTGGAATTAATGAAATACTTTAAATATTTGGATTTCATTAAGTTTTCTTCACTTTTGCAAATCACTAATTGTCAAAAATCGAGAGTGGTGACCTGACTAGGTTGAACCTCATATTAATCACATGTTTTATTTTATGTTGTGCGAATAACAACTTTATACTTTGTGGTTTACTGTAAAGATATTGCAATGACAGTAGTATAATTTAAATTAGAAGAGTGGAACAATAAAGTTTTGTTAAGGCACTATGCACTTCTAACCACTCCAAAATGGCTGCCATATTAACGTGTAGATGAATTCATCCATCACAGTCCCATGTTTATGTTTACACTCTATTTGTATGGCAGCCAATACCCAGAATACAGTGTGTGAACAAGCTTGCCTTGCAAGTTAAACGCGTAACTGATTAAACCATCTGCTGATGAGGAATACAAGTCTGAGTGATCGCTTTATTTTGGAACTGTTTATGAAGTAAATGCCCGGCACGTTCCACCGGCCACAGCGATCCTCTACCTAGGGCGAGGGTGGACTGAAGGAGCAACGTAGCTGCAACACGGAACTGAGTCTCTCGGGGCCGGCAGTTTGTGCCCACTTATATCACTGTGAACAGCATCGGAGACTCGGAGTCTTATACTGTGGATTTATTTGAGAATTGAGGAAGAAACAGTGTTTGCAAATAAGGAGAGCTTCTTGGAGCTCACAATACATGCCTGAGATCAAAGACAGGCACTGGGAAACTGAGCCAGCAAGGAAACGAGTGTATGAATGCACGATCGGCTGAAAGGAAAGTGCAGAGATCAAAGACAGGCACCGGTGAACTGAGCCAGCAATGAAACAAGTATGTGAATGGGTGACCGGCTAAAAGGAAAGTGCGAGAGATGACCCACAAGTATTCACAGGAAGAACACCCGCACCAGAGAAGAAGACCTGGCGCACCCGAGAGGTAGGCACTCCTGAAAGGCAGCACAGGTGTACTGGGATCAGGAGGGAGACGGGTCGAAGGACGCGTGTCCTTCTCGCCTTCCTGCCCGTTTGCGGGGGGGGGATCAAGGAGGACACTCCAGGGGGTGAGGGCAGAATTACAGATAGTAAATCCCTTTCTGTCCTAATCAAGATGTGTGTTTCCCGCAAAGTGAACCGAATAGTTGACATTTACACTAACTTGCTCACTAGAAATGGTCCACCCCGAGAGATGGGAGCTAAGAATTTTCCTGAATGTTTAAAATGACTCAATGGTTACTGAGCAGCATGGACTGACTCAAATTAAGCGCGCAAACAATATAAGAACAAACAATTTTCCTAACATTGTCTCACGGAGGTACTGAGGATTTTCCCCTGGCTATAACAATTACTGAGAAGTCCGGACCAACGCAGTAGGGTATGAAGATCGAGTAGAACACTCGCGCAGGTACAACCTACACCACTGAGGATCCCTAGCCTACCTCCACATTTGAGCACATCTAGTTGGAGAGATCTCAAGCCATACCCGGGCTGCTGTTTTAAGAGATTAAAGTAAGCCCAACACAAAGGATATAAACGAGCAGCAGGAACCTCCACACCCAAGGAGGGGAGGTACTCCCATCAGCTCCTTCTCCAGTATAAAACGCATTCCACAAAAACCCTATTATTTTGGTTAGAGTACGATAATTGACTGCTCGAAGAGAATTAGCCATTAGCCCCTACCGCAGAGATATGGATGAAGAATCAGAGAGAAGGGCAGCTGACCTTAGTCTCTTTGCAAAAGCAACCAATAAAAGGCAACTGAAAACAGAGCCACAAGCAAAAGATAGCACCTTACAAGATAAACTAAGAAGACTGGAAAAACTGAACAAGTCGGAGACATCAAAATGGTGGGAACGCATTTCCCTACAGGACTATATTGAAAATGATATGGTACCCAGAGAACTACGCATATATACAACCCTATCATACGAATCACCTAACCCCAAAATGCTGGAAGAGTGGGTGAACAACTCTGCAAAAAGTTCCAAACAAATGTTGACCATCCTAATGCAGTATGCATGGGAAGATAGAGAGGGAATTCTAAGGGATCTTAGAATATTGGAAGATGAACTAAAAAGTCATAAGGAGCAGGAAATTATCAAAAGATACGTTGAGGAATTGAAAACAAAACTAAAGACCTATGAAGCCGACATAAAAGCACAAAAACAATGAAAACTTCATAGAGACTGTGTGGACTATGAGAGTGGTAGAATACTTACCTACAGCCACAAGTATGACCACCTTTACGAGAAGATTTCACTAGGGGAACCAATTGAAAATCTAACAGACAATGCCAGTGGTATTGAGTCAATAACCAGCAGTGACACTGAAGGAGAAATCTCGCAGGCACCGAACAGAGCGCAAGGAAAAGAGTTGGGCACGAAAATACAACCAACTTTTTTAGATGAATATCGCCTCCTACGAACAGCGAGGCAAACCCCAAGGACTGTCCAGCCAACCAAGACACAAGGGAGAGGATGAGGTAAACAGGGCCACGGACGAGGACAGCGACAGAGGAAACTGAAGAGGAAGGGGACGAGGAAAGAGGCTCATGCAAACAAAGCAGGCAAGCCTGAAGATACAGACCTAATGGATGACTTTATGGTAAACAAAACAATCATTGACCTGTCCCACAGACCACTCTCCCTAGCTGGAAAGAGTACTCTTTGCCTTGGACTGTCCTTCTGCCCGACTAACACCTTTAATCACTCAGAGACAAGAATAGACATTTTTAAATTCGTCAGGAATCTTAAACTCGAAAAATTACATACTATCAGGGGAAACCAGTCCGAAGAAAATCTAGGGCATAATCTCCCAAGTGAAACAATCAGAAGCAATAAACATAATACGTATCTGAGCATCAGAGACAGGGACGCCTTAATAGCTATGTAGGACCTCTGTACTGAAACAGGGCTAGATCCCATTGAAGAAAATGATAGACTGAGGACTGATCAACCAGCTATGACCAACTTTAAACCAAAATCAGTCTTTCTTCCACTCATGCCACATGATAACGTAGATGCCTTTTATGAAACAACAACTAAAGATCTAACAGATTTCAGAATCAGAAACAGAAATCGAAATACCCGCACAATTTCACCAAAGAACAATGGGGAATGATAAAATCCTTCTCAGATGATGATAATATCATCATTCGCCCCGCTGACAAAGGAGGAAACATTGTGCTCTAGGACAGGGCGGCTTACATTACAGAAGCAGAAAGGGAAGTTGGAGATACTAGGTTTTATGTCAAAACCAATATGCAAGATTATAATGACAGCATTACCAAGATATGGAGCATGCTTGCCACTTGGAGAGACCTTGGTATCCTCCAATGAGAAGAATACTGCTATTTGAAATGTGACTACCGAGAACACCTATATTTTACCTATTGCCAAAGGTCCACAAGAATGCCACCTTACCACCGGGGAGACCCATCGTCTCATCCATCGGTTGTGTCTCCAAACACATCTCTGAATATATTGATCACATCCTGAGGGGATATTTTGATGTCCTTGCCATCCTATATCAAAGACACAAAGGACTTTCTAGGAAAAATCAGCAATACCATATGGGAGGAAGACTATCTCCTCATTACTATGGACGTCAATTCACTCTACACCATTATCGACCATACTTTAGGCATACAATGCTGCCAACATTTCCCGAATACTCGAAGAATCTGCTACCTAGAACATACAGAAATGCTATTGGAACTTACGAAATTTTGTCTTTGTAACAATATGTTTATCTTTAATGCTACAATGTACAAGCAAGTCCTCAGTACAGCGATGGGGACTTGTTTTACCCCTAGCTGTCCCAACTTGTTCTTTGGAGTATGGGAAGAGGAAGTTCAGAGAAATCTCACCGTCAATAACATAGAGAACAAAGTGGTCCAATGGTACAGTTATATCGATGACCTGTTCGTGATATGGAAAAGGAGTGAGGAGAGTGCTAGGAATGTCATCAAAAAACTCAATGACAACACCTTTAACCTCAACCTCACATATAGGTTAGGTGTGGACGGTGGCAGCGTCTACCCGAGCTGCTTGGCTACGGTACAGGAAGCGTGTAAAGTCAGCTAGATAATTGCGCCCTATACTGTAAAGTGTTGATGATTTTACTGTTCTAATTGTTTTAATCGGACAAATACTTTTTAGGCTAAGACATTGCACTTTTCACTTTTAGCTCCCCACTTACTTACTCGTACTTGCTGCTAGGGAAGTCTGGGTTCAGCCAACAGCCTGCACGCCTCGGTCCGACTCGGTGATTAACACCGTTGAGCGGAGGGCGGACAGGCAGACCCAAGCACTTCCGCATCACCAGCGGTTAGCGCTCTAGCTCCGGAGTCGCAGGACTATAAAGGGTGCTCGTCACTCTAAGCGCGCAGCGGTTGCGCGCAGGGGTGTGCCTAAGAACTCGCCTAAGACAAGCCAAAGAGAAGCCCGTCTACGCCCGTCCGCGACCGGACGAGGCTAGGGGCTAGACGTTATGGCCGTGATTGCGGCTCCAACGGCTGCCCATCTGAAACCCCGGGTAAGATATTCCCCAGCAGACCTGCTGCGCATTCGTAAATTCGTGCTTCAGGGCTGTACGGGTGGGGTAGGGGAGGGCAGTCTTCCTGAGGGCCCTCATTCATGTCAGAAATGTCAATACATAGCTTCCATCGATCACCGGCAAAATGCTGTGCAGGACTTACCATCTATAACTACTCTGCCTTTGGATTCCTGTAAGAGCCGGAATCTCCTCTGTAACATTAGATCTCTGTCTAAACACTACAGTGAGGTGTGGGATATGATTGCTTCGACTCAACCTGACCTCTGTTTCCTAACAGAAACATGGTTAAAATCATACTCTGTCCCAGCCATCACATTAGGGATCCCAGAGGGCTATAAAATTGCCAGACTCGATAGGCCTGTCAAGACAGGGGGAGGTATTGCTATTGTGTATAAAAATAACCTATCAGTCTCTATTTTGGAGGAAATGAGCACTACTGATTTAGAAATCCTTGTCTTTAAAGTCAGCATCTCGATGAAAACCAGCTATAAGGGGGCATTGGTTTATCGCCCCCCTGGGCCTTATACCTCCTCTAATCTCCTGCTACTGGAGATACTAGCCAGACATGTGGACACCGAGAAGGATTTCTTACTCTTAGGAGATTTTAATGTGCATAGCGACTTGAAAGATAATGCTGAGGCGCTATCCTTATTAAACGACATGTCCCTGATGGGATTAACCTTGATGAATACGGGTCCCACACACTCTGCAGGACATACTTTGGATCTTATATTTTCCAACAAACCTAATACCCTGCAATGTGCCTCTTCTACTCAGGTCAATTGGACAGACCATTTTGTCCTGGAATTTTTTATCTCTCACGTAGACAAAGTTCCCCCCAAGGCACAAGTCCTTCCTACCAGGCGTCGGCCATGGCATAAGATCACTTCGGAGAACTTCCAGGAGCACTTTGCCGATCCTCCTTTTTGCCCTGGAACTAATGTAGATAAGGCATTGGACCGCTATAATCAGGCCATATCGCAGGCAATAAATAGGATTGCGCCTATGAAAACATATAAACCTCGCCTAGCACGCAAACAGGAGGTATGGTTTACAGAACAACTGAGATCCCTCAAACAACAGGCTAGGAGATTAGAAAAAGTGTGGAGATCGACCCACGAGGACACTGACAAGAATTATTTTTGGATAGCTCTAACTAAATATCACAAAGAAATTCGTCATGCTCGGAAATCCCATATACAGGCTCTTCTTACAGCTGCAGGGAATTCCCCTAGGATCTTATATCAAACCCTACATTCATTTGTCAAACCAGCAGCCTGTGAAACTCAGGAGCTAGCCTCACAACAACTTTGTAACGAGGTGGCCCAATTTTTCACAAATAAAATAAATAAGATCCATGACGATATCTCAAATTCCAATCTATCTAATATCGGAGATACATCAGCTGTTCTGGAAAAGGAACCAGAGAGGGGAACTATGTCTTTATCTTCCTTCTCTCCTATCTCCCTGATTGATACTGAGGGTTATCTTGGCCAGATAAAAAGCGGCAGTCCCTCAGACATAATGCCTGCTAGAATTATCTCGAAAGTAGGGAAAAGTCTGAGTCCGCAAATTCAAAATCTTATTAATCTCTCCCTAACTGAGGGTCAAGTCCCTGGGGAATGGAAAAAAGCGCTGGTGAGGCCCATTAGAAAAAACTCTTCCATCCCTGGACTGACTTATCCAACCTAAGGCCCATCTCGCTACTCCCTTTTTTGGGGAAGGTGATAGAGAAACATGTAAATAAACAGATTTCACATTACATTGAACAATTTGGTCTGCTAGATAGTTCGCAGTTTGGCTTTAGACCTAAACACAGCACTGAATCTGCCCTGCTATCTGTGACAGACGACCTTCACATGTATCAGGACCGAGGGTACTCGGTGATCCTGGTACTGTTGGATTTATCAGCGGCGTTCGATACTATATCTCATAAAATCTTAATCGAACGTCTGGCCGCTATTGGGATTGAGAGCTTAGCGTTAACCTGGCTAAAGAGCTTTCTATCTGACCACACCCAAACTGTCAGCATGGGCCCATTTCGGTCAAAAGAATCTTATATTACCAAGGGGGTGCCACAGGGCTCTTGTCTAAGCCCCACTCTTTTTAACATCTATGTGGCACCCCTGGCCAGCATACTGAGAAACTTCGGGTTTGTCCCCGTCTCCTATGCTGATGATACGCAGCTCGTATTCCCTTTTAAACATCTTACCAACGAAGTGGGGACAGCCTTCTCAGATGGCATGAAAGCTGTTGCGAGTTGGATGAGGTCCAATTACCTTCAATGCAATGTGAATAAAACAGAAGTAATGCTATTTGGGGAGGTTAAAAATCTGTGGACTCCTGAGTGGTGGCCAAGTGAACTCGGTAAGGTACCTGAACCCAAGCTGGTTGTAAAGAACCTAGGGGTTCGTCTTGACCGGGAGCTCACCCTTAAACAACATGGTAATTGGGTGATCAGACAATGTCTTCATGCTATTGGATTATTACGCAAAGTGTTCCCACTATTACCTGATTACACTAGGAAAACCTTGGTACAGGCTTTAGTGCTGAGTCGCCTGGATTATTGCAATGGGCTCCTATTGTCAGCTAACCAGGGAGTCTTAGAGAAACTCCAGGTGATTCAGAACACTGCGGCGAGACTTGTGCTGAATGCCCCTCCAAAAACACGCTTCAAACCACTCCTCGACAGTCTACACTGGCTCCCAATCCATAAGAGGGTTACTTTTAAGACATGCTGCCTTATTCACAGAACCCTACATGGATCCGGACCCTCCTATTGGAGAGACAAATTCATTCCCTACAACCCTATTCGAATTCTTAGGTCCAGTAACCAACTCTTACTCAAAGTACCCACCATTAAGAGGAGCAGACAGGGCGGGAAAGCCCTATCAGTGGTAGGCCCAACACTATGGAACAATCTACCGTTTGAGCTCAGGCAATGCTCAGAATTCCTGGTCTTTAGGAAAAAGCTTAAAACGTTTTTGTTCTAGTAACTATCTATCATTTTAGGAGTATATGGCCAAGTTGAGCTGAATTGTACCATTGCGCCTCCTGTAGCGGTAAAGATCTCTTCCCTCTATGCGCAGAGATACTCTCCAAGAGTCGATTCTAGCGCGATACAAATCCATAAATAAAATAAAATAAAATAAATATACCATGAGTAGAACACAAACTGAATTTCTTGATGTCATGGTTGAAGTTAAAAATATTTGACTCAACACTAAGCTCCATAGAAAAGCCACAGCTGGGAATAGTCTTCTCTATGCTCTCAGCAGCCACCCAGAGAATTTGAAATGGAGCATTCCATTCGGGGAACTGCTGAGAGCAAGGAGAAACTGCAGTAACCAAGAAGACTTCCTTACAGAACTAGAACACATGCTTACTAGATTCAGGGAAAGAGGATACCCCATGTGGATGCTCAAAAAAGTAAAAGAAAAGGTCGGTAAGATCAAAAGGGTGTCAGCGCTGATCAAGAGCGCCTACCGGACGTACAGCCGTCAGAGAACTACAAAGACCAGAAACCTCGGCTGTATGAAGGCGGGGCCAAAACAGGGTAAATACGCGACTCAGGAGCCAATCGAGGCGCGTAATACTGGATTGTGAAGCACGTTGGTTTCGACGCCCATCACCGAGCGAGGAAGACGCAAGTGTTCGCGTCTGCGGCCTCGGAGGGGAGCTGGTACGTGGCCGTGCTAAGAAAACCGCCGAGAGACACCCGGCTTCGGATTGCTTGGTTCCGACATCACGGAACACCCACGCGGGACGCTGATGTAAGCGTCGCCGCGTTCCAAGACCTCAGGATTATCACGAGGTTCGGGGGGAGATGCATTGGCCACCGGACTGAGAGAACGCCGCCTTGGAACGTTTGGAAACAGGTATCCCCGGAACGAGAGAGAGAAGGGGGCTGTTCAACTACTGGCAAGTAAGCGCGTAAGGCGTGTGGTTTTGCGAGACATTTCCTTTTTCTTCGCCCTCGTTGTTCATGAAAGAAAGAGCGGTAGAAATAGGAAATACGAGACTCTGTTACTTTATGCTCGCCGTGTGCTGGGAAGAAGGAGAGTTCAAACATTTGTATCCCTGGCGCTCTCTTTCATATTCTGATAAAGCGACTACTGGAATCGTTTCAAGACATTTGTGCTGGAGTACTTAACAGGGAGGGGGACCATAGAGTATCATGGAGGGATTCGCTTAAGTGTGTTCGGAACATAGGCGAAGGGCAAACCGGGGAAAGTAGAGGGAGAAGAGACTGAAATATATGGTTGGAGTTAGAGGGGGAGTGTCCTCTCAGTTTGCGTTTAACGCTGTGCATGTAACAGAGTGTCTGAGGTGCCACAGTACATTTAGTGAGACCTAATGAGAGTAGGTTGTTATTGTGGTTTATCTTCTTTGTTTTTCTCACTTCCTATCATTTCAGAACTCCCCATCCCTGCGGTACCCATCCTCTTCCTTTTCCCTCGCCTGATTGTTCTGGTACTCTGTGTTACTATAACCAGAGCCGGAAACGTCGGGGGGTGGAACCCTTGTGCATCACTCAAATCTACAGGAACGACGGCGGTCGTGACAAAGGGAGGAGACTCTAGAGAATAAACCACCAGCGGAGGAAGACACCATCACTAGGGTGATCTCCAAATATACTAAAGAGTCCAGAAAAATATCGAAGAATCTAAATATTTTACCCATATTAACAATACCATGTCTCTTCTGAATGACACCATGTCTCTTCTGAAAACCATCATACACTTATGTATATATATTACCTACTGGCGGTCGCCAGTAGGTAGTTATAGTTAGGATCTATTTTCTATTCAAAAAGCGTTTTTTGTTTTGCCAATATCTTTGGCGCCGGTTGACGAATCTTCTCAAAAGTTGCAAAACAAATGGGGCGCTCCGGGCAGCTCCGGTCTTGAAAGTTTTGGGGTGATTCGTCAAGAGGGGGCTGAGAAAAAAGGGGGGTCCGAAAACACGTATTCCCCATGTTAATTTCCATAGACACGGCTACAGCCCGAACTGCTGAACGGAATTACACCAAATTTGGCAAAAAAGTAACCCTTGGTTCAGAAAGAGACCTTCTTTTCAAAAAGAAAAATACTGATATCTGAGCACCGAGGAGGAGTTGCGAACCCTCCCGGCACGAGCTTCACTCTGATTGACTGCCAACACTCCAAGCCAGGAAGTGTTGGTAGCCATCTTGTGACTCGGTATCCGAGTCACAAGAAAAGAGTAAATAAAAAGGTGAAAAACAAGAAAAGGGGGCAGGGTAGAAACACCCTGACCCCCTAGGCCTGCTCAGTGGGTCCCACAAGAACCCCCAGGGCCAAAAAAAGCATTTTTTTTTTTAATCGGCCGCGAATCGGCTGAGAAAATAAAAAGAAGCGAAGAACGGGCTCCTGCGCTTTGTTTTTGAAAGCCCCCGGGTGGGCCAGGTCCCGGAAGCACTCACCAATTAATTTGCGGGGGCCCGTCGGGGCTCCCACACCCCCGGGGACTGCCACCTCCCCGGGGCTTATTTAATAGTATGTGGGGGGCACTGCGGCCCCCGCAGCCCCGGGGACCGTCACCTCCCAGGGGCTTTAAAGAAAATGCGTGGGGGGTCCCAATTCCCCCCCACGCTGCCCTGGGGACCACCACCTCCCCGGGACATTGATAATGAAATGCGGGGGCATGCGGCCCCCCTCGCAGTCCCGGGAACCGCCACCGTCCCGGGGCTCCATTTTTAAATTTAGAAGATGTGTGGGGGAAGAGCCCCCCCCACACACCCAAGGGACCACCACCTCCCTGAGGTGCAAACTCATAAAAAATGCAGGGGTCTTAGCGTGCCCTGCGGTTCATCACCTCCCCGGGGCTTTAAAGACTCATTAAAAATGTGGGGGTCTGTAGTGGGCCCTGTGGACCACCACCCCCAGGACTGGCTCCTGCAATGTCCCGGGGTGCCCACCCCCGGGACATTGCCGCTTGCTATGGCAGGGTGATAGACATGCGGCTTCCGCCCTGTCATAGCAAACTCTGCTTTGCTTCATTGAAGCGAGAGCAGGAAAACCTGCTCTCGCTTCAATGAAGCAAAGCAGATTGCTTTTGAGCAAGGGGAGCTGCATGTTAGCAGCTCCCCTTGCTCAAAAGCAATGCCGGCTCCTGCAGGAGACGGGGAGCCGGCGGGACCGTGGGGCATTGGGCCTCCCCCCATGGTCCCCAATGCACAGGGCCGGCCCCGGGAACGGGGCCAAGCGCCCCCCCCCCACCGCGTTAATTTAAAAAAAATGGCCGGGTCAATAGTGGCCCAGGGAAGAGGGGCCACGTGGCCCCCCTTTCCTATAAATACATTAAAAAAAGGAGGCCATGCCCCGGGGGATGCTGGCCCCAGGGCATGGCCTCCCCCGCCTGTTTTTAAAAAAAAGGGTCAGGCCCTGGGGGATTGGGTCCCCAGGGCCCCAAAAATAGCAAAAAAAGGGGGGCCGCACAGCCCCCCTTTAAAAAAAAAAGAAAAAATCAATCCGACATCTCGCCGGAGGCCACGCCCTCTTTCTCCACCACTCTGCAAATGCGCCCCTTGTGTGTTGTTACTTGGGGAATTAATTCCCCTTGAATAGTGAGGGCCCCTGGGGGCCAAATAGCCCACCAGGTACCTCCAATATGCGCCACAGAGCTGTGTTGCAGGGAGGTGGTCCGAGGCCATGCCCTTTTTTACACCACTCTGCAAACACTCCTCTTGGTGCACTGCTGGTGGGGCGATGAGGTTTTCTTGTGTCCTGAGGACCTCAGGACACAAGTGGACTTTATCTCTCTTAAGAGTCAAGAAAAATATCGATGATTCTGAATCAAAACTGGAACATCTTAGGGAGTTATTCTGTTATAGGCCGGAATCTACCAGCAAGGCCTCACGTTACATGAAGGAAAAGCAAGAATCTCAGAGACTGGCTAGTGAAAGGAGATATCACTAAGACACGGGTAGAACCACACTCTGGTCTGCAGGGGGTTTTCCCCTGCGGCCATTGCAAGGCTTGCTGCAACAGCACCAGGAAGAAATCATCCAAAACACCAACAGGGGACCGAAAGATCACCCAATTCCTCACTTGCAGCACAACTTTCACAATCGATGTTTTAGAGCGGCCATGCAAATTGCTGTATATAGGCAGCACTACATTGGCCACCAAGAAGAGGGTCCTTGAATATATGAGACCTATCAGCAACAAGGACCCCCACTACCCTGTGGCAAGGCACTTTGCTGAATACCACCTCTCTAATAATTCCCTCCTTACATACTACACCATAGAACAGATAGCGCAGAACCATAGGGGAGTAAATAGAGCGTTACAGCTCATTCCATTGCTCTCATAGGATAGGAAGATCCACGGGGAATAACTTCACTGCTTTACGGTCACTAGATCGAACCCCCCCCCCTTCCCTTTTGTTGTTGTGAAATTTTGGTTTAGGAATGGGTCTTGGCAGTCGTTAACCAGAGTTTTCGATGGTAGCCTCCTCTATCCCATCAGCACATGTACATCCCTCACCCTCGATATATCCTCCCCAACCCCACCTCGACCTTGGCCCTAGGCACTGGCAGAAAACAGGGAAGCCAGCCAAGTACATTGGCAGAGCCCATCAGAAAGGTATCCAAAACCGGCACTATGCCGCGATTTTCTTCTACCTAAGTTTTGGTATTTCATTGACTTACTCTGTGCCCATCACCAAACTCAATACAGGCACTAACTCATGAAGTTTCTTGGGGTATAACAGGGGCTTATCTGTACCGGCACTTGCCATGTAGAACCAAAGGGGCAGCCACAGACTGATTTGACATACCGATCGGTTATACCACAGACTGATATATATGACAAACAGTTTGTTTCAATATCCCACGTGATGATTTGTAAATTTGGAATTGATGAAATACTTTAAATATTTGGATTTGATTACGTTTTTTCACTTTTGCAAATCACTAATTGTCAAAAATCGAGAGTGGTGACCTGACTAGGTTCAGCCTCATATTAATCATATGTTTTATTTTATGTTGTGTGAATAACAACTTTATACTTTGTAGTTTACTGTAAAGATATTGCAATGACAGTAGTATAATTTAAATTGAAAGAGTGGAACAATAACGTTTTGTTAGGGCACTATGCACTTCCAACCACTCCAAAATGAATGCCATATTAACGTGTAGATGGATTCATCCATCAGAGTCCTATGTTTATGTTTTCACTCTATTTGTATGACAGCCAATACCCAGAATACAGTGTGTGAACAAGCTTGCCTTGCAAGTGAAACACGTAACAGATTAAACCATCTGCTGATGAGGAATACAAGTCTGAGTGATCACTGTTGGATCACCGTGCTGGTACAAATATCCTACCACCCAGCATTCCCCTCTGTCTCCCGAGTAAAATGATAGCTCACTTGTGTGGAACCTAAACAACCCAGACATTTCTGAAAACTAGACACCCGTGGGAGTCCAGGGAGATGTGGCTTATGTTGATCCCCTAACATTTTCCTTCCAAAAATCGGTTGCAACCCTCAAATTTAGCTAAAAATGTGGAACTGTTTATGGTATATATATATATATATATATATATATATATATATATATATATATATATATATATATTATCTACTGGCGGTCGCCAGTAGATAGTTATAGTTAGGACCGTGTTTCCATTGGAAATCCGCAACATTCTATTTGGAATAACTTTGGCGCCGGTCGACGAATCCTCGCGAAATTTTCAAAACTAATGGGGCGCTACACTCCGCTCCTACCCTGAAAGTCTCGAGGGGATTCGTCAAGCGGGGGCTGAGAAAAAAGGGGGGTCCCAAAACACATTTTCCCCATGCATTTTTCCATAGGACCTTTAGACACAGCTACAGCCCGAACGGCTGAACAGAATTACTTGAAATTTGACAGAGAGGTAGTCCTCAGGTCAAGGATGTGCCTTTTGTAGGTCTGGTGTAAATCTGTTCAGTAAGTCCTGAAAAAATAGCATTTAAATCAATATATATATCTGTAAGCGCGCTCCGTGCGCTTACCGTAAGCTTACCGTACGCGTACGGTGCCGTGCGCGAGCTCAATTCTGAGTGGTGGTTACATGACTGTAAACATTCGAATCGGTCGAAATCAGGAAGTGTCGGCCGCCATTTTCTGTCTCTCGCACTGAGAAACAAAGGTGGGGAACGTGAAACGGGGGCAACGAAGAGAGTTGCAGACCCCCTAGTGTTTGTCAGGGGGTCCAAGAAGGACCCAAAAGTACGAAAAATAAATTTAATAATTTTAAAAAAAAATCGCGGGGTACGCGTACGGTAAGCTTACCGTATGCGCACGGCAAAAAAAATAATAAAAAAAAAATAAAGAAGTAACAATCACATTTATTAAATAAATTAAAGGACCCACAATGGAGAAAAAAACAAATGTTACTGCGTAAAAAAAAGGGAGGTGCGCACGGCATGGACTGCGCCACAGCGCGCGCACGGTGCGCGAAGCGCACCGTGCGCGCAGGGTGTGCGCATAGTGAAGAACCAGAAAAAAAAAAAAAATACATAACTTAGCATTTAAAAAAACGTACAAATTCACTGAAAAAAACCATAGGTTTCACACACGTTATAGTTAGGAATTATCATTTACAAAACCTTGCAAATTCACTTAAAAAACCATAGGTTTCACACATGTTATAGTTAGCTGTACATTTCACTCGTAAAAAACCAATGAAATTCCACGTTATAGTTAGATCAGGTAACTATAACTTGCGCAACCGCAATCCACAATGTGTAATTTCAGATGTCATCATTGATGTCATGAGTGATGTCACTGACCATGTCATGAGTGATGTACTATGTGACGTCATCAGCAGTTTATTGTGGGCGCGCAAGCTATAGTTACCTGATCTAACTATAACGTGGAATTTCATTGGTTTTTTTACGAGTGAAATGTACAGCTAACTATAACATGTGTGAAACCTATGGTTTTTTAAGTGAATATATATATATATTCACTGAAAAAACCATAGGTTTCAGGGGTGTTATAGTTAGCTGGACTTTTCACTTGTACAAAACCATTGAAATTCCCCCGTTATAGTTAGTTCAGCTAACTATAACTCGGGCGCCCGCAATGCACTGCTGATGACGTCACATATTACATCACTCATGACATGGTCAGTGACATCACTCATGACATCACTGATGACATCTCAAATGACATCACTGATGACATCACTGATGACATCATCCAGTGAATGTGTGTTTTTCTGAAAATTAAATATGTTTTATATATGTATATCTCAAGGTCGATGGAAGAATAAATGGGTATATAAGTGTCTAAATGGATGATTTGTTTTTGAAAAATTGATTGTGTAACTGACTGATTAAGTGTATCATAGTGAATACATGGCTTAGTGAGTAATGTTTAAATATGTAAATATCTGTATCAGTCTCTCACTTTGTGTATAAGTGGCTGCATGGGTTGGTGAGTAGCTACATGGGTGTCTATATAGGTTATTAGTTGTTTTTTTGAGTATCAGTCTGAGTGTCTGCATGGTTCGGTGGGGGGTATTACGTAGTGCATAGGTGCATGAATGAGTGACTCACTGTTTGTATGTGTTGAACACAGCATGTGTGCAGGACTGTATGGGTGGATGAGTGTGTGTATGGGTGTGTTAGTGAGTGAATGACTGTCTCGGTAGTGTCTTTATGAGTAACTACATATGTTTTAAACTAGTATATGTGACTATTGGTGTATATATGTGAGTATATGTGAGAGTGAGAGATTGAAAGAGTTCCTGTATGAATAAGTATGTGTTTCTATAAGTGATTGTTTAAAAGACTAAGTATGTGTAAGTTTCCGTAGAAGTAAGTATGGTGGTGTGTGTATAACTGTATATGCAAGTAAATGTATGTTTGATTCTTTATTAGCATGCGTGACTATGTGTGTGAGTAACTCTATGGATGAGTGGCATTGTGTAACAGGATGTATAGGTGTATGAGTACATATGATGAGTGAGTACATGTATGAGTGACTGTATAGGACTGTTGGTGAATGAGTGGATGTGTATGTGGATCTTAGAATTACTGAAGAGGTTGTTGTAACTGGTATTGGTATGTCCATTGTTTTGAAAATGTTAGTCTCTATTTTTGAATGTGTGTATCAAAGGTTATATTAGGGTGAGAGGAGGTCTGCCACTCTATCACAAGGATGATGTCATCAGTGATGTCATCAGTGATGTCATTTGAGATGTCATCAGTGATGTCATGAGTGATGTCACTGACCATGTCATGAGTGATGTAATATGTGACGTCATCAGCAGTGCATTGCGGGCGCCCGAGTTATAGTTAGCTGAACTAACTATAACGGGGGAATTTCAATGGTTTTGTACAAGTGAAAAGTCCAGCTAACTATAACACCCCTGAAACCTATGGTTTTTTCAGTGAATTTCTGAGGTTTTTTAAATGCTAATTCCTAACTATAACGTGCCTGAAACCTATGGTTTTTTCTGTGAATTTCAAAGGTTTTTTAAATGCTAATTTCTAACTATGCCTACAGAGATAGGACATGTGAAGAAAGAAGAAAAAATGCACAGAAAGAAACAAAAGAAGTGCAGAAAGAAGCAACAGAAGTCCTCAAATACGAAGATAAGTGCAGGAAGAAGGATAACGTGCAGAAAGAACAAAAAGAAGAGCAGAAAGAAGCCTTGTTGCAAAATCATCCTGTACCCTCAACTTTTTCAGACGGATACTGGTGGTAACTGAGCCTGACTAACCAGTCCTAGAGCCAGTGCTATGTTAAAAGACACTTAGAATACAGTGAAAACACCTACATACACTAGGGAACATTATGCGTTGGGGTCCCCCTGTGATTAGCATGACCTCCTCTGTAAGCCCCTAGTATATAAGAGGGCATGGGGATTAAAACTACCTCTTAAAACAGGCCACAGGGCGTTTTTGCACACGTTAACTCAGGCCCCGTCCCCTCCCTTCACCACTGTGTAAACATGCCCTGTGTCCATTTTTAGTTGGGAGATTAAGTTCATTTGAATCCTGAGGGTCCCTGGGGTCCAACTAGCCCACTAGGTACCTCCAGTAAGTGCCACAGAGCTGCGTTGCAGAGAGGTGTAAAAAGTGGCACGGCCTGGACCACCTCTCTGCAATGCAGCTCAGTGGCGCTTACTGGAAGCCCTTGGTGGGCTAGTTAGCCCCCAGGGGCCCTCAGTATTGAAGGGAAATTATATCCCCAATTTAAAACGTGCCATAGTGCGTGTTTGCACACGTCACCTCAGGCCCCGTCCCCTCCCTTCACCACTGTGTAAACGCGCCCTGTGGCTGTTCTAAGTTGAGAGATTAAGTCCCCTTGAATCCTAAGGGTCCCTAGGGTCAAACTAGACCACTAGGTACCTCCAGTAAGCGCCACAGAGCTGCGTTGCAGAGAGGTGTAAAAAGGGGCTTGGCCTCAGAACACCTGGCTGCAGCGCAGCTCCCTGGCGCATACTGGAGATACCTGTTGGGGGCGCGTTTGCAGAGTGCTGCACGGAGGGGGCATGGCCTCCTGCACGATGCCAGTCTTTTATTTATTTTAGTTTTTTAAGAAGGGGGGCTGTTTGGTTCCCCTTCTTATTCTAATTTATTGGCCCTGATGACCCCATCCCCCAGGGCCAGTCTCCTAATTATATTTTTTTGACCCCAATCCCCAGGGCCGGCCACTGTTTTTTATTATTTTTAAAAAATATATATTTATAGACACACCTAGGACATGCTGGACAAACCGTACGTACCTATCACCATGACGATTTGCGTGATATTCATTAAAAGGCGACTATGCATGCAATGAATCCACGTGGAATGTATTTACACCACTAGTGAAGCTCTGACATGTCTGATGCCCTACCGTGCCTAATCCCGGTAGACACCCTTGTCGTTTATTTATACAAACTTGGGTAGCTATTGACGGGCACATTTAATACACATGCACACCAAGCCATTCAAAGGGGATTCGACAAAAATTCGACCAAAACTATGCAAGAAACCCCCCTCACGGTTAATAAAACACACATCCACTGCCGGATGTGTAATACTTTTTATTTTACTCTCTGGAAAGGGGACGAACATCACTTGAGAGTCACAGCGCGCTCCTGACAGAGCCCAATGCTGTGTTTTACCCACCATTGCCTGCCGTGTGCCACACACCTCTGTGTTGTATTCCACTAGCTAGTGCATATGCTATTTATTTATTTATTTATTTATTTATTTATGGGATTTTTAATGCGCAACTAATACCCTAGGGTGTCTAGGCGCAATGAGATTCTCTAGGATACACAAAATTGAGGACAGGAACTTATTGATTAAATAGCCAAGTTTTCAGAGCCTTACGGAAGGCAATGAGTGTTGGTGCTGTTTTAATATACAAGGGGAGTGTGTTCCACAGTATGGGGGTCGCTACCAGGAAGCGTCTATCTCCCCATGTGGCCGTTCTTGTTCGGGGAACATGCAATAGGTGGCTTGCTGCTGATCTTAGATTCTTTCCAGGTATGTACACCTGAAAAGCTTCCTTTAAGAACTTTGGTCCAGTCTGATGAATGGCCTTGTAGGCGATGCAGAGAGCCTTGAATTTAATTCTGCTCTCCACTCTTAGCCAATGTAGATGGCGTATGGCTGCTGAAGTAGAGTGTCGCCAAGGAATATTAAGCAGAATTCGTGCTGCCACATTTTGCACGGACTGCAATTTGTTCAGGATGTATTTGTGAGTGCTAAGGAAGAGGGCGTTTCCATAGTCCAGCTTCGAAAACACTAAGGTGGTAATCAGTGTTTTCCCTGCCGAAGCGGGTAGGTAGGGCATGAGTTTTTTTATTTTCTTCAGCACGAAGAATGCAGCAGAGACCACCTTGTTGACATGATAACCAAAAGATAGCCTGTTATCAAAAATCACTCCCAAATTCCTAACCTTAACAGCTGGAATCGGGGGGGAGCCCATCTGACTGGGCCACCAAGTTGGAGACCATTCGGGGGAGATCTTACCGAAAGTCATAACTTCGGTTTTCTCTGCATTAAGTTTCAGGCAGTTACTGTGCATCCATGATTGTATGACACTCTCTAGCCCATGTGCACTGTAACACCACCCCGTGAATATGTCATGCCACACTTGTCTTCGCACGGGTTATATTGCCCCATCTAACGTGCCTTTCTCGATGCCTATGTTATAACGCACAGTGCTATGCCATACATATTACAATCTGGGATCCATATCTTTGTCACAGTGCATATGCAACCTTACACTCCCCAGCACATATTTTATATTACAACTTTAGAGACTAGTTAGGTTACACAACACTGCCCTGTGCATATTACACTCCAAGGCGCATATCGCATAGCACGCGCTAGTGCCTGTGCTATCTCGCGCTCTCTAATGAATCTGTCATTGCGCACAATGTATTGCATATTATATTTCACGCCCGGTTCATCTTATATCACACTTTTTGGTGCATAGTTTATACCATACACTATATCTAGTTTTCATTTTCAATCGTGCTCTCAGGACTATGTTCTATATAACACTGTGTTCACCTACCCTTTTCACGGGCATTACATTTTGCGATAGGGGGTGGAGGGTCAGGGGGTGTTTCTGCCAAGTGAGCCCGGAGTCACAGTCACAAACGTCCTCTTCTTCCTGAATAAAAGTGAGATTATGCTGCATACTTGTTCATATTTTAAGTAGTTCGCACAGACACAATGTTTTAAAAACAATAAAGTTCCTAATACCCGCCTTCTCTGAACAGTTAGCTTGCTGCCCCATCCCCTTCCTCCCTATCCTCTGTTGTGTGAATCCATGGACTAGCCTCCTCCCTCCTGCCATGCATGGTCTGATGTGCTGCCACTGCCCTCAGTATGATGCACCAGTCCACTCCTCCTGCCCTCCATTGCCCAATTCTATGCCCCATCATTGACCTCCTGCTTAAACTCTGTGCTTAGCTTGCTGCCCCTATTCTCCTTCCCCCTGCCCTCCGATGTCTTTGTGCATGCCCCTGCTCCATCCTTTTTGCCCACCATGTCCCATGGACCTGCCACTCCTATCTACTCTGAGTGTTCTGTTGAGCTGCCACTCCCCTCCCACCTGCCTAGCATTGTCAGATGACTGTAACCTGTCCCTGTCACCTCCACCCTGCCTGTCCACATGCCATGCCCCTATCCTCTTCCTCCTGTCCTACATGGTCCATTGTACTGCCACACCCTTCTGCCCTCCCTGGTCTGTTGTGCTGCAGCTGCTCCTCCTGCCTGCCCCGTGTGGTCTGTTGTGAGGTCCCTTCCCCTGAACTTTCTTGTCTGTGCACAGGTCCTGACCCTCCCTTCTATCCTCCATCGTCCTTTGTGCATGCCCCTCCACCCTCCTTCTTGCCCATCATAGCCATTGTGCTGCCACTAACCCTCCCACTTGCCATGCATGGTCTTCTGTGCTGCCAAGGCCCCTCCCACCTTCCCTGTGTGGTCAGTTAGCTGCCCCTGACGCCCTCCCACCTTCCCTCCATGGTCTGTGTGTATGCCATCACAGTCTCACTGTTGCTCTTCATGGTGTGTCTTGCTTCTAGTGCCCATCCTGCCTGACCTCCATGGCTATCTTGCTGCTCCTGCCCTGCCCCCTTGCCCCCAGCCCTACTCCCTCCCTCTTGGCTTGTCTGTTCCATTGTAATGCCCCTGATCCGTCCCTCCTGCCCTTTATGGTCTGTTATGCTGCAGCTTTCTCTCCTGTCTGTCCATTATGGTCAGCTAGCTACCATTGCCTCTTGCCCCTCTGTTCTCTGTTGTCCATGTGCATGGTCTTGTCCCCTCCCTCTTGCTTTCTATGGATTGTTGTGCTGCACTCCCGTGTGGTGTATTGTGCTGCTGCAAACCCTGATGCCTGCCCTGCAGGGTCAGTTTGGTGCACCTCTCCATGTCCCTCCTGTCCTCTGTTATCCAAGTCCATGTCCCTATCCCATTTCCTTCCATGATCCAATGTACCATACTTGCGAACATTTTGAACTTGGTAAGAGGGAGATTTTGAAAAAAAACTGGGGTATTGATTTTCCCCTTTGAGTTACATTGAAAAAGAGGATATTGTAGACAGGAGACAGATCAAATAAAGCCCATTTGAGCTTAAAAACATTGGACGTTTCCTGGCTGAATCGGGTCTGTTGGCATGTATGGTTGTACTACCATTGCCTCTTCCTTCTGCCCACAATGGTCTATTACATTGCCACAGGCTTGAAGGAGGGTAGATTTTGTATCACAGGGGGCCCCTGGCCCGTTCTGTCCACACCTGAAGTATGAGACCCTTGTCCTTGCCCTGCCAGCTGCATTTGTAGGCCGTATTAAATTGACCAGCGGGTCCTGTGTTGCTATATAATTATCCTGAGACATCCTTACCACTCAGCCAGTATAAAACCCCTGTGTAGGCCCTTCTGTTCAATATGTAGGCCTCTTTGTTAAATTGACCATAGCTCTGCAATTTTAGTGTATAGCAGTCTGAAGGCAGGTGTGCGAGGCCTTCTGCTCCAAACCAGTAGCCCCCACCCTACCCGAGTGCTCCGTGCTCGGTATCAAAGTTCAACATCCCCCTGAAGCTGTCGACATACAGTAGGCTGCATCCTGGACTGGTACTTGCTTCCTGGGCAGGTTTCCCGCTTTTAAGGAAGTGGCAACCGCAGAGCGTCAAGTTAGGAGAACTGAGGAGATTTTATACATGAATATATTGAATTCCCGTACAATACCCATTATTTTCTGCTTGCTCTATGGAACTTACGATAAGCGATTGGCCTGAGAGACTGACCTTTTCACCCAGTCCATTGTCAGCATTAAGTGGGTAAATGACGAAATGTCTGGTAAAATCTGCAGACGAAGCTTTTGGGTAGCATACGTAGGTAGATGTAGCGTGCAAAGGAGCCCACAAAATGATATAAAAAGGGAGCACCCACAGATATCGACGGACTACCTCGCCGTCTGTATGTAGGTTAACAGGCAGTGCAGGTTTTCCCCAAGAGCTGGGAGCTCTTGTCTTCCTTTGCTTAAAATGTCTTGCTCTGCTTTGCTTGAAGTATCTTATTCTATTTTACCTATATGAAATGTCATGTTATGTTTAACCATTGTTCTCTTTACTTTTGCATTTAAAAGATTTTGTATTGTAATTGCAGGAATGCTTGCTCTAAGAGTAAACGTGAGTGTTCCTAGGTAACATTTTCCTTGGTGTAACTTGTTTCTCATGATGCATTTATAGATGTGTTTTCTCTCTCTCTCTGTCAGTACATTAATTGAGATACAGAGAATATCATGACAGCTGTATGATTATCTGGATTCTGTATTTTGTACTTTATGTCTCTATTCTGCGGTTTCTTTGAAGTTGCATCTTCTCATTAAACTGCCATTGTATTCTGCCTCCAATTCCATGTCTCATATGTCTGTTTTCTTCATTTTTGGAGCAAGCGTTCCTAGGCACCCCGGCTCAAATTAAGGTGCCCCTTTTGTCCCTGACTCACTCTCCTGCTCAGTTCTGTGGTGGCTCCCGGGGATCTGGGGACCGCCCCTAGCTTCCTTGACCCGTAATAGATCTTGCCTCCAACAGCCTCTCTTGCAAGTCCTGTATTGTTGGTTTGTTGCCCCTGCCCCCCTTTCCACTGCCCTCCATAGTCTGTTGTGCTTCCACGGCCCTTCCTGCCTGCTCAGTGTGGTTAAATTGTTGCCTTTGCACCCTCCTACCTGCCTTCAATTTTCAGAGTCCGTGCCCCTGGCCTCTGCCTCTCAACAGTATCCTAATGAACAACTAGATTGCTAACATTCTATATTTATTACAAAAGTGTGGAACGCCTGACATCATCTTGATGTAATCAAAACTGTAATACCTAGAGCATTTCCTTTAGAAATTACATATATGAGAGGGTCGTATTGGCATCAAAATTATGGTTAGTGCTCTAAAAGGCTAAAATAAGGACATATTTTCTGAGTTTTCAAATAGCGACAAAGCACTTTTAAATTATTTGTTATCTTTATGTTTTTTTATCCAGTTGACCACTTGATTAAATGTTGCACTTAGGGGAGATGATGTGGTGTTACTTCCAGAACTGCAGACTTTGCAACTGGGGAACCAGGTTGAAGTTTCTGCTTCAGCTCGACATTCTGTGATTCTGGTCAAATCACTTAGTCTCCCCATGTCTACAACCAAAATGAATGTGTTCTTGTGTGATGTAACCAATGCTCATGTAAAGCACTCCAATACCTGACAAGTCTGCACTATATAACACTGCAAAAACACAAAATAATAAGTGTTTTGCACACTTCTGTCATTGGGCTATATTTGGGCTACATCTGGGTGATTTTGGGCTACATTTGGGCTCTTTTGTCTCCGGTGGCCATCTTGGGAGATTTATTTGTTATGAAGTTTCCTAATTTCCTCATGTACTGCAGTCTCCTCAGTAGGAAATGCTTTCAGTTTTTTACTTTGATTCCATCATGAAGGTATTCAGATATGTCACACATTTGCCATAAATTCTGAATGTTAGCACTCTAGTTGCTCATTAGATCATTGTAGTAAAACTACTGCACCATGGAAGTCTGCTCCTGGTATTAAAAGTGCATGTTTCAGTCTGCATGTCAGAATTTTTTTAATGAAATAGAAGAGGATTTGAGAAGTCACTCAAAATGTGCCCTCATTTTCTTTCTTCAGCATTAATCATAATTTCTATGGCAAAATGAACCTCCTCATTGTGTTCCTTTTTAAATTAAATGTTTTAAGTGTTACCAGTTTATTCCAATCAAGATGGCTTCAGGTGTGCCATACTTTTGTCATAATGAAGACAGTAAGCGCTCTAGTTGTTTTTAAGAACATTCTGGGACATTCTGTCATTGGGCTATACTTGGGCTACATCTGGGTGATATTTGGGCTACATTTGGGCTCTTTTGTCTCTGGTGGCCATCTTGGGAGACTTATTTGTTATGAAGTTTCCTAATTTCCTCATTTACTGCAGTCTCCTCAGTAGGAAATACTTTCAGTTTTTTACTTTGATTCCATCAAGAAGGCATTCAGATGTGTCACACATTTGCCATAAATTCAGAATGTTAGCACTCTTTTTGCTCATTAGATCACTGTAGTAAAGCTACTGCTCACCAGGGAAAACTGCTGCTGGTATTGAAAGTGCATGTTTCAGTCTGCATGTCAGAATTTTTTAATGAAATAGAAGAGGATTTGAGAAGTCACTCAAAATGTGCCCTAATTTTTCTTTCTGCAGCACTAATCATACTTTTTATTGAAAAATGAACCCCCTCATTTTGTTCCTTTTTAAATTAAATGTTTTAAGAGTTACCACTTTAATCCAAGCAAGATGGCTTCAGGTGTGCCATACGTTTATCATAAGTAGGACTGTTAGCGCTCTAGTAGTTCTTTGGAACACTCTGGGAAGCTGCAGTAGAACACAAAGGAATCAACTGACAGTCTCTGCCCTTGTTGGATGTACATGTTTTACTGAGAATGTCAGACTTCATTCTCACATGACTGAGAAAGATAATGTGAATTTACAGAAAATAAGCTCTCAGTTTAGCCTATAGATCACCTTCCAAACCTCTGTGGTAAAAGCATGAGAAAATATTTTTCTCTCAATCATGATATCCCAGCAGAAGGCTTTTTCACATGGTGAAATCACCTTAGAACATACCACAATTCCTAAAATGAGTATGGTACCATCAACAAATGATTTATAATGTAACTAAAGTCTTAAAACCTTCTATTAACTGCAATGCTTTTTAATGAGGTGCTATCATGTATATTGGTCCCAAGATGGCTGCCAACACTTCTTGGATGAAGTGCTGACAGCCAATCAGATCTCAGGATGAGATGTGTGGTTAGGCTCCGCCCACATATATATATGCTTTTAAATGCTATTTTCTCAGGATCTACTGAACAGATTTACACCAAACCTACAAAAGGCACTTCCTTGACCTGAGGACTACCTCTCTGCCAAATTTCAAGTAATTCTGTTCAGCCGTTCGGGCTGTAGCTCGTTCTAAACGTCCTATGGAAAAATGCATGGGAAAAACGCGTTTTGGGACCCCCCTTTTATCTCAGCCCCCGCTTGACGAATCCCCCCGAGACTTTCAGGGTAGGAGCGGAGCGTAGCGCCCCACCTATTTTGAAAAATTTGCGAGGATTCGTCAACCAGCGCCAAAGTTATTCAAAATAGAATGTTGCGGATTTCCTATGGAAACGTGGTCCTAACTATAACTATCTACTGGCGACCGCCAGTAGATAATATATATATATATATATATATATTAGTCAAATAGCTTCTAATTTCCAGAAATATCACGGACACATCGGTTAGTTGCAGCAATAAATTTATTAGGCTGCACAGCAACGCGTTTCAGCTTACGCCTTGATCACGCTGATCAAGGCGTAAGCTGAAACACGTTGCTTTGCAAAAAAATGCACTTTGAAAAAAATGGGAAAAAAATGGTTAAAAGCCCAGGTGAGGCTGTTGTTTGCGTAATGTGATCAAGGGCCTACGGGCTCGAAGCGCGTAATGGCTGTGTTATTCCTCTGAGCGGACAAATAAATATATTTCAAGCCCTGAATCGTGGTCTGGGCTCCTACCTGCAGCGGTAAAACGAGTGCGTGAAACAGGAGTTGAAGTGATATGAAGCTGCCGGTTTTGTTTCCTCCGGCATAACTCGGACCCCCTCTGTTCAAGTGGCGAAGCTGTTCTCAAGGGAGACACGGCTCACCGATCCTGGAACCAAGTAATCCGGGAGGGTTAATGAGCGGAAACCCCCAGCACCTGGACAAGAGGACACGCGATCGCGGAAGTGCTCGAAGGTAGGCGAACACACTTCCCTGATGTGACGGACGCATTTATCGGCGAGTTCTAGCGATTAAGCGGTTCGAAATTGTTAACAATGCTGGGTCAGAGGTGTGCAAGGCAGCAGTTGCATTTAAACCACAAGGAATGTCAATTATGTTTACGCTACTTGCCTAAAACTTATTTTTACAATTAGTCCAAGCTCCAAGTTAACATTTCATCATGTCAGAAGACGCGCTAAAAGACAGAGAGGCAGCTGCAGCAGATATGTTCAATGACTCTAAAATGCCCACCATGCACTCAATCTCCCAGAATGCAACTGAAGTGACAAAAAACATCAGTTTGAAAGAAAAAGTTAAGATCTTGGAGAAAAAGATGAAATCAGAACAAAGTAAAGACGCCTACGCATTTTAACAGCTCCCAGTTACGAGAACCCTGACCCCGAGATGATGAGGGAATGGGCAGAGACTAATTTAGACTCATCAAGGAAATTAGTTATGATTCTGGTGAAATATGCGGAAAAGGATCGCATAAAATTACAAGAAGAAATTGTTATGCTCAACGCAGAATTAAACACAATGGGACAGAATGAAGAATTGAACAAACTAAAAGAAGAAATGACAAAAAGATTAAAAAAAGAAGAGGAAATTATCCGCGAAAGAAAGGCATTTAAGTTTCACAGAGATCGCATGGACTGTGAATGTGGTCGTATTTTCACATTTGCAAGAAAATTTGATTCTATCAAGGCATCCAAATATGGTACGACACAAGATTTCAAATCGAATGTAGGAGGTAGTACTAACAGAATGGTAACAGTCTCCAACTCTGATCTCAGCTCTGCAATAGAAAGCGAATCAGAACCAGATGTCGGGGGTCTCACCACGAGGCAAGCGCATACACAAATCTCTCTGGTAGAAGAAGTAGATTTTTTATGCAGAGAACGCAGACAAACGCTGCGCCCCAGAAATCAAGGGAATTCCTACGGAAAACACCAACCATCAAACACAGAGAGAGGCGAGCAGCAAAACTTAAACGCTCCCAAAAAGAGAGGTATGACACGCAGAAATTGTAGACGGCAAAATCGACAATAAGTCCAACAATAATGAATTTGGCCAACATAGATCTAACCAAAGCTGAGGAACAACTACTATCCCTAGGACTATCATTTTGTCCTGAAAGTTCTTTTGATTATGCCTCAACACGCATGGATATATATCGCAGTATACGCAAATTAAAACTTAAAAAATACTTCATGTCACAGAAACCATCAGAGACAGGAGGCAATTTACAGCAGGAACTTGGGTTATCAAAATCTCCACCCATCGACGTAACAAATGCAGATATACCCATGTTGAATATATTGCAAACTTTACTAGATGAGAATATGACGTCAACTCAATATTCAAAAGACCATCAGACACAAACACCAACAAGGATTTACAAATGACTAAAACGAGGTTCAAACCAACCTCTACTTTTAATCCAATAATGCCTCGGGATGGAATTGAAATTTTCCATGAACATATTGTTGGGGAAATAAAAAAACTCAATGATAGAGTACAAAGAATCGCAGGGACTAAGAAAAACAAGACCGAAATTCAATATCATGTACTAATGAAAAAATTTTAAAATAATCCTGACATTGTCATTCGCAACTCAGACAAAGGTGGAAACTTAGTCCTATGGAAGAAAATCGATTACAACAATGAGGCTATGAGACAACTACAAGATAAAAATTGTTATCGTAAAAGTGATCAATTAACCCTCAGAAATACCCACAATACTTATAGGATGAAACTGATTGCCTGGAAAAACGCAGGACTATTGACACAAGACGAATATTCCTATCTTTGTAATGACCATCCAATAACCCCCATTATATACTTTATCCCAAAAATACACAAAGATCAAAAAAAACCACCGGGAAGACCTATCATCTCGGCAAGAAACAGTCTGTTGGAACGAACATCTATATATGTAGACTATTTTCTTCAAAACTTTGTGCAACAGTTACCATCGTATATTCGTGACACAGGGGACTTTCTAACCAAAATTAAGGATTTTACGTGGAACATTGACTATCTGTTAATCACGTTAGATGTCTCCTCACTCTATACTTCCAACAATCACCAAGATGGCATTAAGGCATTACAACACTACCTCAACCAGAGACCCTCGCAATGTTCAAATCACAATAAAATGCTTAAAGATATGACAGAGTTCTGTCTAAATAACAATCAGCCTCCTGCATCAAGCCAAAATCCAGTCGGTAAAATACCGATTCGCTAATAGCTCCCGGTATTGAGTTAAAAATACCCAATCCCAATGCATCAACCCAAAAGCAAAAATCGCTATTTAAGGAATCCTTAAATAGCGATTCCTTAAATAGCGATAGCATTTAAGGAATCCCAAATTGAGATTCCTTAATTTAAGGAATCTCAATTTGGGATTCCTTAAATGCAATGCATGAAAGTTAAAAAATTAGCGAATTCGCTAATAGGGGGAGCAAATTACCATGAAGATGAACTGCATGGTAATTTGCTGAAAGTTTGAAAAATGCACTTTTGTGCATTTTTCAAAGTTTCATGTTGCGCACACACATGCCCTTAGAGCATGTGTGTGTGCAACATATGTGCACATATCAATTTCAGGGGTGCAATAGGGTGTCATTTTGACACCCTTGCACCCTTGAAATTGCATGAGCAATTTGCGAGAACCTACTGGTACTCGCTATTTGCTCATGCAATCTCCATTTCATTCCTATGGGCCTGGAGGCCCATAGGAATGATTGGGATGGCATTCCTTAATTGCTACTCGCAATTTGCTAGTAGCAATTAAGGAAAGTTAAGGAATAGCTATTTGAATAGCGATTCCTACATGCATAGCCTTTTGCTATTCCTTATTAGCGATTCCTTATTTTTCGCTAATAAGGAATCGCAAATGGCATTGTTGATGCATGTGCCCCAATATCTTTATGTACAGAAACACCCTATATCAACAATTACGGGGTGTTGCGATGGGGGCCAGCTTCTCCCCCAACTACGCATGGTCCTCCATAAAGAACATGAACATATAGTCAAGACTAATATCAAACTTTGGCTTAGATATATTGACGATCTCTTCATCGTCTGGCAGAGGACCCGGTCGGGGGCGGAAGAGTTCGTCAAAAATCTTAATTCCAACAATTTAAATCTGGAATTTACAGCCAATATAAGCGACTATAGGGTAGAATTTCTGGATGTTGAGGTATATATAAAAAATGGTGCCATTGCCACCAAACTACATCGTAAAAAAACTGCAGGCAATGCCATATTACACGCCACTAGTGCTCACCCCCAACATCTTAAACAAAGTATACCTTACGGTGAGATGCTCAGATTGAAACGCATAAGCAGCAATGAGGATGATTTACATACTGCTCAGTTGGCGAGCACAGAACGATTCCTTGAGAGGGGATATTCCAAAAAAACAATAGACATGGCCATTGAAAGAAGCAGCAAGATCAGTAGGGATAGCCTTTTGACAACACAGATTAGCAGCAACACTATCATTAATAGCCGCACTCAACAAAAATCTGCCCACAATGTGGAAACATTCAGATTCATAATGGAATATAGCAAACAAGCTAAAACCATTAACAAAATTATCAAAAACAATTGGCCACTTGTATTACGTGATCCCATCATTAGCCATGTCTTACCAAGTAAACCAGCAATCACATATAGTAAAGGACCCTCAATGAGAGACGAATTAGTCCACAATGACCCTTGGGAATGTAAAAAAACTACCTGGTTAAACCAACGTACAGGCTTTTTCAAATGCACATCGTGCAAAACATACCAGTATGGAGAAAACAAAATGTCCTATAGAACACCTTTTAGTGACAAAGAAATTCCCATACACAGGTACTTGACATGCAAAACAGAATATGTGATCTATGTGCTGGAGTGTCCTTGTGGCCTTCAATACGTTGGAAGCACGGTTCTTCAGGGTTACAAAAGGATACTTCAGCACATGAGAGCTATAAAAAACAAAGATCACACTTACCCCGTAGCACGCCATTTCCAAGAATCCCATAATGGAGATCCTAATGGTTTAAAATATTTTCTGATTGACAGCGTGCCACATAACAAAAGAGGAGGTAACAGAGAAAGGGCCTTGAGAAATTTGGAAACTAGGTACATTTTGCAATTGGATAGCAAACAACCTGTTGGCCTCAATGGTACGGAGGATCTATATACCTGTCTATAGATCCAAATTGTATATTTCAAGAGTCTTAAAACCGAACAAAATCTGTAAACAAACAAACAATTAAGTAATATTTTGTTTATTAATATTGTATGCAGCTGTACCCTTGTATCTTATCACAGTCACACCTTTTTGGGTTAGTATTAGGTGGTATAGGTATACACAAAAAACACATATCACTATATACACATTTAACGTCACCAAATGATCAATTTATGTAAATTATGATAGAGGTACAGAGACTATAAACTCTCTGAACAAGATTAATCTCATAGTGGGTGTTACCTGTACAGTTCCATTTATGAATAGTGGTTGTAATTGAGACACTATGTCAGACACAAAACCATATCACAATAATGGAATTGCCACAAGATATTTTATGCTGTTTCTAATTGTAATTTATTTATTGCATGTAGATTCATTGACAGTTTTTATATATCTATATATATTTATATATTTATTGTAAACAGTGATTTTATGACAATGGATATTTATTTATTTATGTTGACATTTGTTCAACCATTGAAGGAACTCCTCTATGTCTATCACCGTTGCATAACAAGATACCATTGGTGATGTTATAAAGCACTTTGTCACTTTAAAAATAAAAAAATGCACTTTGAAAAAAATAGGAAAAAAATGGTTAAAAGCCCAGGTGAGGCTGTTGTTTGCGTCATGTGATCAAGGGCCTACGGGCTCGAAACGCGTAATGGCTGTGTTATTCCTGTGAGCGGACAAATAAATATATTTCAAGCACTGAATCGTGGTCTGGGCTCCTACCTGCAGCGGTAAAACGAGTGCGTGAAACAGGAGTTGAAGTGATATATCTATATATCTATATATATATATTTATATATATATATATATATATATATATATATATATATATATATATATATATATATATATATATATATATATATTCACTTAAAAAACCATAGGTTTCACACACGTTATAGTTAGGAATTATCATTTAAAAAACCTTGCAAATTCACTTAAAAAACCATAGGTTTCACACACGTTATGGTTAGCTGGACATTTCCCTCGTAAAAAACCAATGAAATTCCCCCGTTATAGTTAGTGCAGGCAACTATAACTCACGCGACCACAGTCCTATGCTGATGACGTCAGATATTACATCACTGTATTTAGACACCTATTTACCCATGTCTTCTTCCATTAATCTTTAGCTATACATATATTACAAATATTTATTTTTCAGAAAGACACATATGTAATCAGTGATGTAATATCTGACGTCATCAGCAGAGGACTGCGGTCGCGTGAGTTATAGTTTCCTGCACTAACTATAACGGGGGAATTTCATTGTTTTTTTACGAGGGAAATGTCCAGCTAACTATATCATGTGTGAAACCTATGGTTTTTTAAGTGAATTAGCAAGGTTTTTTAAATGCTAATTCCTAACTATAACGTGTGTGAAACCTATGGTTTTTTAAGTGAATTTGTACGGTTTTTTAAATGCTAAGTTATGTATTTATTAATATATATTTTTTTCAGGTTTTTCACCGTGCACGCACCGTGCGCGCTCTATGGGCGGTCGGTGTGCTTTGCGCACCGAGCTCCCACGATGTGTTGTCCATGCCGTGCGTGCACGGTACGCGCACCCCACGCTTTTTCATAAAAAATTTTTTTTTTTCACCCTTGGGGGTCCTTCAGTGACCCCCTGACAAAGGCTAGGGGGTCAGGAACTGTCCACCCTGCCCCCTTTTCACGTTCTCCACCTTTGTTTTTCACTGCCTCAGACTGCGAGAGACAAAATGGCGGCCGACACTTCCTGATTTCGACCGATTCAAATGTTTACTGACATCTAACAACCAATCAGAATTGCGTGCGCGCACGGTGCGCGCACGGTGCGCGCTTATAGATATATATGTACTTTTAACTGCAATTTTCTCAGGAACTAATGAACAGATTGACTCCAGATATGCAAAAGGCACATCCCTGACCTGAGGACTACCTCTCTGCCAAATTTCAAGTAATTCTGTTCAGCCGTTTGGGCTGTACCTTGGACTAAAGGTCCCTATGGAAAATTGCATGGGAAAAACGCGTTTTGGGACCCCCCTTTTTTCTCAGCCCCCGCTTGACGAATCCCCCCGAGACTTTCAGGGTAGGAGCAGAGCGGAGCGCCCCACCTGTTTTGAAAAATTTGCGAGGATTCATCAATCGGCGCTAAAGTTATTCCAAATAGAATGTTGCGGATTTCCTATGGAAACACGGTCCTAACTATAACTATCTACTGGCGACCGCCAGTAGATAATATATATATATATATATATATATATATATATATATATATATATATATATATATATATTCACTGAAAAAACCATGGGTTTCACACACGTTATAGTTAGGAATTAGCATTTAAAAAACCTTAGAAATTCAGTGAAAAAACCATAGGTTTCACACATGTTATAGTTAGCTGGACATTTTACTCGTAAAAAACCAATGAAATTGCCCCGTTATAGTTAGTTCAGCTAACTATAACTCGCACGCGCCCGCAATGCACTGCTGATGACGTCACATATTACATCACTCATGACATGGTCAGTGACATCACTCATGACATCACTGATGACATCTCAAATGACATCACTGATAACATCATCCAGTGAATGTGTGTTTTTCTGAAAATTAAATATGTTTTATATATGTATATCTCAAGGTCGATGGAAGAATAAATGGGTATATAAGTGTCTAAATGCATGATTTGTTTTTGAAAAATTGATTGTGTAACTGACTGATTAAGTGTATCATAGTGAATACATGGCTTAGTGAGTAATGTTTAAATATGTAAATATCTGTATCAGTCTCTCACTTTGTGTATAAGTGGCTGCATGGGTTGGTGAGTAGCTACATGGGTGTCTATATAGGTTATTAGTTGGTTTTTTGAGTGTCAGTCTGAGTGTCTGCATGGTTCGGTGGGGGGTATTATGTAGTGCATAGGTGCATGAATGAGTCACTCACTGTTTGTATGCGTTGAAGACAGCATGTGTGCAGGACTGTATGGGTGGATGAGTGTGTGTATGGGTGTGTTAGTGAGTGAATGACTGTCTCAATAGTGTCTTTATGAGTAACTACATATGTTTTAAACTAGTATATGTGACTATTGGTGTATATAAGTGAGTATATGTGAGAGTGAGAGATTGAAAGAGTTCCTGTATGAATAAGTATGTGTTTCTATAAGTGATTGTTTAAAAGACTAAGTATGTGTAAGTTTCCGTAGAAGTAAGTGTGGTGGTGTGTGTATAACTGTATATGCAAATAAATGTATGTTTGTTTCTTTATTAGCATGAGTGACTATGTGTGTGAGTAACTCTATGGATGAGTGGCGTTGTGTAACAGGATGTATGAGGACATATGATGAGTGAATACATGTATGAGTGACTGTATAGGACTGTTGGTGAATGAGTGAATGTGTATGTGAATCTTAGAATTACTGAAGAGGTTGTTGTAACTGGTATTGGTATGTCCATTGTTTTAAAAATTTTAGTCTCTATTATTGAATGTGTGTATCAAAGGTTATATTAGGGTGAGAGGAGGTCTGCCACTCTATCACAAGGATGATGTCATCAGTGATGTCATTTGAGATGTCATCAGTGATGTCATGAGTGATGTCACTGACCATGTCATGAGTGATGTAATATGTGACGTCATCAGCAGTGCATTGCGGGCGCGTGCGAGTTATAGTTAGCTGAACTAACTATAACGGGGCAATTTCATTGGATTTTACGAGTAAAATGTCCAGCTAACTATAACATGTGTGAAACCTATGGTTTTTTCACTGAATTTCTAAGGTTTTTTAAATGCTAATTCCTAACTATAACGTGTGTGAAACCCATGGTTTTTTCAGTGAATTTGCAAGGTTTTTTAAATGCTAATTCCTAACTATAACGTGTGTGAAACCTATGGTTTTTTCAGTGAATTTGCAAGGTTTTTTAAATGCTAATCCCTAAATATTTCATTTTTGAAACCTATGTTTTTTTCTGAAAATTTGTATGGTTTTTTATATGCTAAGTTATGTATTTTTAATTAAAGATATTTTTTTTTATTTAAATAAAATTACTTTATATTCATTTATATATTATCTGTATTTTTTTATAAATTATTTTTTTAAATAATTCAATTTGGATATTTTTTTTTATAATTTTTTTAATTATTTAATGTCCTCTTTTTTTTTTTTTTTTTTATTTATAAATTCTTGGGGTGCGCGCTCTGAGCGCGCACCTAGTACTATTTCGTATGTTTTTTATGAATTCCGGCGTACGTTATTTACGTACGCAAATATACTTATTGGTGCGCGCTGGGAGCGCGCACCCAGTACGTATGCGTACGTACGTACGCATGCGTCCTACGCCCTCGACGCGGTTTACTTCCGCATACGCTAAAATTACGCGCAATAACGGTCGCGTATACGCGTGCTCAACGTATGCGCGCTAGGTACGCGCATATGACATATGCACCTGCGCGCTTACGCGTTCGTGCATACGTCATCACGGGGTGCGCGCTCGGAGCTTGCGCAGTGCGCGCACCTCGGGTTTATACATAATAAAACAACATTTCTTATTGGTTATCATTATTTTCAGTTTCTAATTGTTTCAATACCACACCCAATCCCCTCATGGCAAGTCATGTGATCAAGAATCATCACTTTTGATTGGTTTGAAGTACTTTCTGTTCCAGATTCTTCCCAAACCACACCTACTCCCCTCATTATTAGTTCTGATTCCTTTGGAGAAGGAGCTATTCTGTTGTTGAGAGACAATGGCTGAACAGCAACCATCTTCAGACAGTGACCAGGACACTCTTGAGAGGCAGAGGAACAGGAAGCAGAAAGACAGCTTTATATGGCAGTTTTTCACTTTTCCAGAAGGTCAGAAAAAGGTAAATGCACCGAAAGTTACTTGTGTACTTTGTCAAAAAGTCTTGTCACGTGGGAATCCTAACAAGAAATATTCTTTTAGCATTCACACTATGTTGAGGCATGTTGACAAAATGCATCCAGTGACTTTTCGTCGAGCTTCTGGAGAAAACCCTCCACCTGCTCAGCCGACGACATCAGCAGCAGCTCAGCCGAGCACATCTTCGGCAGCTCAGGGGAGCACTTCAGCTGCGATGGTGCCTTCACCTGTTTCTTTACCTCTTGTTGGTCCACCTTGTTTGGCGAGGTTGTCTACACGGTGCACTGATTGCGGTTCTCTTATTTCTGTGGGGGAGACCAGTCTTGATCTCCTTCAGAGAAAATTTGATGCGCATTCATGCACTAGGCCATAGATGTTTTTTCTTTTTTTGCGTTTTTCTCTTCCTGTTTCCCTCCATTAACTCAAGGGCTCTTTTAAGAGCCACTTATAAACTTAACCAAACAAATTTTTTTTTTGAAAAATTTTTTTGAAATTTTTTTGAGGTGCGCGCACCCTGCGCGCACCCAAGGGTTTTTTTTTTTTTTTTTTTTTTTTTTTGAGAGACTCCCCCTTTCCATCTTATGCAACTGTGAAATCACCAGAGCAATACGCAATAAATCTCTGCCTATAATTCCTATTTGCACACAGAGTCATGTTTTCACATTAGTCACAAAACGAAAAATCTTTGCCAATTTGAATGCACACTTACTGCTCTTTTTTGTTGGCAAGTGAAAATCACTTTTACAGACTGACACATTATGAATCCACTTTTCAGATTTTTTTAAATGCACATGTCCAGACTGCTTTTTCAGACCACAAACCATGTGTATGCTGGGTGACTGCCTACACTCCAGCAAGGGCAACCAGCCTTAGTGATGCTGAATGTATTTGCATTACAGACTGAAACCTCAAAACCCCACAGCACATTATCAGAGCCAGGACCTCTGTTCTCTACACCTCTCTCCACTCAGCAGAACCAGATAATGGCAATCTTTCCCTCTATTTTTCCACACATATACATGTTAATTTCAAATCTCACTGCTTCCCCCTTTTTTTCAAATGTAATCACACATTTCTATTGCTTGAAAACCAACCCTTTTCCAAAAGTACCCTTCCCCCTACTTCACTTCTGCCTAGTTCCCTTCCCCCAACTTGACTTCTGCCTGCTACCATAGCAACAGCTCATGGAACACTGCTATGTGGAGTTAGGTCAGAAGTTCGCCACACAATGTTTCAATTCCACAGAGCAAGAGTGCTTGACTTTTCAAACCTTACAGCAAATCCATAGTACTGTTCTTTGGTAACACATTTTTCTGAACCAATACAAAACACGCTTCTATTATTTTACACATACAGCCTAGTTTTTAGTGTAGAATGGTATGAAACAGCCAATCAGTTCTTTTTTTTTTAATTAAAAATATGTATGCCTCCATTTCCAAACTGTCTTTCATTTCTTTTTACCATTCTACTGAATTACACCTCCTGAGTGCATCCAGATCTCCTTTGAAGATGTTCACAGTGTGGATTGTAGGACACAGCTATGTCTTCTGGAGTGAAAAATTTGCAGAGAAAAGAGGTATGGTGAGAGACCTTGCTTTGCCAAATGTAGACATCAAGTGGATTGGTCAGAGAGGGTTAAAGTGGCACCAATTAATGCCTTTGGTGAAAACCTTTCAACATCTCCCACAGCCTAACCTTATTATTGTGCACTGTGGTGGTAATGATCTAGGCACTTTAACTGGGGTAGGTTTGGAAATGCTTATTAAGGACACCTTTGTGCAATTGATGTCGCTTTTTCCACAAACTGCCTTTGTATATTCTAACATATGCCAAAGGCAAAAGTGGAACTGGTCCAAACAATTTTGTCCGCAGATTGACAAAGCAAGGAAGCACGTCAACAAATCTATTTCTGCTTTCCTCAGAGACTATGGTATGGGTTCCATTTACCACAACAACTTGCGTTACGACATGCAAGACATTTATAGAGGAGATGGTGTGCACTTCAATGATGAAGGGAACAGAGTCTTCCTCTTGAACCTCAGACTCTGCGTCGGTACTTACTTGTAGGTACCGAAAAACAAACAATAAACACAAGGGCTCTTTTTAGAGCCACCTTATATCTAAACACTTAAATGCCATTTTTTTAAATTTTTTTTTTTTTTTTTTTCCGGGTGCGCGCAGGGTGCGCGCACTCGGCGATATTTTTTAACAAAATATTATTCTTTTTTTTTGCCCTACAAGGTCCTACTTTGACCCCCTTACAATGCCTACTGGGTCTATTTCTACCCACTCTGCCCCCTTTTCAAGTGCTCCCCCTTTGTTTATCACCCCCTCTTTATGCGATAGACAAAATGGCGGCTGCCGCTTCCTGACTTCCACCGATTCGAATGTTTACTAAGATCTAACAACCAATCAGAATTGCGCTCGCGCACGGCAAGGTGCGCGCACCCAGCGCGCACTCTGCGCGCTTACAGATATATATATTGATTCAAAGGCTATTTTCTCAGAATCTACTGAACAGATTTACACCAAACCTACAAAAGGCACTTCCTTGACCTAGGGACTACCTCTCTGCCAAATTTTGAGTAATTCTGTTCAGCCATTCGGGCTGTAGCTCGTTCTAAAGGTCCTATGGAAAAATGCATGGGAAAAACGCGTTTTGGGACCCCCCTTTTATCTCAGCCCCCGCTTGATGGATCCCCCCGAGACTTTCAGGGTAGGAGCGGAGCGTAGCGCCCCACCTATTTTGAGAAATTCGCGAGGATTCGTCGACCGGCGCCAAAGTTATTCCAAATAGAATGTTGAGGTTTTCCTATGGAAACGTGGTCCTAACTATAACTACCTACTGGCAACCGCCAGTAGGTAATATATATATATATATATATATATATATATATATATATATATATATATATATATATATATATATATATATATATATATATATATATATGTTGGATTAGAAACAGAACAGCACTCCTTTTAGGGTTGTAAATCACATTAATTCAATGCATCAGATCCAAAAGTGCAGCGTCAGATGCATGTTGGCTTGAGACCTAACAGAAGTGTCTTCCATGCAAATACGCCCGGGCGCATGGTCCGACAAGCACCCCCAACGCTTTTTCATCTTTACACGCATGCCGTAATATATATACATACATATATATAGATATTTATATATAGATGTAGTTGCAGTTAGGATTCCAAGTTATAGGAATACCTCAGAAATTTGGTCAGTAATTACTTTGCACCTGTTTGATGAATCTCCACAACCTGTGCAGACCTATTCTTCCTTCTATACTGGCAGATGATGCAATGTTTTACGGTGATTGGTAAAGGGGTTCAAAGATACAAAGATAAAAGGGGGTCTCAAAACGCGTTTTTCCACCAATGCATTTTTCATAGACTTTTGTATCTTGCATAGCACAGAAACGGCATAACAGATTTACATGAAAGTTGGCAGGATTAGAAGTTATGGTTCGCAGATGATCATTCTGGGTAAAACAGGTACGCAGGGTAAATATTTTTTAAGTTATAAGGCATTTTAAATTATATTTGTGGCTGCAGAAGTTTTTTAAAATGTCATGGTATTTTGCAGAGATGCCATAGTACTTAGTGATGACACGTCATTATGTGATTGATTAATGACTGTTAAAGGCAGCAATGTTGTTTTTAGAAAAACTTTGCCTCTGTTCTGCATTTCACCCTTAGATGTAGGTAAGTATTGGACTGGATAGTTTCCCCTACCTATGACCACTTCATTAAAGTGGTAATAGGAAAGAAAAAATATTTATAAGTTGCTATATAGTTTTAAAAATTTTTTACAGACTACCATAGTACTGCCTCAGGAGTACTGCAGTACCAAAAATAAGAAATAAAAAAAAATATTCAAAATGCACTGTAGTACCCTATATTTTACAAATTTAGGGTACTACAGTGTTTTTCCATGTTTACCATATTTAAATCTTCACTAAAAAGCCTTCAGAGTACTGCAGTACTACCTAAAAATTACCAAGTTACTTCTTTTTTGAAAATGTGCAGTTCTTCCTAAACTGCTGTATAAATATATAGAACATTATAAATACATTTCTCTACCTATTAAGACTTTAATCAAGTGGTAATAGGTAAGGAACAACAATAAAACCTACTACTTAGCTAGATCTAAGACCCTAACCCAAAGTGCAGAAAAATGCAGCACACAGACAAAATGTCATGAAAACGACATGGCTGGCTTTTACTTTTAGTAAACACAGCCATCAGCCAATTATATACTGTCTTATCATGTGCATATACTGTGGTATTCTTTTAACTTACCTCGTATACCACAGCACAATATATAACTAAGTATTTTAAGAATTATAACTTTGAAACTACTTATACTATTCACAGATACTACCACAAATTACCATTTACAACAAATATATTTTCCTGTCACATTACATCTACATCCACTAACACATTTTCACGCTACATCTGTTTCAATTACCACACTCCATTAAACGCCACTACACTTTATGCCATTCCACATCACTTCTTTGTATGCCACTTCAGTGTCACCATCTCACTGTACGCTATTCCTCTGTATGTCACTGCACTTTACGCCGTTCCACTGTATGCCACTCCACTATACGCCACTCCACTCTATGACAACCTACTGTATGGTATTACATTGTACATCACTCCATTCTATAGCAAAAGACTCTACGCCACTCCACTATATCGTACTACACTCTACGCTATTACACTGTATGACACTTCACTGTGTACGCCACTCTACTCTATGACAACCTACCGTATGGTATTACATTGTACATCAATCCATTCTACAGCAAAAGACTCTACGCCACTCCACTATATCGTACTACACTCTACGCTATTCCACTATATGCCACTCCACTCTACGTCACTACACTGTATGCCAGTAACAGTCAACCTTATTCCACTCTACACTAGTCTGCTGTATGCTACTCAACTGGATGCCACTCCACTCTACACCACTGCACTCCACCCCACTACACTCTACACTATTCCAGTGTACGCCACTCAAGTCTAGAACACTCCACAATACAACACTCTGCCGTACGCTATTACAGTGTACACCATTGGAGTCTACCTTAGTACACACTACAACAATCCACTGTACACCACTCTATGCCACCCCACTGTATGCTATTCCACTCTAAGTCATTCCAGTCTATGCTTCTCCACTCTACCCCACCCCAGGGTGCATTATTACACTGTATTGCACTCCTGTATATGCCACTCCACTCTACACTATTCCACTGTACGCCACTACACTGTACCTCAGTTTAATTAACTCCAGTCAACTCTAGAATACTTGAATGTATGCAACTCCTCTATACGCAACTCCACTCTCTGCTATTCCACTGTACACTAATCCACTCTGCAAAAAGAACAATTGATGGACAGAATGCAGAACAATGTGATACATTCACCCCAGTACAGAGATCCGGCCCTAAATCCATTGTTTTTTCGCTCCCCATGCCATTCCAGTTTGAACCCAGCCATATGCAAATCAGTCTTGACCCTGCGCCCAATGGGAACAGTCCAGCCCGAACTGCCAGGCTAGATTCTCCCTGGACAAGCATCTTAGGACCGGATTCAGGGTTTCACCCCTCATCAGGCAGGATAGCTTGACTCCAGTGGCATGGATGCATGTGACTCACGTTTGGGCATACCCTTCCCACTCGGGGTGACAAATGGAAAAAGAACAATTGATGGACAGAATGCAGAACAATGTCATACATTCACCCCAATACGGAGATCTGGGCCTAAATCCATTGTTTATTTGCTCCCCATGCCATTCTAGTATGAACCCAGCCATATGCAATCAGTCTTGACCCCCTGCACCCAATGGGAAGGGTCCAACCTGGACTGCCAGGCTAGATCCTCCCTGGACTGGAAATAAGCACCCTAGGACCAGTTTCAGGGTGTCACCCCTCATCAGCTAGACTCCAGTGGCATGGAGAGCACAGGACCCACGTCTGGGCATACCCGTCCCACTCTGGGTGACAAATGCAAAAAGAACAATTGATGGACAGAATGCAGAACAATGTCATACATTTACCCCAATACACAGATTCTCGGCCTAAATCCATAGTTTTTTTTGCACCCCAGGCCATTCCAGTTTGAACCCAGCCATATGCAAATCAGTCTTGACCCTGCACCCAATGGGAAAAGTCCAGCCCGGACTGCCAGGCTAGATCCTCCCTGGACAGGAAACAAGCACCCTAGGATCGGTGTCAGGGTTTCAGCCCTCATCAGCTTGACTACAGTGGCATGGAGAGCACAGGACCCACGTCTGGGCATACCCCTTCCACTCGGGGTGACACATGCAAAAAGAACAATTGATGGACAGAATGTGGAACAATATCATACATTCACCACAGTACAGAGCTCTCGGCCTAAATCCATTGTTTTTTTGCTCCCATGTCATACCAGTTTGAACCCAGCCATAAGCAAATCAGTATTGACCCTGTGCACAATGGGAACAGTCCAGCCCGAACTGTCAGGCTAGATCCTCCCTGGACTGGAAACAAGCATCTTAGGACCGGTTTCAGGGTTTCACCCCTCATCAGCCAGGATAGCTTGACTCCAGTGGCATGGACAGCACGGGACCAACATCTGGGCATACCCATCCCACTCTGGGTGACAAATGCAAAAAGAACAATTGATGGACAGAATGCAGAACAATGTCATACATTCACCCCAGTACAGAGATCTGGGCCTAAATCTATCGTTTTTTGCTTCCCATGCCATTCCAGTTTGAACCCTGCCATATGCAAATCAGTCTTGACCCTGCACCAAATGGGAACCGTCAAGCCCAAACTGCCAGGCTAGATCCTCCCTGGAAACAAGCATCATAGGACTGGTTTCAGGTTTTCGCTCCTCATCAGCCAGGATAGCTTGATTCCACTGGCATGGAGAGCATGAGAACCACGTCTGGGCATACCTTTCCCACTCGGGGTGACAAATGCAAAAAGAACAATTGATGGACAGTATGCAGAATAATATCATACATTCACCCCAGTACAGAGATCTCGGCCTAAATCCATAATTATGTTCTCCCCATGCCATTCCACCTGGACCCAGCCATATGCAAATCAGTTTTCACCCTGCACCTAATGGGAACAGTCCAGCCTGAACTACCAGGCTAGGTCCTCCCTGGACTGGAAGCAAGCATCCTAGGACCAGTTTCAGGATTTCACCCCTCATCAGCCAGGATAGCTTGACTCCAGTGGCATCGTTTTTTGCTCCCCATGCCATCCCAGTTTGAACCCAGCCATATGCAAATCAGTCTTGACCCTGTACCAAATGGGAACCGTCAACCCCAAACTGCCAGGCTAAATCCTCCCTGGAAACAAGCATCATAGGACTGGTTTCAGGTTTTCGCCCCTCATCAGCCAGGATAGCTTGACTCCAGTGGCATGGACAGCAGGGGACCCACGTCTGGGCATACCCGTCCCACTCGGGTGAGAAATGCAAAAACAACAATTGATGGACAGAATGCAGAACAATGTCATACATTTACCCCAATACACTCTAACACACTTCACTTACACTATTCCACTGTACTCCACTCCATTCTGTGCTTCTCTACTGTATGCTATTCCACTATATGCCACTCTATACCACTGCACTCTATGCCACTACACTCTACACCAGTATATGCCACTCCAGTCTAGAACACTCCACTATACGCCACTCCACAAAGTGCTATTACACTTTGTGCCATTACAGTCTACCCCAGTACACTTTACTCCACTCCACTGTACAGTATTCTTCCAATCAACACTCCACTCTATGCCACTACACTGTGCTCCACTCATCTGTACGCTGTTCCACTCTATGCCACTTCACACTATGCCTCTTCACTCTGCCCCACTCCAGAGTACACTATTCCACTGTATGCTACTCCAGTGTATGCCACTTTACTCTATGTCACTCACTCTACGCTATTCCACTGCACACCACGCACTGTACCTCAGTACACGCTATGCCAGTCAACTCTAGAACACTCCACTGTACGCCACTCAACTATGTGCCACTACACTGTGCGCACTGCCCTCTATGCTATTCCACTGTACGCCAGTCCCTTCAAACACACTCCACTGTATGCCACCGCACTGTACGCCACTACACTGTACGCCAATTTACTAACCCTGGGCGTCGTGCTCCGCTTCGCCCAAGGAGTGCACGTAGCGCTGCCTGCTTCGCCATTTACGAAGTAGGCGAAGCAGGCAGCGCTACGCACACACCGTAGCGAAGCAGAGCTGCCCGCCACCCGCCTCCCGCCCGCCCTAATTTAAAAATAATTAAAATAAGGTTAAAGTAAATATAAACCTCTTACCTTCAGCGCGGCGTCCCGGGGCTCCCTCTTCTTTCTGATGGTAACTTCTTCATGCAAATGCGCATGCGTGGACGCCCGCGCATGTGCATTCCTCGCGAGAAATGCGCATGCGCGGGCGTCCGCGCATGCGCATTTGCGTGAAGAAGTTACCATCAGCAAGAAGAGGGAGCCCCGGGACGCCGCGCTTAAGGTAAGAGGTTTATATTTACTTTTAAACTTATTTTAATTATTTTTAAATTAGGGTGGGAGGTGGGCAGCGTGTAGTGGGGCTACGTAGAACGCGCAAGTGTGCGTAGATTTTGCCACACTACGCGCTGCTCCACGTAGCCCCACTACGCCCACTACGCCCACCCTTGCAATCTACTCCCCACTAATCCACTGTATGCAACACCGCCATAAGGCACTGCACTCTACGCCACTCTAATATATGGTATTCTACTGTATGCCACTCAACTGTATGCCACTGCATTCTACACCACTGTACTCTACCTCATCTCACTCTATGCCACTCCACTCTATACCACTCCAGTCTAAACCACCATTGCACTCTATGTTAGTCCCTTCTATGCTGTTCCACTCAACACTATTCCACTGTACTCAACTTAACTCTTACCACTATTCTCTATGCTTTTGTACTGTATGCCACTACACTGTACCTTACTTCACTGTACACTTCTCTACTTTATGACACTGCACTCTATGCTACTCCACTGTATGCTATTACACTCAACTACACTATACTCTACGCCACTCTACTCTTTGAGACGACACTTTACGTTATTCTAGTGTACGCCACTCTATTCTACACCACTCCACTCTACACACTCCGCTCTTTGCTGTTCCACTTTACACCACTCAACTATACGCAACTCATTTGTACTGCAAGACACAATATTGTCCTCCACTCCACTCTATGCCACTCTACTCTACACCACTTCAATGTAAGGTATTCTACTGTGCGCCACTCTCATCTATGCCACTCCACTCCACAATACTCCACTCTATTCTATAGCTGAAGAATTTCCAATGTTTGCGTATTTTAAGTTTGTTTTGTATGTAAAGATTAGATGTAATTTGCTTAACTATAACAAAGGTCTAACCTTTGTTTTTTTCACATTTAATATATAAATATATAAAAACTTGTCTCTTCTAAAAATCATCACGCTGTGATTTTTATATATATATGCATATATATATAATGTATATCTATATACACACACTCACGCACACACACACACACACACACACACACACACATAAAAAGGAGAGAACTTTGGGGAGTTCCCAAGTTTAGGTAGAGAGCAGCTCCTACACAGATTACCCTGCAACACCAGCAGCATTCTGAATCTGCTCACCTCAAATGTCTGTTTTTCTTGCAAAGTCTTTAAGCATTGGATTAGCACAGTGCTATCCATATCAAGCTAGAAAGGGACAAGGTATTTTGCCATTTCTACAGCAAAGTCTTTAAGCATAGGATTACCACAGTGCCATCCACGCCGAGCTGTAAAATGACAAAAGTATTTTACAACTCCAGGCACAGTATTACAGCTTTGGATTGGAAGAATATCATCCAAGCTAACCCCTGGGACGTGTTTCGCTATCATAATGAGGTTTAGCTTTGTCCAGACAGAAGAGAGCACCCAGTATAACTCAAAACAATACACTTTCAGGCTTAGAGTGGCACATAAATTATACAAAATAAGTAGCAGAGTGCTCTGGGTAGTTCTCAAGTTTAAGTGAAGAGCAGTTCCTGTTTAGAGCACCCTACAGCACAAGAGACACTGAATCTGCTCACCTCAAATGTATGTTTTTCTAGCAAAATCTTTAAGTATCAGATTAGCACAGTGCCACCCACGCTGAGCTAGGAATATGTAATATATATAATAATAGATATTTATATTAATATATTTAAAGAAATGTTCACAAATAGAAACTATTTATAATGATACAAAAATACAAACAATTTAGGTGCCGATTCCGATCCGTTAAAACCTGGGTACGAACCGTCGGACGGAGCGTTTTCTCCGTCCGACTCGTACCCGGGAAAAATACCTTACAAACATGCAAGTACGATTCGTACGCAAACACCATTTGCGTACGAATCGTAAAAACCACCGACCGACCTAAAAATACCCACAATTCTGATCTGGGACACCGCGGACGTGACTTCCGGACGGAGTCAGGCAGCGTTTCACGAACCAGCAAGTACAATTCGTGCCGACGTCACTCCGCACGGACAATATTTTACGGCAGCCAAAAACTGCTGGGAAATCAGGACGACGCGCAGAAGGAGCACCTGTACGCGACGGACAGCCATGGACCCCAACCTACATGTCATCCCGGCCCTCATAGCAGTCCACCTGGTGTACAGGAACCGACGCAGACGCCGCAGAAGGTCAGAACAACACCCAGGGGCAAAGGGGGGGCAGGGGCAGGAAACATAACCCCCACCCAAGTCCAAAATCACACATGCCCTGTACATACCTGAACCCCAGGGCCTGGTCACTTCGGGGGTGGGGGCGTCTCCACCAAGGCCTGCGTCCGCCACAACTGAAGTCAACAGGGACGCGAACCGGCATCACAACAATTGTGGTACGCACCGTACCCACGCCTTAAGAGCATGGGTACGGGTCGTACCACGCCCACCCCTACGTCACCCGAACAATGGCGGTACGGCCCGTACCCACGTCCTAAAGGCATGGCTACGGGCTGTACCGCCATTGTTGGGGTGACGTAGGGGTGGGCGTGGTACAACCCGTACCCACGCTCCTAAGGCGTGGGTACGGGCCTTACCCCTACGGCACCCCAACAATGGCGGTATGGCCCGTACCCATGTCCCAAAGGTATGGGTACGGGCCGTACCGCCATTGTTGGGGTGACGTAAGGGTACGAACCGTACCCACACCTGAAGAGCGTGGGTACGGCCCGTACCACGCGTACCCCTACGTCACCGCCACAATGGTGGCACAGCCCGTACCCAGGCCCCCCGAGTGTGGGTACGGCCCGTACCACCATTGTAGTGGTGATGTAGGGGTACGCTTGGTACGAGCCGTACCCACGTCCTAAAGGCATGGGCACGGTACGTACCCCTACGGCACCCCAACAATGGGGGTACGACCCGTACCCACGTCCAAAAGGCATGGGTACGGGCCGTCCAGCCATTGTTGGGGTGCCGTAGGGGTAGGGCCCATACACAGGCCGTAGGACGTGGGTACGGCTCGTACCACGCCAGTGGACAGACACATAGGGGTGTGTGGCCATCAGCCCCAGCAGTGCCCAGACATAGGAGGGGTGGGTGCAGAGTCCCCCCAGCAGTGCCCAGACATAGGAGGGGTGGGTGCCTATCACTCCCAGCAGTGCCCAGACATAGGAGCGGCGGGTGCCTATCACTCCCAGCAGTGCCCAGACATAGGAGGGGTGGGTGCAGAGTCCTCCCAGCAGTGCCCAGACATAGGAGGGGTGGGTGCAGAGTCCCCCCAGCAGTGCCCAGACATAGGAGGGGTGGGTGAAGAGTCCCCCCAGCAGTGCCCAGACATAGGAGGGGTGGGTGCAGAGTCCTCCCAGCAGTGCCCAGACATAGGAGGGGTGGGTGCAGAGTCCTCCCAGCAGTGCCCAGACATAGGAGGGGTGGGTGCCTATCACTCCCAGCAGTGCCCAGACATAGGAGGGGTGGGTGCAGAGTCCTCCCAGCAGTGCCCAGACATAGGAGGGGTGGGTGCCTATCACTCCCAGCAGTGCCCAGACATAGGAGGGGTGGGTGCAGAGTCCCCCCAGCAGTGCCCAGACATAGGAGGGGTGGATGCAGAGTCCTCCCAGCAGTGCCCAGACATAGGAGGGGTGGGTGCAGAGTCCCCCCAGCAGTGCCCAGACATAGGAGGGGTGGGTGCAGAGTCCCCCCAGCAGTGCCCAGACATAGGAGGGGTGGGTGCAGAGTCCTCCCAGCAGTGCCCAGACATAGGAGGGGTGGGTGCAGAGTCCTCCCAGCAGTGCCCAGACATAGGAGGGGTGGGTGCCTATCACTCCCAGCAGTGCCCAGACATGGGAGGGGTGGGTGCAGAGTCCTCCCAGCAGTGCCCAGACATAGGAGGGGTGGGTGCCTATCACTCCCAGCAGTGCCCAGACATAGGAGGGGTGGGTGCCTATCACTCCCAGCAGTGCCCAGACATAGGAGGGGTGGGTGCAGAGTCCCCCCAGCAGTGCCCAGACATAGGAGGGGTGGGTGCAGAGTCCCCCCAGCAGTGCCCAGACATAGGAGGGGTGGGTGCAGAGTCCTCCCAGCAGTGCCCAGACATAGGAGGGGTGTGTGCAGAGTCCCCCCAGCAGTGCCCAGACATAGGAGGGGTGGGTGCCTATCACTCCCAGCAGTGCCCAGACATAGGAGGGGTGGGTGCAGAGTCCCCCCAGCAGTGCCCAGACATAGGAGGGGTGGGTGCAGAGTCCTCCCAGCAGTGCCCAGACATAGGAGGGGTGGGTGCCTATCACTCCCAGCAGTGCCCAGACATAGGAGGGGTGGGTGCAGAGTCCTCCCAGCAGTGCCCAGACATAGGAGGGGTGGGTGCCTATCACTCCCAGCAGTGCCCAGACATAGGAGGGGCGGGTGCCTATCACTCCCAGCAGTGCCCAAACATAGGAGGGGTGGGTGCAGAGTCCTCCCAGCAGTGCCCAGACATAGGAGGGGTGGGTGCAGAGTCCCCCCAGCAGTGCCCAGACATATGAGGGGTGGGTGCCTATCACTCCCAGCAGTGCCCAGACATAGGAGGGGTGGGTGCCTATCACTCCCAGCAGTGCCCAGACATAGGAGGGGTGGGTGCAGAGTCCCCCCAGCAGTGCCCAGACATAGGAGGGGTGGGTGCCTATCACTCCCAGCAGTGCCCAGACATAGGCGGGGTGGGTGCCTATCACTCCCAGCAGTGCCCAGACATAGGAGGGGTGGGTGCAGAGTCCTCCCAGCAGTGCTCAGACATAGGAGGGGTGGGTGCAGAGTCCTCCCAGCAGTGCCCAGACATAGGAGGGGTGGGTGCAGAGTCCTCCCAGCAGTGCCCAGACATAGGAGGGGTGGGTGCAGAGTCCCCCCAGCAGTGCCCAGACATAGGAGGGGTGGGTGCCTATCACTCCCAGCAGTGCCCAGACATAGGAGGGGTGGGTGCCTATCACTCCCAGCAGTGCCCAGACATAGAAGGGGTGGGTGCAGAGTCCTCCCAGCAGTGCCCAGACATAGGAGGGGTGGGTGCCTATCACTCCCAGCAGTGCCCAGACATAGGAGGGGTGGGTGCCTATCACTCCCAGCAGTGCCCAAACATAGGAGGGGTGGGTGCAGAGTCCTCCCAGCAGTGCCCAGACATAGGAGGGGTGGGTGCAGAGTCCCCCCAGCAGTGCCCAGACATATGAGGGGTGGGTGCCTATCACTCCCAGCAGTGCCCAGACATAGGAGGGGTGGGTGCCTATCACTCCCAGCAGTGCCCAGACATAGGAGGGGTGGGTGCAGAGTCCCCCCAGCAGTGCCCAGACATAGGAGGGGTGGGTGCCTATCACTCCCAGCAGTGCCCAGACATAGGCGGGGTGGGTGCCTATCACTCCCAGCAGTGCCCAGACATAGGAGGGGTGGGTGCAGAGTCCTCCCAGCAGTGCTCAGACATAGGAGGGGTGGGTGCAGAGTCCTCCCAGCAGTGCCCAGACATAGGAGGGGTGGGTGCAGAGTCCTCCCAGCAGTGCCCAGACATAGGAGGGGTGGGTGCAGAGTCCCCCCAGCAGTGCCCAGACATAGGAGGGGTGGGTGCCTATCACTCCCAGCAGTGCCCAGACATAGGAGGGGTGTGTGCAGAGTCCTCCCAGCAGTGCCCAGACATAGGAGGGGTGGGTGCCTATCACTCCCAGCAGTGCCCAGACATAGGAGCGGTGTGTGCAGATTCCTCCCAGCAGTGCCCAGACATAGGAGGGGTGGGTGCAGAGTCCCCCCAGCAGTGCCCAGACATAGGAGGGGTGGGTGCCTATCACTCCCAGCAGTGCCCAGACATAGGAGGGGTGGGTGCAGAGTCCCCCCAGCAGTGCACAGACATAGGAGGGGTGGGTGCAGAGTCCCCCAGCAGTGCCCAGACATAGGAAGGGTGGGTGCCTATCACTCCCAGCAGTGCCCAGACATAGGAGGGGTGGGTGCAGAGTCCCCCCAGCAGTGCCCAGACATAGGAGGGGTGGGTGCCTATCACTCCCAGCAGTGCCCAGACATAGGAGGGGTGGGTGCAGAGTCCTCCCAGCAGTGCCCAGACATTGGAGGGGTGGGTGCAGAGTCCCCCCAGCAGTGGACAGAGACATGGTGGTGTGTACACCATCCTACAATTAGCAAAACACCATGGGTGCATGAAGGCATACACAAAGTGCGACTATATTGAGAGTGGCATGCCAACACATCACTGACAGCAGTGTCCCACTCCCATGAGGGTGGATGTCCATCCCCCACTGCATGACACACCACATGTGGGTGTGATGACAAATGACACATGCATACCCACCCCTGGCACTGGCAGCACAATACACACAATGAGAGCATGCAACAAGACTGTATACTCATGTGCCACCCTACTAAACTAAGAGACCCAAAGGGAACACACACTGTCACGCACATTCCAGTACTGATAGGAATGTACAGGTGCTGGGGCAGCCAACAAGTTGTTGCCTCCCATGGAAGGAAAAGGATGGAGTACCCACGGATACAATGCCCACAATTGTCAGTCATGTGACCAAAGACCCTGCAGAACACGTAACACATGTGTGTGAGGCTGGGAGTACACACATGCATAGGGCGTAAAAGGGAACATGTCCACATGAAGTCATGTCAATATACTCCATACACTAGTACAGTGACCACCAAGGATGCCACAAATGATGCAGGTGGAGACATTGCTGAGCATGCATGGCCAAAGTTGAAGGGATCCGTCACACACCCAGGATATGTAGACACAGCTCAGCACAACAATTGGGAAACAGCCTGCAGGGAAAATGTCAGGGTCCACAGAGGAAGGAACACACCTTGGGACAATATCACCATACAGTAAGAGCACACATGACCAAAGATTATTTGCAGAGCCCTTGTGATGGCACACAGATACCAGGGTCCACCCCATGAGCAGCACACTACAACATTTCCCAGACACCTAACACATTATCACCACCCCAAATCATGGAGCAGCACCGCCAACAGCAAGTCCAGGAAAGCATCAGTGTGCAAAAGAAAAACAAAATGCTTTATTCAGCAGAAAATAATATTTGCAAAATGAATGTCCACAATATAGAGGGCCCATAGGCCAGGCCATGTGAAAAGTCCTGGTGGGGGACACTCAGGAACGTGTCTCCCCTAGCTTGCCTGCACAGTTCACTGTTCCATATCATCCACAGAAGGGGGGGCATCATGTGGGGGGGAAGGACCAGGCACCGCAGGGACATGAGGGGCAAGGGTAGGTGTTGTGGGTGCAGGGACGGACAACTCCACCACAGGGGGTGGGGCAGCGCCAAAGGTGGTGGTGAGGATGGCGCTGCATACGGTTGCAAGGTCTCCCAGCGTCTCCCCTGCACCCGAATGAACCACAGGCCCCAAGGAGGGGGGGGTCGGAGGGATGGGTTGCAGCGCTCCTGGGGGAGGGTGTGGACAGGGGGGGGACTCAACTACCCTGGCCGGGCATTGCCTCCACCGCTTGCGGGGTGGTGCCACACTGGGGCTGAGGGACACACTGGCCTCGAAGGACTCTTTATCTGACAGTTGGCCAGGAGAGCTAGAGGAAGTGGGTCTTGAGGACTGCGGACTCCCACTGTGGCTGCGTGCCTGCCGTTTGCCCCCAGACCCAGTGGGTGTGCCTACTTCCCCCTGTGTGTGCATGACTGGAGGAGTGTGCTTGGCCTTCCCTGGTGGTGTGCTGCCTGTGTCTGGTGGGGTGCGTGCATGGGGACATCTGGGTGTGCGTGGGACAGGCATGGTAGTGGGAAGTGTGGATGGTGCAGGGGTAGGGGGGGGACGGAGCGCTGCTGGAGATCCACTGCTGCAGTCAGTGACAAGTCTATGGACTTCAGCAACATCCGTTGATCAGACATCGCTGCTGACATGCCCTCCATGTACGACACCATCTGTGTCAGCAGTCTGGTGTGGCCATGGAGGACATTAAGCACCGATGTCTGACCAACCTGCAACTGCCGCAGAATGTCCACAGACTCGGCATTGACGGCAGCAGGGGAGACAGGGGCAGGGGGTGCGGTGCCTGGCCCAAAGGAGACCTGTTGGCGCCTAGCACGGAGGGAAGGGACCCGAGCAAGTGGGAGGCCGGTGATGGGAATGGAGGGGGCGGCGACAGATGGAGTGCTGCTTTCAGCTCTGGGAGCAGCATCTCAGCCTTGGACCCGTCAGCGTCATAGTCGGTGGTGGGACTGGACAGGTCCTCCGCATCTCCCCCCTCGGCCTCCGTGCCACTCGCTGAGCCAGACTCGCCAGCACTTGTGGCACCGCTGCTGGATCCCTCCTCAAGGTCCGTGCCAGTGTCTCCCTCGGTTTCCCCCGACGATACTGTGGGCAAGGTGAAGAGACAGGACATAATCAAACACCTGTATACATATGACACATGATTCAAAACTACATAGGTCACAGTGCAAAGCATGAAAGGCAGCATGAGTAACATCTACAATACCACGCACATATGTAGGCCCTGCACCACACAGTTGGTTGACCCGCCATGCCACTGAGAAACAATGGAGAGCATGACACAACAGCAAAGAACTTGATACCAAATTAGACAGAGGAGCTAGTCTCTGGCGACAGTCGAGTACAGCATCTGGACCACACACCATAGCCAAAAAAGGGATGAGCAGGAACCATATCATTTAACTCTTGGCACATGCTGCTTAGCAAATACATTAAACCCTGCCCAACATGACTGGGCCACTGCATGTTGAGTGAATGTTCAGACAATCATCACACACAGGCCAGACCTGGCAAGGACACATACAGTTTGGACATGTAGGCCATGCCCGCACAACCCCCCCCCCTACCTGAGACAATGTGAGTGACTCAGAGGAAGTACTTACACCTCTTACTCGGGGATTACTAAAATGCCCTTCAATAAATCCCGAATGTACACAAACTAACCCTCGTGCGCCTGTCCACACATATAGTTGACAAACAACCATCATCAGATAGTTGTACCAAAACACACAGGCACTGGCCACTGTGAGTATGCACAAGCCAAATTGGGTCATCCTGTACAGTGGACACATGTAGCACACTTAACGTAAATACAAATGAGGCCAGGGTACAATGCCACAGAGCCCAACCTATGCTGAAGACACAGAGAATGTCCACAATGTTGGATGACACATATGATACCTAGGAAAAGGTGCCCCAGGGGACTGTCGTGGCCACACTCCTCCATGGTCCTGGATGGATATGACTGCAACAGAAGCAAACACCCCTGCACCATGCATCTCCCACTCATGCACATCATGTCTGAGGGCACAACATTGCTCATGCATGCTGTAAGGCAGTACACTTGTAAGACACACTCCTATGTCGGGACTCAGCATCAGTGCCAACTAACATGGACCCCACAATGACTGAACTGGCCAGGGCACAGGCAAGGTCCCAACACATGTCACACACCACCCCCACATATGATGCTGCAAGCATTGGGCACTTGGATTAACTGGCAGCCTAGATCACCTTGTGCAAGAGTGACTACACACAGACCAGGGGACACTTGTCAAGGAGGGGAAGGGAGGAAGAACAGCACCGGTTTACTTTGGGGAACAGGATATGTACTGCACATATGAACCCTGGCAGTGTATCCATGCAACTGCGCACTTCCAAAAGCTGGTGACACACAACAAACACACATGTACCTACCCCCTTCCTGCTGCTGCTTCTCCGCTAAGCGCCTATCCAAGTCAGGGAAGACCACCGCCAGGACACTCTTCATCTGGTGGGTCAGACGCCGGCACCCACGGTTCTTATGGCTCTCTGGTGAGTCCCCCAGCAGGACCCGGGCGATCCTCCTGGTCCAGCACCGGATATCCTGCCAGCGTTTCCTCACCTGGGCCAGGCGCCGCCTCCGACCCTCCACCGACCTCACGGCACTGACGGCTTGCTTCCAGATCTCCCCCTTGGCATAGACGCCTACCTGTGAGGATGACAAAGTGAGACAACATCGATACACCTGCTCCATGTCACAGAGACACACATTTGAACAATTTGGCTGGTTTGAACAGGGCATAGTATGCAGCAAACTCATTGCACCTTTGTCATAGGGACATCATCCTCTGGGGACGGCCAAATGCACTACGTGGCATTGAATGTACACAGGTGGAATGAGGGGTGCAACACAATCACTGATCCCGGCTCACACTGTGCATCACAAGCTACACCACGATTATTTACAGCACCTCAAAGCAGTCACATGCCCCAGGCCACTGTCGCAACCTCAGCAGGGTACACAGACACACACAGGCACAGGACAATCACCTGCCATTGGCAACTGCGGGTACAAACATCACTCTGCACATATGCCACTAGACTGGGGGGTGTCACAGGTGTGGGGCAGGCTCAGCACGTCAGACATACAGCACTGCTCCCTGCACACATCAGATGGGTAGGGTATATGCATCCCTCATGCAGCTGGGGTGCAACACTCCACATAGACACTCACCCACATGACAGGGGACTTACACACACACCAATGTCCAGGGGACAAACACATCATTTGGACACTCTCACCACAGGTACACTCAACTCACACACATCTGTGGGTACAGTCACCTGTCACACTGGGGGGACCACAGAATCACATCAGGACTGTAGAAACAACATTCCCAAGAGGATTAGCCAGGCTGAATGTGGCATGCACCATGCAGTGATTGTCACAGTAAGCACTATGCAAGTGAGGAGTGCAGACATGCATTACAGCATGCTCTGCATGGGAGACATGAGGCATTCCCCCCCTGGGAACCACTCCAAAGAACATTGCATGTCTGTCACACCTGGACACAATGCCAGAATTGACAGTCACAAAAAAGGGGCACAGTCTAAGCTAATGGAGTCAGCACTCACCTGCTCCCCTGGTCTCCCATACAGGCAAGGGTACTGTGGGAGGATCACATCCAGCAGGGCCTGGTTCTCCTCCTGGGTGAATGGCTGTGCCCTCTCCACAGACCTGGACATGGTGCCAGAGGAATCACGAGCAGCAGCAGTGGTGTGGAATGAAAGGTTGTGCAGGCAAGTGCTCTCTCATGGGGCCTGGCTGCCTTATATTTGCCTTGCTGGCCAGTTTCATTTACAGGAGTACAGAGTGATTGGTCAATCTCATTTGCATCCTACGTTTCCTCCAATCCCTTTAAACCTACCCCAGTGGGTGCCGTTGCATGTTTTAAAAAATGAGCATGATGTCAAGTCAACAACCACTTTGCAACTTTGTATATTGTCTCCAACCGACTTCTGCTGGCCACCTGATGAAAAAATTTGAACTTGAAACTGGGTCTCCATGACAACCAGCATGCATTTAGGCCCTTATAATTGTCCCTCATGTGTCACCTATGTAATTTCACTATACACACACAGGTACGGCGCGTTCCACGCCCCTAGGGCACCACTACTCCAGTGATACGGTCTGTACAGGTGTCTGTAGGGTCCGTATCACCATGGTTGTGTCGCCGTACGCGTATGCCATAGGGATACGGTCCGTACACGCATGTGTAGGGGCCGTATCACTATGGTTGTGTCACCGTACGCGTACACCATAGTGATACGGTCCCTACACACGCGTGTACGGACCGTCTCACTATGGCATACGCCTACGGCGACACAACCATAGTGGTACGGACCCTACACACGCGTTTATGGACCGTATCCCTATGGTGTACGCCTACAGCGACACAACCATAGTGGTACGGACCCTACACACACGTGTACGGACCGTATCCCTAGGGCGTACGCCTACGGCGACACAACCATAGTGGTACGGACGCTACACACGCGTGTACGGACCGTATCCCTAGGGCGTACGCCTACGGCGACACAACCATAGTGGTACGGACCCTACACACGTGTGTACGGACCGTATCCCTATGGCGTACGCCTACGGAGACACAACCATAGTGGTACGGACCCTACAGACGCCTGTACGGACCGTATCCCTAGGGCGTACGCCTACGGCGACACAACCATAGTGGTACGGACCCTACACACGCGTGTACGGACCGTATCCCTATGGCGTACGCCTACGGCGACACAACCATAGTGGTACGGACCCTACACACGCGTGTACGGACCGTATCCCTAGGGCGTACGCCTACGGTTACAGAACCATAGTGGTACGGACCCTACACACGTGTGTACGGACAGTATCCCTATGGCATACGCCTACGGTGACACAACCATAGTGGTACGGACCCTACAGACGCCTGTACGGACCGTGTCCCTAGGGCGTACGCCTACGGCGACACAACCATAGTGATAAGGACCCTACACAAGCCCTCAGAGCGTGTGTATGGTGCGTTTCACACCTTACACTGGTGACAGGCGGCACACAGAAAGGAATTGAGCTGTCATACTTGGCCGAGGCTGGACATCAAGTCATTGTCAGTGCAGTCCTACATGTCTCGGGCCTAGGTGTGTCAGGCTGTGATGTGGCACAAATCTCCTCATGTTTGAACCCAATAGATGTGTGATGAGCTGTGTACACATGTCATGTGTCAAGGTGCACTATGTGCCACACATCCCCTTCACACCTTTGACATGTGTGCATGTAGTACAGACTTGTTGAGCACTGCGTCACTGGCATGGCACAGTCGCCAACACCCGCAACTGTCTCCTGGTGCCAGGTACACGGATAATGACACCTGACATGTGACTACCGGCGTTGCACGATGTGAGTATGTCATGTGTGTGTCATGTGTTCCCATAAGCTTGCTGTTGGTGTTCTGTCAAATGCATCTGCAGTTTCTGCATCCAACATGTGCATGTGTGTGGATGGGCATGGCACACTATTATACACACCAGGACACATGTGGAATCAGACGTAACGTGTGTATGTATGCATCGAACATGGACTTGCGAGACAAGGACATATCTGCGTAGTATCAATGTATGTGTGATCAGTTTTGACATGTACCCCTTCATGGCAAGGTGTGTGGTCTGTCCTTTTTTCAGGGACATGTGACCTGTGCCTCTAGTGTTCCGCAACCTGTCTGTATGATAAACATCCTTATTCTGCACACATGTGGATGTCTGTCACTCCTGTAATGCGTCTGCCTGTTCACTTACACTGGCCCACAGCTAGTTTCATGCCATGTCATGTTGAGCTTGTGAATCCACGTTTGTAGCTGGCTCTTGGTAGGAGTGTCACCTGCCTGGCATACGTGTCCAGGATATATTGCACAGACCTGACTCTGCATGTAGCATATGTGTATTGGCTGTTCAACATGTGCTCAGTACATTGACAGTGTTGTTGTACTGTTCTCACTCTTCGTTGTCCCTTCCAAATTACTGCAGGGCTCCGCCTCTCCCCCGACCAATCCCAGACTTGGCTGCCCTGAGGGAACGTGACTGTATACGCCGCTACCGCTTCACCCAACGGTTGATTCTGAACTTGACAGCAAGGCTGGCACCACACCTCCAACCGCTACACAGGTATCCTACTGCACTGACACCCAAGATGAAGGTGATGGCAGCCCTACATTTCTTTGCCACGGGTACGTTTCAAGAGACCATAGCTCATGTTGGTGGCATGTCCCAGACCATGTTCAGCCGTGTCCTGCATGATTTTTTAGAGGCCATGTTGCTTCACCTGGATGAGTTCATTCATTTCCCAACTCCTGAGCAGTTGACAGGTGTCAAGGGTGACTTCTATGCCCTGGGAGGGATGCCCCATGTCATTGGGTCTATTGATGGGACACATGTGGCTTTGGTACCACCACAGGCACAGGAGGTAGCCTATAGAAACAGGAAACATTACCACTCCATTAATGCCCTTGTGGTGTGTCTTGCTAGCATGGTGATTTCCCATGTCTGAGCTCGTTTTCCAGGATCAGCACACGATGCCTACATCATGAGGCGTAGTAGGGTGCCTGAAATGATGCTGCAGCTGCGCAACGAACGAGCATGTCTTGTTGGTGGGTATACTCTCTTACTCCTGTATTTAGCGTCATCTTTCTGTCTTACTACTTCTCCTGACCTACTTCTGTCCATGATGTTTCCATGTAGGGGACTCTGGCTATCCGAACATGCCATGGCTGATCACGCCTCTCCGCAACCCCAGAACGGCTGCCGATCACCGGTACAACAACGCCCATGGGCAGACCAGACGAGTGATAGAGAGGACCTTTGGCCTCCTGAAGAGCCGATTCCGGTGTCTCCACAAGACCGGCGGCGCACTCCCATATGCACCGGTGAAGGTCTGCAAAATCTTCCTCGTGTGCTGCATGCTGCACAACATGGCAGTGGAGAAAGCTGTGCCACTCATCCTGGATCCGGATGAGCAGGAACATCCACCCGTGGAGGATGAGGGGCTTGGTGACGAGGCAAGTGATGTTGAGGAGGAGGAGGAAGAGGACATCGGGAGTCGGCTCATACGCAACTTCTTTGCTTAGTGGTGAGTTGCAGTGTCTGAGTGTGCACGCATTGAGCCTTGTGTGGCATGTGTTGAAATGTGTGGGTCCATCTGCATGTATGGCAAGTGAGTCAGAGGTGTGTTTGGATGTGTCACTCGAGTGATGGTGTAATAACAGTATGTCTTACCTGAGACACTATTTTCACCTAGCATGTTGACAACCTTATACGTGTCGAGTACATGCCCATGCATGCGGATGTGCTTCTTTTGGCTCACTTCTTGTGTGTCTCTCATCCCCAGGTATTTGCGCATGCTGTCTGCTGGTGGCATTGTTGTGCTCCTGCTATTCCTCATGAATACAGCAACGTGTGCTGAATCAGCGTAACATGCATGGACATGTCGAAAAATCACCTTAGGGTAAGGGATGCACCACGGCTTTTTGGGTGTGCTATTTGTTTGGAATGTGTGTGCACTGCTCCTGTTCATGTTTGGTTACTTAGCATACATGTAGAATCACCATGGGTCACATGACATGGAGCTGGATTCACCTGAATTGATAGTCACACTTGGTGACAGTCATCTGTAATGTGATTGTGAATTGTGATGAAGGCATCAAAGTGTGTAACACTGCCCTTGGAAACATACGGGATGCACCGGGTTGACATAGTGTGGGACATCCCCATTAGTGGCTCAATGGTGAATTGCAGCCTTTCCGTGAGCAGCACGGGGTGTTTGCCTCAAACCCGTCACTTGTGTGCCAGTTCTATGGGTTTCCTGCATCTGTGGTGCAAAGGGGGGTGCCAATGTAGGTTCCACATGTTCATCCACATGACCTGTGCATCTGTTAATATAGATGCATTTGCCTTCCGGCAAACATGACTAATAAAGGTGTCCCTCAGCCTCCAAGGTGCCTCATCTCTGTCAATGCAGGTCTCTTGCCACTGTGCATGCGGCATGTCTGGCATAGTTGTCACAGATTGTGCATATGAGTCTATGTGTAGAGTAGCAAGATGCAAGCTGTTTGTCAGGGATTATGATATGTATTGTGCATGATGTACATGGCTGTGTAGGTATTTTGGCATCTCAGTCCCCACAACGGCCACTTTGCTGCATGTGCATCCATTGTCTGTGTGTGTGCCATGTTGAACCAGACACTCCTCCCTTCGCATACACCTTTTGCAGTAGTCCTTTCTGACATGCTTGTGTTGGTGTGCAACTTGTGGCATGGTTTTCAGGACATGGCGCCTGCTGCTGCAGGCCCTGCAGCAAAGGCACACAGAGTTTCTATATTTGCCCTCACACACACGTCTCTAAGACGCACCCCCTTTCTCCCTCCACCCATTCGTTTTGGTGTAATCTGCTTGTGTGTGACACAGTTGCGGTGGGAAAGGCTGGACCGTCTGCACATACTACGTGCACATTGCACGTGCCTCATGTCCTTGCATGTGCCACTTCACGCTACACCATGATGTTGAGGCCACCCACCAAGCAATGTCCATCCAATACATCTGTTGCATGCACTCAGGCATGCACTCATCGCCCACACAACACCTTTGCATAATGAGTGTGCAACTCCAACTGCCTACACAGCGCTGGCACGCCTTCCAGGCCCTGTCACACCAACCAGGTCATGTCCCTCCTACTCCCCACCGGCTCTGTACCCCAACATGGCCATGTGAGTGGTATTCCAGGCCTCTGCATGTAGTATGGTGTCATTGTGGGACACATTGCACAGGTATCATTTCTCAGCGTGTCATGCGCACTGCATCTCATCATCAGCTGGTGTCCCATTGACAGGCAGGTGCTCCTCACCCTCCCCAAAGACGCAGTCCTTGCCAGTCCTCAGATTGAATAATGCATGGTATCCATTGGCAGATGGCTGCACGTTGGCCACCTGATGCTGGACTTCTACACGACTGAGGTGTTCATCTGCGGATTGTCCCCTTACAGCTGGGTCAACTGCTTGTGTCCCACCCGCAAGGGCCCTGCACAGGCACACAGTGTCCACGCACACGAGCTGGTGTGCATCATGGAATGCTTGCTCACATGTGCTATGCTGATCACCAGCATCTGTACCTCAGGCTTCAGCACACTCTGCATTATGCACAAGATCCACAGTTCAATCCACCTCAAGGCAAGACAGACCATCCCCCAGGTCAACTTCAACATTCGTGTTTAATCCTACCCTGCACTCTAGGGAGATACGTTACAACTCCCATGAGACTTGTCCACATCCAGGGTGCATCTGCACACCTCTGCTTCAACATCCGGCGACCCAGCCACATCACCGTCCAACAGAGATAGCTGCAATGGATCACTGTCAGCTGCAGGATGACCTTCACAATCCACGCCCACACTCAGGATGCAGCCCACGACCACGACCCCAACACAACCTTGTGGCACTGTCATCCAAGACCCCATTGTGCCATCTCCATGCATCCAACCTTGGCCTGGCCACCATTCTCCACATCCACCTGACTCCTGCTTGCAGGACATAGTTCTCCCACCTGGCTACACATACCTGGGACTCCCAACCCATGACACTCCACATGATCCCTGACCTCTGCGCATGACTGTTGCTCTTCGAAATAGGTCTATTCGCACAGTTGTGCAGGCACCCCCTCAGCTGGTTGGGCCCATCACGGGTGAGTATGGTGCTCCATGTCTGTATTGGATGATACAATGTGACCCATGTGTGTCCTGTGCCAGACTCAGACCCCAGGGTATGCATGGTTGGAGTTACTTAAAAACTCAGGCATGGTTTGACTTTCCAACACACACATGTAATGGAATAATGCTAAATGACGGCATCATCTCATGATTTCTAAGATTTTTATTAGTGGTGGGGTACGTGTTTGGGGGGATGTAAAGTGGTGCTCGCCGGGTGTCTGTAATCCAAAGTTCAAAGGGGGAGTTGGGATCCATGCCATTGGAAGTCATCAGAGTCCATGCCACAGTCTTTGTCAACATTGGTCAGACAGTGACCAGCAAGTCCATGTGGCAGAGAATGTCATTGGATGAGGTGCTGCTGTTGTGCCAGAGGGCCAGGTGCCAGGCCAGGTGACCTGGGAGATGGTGATGGTCCTTCTGACTCTCACGGTCTTTTGCGTGGACGACCCACCTTCCTCCGGGGACCCTCAGAAGCATGCTGTGACGATGTCTGGGATGCTCCGTCGGACGAATCCTCCTCCTCCTGATCTCTTCCTGTGGCGGGTAGTGATCTACGCCTGGTGGCACAGGGAGGGTTGCCCATGTTTTCGGCAATCCGACGGAGTACACAGGTCATGTCCGTTTGCACCGCCACGAGCTCAGCCAGTCTTGCCTCCATCCTTCCTTGGTGTTGCTGTTGACTGGCATACTGCTCGGCCTGCACGTTCTTAATCTGATTGAGGGCCTCCACGGCCTGGCTGATGCCCCCGGTGTCATGCCGGTATGTGTCCAGGATGTTGCGGACGTGTGACATAACCGGTTCCTCAGCTGTCTGGTCAGGTTCGCGCCTCCGCCGTCCTCCACTCCCACCACCCCTGCCCACTTGAGCCTGGCCTGCCGTTGTGGGCACATCGGGTCTCAGGGACCCCTGAGGGATGGCATTTGCGGGGTCGCCTGCCTCCTCCTGGGTGCCCGGGGTGCCTTGTCCCTCCTGGTCAGACTGGCTGCGTTGTGTGCGAGCAGGGCTCCTGTGTGTATCCTGGGATGTGGCAGGAATGGGGGTGGTGGTTGGCACAGTTGTACCTGACGCAGGTGCTGCAGGTGCTTGGGCATCAGAGGGGCCAGGTTGGTCGGGGTCATCCATGGTGTGGTGAGTGTCGTCGCTGCCGGTGGGATCATTGTCATGCCGAGCCTGGTCCTGTGATTCTCCCCCCCCAGTGTTGGGGGAGATTGATGACGTTGCCCTGTGTGTGAGAGAGAGACAATGTTAATGGTGTTACATGCGTCATCCATGTTTCATACATATTCAAGTTGGCACAGTTCCTCTGGGTAGTTGGATACGTCTAGCATTCCTCTCACAGTCCACTTGTGGATGGGTATGTTGCGGGGGACAGATTGATATGCACTCCTGGTTATTTGGCCTGTCTGATGAGTGTTGGGATGCTTATTTGGCTATGGATTGGTCTTGTTGTGTCACATATCCATTGTGGGAGTGCCAATTTGCGTTGGCTGCCCCGGGGGTGTGTGCTTGTGTAAGGGGGGTGTGTGTGTGACCGGGCATGCTGTTGGGTGTGGTGTGATTTGTCATTGGGTCTACCAGGTGATGTGTCTATCCCCTCATGGTGCCTGCTGGCATGACAGTGGATGTGAGTTCCTGTGGTAGGTAGGTGGCATGTGGAGTTGGTGTTTGAGTGTACAGTGGTCACAGGTTTGCCTTGTGCTGTCTACAGCAGGGCCAAGTGTCATCTACCTTGTCTGTACTTGGCAAGTCCCTGTGCATTGTGCATGGTGCATGGGTATGTCCCTTGGCCACAGCTGTCAACACTTTTCCTATTTGTGACACACTCTTTGTTGTTGCATCAGTTTTGAACGCAGTGAGCAGTGTAGCAAGCGTGCGTAGCGAGCGCTGCAGAACCGACTTACGTGTTGCACTGTATGTGGCCAAATGTTGCTTAGTCATGTCTATTGGGGAATGCAAGTAGGTAACTTATGCATTTGTGACTGGGTTCTAACAAACACAGTGAGTGGGTATACTGGGTGTGAGGTTAGGTTTGTGCCTGCAGCAAGGATCGACTCGTGCACAGTTTGACACATGGCCCAGTGCTTTCCAAACGAATGAGGGGTGTTTCACGCACTGCCAGACCTTGTCAACATGCACACAGTCCACCTGCTGATGAGCGGACATGCCCACACCACCCAAGGGTGATTTTGTCTCCCTCTGTCTCCCTCTCTCCCTCCCTCTGTCACCCTCCTCCCTCTGTCTGTCTCCCTCTGTCGCCCTCTGTCTCCCTCCCTCTCTCTCCCTCCATCTGTCTGTCTCCCTCTGTCACCCTCTGTCTCCCTCCCTCTCTCTCCCTCTCCCTCCCTCTGTCTGTCTCCCTCTGTCGCCCTCTGTCTCCCTCCCTCTCTCTCCCTCTCCCTCCCTCTGTCTGTCTCCCTCCCTCTCTCTCCCTCTCCCTCCATCTGTCTGTCTCCCTCTGTCGCCCTCTGTCGCCCTCTGTCTCCCTCCCTCTCTCTCCCTCTCCCTCCGTCTGTCTGTCTCCCTCTGTCGCCCTCTGTCGCCCTCTGTCTCCCTCCCTCTCTCTCCCTCTCCCTCCCTCTGTCTGTCTCCCTCTGTCGCCCTCTGTCTCCCTCCCTCTCTCTTCCTCTCCCTCCGTCTGTCTGTCACCCTCTGTCACCTCAGCCCAGCTTCCTGGGCACACACACTTTGCAGGTCTTTCAAAGGCCATTGGCTTGTTCATGTGGCTTTGTTTAGAATCTCCCGGACCCCATTGGGCAGAGTGTCTGTGAGTCTGCGCTGCAGCGGCTGTGTGTGCTGACACTCTTTCACAGTGATGCCTCTTCATTAGCTGCTGTTATGTGCAAATTGGGCCTTCATACCCATGTCATCCTGCAACGCGGCCGCCATTTGCAGGCGACACAGTACAGTGTCGGGACACACTGTTTGTATAGCTGTGCCCTAGGCCATATGGGCTGAGGGTATTGGTGTCTGCTTCTGAGTTGCACAATGTGATTTTGGAGGCCCCCCCTCCCGGCATCACGGACATCCTGTCTTGTGTTGGTGTTTTGTGTGGCCTGTGACTTGGCATGGCCTTGCTTGGTGCATGGGGCATGGAGCCGCTAGTGGCATGTGCGTGTTTTTGGAGTGTGGTTGTGTCCGGTGATGGCTTTGGGGTAGTTGCGTGCATTATTGTGAGTTGGGTTGTTGATGCGGTTCCCCCCATGTGGGGTGAGTTGTTTGTGTACTCACCAGGCTCGGCGACTCCTCCTACTCTGTGTACTCCCACCGGCGGCAGCGTGCGCATCACCTTCTCCTTCCAGGGATGGTAGTGTACCGGTCTGCGGGGCGGGCCACCTCCAGTGATGTTCCCCTGGTTGTATTCGTCTGTCATTTTGCTGTGGGTTGTCTGTGGGGTCTGGCAGCAGTGGGTCTGTTGCAAAGGCTCATGGTTTGTGTGTGTGGGCCCTTTTTATTGGTCCATTTGTGGGTGTGGCTGTGTTTGAACTTTGGGTGGGTGTGTTATAAGGAGTGGTTGTGTTTTGGGCCTCTGTTTACCTGTTTGGCTGTTGCAGGTCAGTGTATTGGATGTATTTGGGCTTGTTGGACGTGTTTTGTGGTGTTGTGCGATTCGAATTGACTCTCCTTGTAGTGTTTTGCAGTGTCCTGGTTCAGTACGTGTGTTTTTCGCATCTGTGAGGTGCGTACATCGGCCATGTTGTTGTACAGTGCTCACATTTGCTATGGCTTGGTACGACTCGTACATGCGCAAGGCTGGGTGAGGGTGCTGGTGTAGGGGCCTCGGGTAGGGTGCGTACAGTCACGGGCAGGGTGTAGGGGCCTGGGGGTACATGCCGTACATACGTGAACCGAGGGTACAGCGCGTACATGGGGGGGCAGGGGGTACGGCACGTACATACGGGGTGCTGGGGGTACGGTGTGTGCCCCCACCCCCGTATGGTCGGTGCGTACCCCCAGCCCCCGTATGTAGGCACCGTCCCCCAGCACATACCCCCATCCCCTGTATGTACGTGCAGTACCCCCAGCCCCCGTATGTACGCACCGTACCCCAGCACCCCCATGTCCGTGCTGTACCCCCACCCCACCCCGTAGGTACGGAGCGTACCCCCACCCCCCTGTAGGTACGGAGCGTACCCCCACCCCGTAGGTACAGAGCGTACCCCCCCCAGGTACGGAGCGTACCACCACCCCTGTAGGTACGGAGCGTACCCCCACCCCGTAGGTACGGAGCGTACCCCCACCCCGTAGGTACGGAGCATACCCCCACCCCGTAGGTATGGAGCGTACCCCCACCCCCCCAGGTATGGAGCGTACCACCACCCCTGTAGGTACGGAGCATACCCCCACCCCGTAGGTACGGAGCATACCACCACCCCCGTAGGTACGCTGTGGACCCCCGCACCGTACATACGGGGGGGTGGGCGTACGCTCCATACCTACGGGGTGGGGGTACGCTCCGTACCTACGGGGTGGGGGTACGCTCCGTACCTACGGGGGTGGTGGTACGCTCCGTACCTAGGGGGGGTGGGGGTACGCTCCGTACCTACGGGGTGGGGGTACGCTCCATACCTACGGGGGTGGTGGTACGCTCCGTACCTAGGGGGGGTGGGGGTACGCTCCGTACCTACGGGGTGGGGGTACGCTCCGTACCTACGGGGGTGGTGGTACGCTCCGTACCTATGGGGGGTGGGGGGTGGGGGTACGCTCCGTACCTACGGGGTGGGGGTACGGCACGGACATGGGGGGGTGCTGGGGTATGGCGCGTACGTGGGGGGTGTGCTGGGGGTGTTCAGCGCGTATGCGGGCACATATTTGGACGTCTCCATAGTTGCTATGGGAGTTCGCACCGTACGGTGTTTTATCCATACGGTTGTGCATTCGGACGGACGGGACGGATCGTACTTGCGCGCTCGGACTTCAGTTTCCCGATTCGTATGTAAAACTGTCCGGGGACGTGTCGGACACTTTTTCCTACCCGAGGACGTGTCGGGAAATTTTCCCAATGCGTTTCGTATGGATTTTTTCACATACGAATCGTACTTGCCTGTTTGTATGGGACATGTACGATTCGTACGGAAAAAATCCAGATACGATTCGTATGGGGAATATTTTTAACAGATCGGAATCGGCACCATAGTCTGTAAACAAAATCTTATTGCTTTCAGACCATATTCTCAGCACTGAAACACACATCATATTAGCTTCATCCCTTTTCTCATACTATAGAAGGTGGAGATATTTTCTCGTGATAGCTGAGATTTACTAACCCTGTACAAACAATCATTGACTGTCATTTTTTAGATTAAAAATGGTCAAGAAAGTTTTTTCAGTTTGCGCCTCCTAATGACCTTATCATTCATCAGAACACCGCATTGTGAACATGTCCATCGTTTGAGGAAACAATCTATATATATTTCAAAAACTTAAATGGTAAACATAAACATATCATGTAGATTAAAAAAGGGGCAGAGAAAGATCCATTCCAGATTAATAATAAGGGTTTTAACTTAAATGGTATCCAAAATGCAAAGCAAATATTTTCATGCTACAGAACATCTCTTATTAGTTGTTTATATTAATTCAGTTTTCTGTATTGTACAGACATTATCTTAAGGAATATTAAAAACTTTACATAGGAAAACATGTGTTCATCATGTGGGTTATATGAAATATAAAGGGAGGAAAAATTTAAGCATTCAACAATGTAAGTGTTATGATAAATAATGATTCCACATTATCCAGAGGCAAAATGAGGAAGGAGCACTGGACCACTACTGTTCCACATTTACCATCCAGGCCCTTATCAAGGTGGCCTATTAGTTACTCTCCATTGCTGCAATATGAAAATGTTTTTATCTATTGTATTTGGATCCAGTGCAGGGCTTCCACTAGACAAGGGGAAATGTTACATGAATGGATATGTTGCATGATTCAAATTTGGTACTGATATTGATTTAACTGGCATTTCAAATAGTAAAGATTACACAATGTCTAGAGCAATGTTGACATCATGTTTCATTGCACTTATCCCTATGTTGCATATGTGTTTAATGTATGCAAGTTAGATATTTGTTTATGCACACCTGGAGGGTGATTTTTGGACATATATTTTTATATATTTTTTTGTCCGTGAGTCAATTTTTAGGCAAGTAGCTTCCACCGAATTCAAATGCTGTGCTTTTTAACTGACAAGTCAATGGAAACAGGTAAATGTGGAGCGGCAGGACTAGTAGGATCGCATCCATTGTGGTAGAGGAAGTGTGAAAAGTGAGGAAAGGCGAGTTTCTGTCTTATTTCCCTCCCATTCCACCTACTCAGGTGTGGAGAGTTTTTGGCCACAGTCACGTCGGCATGAAGGCACATCGTTATTGGCCCAGCAGAGGAACTGGTGGGCCTCCCTTCCAAAGTTTCTTTAGCCTATCCTGCCATAAACGCGGTCTAGATTGCCTGGCAGTGACTCGGGACTGCGGGGGGCTTTCTTCTATTGACCTACATGCTTCTAAATAGAATAGGCGGACTGCCAACCAGGAAGGCAGGGAATCCAATGCTGTTTCAACGGTGGGACACTTTCCACCCAACTCGTAATCAGGCCCTAAGTCTATTTGAAATAAGCGTTGGATGCTAAAGAGGTGAAATTAGCTATTTCCACTACAAAGTAAAACATTTTATACAAGATACAACAAATTAAACATTTTATACCTACAATCAATACTTCATACTTACCCAATTTGTTAACTATAAAATAAACTAAAATGTAATCTAACAACACACTACCCAGAACTAAACTCCAAACATATATTCATAATTAAACATTGACATATATAAAACTATTTGTATTCATACTTACTATATTTTTTACACATTTATTACCATTCCTAAAAAATTGGAAAATAAAGTAATAACCCCAAATTAAGAACCATAAAATAAGAAATTATATAAAAGCAATTTCTTATTTTAAAAAATGTCAACTCATTTTTTATGTAAAATTATAATTTTGAAATACAAAATTAAATGTTTATATTATTAGAATGTATTATTCACAAAAATTGTAAAATGTAAAAAGTTTATATAATAAATTGTAATGATTTTACTTTGATAGAATATTGGTTACATATTTCTAATTGTTAAATAATTTTTGTGCTTTACTTTTTTAAATCTCAAAACTCTTTTTTAATTTCAGAACATTAATATACATTCTAATTAATTTTCAATTAAAATGTATTCAAAATGTAAATGTTACAAAATAAAAGTGAAAATTATAAAATATTAATTTGCATACCATTAAAATAAATAACAAAAGATGTATTTTAAAATGTGCACTTTTTAAAAATCTCCCCATGCTTACCCCTTAAAACCCCAATATCCCAGTACTAAAAAAAGTATAAAACCATTATTTATATACATTAATACAACTAAAGGTACAAATTTCAACACTTTTATATAACTAATAAATGATCCTAGTAAAAACGCAAATAAAAATAATTAATAAACATATAGACTCAAACACACTACAGTAAATTACAATCCAATTAACAATTATATATGATATTACATACAATTTCTACGTCACTAGTTTTTGAAAATTAAATTAAATACAGCACTGAAAACAATATTCGATATTCCTGTCAATTATATTTTTGTCATCCTGATATTCTTTGCATGATATCTTTTTCCGATATTTTGCCCAAACACCTACTAATCATGTACATATCTTGCTTACAGTGTCCTAACTAGAGTGGTAAGGTGTCATATATAGTGTATATTATAGTGTATTCACAACGTTTTGCAGGCTACACGCGCTTAAGTTGCCAAGGACTCTTATCTCGAGCCGGGGCTTGATATGGTCCCCATGCACCCTCCATGGACGGGATGAATTTAAACCTGTGTATCTGGTGATTGCCTCATGATGGTACAGCGATTAACACTGCAAAATGTTGTGAATACACTATAATATACATTAAGCCCTGATAAAGTTCCTAGTGTGACAGGAACGAAACACATTGGCTGATTTTAATTCATGTGCAATAATTTTGGAAAAATAAAAGAAGATGATGGACTGAAATTTGCTAGATTGAATTTATTTCTGGTGCACCTTCCATTTGAACAAAAGCATAAATGTAGAGCTCTGAGCATCAGTTTAGAGTTTTGAAGAAGTATAAGTGTATGGAAATGAGTTCTACTGGTGAAAAAGCCAAGCCTATTTGCTGTTGGAGCTCTTGTTTTTGGACCTCTGCTTTGGTGTGGACAGACCTCAGAGGATTTGTGGATTTGGATACAAAAAATATCTCAGGAATATCATCAGCTAGAGTGAGTGAGCCTACTGTATCTCTGTGCCCCAAGTGTTTGCCCAGGGGTCTAACATGCGGTGAGCATTGGTTGCTGCCCCTGGCTCTCAAATTATAGCGCATTGTTGCTTAACTAGTGCCATTGTGGAGCAGTTGGAGCACTTCATTTGTGCCCTGGACTGGCTGCTCAGCGCTTTAGATTTTTCCCTGTCACCTGCGTGCGTGGGGAGCACGCCTCATACCCAGCACTTTGTGTAGGTGAGAGTTCTTTCCTTGAGGAGGGCGCTTGTGGAGGCCCGTTGTGGCATAACACCGGCTGGGGTGTGCAATGGTGTCCAAGCTTTCCAAACACTGCACTCCCTGAAGTTAAGGAGACACCACAGAGCCAGGAGCATCTACCGGCCTCAGGCCCAGAATGAAAGCAGAGCAGAGAAACTCTGTTGATGTCATGGAGGGGCCGTCACCTCGCGGGTACCTCAGGAGAGGGCGCTCGGTCCGGCCTTTCACTTTCTCGTGAGTCGTGCCTACATCTGGATGTGAGTTGTACTCCCTACCTCAGTGGAAAGTCTTGTGAGAGTTGTGCAGCTGTCCCACATCCCAGAGTGGGTGGCCCAGTTCTTTGAGGCAGCTGCCGTTCATTGTTGGTACCTTGGGGACCCAGAAAGGTCTCCCCACTGAATTCAGCAGTGAGTGGTCACCCCGCCCATCCATCTTAGCACATACCTTGGGGCACCTACTTGTTGCTGGTGTTTTCGTATGGGGTGAGATATCGGGGGAGGCCCCAATTACATCAGGATGTAAAATGACTGTATTGCTGCAAATAGGCATGCGGATGCTGGTATGCCCTGCACGTGGGGCCTAAATTACCGTCTTCAGAGTGATAGTAGCATAGGGGTGTGGGGCCCTATGTGTTAAAAGTAATATGTGGTGATTTATGTGTGGTCTTACAATAAGGTCACTTTACTTTCCCTAATGTGGTGATGCATGTGTTCTTTCATAATCTGCTGCATTTCATGCCGTATGGTGTAATGTATGTAATTTTGCTTCATAGTAGCCAGGGTCACAAGTACGCTTTCAGCCTTGGCATAATATGTGCAGGGTTTATGATCTATGTCACTTTGGTACACAGTTTTGTTGACTCATGTGTCCTTATTTTACAATCTGTTCCATTTCATGCCCTGATGTTATGATGTTATAATGTTTGATTCTTGCATTGTTAAAATAGTGAGTGCTGATTTGCATAGTATGCTCAATATTTATGGTTCATGTTGTTTTTGGTCTATGTGTTATATGCGATATATACAATATTTTTTATATAATCCTGTGTGGAGTCTCTTTTTGTGGTGTATATATTATGTCACTAGTATGAGGCTATTGCACAAACACTTTACATATTGCCTCTGGGGATAAGCCTGACTGCTATGTGCCAAGCTACCAGGGGGTGAGCACAGGTTATCTTTGGTATGTAATTGACTTGCCCTGACTAGAGTGGTGGTATCTGCTGCCTTAGGTGCATACCCTAGCCAACCAGAAGCCCTATTTAAAACATTGGTGATCAGCAGTGGCGGTAGAACATGCAGTACCACAGTGACTCATTGTTGCACTACAAACTCTGCACTTAGACCACTGCGTGTTTTGTGACTCTCTTGCTTCTCCCATATTGGTCATTTTTATTGGTTATTCCTGATTCATTTCTTATACCTGGGAATCCGGTTATTGCACTTGTGTTTAGGACCATGCCAAAATGGAATCAACCTTTGACCCTTAAGAACTGTGGCATTACAATATAGCGAAGTTAAAGGTTCTCTGCAGGGAGAGGCGAATACCTGTGAGTGGTTAATCCACTGAGGTGAACCTTCAGATAGCCCTGTATACCCAGTGGAGAGTGCACAAGGGAGCAACCTTAGAGGAGGAGCAAGAGGGGGTGTTTCTAGGAAGGGACCCCAAGATCAGTGAGTACTCTGAGTGAGAGGGTACCCAATCCGCAACCCTAGTGGGAGGTGGCCCTGAAGAGTTTGAACAGGAGGGAGAAAATTACTGGGCAGGATCTTCAGTAGATAAAGAGGACCCTATAGATAGGAAGTCTCCTTCTGGGTCTAGTGTCAGGAGCAGAGTCACCACCTAAGCCCTGTCCCCTGATGAGCTCAAGAATAGACAGGAGGATAGGGAACTGCAGCTGCAGCTGGCCCAGCTGGCTGCAGAGCAGAGAAAGGCTTGGAGGAGTAAAAGGCCTTGTGGGAGGTGACTGTTGAGGAGAGAAGGCTATAAGCTAAAAGACCCCTAGCTCAGGAGTGGATGGCGGAGGATGAAAGGACCTTTTCCAGAGAGAAACTAGCTCTTGAGGAGAGATTGGCCCATGACTATAGTTTTATAGTTCTGGACTTGCCAGCCTTGCAGGTGGAGTCCAGTGGTGGCAGCAATCGTGAGTCTAGTAGGTATGGTGACCCGTTTGTACAAATTATATGAGTATCTGGAAAAATTGGACAATAGTCATAAGAAAAAGTTATCGATTGTGTGAGGGCGATTTTAATATCTATCTGTGCAGCACATTTACAGAGAAAGATGTGGAATGAACAGTTTAGATGGTTCAAGTACATCACATTTTATAATAGCTATGGAGACAAGCTAAATAAATTGACTTGAATGTCAGTACCATATGCTCCTTTTAAATGTACTTTTAATAGGTGTAATAACTTTAGTACTATCGATTATGTTTTAACTTCTAACAATCTGAGCTCCCATGTTTATCATTTTAAAACTCACTCCATACCGTTAAGTGACCACTTCCCACAGTCTGTACAAATCACAAAGTCCTTACTAATTAAAGATCATAACGTGCCTGGTGAGGCTTTTAGTGGAGACTTTGCACTAGCCACCCTTAATGGCTTCTTACTGCGATGGCACAAGGTTATCCAAGAGGATTTTCTTGGAGATCTAATTCGAGATGCAAGGAATGCCTTTGAGACATGCTTGGATGATAATGCACATCCAGCAGGGATTGTAAATTCTTTCTTGGTTATTAGTAAGACTGTGATGGAGAACCTGCATTCGGTACCAAAAAGGAATAAAACTAGAAATGGCTGGTTTGATGGACATTGCACTAAGGCAAATAAGAGGCTCAAAGAGGAACTTCTTAGATAGCCCAGGTGTAGAGCTGAGGTTTAGCAGTGTAGATATGACTATAGGAAGGCCCTGAACCGGCGGAGAACCAGGCTAAGGGAAGAAGCTTGGGTAGCCTTATGTGAAGCAAGTAGTATGAATGATAATAAAACATTCTGGAGGATAGTAAACTCTGCCCTGTTGAAAGAAGATGCTGGTCCTGGGATTGTGGTTGCATACCCTGAGGATGATTGGATCAAACATTTCACTGCCATCCACGCTGCACAGATCTCTAAACCTGATACTATTGGTTATTCTTATATTAATGGCAATATAGATTTGGAACAGTCACTTAGCATTGCCCCATTTACTCTAGATGAAGCGATACAGGCAATAACCTCTAGCAAAGCGGGTAAAGCACCTGGCCCCGGGGCCATTCCGGTGGACCTGTATAAAGCTAATACCCCGCTGTGGGGGCCCATTCTAACAATTGTATTAAAAGCATGCTGTACGTCAGAATTTCTTCCAACATGGGCGGTACCCATTTATAAAAAAAAGGGATCGACACAACCCTGCCTGTTATAGACCTATCTCGCTGCTCAACTCCCTAGTCAAAATAGTGTGCAGAATAATTATGAATAGACTGCAAGACTGGGCCGAATCCAAGGGCGTGCTGACTGATTTACAATATGGGTTTCGCACCGGGGTGGGCACTATCAATTTGAGCATCCTAGTAGGGAAATACACGAAGATTAAAGGCGGTAACCTGTATCTGGGTTTTGTAGATCTTTCTTCCGCCTTTGATTGTGTTAACCACTCAAAGCTATGGGCAATCATGAGTGAGATGGGTGTGGACTCGATAATCTCCTTTTTGAGGAATTTATATTCAGGAGCCAAGGCTAGAATTAGATATGGAATTAACGGTGAATGTACCCAGCCATTCAGCATAGAGAGGTGGGCGAAGCAGGGCTGTGTCCTTGCACCTTTTTTATTTTCACTCCATATCAATAATGTAGGCACTGCCTTGACATTGCAACCAAAAGATCTGGCTCAGGTGGGGCATCGCCCTATGCCCGCCCTTCTCTATGCTGACAATGCTGTTTTGTTGGCACGTACCTCAATCTCCATGAAGCTGGTACTTAACGACTTTGTTAATTATATGCAGGATCTTGATTTACATGTGAATCAGGCTAAGACATTTATAATGAATTGTGGGAGGAAAACAGGTGATTGCTGTGCAATAAGAACCCAGGATTCTGCCATTGAATATACCAACACTTAACAGAGGGCGCTACTCTTTAGAAGCGTCTGCATGGCTCTACGATCATTTGAAAAAAAACTGGGCAATAATCCGCTCACCATTTACAAGGCAAAGTGTGTCAGCAAGGCAGTATATGGGAAGGGCATATGGGTTCATGTACATATTATGGCAATACAACTAGTGGAGAATGAATTCTTAAGATATTCTTAAGATATCTACTTGTCAATCTCCAGTCCGCCCCAACTGTTGTCAGTCATGCAGAGCTGGGAGTATTGTTTCTTGTGGATCTAATTAAAACTCAACGATCCTGCTCTGGCATTAAATATGGTCGTCAGAGTATACTGCTCTAAATCAGCTTGTCATCGGGGACTGTTTAAATTCAACCCAATATGCACAGATTCCCTGGTTAAAATACATAGGGCCCGATTCACAAAACTAACTTAAGACAAAATCCTAAACTTACTACCATTTTGGTATTCACAGAAGGCACTTACTCATATTGGTATTCACAGAAGACACTTACTCATTTCGGTATTCACAGAAGTTAGTAGTCCTAACTTTAGGACTACTAAATTCCTTCTGTGAATACCAAAAGTCTTAAAATTAGGATTTTTCTCAGTTTAGGAGTCCTAAAGTTAGGACTCCTAACTTTACTACTACTAAACTGAGAAAAATCCTAATTTTAAGGCTTTCGGTAGTCACAGAAGGCATTTAGGAGTCCTAAAGTTAGGAGTCCTAACTTTACTACTACTAAATTGAGAAAAATCCTAATTTTAAGACTTTCGGTACTCACAGAAGGCATTTAGGAGTCCTAAAGTTAGGAGTCCTAACTATACTACTACTAAACTGAGAAAAATCCTAACTTTAAGACTTTCGGTATTCACAGAAGGCATTTAGGAGTCCTAAAGTTAGGACTCCTAACTTCTGTGAATACCGAAATGAGTAAGTGCCTTCTGTGAATACCAAAATGAGTAAGTGCCTTCTGTGAATACCAAAATGGTAGTAAGTTTAGGATTTTGTCTTAAGTTAGTTCTGTGAATCGGGCACATAGAGTGCTTCTGTCAGGACATGGGGCACCCAGAATATTTTACTAACCCTGAATGTTGAGTCAAATTAAACAGGAAATACCTAAAGGCCTACTATTTGGCTCATCTCGAGAACATTAGGATGTCTGCCGAACTGTTAAAACCCTCTGTCCTAAGAAAACAGCTTATTTTAACTAGTTACGACATGCAATTATATCTTAGACATGATCCACACCAAAAGCACAGAAATGTTTTAACTTGTTTTAGAATGGACACTGTCCATCGTATGGTTACTTTTCCTGAACCAAATGACTAGTCTCTTAATTTCTCAAAGTGCCCTTGTGATAATGTTTTAACACAGATGACAATGCATGTAGTACTTTTCTGCAAATCCTACAAGAAGTGGAGGAAACTTTATATACCAAGTTACTTAAAGCACTTATACTTCAATCAATGCCTTCCGGCCTATCTATTCCTACAGTCCTTACTTACAATCGACATCTGTGTAAGAATGTAAGAAAAACATGAACGTAAACAGGCATAAGACATTAAATGACCATCAGTTGTATGCACAATGGGGGTCACTTATTTACATCAATAAGAACAGTAATGCACCCAGAAGTCATTTACACATATTTAAAGGGTCAGAGTATTTAAGGTCGATGACGTATTGATCCTTGATTAATGCAGGATCATCGTTAGGATTTCAAAATACATGCATGATTACATTTATTGGTGTGCAACGAATACATTTCATCTTATGTATAATTAAGTACACCTGTGGAGGAAATTGGGAAGAAGAATAGGGGGAAATAGAAAAAGCAGAAATCCCACATATGTACCACTTTGAGCAAGAGAATGCATTTGTACCAAGGTAAAGCATGATATATATGATAAACATGCCTATAATGGTGTAAATGCCCTATAGGCAGCGAAAAAGCCAATTAACCACACTAAAACCGGACGAGAAGGAGAATCGACCACGTTCTAGGTATCCAAAATTGGTATTCCACCATGCATCATGCATAGAGTGACTGAGAATACCATGCACTAAGAAAATTTCCTATCCACATACCTATTATAGCGTCAGAAGGATGACATGATGGGATTTAATACACATGGCCAAACAGAGGTAGTCATTCTGAATACAATTTACAAAAGCCAAATTATGCACTGTAACAATCGGACAATTTACAAGTAAGCCAGTAGTAAGCATTAAAACGTACCAAGGTAGTATTTACATAGGCAAATAGAAGCGCAATTCACAATGCGGAGAATCATGTAGGTTTCACAGGAAAGGTCCCACGGAGAGTAATCCTCAATTCTAGGGAAGGAAAATCTACAGGAGGAGGCGCAAGGCTTAGAAAGGGTGGAAAAACAATGTCCTCACTAACCTGTGGAACAATGAAAAACACATACCAGCAAGTATCAATGCCATGATGTGATGACGAGAGCCTCCGACAGCAACAGTAAGTTGCTAAAGGGAAATGACTGAAACTGGCTTAAATGTGTGAAAATGGAGGAGGGGCCAAGTTGGCAATGGTGTCAGCCATTTTGGAGTGCTGATTATGGCTGTGAGAATAAAAGAAGGACTAGATCGGTAAAGGTGATGGTGTCGGACACATTAGGCAGTGCAGGGGTCATAATATTATGTGACTATACGACATGCAAGTGACAAGGAAAGAAAAAACGAAAGACATTAGGCATAGAGCTATGTCATTTCCAGAGGAAAAAGTAGTCAAGTTAGTCTCTTAGTTCATATAGGATGCTGGAGCATTGTTTTGCTCAAAACAATTGTAGGTAAGGTTAATATAACCACTACAGAAGCCAAGGCATGGTGAATTATCAGAAAACATATCTCTTCTCAATAAAAGGAAAAATATACGGCAAGAAACAATTTGCAATTATTAGATCTGGCAAGCTGCTCATATCTACCAGACAAAGGTGGTACACAGTTTGAATCCTAAATCAAGGCTGTTCAGTCCTCTATTCTGTTCAATCCTTTGTTTAAGCTGTCCAGGATCTATTTAAGTTCCACTTTGTTCAGAACTGTGGTGATATCCCCTCTTCATTCAGGTAATTTCACAACTTCAATCACTTGCCACCCAATGTCCTTTTCACTATGTCCCACTGTACTGAAATGTTCAACCAATGGTGCGGTGGTCACTTTGCACCTAATGCAGCTGTGGTGTTGGCAAATCCTTATCCATATTTTCTGAGTGGTTTGCCCACTATGTATCAAATGACATGAACAAGGGATAACATAAATTACATTAGATGTATTGCAGTTGGAGAAATCTTTAATAGCAACGCGCTTTGTATTATACATAAATTATTTTGATTCAATCACACACACTCCAATCACCACATTTGTAATTTGTAATGACCCACCAGTGGTGTGGTTCCCAAGAAGTCATATAGTGTAAGGTGAGATCTTGATGATGGTAGGCATGCTTTGACCAGGTGGTCTTTTATGTGTTTGGCCCTTTTGAAGGCACAAAGGGAGCGTTCTAATGTCAAGCTGCCCGTGTTTAGGGTGTGCAATATTGAACCACTATTTTGTTTATAGTGTTTGAAATAGGTGAGAATGTGGTAACACAGACAATTTTGTTTGTCTTCTCCTTGGATTTAGAGAAGAGTAATGCCTCACGGGTACTGTACTATGCCTTCTTAAGGAACCTGCTAATATGTTTCCGGGGATACCCCCTTGCCATCAATTTAGATTTCAATGTTTCAGCTTCTTTGAAAAAGTCTTTTTTGAAAAAACTGTTTCTTCTAATCCTCAGAAATTGAGATTATGGTAAGAAGTCCCAAAGTGCCCTGGGGTGGTGGCTGGAGTGTATTGCGTTATGTGTTTTTGTGAAAGAGTGTGTTGTAAAGTTCAACCTCTGTATTCTTGATCAATAAGTTCAAAAAGGAAACTTCATCTGTACTAAAGTATGGAGTGAATTTGAGTCCCTGGCAGTTGTTATTGAGCCACACTCCAAAGCTGGTCAAACCAGTCGCATTGCCATTCCAGATTAGGGGAATATCATCAACATGTCTATTCCAGATTTTTATTTTTTCATCGAAAGGATTGGTATCAGAAAGTATGGTGGTGTTTTCAATAGTGTCCATAAAGAAAATAGCAACATTTGGTGCATAAACGGCCCCCATTGAAGTTCTTTTAATTTGCTGATAGTATTGTCGATAAAATTGGAAAACGTTTTTATTTAGTGTCAACTGTAGAAGTTCAAGAATAAAGTCAGGAGGTACAGGGTGGGGCCGTTCTCTCCTGTCAAGCATCTATCTGATAACCTCCAACCCTTCTCTTTGGGGAATATTAATGTACAGAATTCTATGTCCATGGTAAACAGAAGGCAACAAGTGTTATCAAATGACATATTTTCAATTTGGTTAATCATATCTGTGCTGTCCTTGACAAAGCTTAAGGTTTTGGGTACAAAGTCTCTAATAAAAAAAGTCGACATATCAGCCAATTGGTTCAAATATAGATCCACAACTAGACACATTGGGTGTACCTGGGGGAGAGGGCTGGTTTTTGTGCATCTTCGGTAAAGTATAAATTACCAGTGTATGTGGGTTCTTGGTGTTCAGGAAAGCATCTTCATTTTTAGAGATGTATCCTGCTTCCAGACCTTTCTTGGTGATGGATGAAATTATGTCCTGCAGTTCGTTTGTGGGGTCCCCTGTTAGTCTGATGTAATGTTCCTGGGCCCGATTCACAGAACTAACTTAAGACAAAATCATAAACTTACTACCATTTTGGTATTCACAGAAGGCACTTACTCATTTTGGTATTCACAGAAGGCACTTACTCATTTCGGTATTCACAGAAGTTAGGAGTCCTAACTTTAGGACTCCTATATGCCTTCTGTGTATACCGAAAGTCTTAAAGTTAGGCTTTTTCTCAGTTTAGGAGTAGTAAAGTTAGGACTCCTAACTTTAGGACTCCTAAATGCCTTCTGTGAATACCGAAAGCCTTAACCCCTTCGCCGCGGGGGTCATTCCCCCACAGCGCGGGGGGCTCTCGGTGCCGCTGTGTTCGTGACGAGCCCAGCTCGTCATGAGGCACAGTGGAGCTGTGCTCATGACGAGCTGGGCTCGTCACGACTCCGTCCACTGATTGATTCTCCCGCACAGGTGGGGAATCAATCACTCGTGGGCGGAGCGCAGCCGTTATGACGAGCCCAGCTCGTCATGAGCACAGCTCCACTCTGCCTCATGACGAGCTGGGCTCGTCATAAGCATGCAAGGGGTTAAAGTTAGGATTTTTCTCAGTTTAGGAGTAGTAAGTAGTAGGACTCCTAACTTTACTACTCCTAAACTGAGAAAAATCCTAACTTTATGACTTTTGTTATTCGCAGAAGGCATTTCGGAGTCCTAAATTTAGGAGCCCTAACTTTACTACCCCTAAACTGAGAAAAATCCTAACTTTAAGACTTTTGGTATTCACAGAAGGCATTTAGGAGTCCTAAAGTTAGGAGTCCTAACTTTACTACCCCTAAACTGACTAAAATCCTAACTTTAAGACCTTCGGTATTCACAGAAGGCATTTAGGAGTCCTAAAGTTAGGACTCCTAACTTCTGTGAATACCGAAATGAGTAAGTGCCTTCTGTGAATACCAAAATGAGTAAGTGCTTTCTGTGAATACCAAAATGATAGTAAGATTAGGATTTTGTGTTAAGTTAGTTCTGTGAATCGGGCCCACAGATTGGATAGTTATCTCATAATTGTATGTCAGCGGGTTTGACAACTATCTGGTCATTACATTTAAGTTCATTGAGTGCTTTCTTCTCAACTAGAGCTATGTAATATGGAACGAACAGTTTTTGTTGTTCCAAATTACAAATGTCTTTTAGTACCAATTTCTTGAGTTGACATGTGGACCTCAGGTGGTATAGATGAGTGAGGTGGTAAAAATGTAGAATGGGGTCGAAAATTCATATGTGCATTGTAATGATTGTAAGTATTATCTTGAAAGAAAGCATTTAGTCTATTTTTCAAGAAACATCTCATCATGTCAGTTTGTACTTCTAAGAAGTTAGGACTGTAGAAACAAATGACAAACCTCTGCTGAATAAGGATGCTTCAGTAGAGACAGTATGCAGGTCAAGAGGTTAAAAATAGGCATAGTTTGTTTGTTATTAATAGTAGAGTTAGGATTATTGCTATTAATATAGTGGTTAATCGGTTGCCCAACTGGTAATACCTTTGGCATGAAATCTTGGGGTCAGTGAACAAACTATGAAAAAAGTGTATACAAGTAATATTCAAAATGTATCAACCTCTCAGATCTGAACCAATGACTAGACCGCACAGCATAGAGCTGTGGGCATATCCCTTTATAGGACGAATTCCCTCACTCACCGTAGGTGACATGCTTCATCATTTGGGAATCTCCTCCCTGAGGAAAACCTAGTTCCTCCAGGGGCTGCAACCTCCTCTCTACGAGGAAGGAGCTCAGGGATGTTTTGTTTCAAAATCCAGGTGGAATTTACTAAATCCACAAATGATGAGTTATTGGTAAATGTGAGGAAGGACGCAGCGCAAAAAATAACTAAATGTGCAGGGAGTGCAATTTAAAACTAGTTAGAGAGTGTAAATCAGAAACTTTATTCTGATACATTCCCTACTAGGATTAAAAGAAACAGTGCACCAGCAGTATAGATTTAAACAGCTTTGGTGAGATGGAAAATAGTGGTCGACATGTTTCAGCCTAAAGCCCCATCGTGGGCAAAGCTTTCATCAGGACCTTTAATGGTGCTGCTGCATAAATGTGTGTGTATGATATCAACAAAAAAGGATACTTGAACAGGAACTTGAATCAGTCGTCTGTTCTTCTAAAAAACATTACCTACAGAGGAAGAAATAGACAACGCACAACATATTATTTGATTCTGTAGTCAAATGCCAAAGGTCCAGATACTCAAAGTCCTACTACAAAATGAAAACAAGGCTTACCCGCAGTCTGGTCTGCTGGGTAACCATTTCACCTCAACCTGGCAACAGCTCATGATGGGGCACCGCTCTGAAAAAAACGATGTAAAAACCATTATTAAGTCCAAATTCATATAGGTACCGGGAAAACATTGTTCCTATTGCGGACCTTATGTAGTATGTAGTATTAAAACTGGGGAGACGACTACCAATGCAAGAGTGAAAGCACAGATGATAGAATTATCAGGTACCTCAATGTATGAAAAAATATATAAAAAAGAAAAAAAACACTAAGAGTGGTTGTATATGGTGGCCACCTGCACCACATAAGTGAAAGATTAATACTATCCCACCAACAGCTTAGCACAAACCCTAGACCTCAGCGCTTATGTGTAGAAAGCGCGCTCTCAAAGAGGTTTTAACTAACATATAACCTGCTAACCATGTTGCAGCCAACAGAGGAGCCAAAAACCCCATAAGAAACGTCTGTGTCACAAAAAAACGATTCGGCGTATAGAGAAACAAATATTCAGATATTCGCTGCGGGGCCACTCACCTCTCCGTCGGTACTCCGGGCCCGAAATGAGCCTGTAACCGGAGGTGAGTCCCCCGCAGATCTTTGTGAATATATAGTAGTTATAACGTCCGGACTTTTGTCCTTAGAAGCTACCTGATACTAATACAGGCCTGAGGAATAAATCTACTTTCTCCCCTCTTTCAAGTCAAGTTCCTCCACAGGTACTGACTTTTGAAAAGGCAGTAAATGCACAAGTCAATAAGATCTGTGCCAACAATGGTAGACAATTTCAGAACCTCAATAAAAACGAAAGGCTAGCGATGCAAAATCTAGCTTTGGATGACACTATTACAATCAAACCCGCGGACAAAGGGGGAGTGATTGTGTTGATGGATAGTATAGCTTATCGCACCGAATGTCTTAGACAATTAGGAGACACTCGTTTTTACAAAAAGTTGAATGAAGATCCTACAAAGAGGCTAGAATTAGAGATCAAAATAGCTGTGGAGGAAGCGTACACCAATGGGTGGATAACGTCTCATGAATCTACTTTCCTGATTAAGTCGTTTCCAGTTGTACCTTATTTCTACACGCTGCCTAAGGTGCACAAAAATCAGAGGCCTCCACCTGGTCGTCCCATCATCTCGGGACTGGGGTCTTTGTTAGAACCACTTTCTACATTTGTTGATCACTTTTTTTTTTTAACAACACTTTTTATTGGTCAAGAAGGCAAAGGCTGCAGGCCCCTGTATACCCAGGGGATCTGCCACATAATAGCTAGCAACAGCTCTTGACAGTTTATCAGATAAAGGAACAATGGAGAGCTATTCATACATCAACAATCAAGAAACCCCCCCTCCCTTCCCATCCCCCAACCCCCCCCCCCCACCCCCGGACCGCGCCACCGCCAGACACCACCAGAACCATCTCAGTACAATTAGAGCACAGCACCACGCTTGACCTTCAAATAGGCCCCAAATCTCCATCCGCAGGAACCGGTGCAAGGAAAATGCCCCTATAGTCAGCCCACCGCTTCCAGATCTTGAAGTGTTTCCGAGGACACCCTCGCGCACTAAAGATCGGCAGCTCCAGGCCCATATTGAAATCGAGGCCTTGTTTCCAAACATTAAGAGAGGGAGCTGCCGGGGCCTTCCACGCCCGAGCCAGACCCCATTTGGCCGTCGTTAGACCCAGGAGCAGCAAATGACTTTTATAGATATTACCCCCAATATCCGCCATAACATGGAGCAACACCAATCTGGGGTCTACCGGGAGATCCCAGCCCAGCACTTCTGATAAACACCCCAACACTCTCCCCCAAAACCGGTGTACTATAAGACAGTGCCAGACTGTGTGCACCAATGACCCCACCTCTCGCCCACACCAAAGACAGTCCGGGAGGCTATGAGACCCGCCCGCCACAGCCGCTGTCGCTTGTAATAGGTCCTGTGCAGATATCGAAATTGGACGAGACGCAAACGGATCGCTATACTAGCCTCCCGAGGGGAGGGCAGCGCCGCCCTCCAATCCATCTCATCCAAGGGCCCCACGTCTGTCTCCCACCGCTCACGCAAACCCTGCAGGGACGGAGTACTGTGGATCACCAGAGACCGATATATTTTGGAAACTTTCTTGTCTTGGAGATCCCCCATAAACACCTTAGCCTCAAGGGGACTGAAGTCAGGGAGGGGAAGGAGACCCTCCAGCCTAGGGGCGAGGGTGTGACATAACTGGAGATATCTAAAGAACTGCGTCCGTGGCATTAGATACTCCCGCTGTAGGTCCTCAAAGGACTTCATCGCACCACCCTGAACCACCGATCCCAATGTGGAGATACCTATCCTGTCCCAGTCCCTAAACCCAGAAAGGGTCGCCAATGGAGGGAGCAGCCCGTTCTGCCACAGCGGGGTTTCCATGGTCAGCCTACCCCACCAGCCAATATGATAGAGAGCCCGGCGCCACACCCGAAACACCACTTGAGTGACCGGTGGCAGCGCTTCCCGCAGCGCAGTCGCGTACAGCAGGGTATGTACAGTATGCGGATCCATGAGTCGCCTCTCCACCGCATATGCCGGGTCCCCCCGATCCCCATACCACCATTCGTTTAGGACCAATAAATGGGAGGCGTAGTAATAGGAGAACATATCAGAGGTGGCCAGTCCCCCATCGTATACCGACAAAAAGCAGACCCTCAGCGAAACCCTTGCCAGGCCCCCCTCCCACAAGAATTGACTCAGCACCGCGTTTACCTTCCGAAACCAACTGAGAGGAATCTCATACGGGTGGTTTTGGAGCTGGTATAGAAGTCGGGGTAGCGCCACTATCTTAAAGATGGCAGAACGGCCACAGATAGTGAGAGGCATACGCGCCCAGAGCTTAACATCCCGACATACTTTCTCCCATACCGGCACCACGTTGCGCTCCCAGGCGACCGTCGGAACGTCGGACAGAAAGACCCCCAGATATTGCAGCCCCCGGCCGCAATCCGCAGGGATGCCGTCCACTCACCCTGTACGCCCCCCCCGCCCAGCACCCAAAGGGTGGATTTCCTCGGGTTCATGTAGAGCCCGGATGTCTCCCCAAAGACCTGCATTATGCGGAGCAGCCGTGGTCCTGTCCTACCAAGATCCGACAAGAAGAACAACACGTCGTCGGCATATAGGGCAATGCGATCCGAGAGGCCATGCTCCCACTCAAACCCTGCATATTGCGCATCGATACGGACCCAAGAGGCCAGTGGTTCCATGGCCAGGGCAAATAGATATGGCGACAGGGGGCAGCCCTGTCGCGTCCCCCTACGCACCGGGAATCGCGGCGAGGTCGCCCCTGCCACCCGAACCGAGGCCGTGAGATCAGTATACAGAAGTGTTAAGTAGGACAAGAAGCGAGGCCCCAGGTTCAGCCGCTGCAGCAAGGCAAAGAGATAGCGCCAACTAAGAGAGTCGAAAGCTCTATCCATGTCGGCCAAAAGGAGAGCCGCCCGAGGCTCGCGCCACTGGACCGCCGCAATTGCCACATGCGCACGCCGGATGTTGTGTCGCATTGCCCTATGTGGCATAAACCCGGCTTGGTCCGGGTGGACCAGGGTATTAATATAAGGCAAGAGTCGATGGGCCAGGGCCTTGGCAAGAATCTTCGCCTCCACATTTAGAAGGGAAATCGGTCGATAAGAGGCATGCTGTTCAGGCGGGCGACTCGGCTTGTGGAACACTACAATCTCCGCGTGTCGCCAGTCGGCTGGCAAAACCCCCCGCTCACGAGCATCTTCCAACACCCCGTGATAATGGGGCCCCAGCTGCAGGAAGTATTTCCTGAAGAACTCACTCGGGAACCCATTCGGGCCCGGGGCCTTCCCGACGGACAGACTCCCCAACGCCGTCCCGAGCTCATCTACCGTTAGCGGGCGATCCAAGTCCGCACGCGCCTCATCCGAAAGGCATTTAGGGGGAAGATCATCAAGGAACTGATCCACAAGCCCCCCGGATAGGATCTCCCGCGGCTCGTACAAACTCTGCATAGTAGGCTGCAAAACTGTCCGCTAAGGCGTCGGGGTCCGTCAGCACGCGGCCCTCACCATCTGTGATCCCCGGGAGGGTCTGCGCATGATGCTGCCCCTGACACAGCCTATAGAGCATGGTCCCCGACTTGTCCCCCCACTGGTAAACCCGGCTTCTCTTAGCCAACCATGCCTGTCTCACCTCGTCTAGCAAGAGCGAGGCGTACGTTTGCTGGGCATATTGCAACTGTCGCCGCAGGGCCCCCCCTGACTCCCCTTGACTCCTACTCTCAAGCTCCCGAATCTCGCCCTCAGCGTGGACCAATCCCGCGTCACGCGCTCGGCGGGCCGCCGCACTATAGGAGATGTCCACTCCCCGCAGCGTCGGCTTCCATGCTTCCCATAGCGTATCAATTCTCGATACCGAGCCCACATTCCGGGCCCAGTATGAATCCAACGCCTCCGTCATGCGGGCACAGTAGTCCTCTTGCTGAAGATGCCACCCCGAGAGGCGCCAGCGAAATTGCCCACTGACCCCTCCGAGCCGCATACGAAGCGAAACAGGGGAATGATCCGACAACCCACGTGGAAGGATATCTGCCTCCACTCCCCGAGCCACCGCGGCCCCCGAGAGGAAAATGTAGTCTAACCGAGAGAATGAGCCGTGCACGGCAGAGAGGTAAGTATACGCCCGCGTAGACCCATTAAGCCGCCGCCATGCATCCACCCAATTGAGACCGTCGGCCAGTGCCTGTAGCTTGGTTGGCTGATCCTCGCCGTGCATAAAACTCCCCGAACAACGATCCCGCGACACCACCATGACATCATTCCAATCTCCGCCCACTATACCCGCCGCCAACGGCATCTCTGCCCATACACTCATGACCTTTTCAGCCAGGGTCCATGAAAAGGGGGGGGGGCATAAACGCTTCCGAGGATAACTACTTTCGCCCCAATCTTTCCTTGTACAAAAATATACCGCCCATGTGTGTCTGCCCATACGCGTGTGTGGGAATAGCGGATCCGCTTGTGAATGAGAATGGCCACGCCTCGGGAACCCCTGGTGAACCCAGAATGAAAGACCTGCAGGTACCCGTACCTTTGAAGGCAGAGGACCTTAGTACCCAGGAGATGCGTTTCCTGCAGAAACAGTACATCTGCCGTCGCCCGCTTGGCATACTGCAGGACTGCACCCCGTTTAATCTTATCAAGCAGGCCTCTAACGTTCCAGCTCAAGACCCGGAGTACCGCCGGTCTCCCATCAACCCCATCAGCCGTACCCGCCATGATCTGTCCATGGAGGCCACGGAATCCTCTCCAGAAGCCTCATAATTCCACTCCCCTCTGGCAGCTCCAACGGGTGCGTGCGGTCCAACAAACCCCAGAACCCCAACAACAACAATCCCAACCCCCCAACCCCCCACCCCATACCTCAAAACCACTGAAGTACCTGTCGCGGTGGATAGCATTGCAAAACCCCAACCGTGGATCTCCAACCCCCCACCAATGGATCCCCAACCCATCCCCACCAACAAGTTGCAGGTGGCTACCCCGCCCGCAAGACGCTACAGCGGCACCTGCCCGTTACATACTCCCCCAACCCAGGAACCCCCTTCCCAGCCCGCAGCATCAAGTAAGACATACAGATTACAGTGTGACAAGGTCCCCGGCCAATGCCACGGTAGCAATCAAGGAGTGGAGGGTGGACATCCAGCAGCCCTCCCAGCTCCAGACTGCACTCCACCAGAGTTGGAGCGGCTGCGCGATCTGGACCGTCGGCCCCGCCTTGCCCTCTGCCGACCGCCAGTCCTAGATGGTTCACCACGCGAGGAAGTAGCGTCTCCACCAGGAGGGGTGTGACAACGAAGTTTCACAGTTTCATCCGTCCATTGAAACACCTCCTCAGGCGTATCAAAGAACAAGGTCTGGGATTTGTACACCACCCGCAACCGAGCCGGGTACAACAAGGCGTAGGAGAGCTGAAGTTCCCGCAGCCGAGCCTTAGCCGCCAGAAAGGATTGACGCTGCTGCTGCACCAACCTCGTGTAGTCCGGGAAGATAAGAATGTGAGAATTTTCGAACTGGAGTGGTTCCTTCGCCCTGGCTTGCCGGAGGATGACATCTCGGTCATGATAATTAAGAACCCGGGATGAGGCCGGGCACCCACTGGCGGTTTCTGGACCAGCGCTCTATTCGCCCGTTCCACCACAAAGCAGCTCGAAAGGGTATCAGGGGGGAGCCAAGACTCTGCCACCCTGTCAGGAAACGCTCCATATTGGCCCCTTCACAACCTTCCGGAAATCCCACGAAGCGCAGGTTATTGCGACGGGCCCTCCCTTCCGCATCCTCGACACGGCCCATCAAGTTCTTATGGGAAGATTCCAGGGCCGCCATCTGCTTCTTAAGGGTCGCCACATCGTCCTCCACCCCCGAGACCCTGGTCTCCGCCTCTGCGATACGAGCCACTGCGTTCCGCAGGTCCTGTCGCAGCAGTGTCACATCAGAGCCCACCGCACCAATCTTTGCGTCCAGCATGTCCCTGGACTGGGTGATGGCCGCCAGCAGGGCCGCGTTATCCGGAGCCGCCGAAGTCGCACCCCCGGTCGGGCCAGTGAACTTGTCGATAGGCCCCTGCTTGGCCGGCGCCCCGCCGGCTCTGTCCTTGGTCATGCTGCGACCAACGCTCCCCCTCCACACTCTCAGGCACACACCAGGAGGCTCCCGCCACAGAGTCCCGGTCAAGACCAAAAGGGGGGTCGCTGCGTCCACTCCAGGCGTACCGAGGAACGTCCGCCAGGCCCCGAGCCACTGCCAAGCAGGGAGGCCCCAGGGAGAAGGGTAGGGGCCCAAGCGCACCGCAGTCCCCGGAGTAGGGTCGACCTCCCGCAGCACACCGCCACCACACCACCCGTGGGATCCTCCTCAACCGCCGCGACCCGGAATGGCCGACGAGCACCCAGACCCCCACTCGCAGCATTCCAGCAGGGCGTCCAGAGGAAGGAAGGGGGGAAGAGAGAAACTCCGGCCCAATGGTCGCGGTAGAGGCCCTGCACAGCTACTCCTTCCGGGCCCCGGGCCCACCAGGCTCCAGTCTCAGCGCCACCGGCACGGACCCCCTCCCCCACACCCCACGCGGCCCGAAATGACCGCCGAGCCCCCGGCCCACCGGCAATTGCAGGGAAGTGAGTGAGCCTCGTGGGGGGGGAAGGGGGGAGAGAACGAGGGATGGGCGCCCACCACCATGGCCACTCACCGCTGCTCCCGCGGCGCCGCTCTCCGCACCTCCGCCGGGGCGCCCACCGGCCAGCGCGCCCCCACCGTCGTCCGGGTCTGCTCCCAAGGGGGTCGACCTCCGGTCTTCCCGCACAGCGCCCTCAGGGTCAACCCGGGCCAGCTCACGCCGCCCCCGGCCCGCCGATGCACCACAGCTCCCTGCTCTAGCTCTCCAGAGCCGGACCACCACCCGGAAGGGCGAACTCCTCCGCTATGGCACCAAATTTAGGCCGCGGCTGCAACGGCCAAGGAGGCCCAGGCCCCGCTCCCGACCCCGGCGCCATCCCACAGACTCCGGGAAGCGCAGGGAAACCGTCGGAGACAGCCGCCGATGCCCAAACACCCCCACCGCAACGGGGAAGAATCCTGGGTCGGGCGAAAGGATAAGTAAAAGGATAATTACGGCGGGTTGGACGGAGCCGAGCTAAGGCACGTCCGCCATGCTAGCCTGCCAAGCCACGCCCCCTGTTGATCACTTTTTAAGACCCTTGATAGTAGAGATGCCCACTTATTTGAAAGATACTAAGGATGTGCTTCTTTTAGTTGACATCATTGTTTTTGACACAGTAAAGGATTTCCTCGTCTCCTTCGACGTAGAATCTCTTTATACTTGTATTCCTCAGGACGAGACTCTTGCTGCCATTGAAATTTTACTTCGAGAGAAAGCACCGGACTCCATTACTCCTGTTCCATTCATCATTAACTGTGCCAGGTTAGCTATGAAAGAGAATTTCTTTAAGTTCGAAGATCAATTCTTTTTGCAGGTATCTGGAACTTCAATGGCGAGCGTTTTCGCTCCCAGTCTAGCTAATCTATATGATTTGGAGAGGGAATCTTTCCTCTATCATGGAGTTCAAAGATTGGCTCAATGGTAGGAATACTTACTTGAAGTTCACTTGCGAATATAGCAAGACCAACTTACCATTCTTGGATATTATGATCTCCCCTCTAGCAGGAGGCTTGAGCACTGAGCTCTTTAGAAAATCCCATGGCTAAGAACTCCCTGTTGGCCTACGATAGTTTCCATCCACAAGCTCTGAAGGCGAATTTACCCTTTGGGCAATTTCTGCGAGTCAAAAGGAACTGTTCTACCATGGCTAAATATAAAGAACATGCTGAGAATCTGTCAGTTCAACTTGAAACCAGGCAGTATCCGAGAAGACTCATCAAGCACTCTATGAAACGTGCAGCTAATAACAATAGGGCCGCACTATTAGAGTCTACCAATTCTAAAGAATCCTCAGAGAGGATTACCTGTGTCAACACATTCTGTACCTTTTCTCACAAGATAAAGAAAAGCATTTTGTCGAATTGGAAGATTCTGAATATCGACACGAAACCACTCCCTCACCCACTTTTCGCTTTTAAGCGAAGTTCTAACATCAAGGATCGGTTAGTACATACCCGTCCACGTAATAAGAGGGAGGACACACAGGGTACTCTATGGGATTTACCCCCAGTATGGGGTCATTTTCCCTGTGGCTCCTGTTCGGTTTGTTCCCAGACGACCCATACATCTGAGATTGAGATTGGTACCTCCAGGCCTTGGGTACTTCTGACTCACACTAATTGTAACAGTGAGAATTTGATTTACATTATTACATGCCCTTGTTCCCTCCGTTATGTGGGGATGACCACACGCAAGGTCAAGACCCGCATCTTGGAGCACAAGAGCATGATCAGATGTAAAAAGACAGCAACCAGGTTGACCAATCATTTTCTATCAGCCCAACATGGCCCACAAGACCTTCGTTGGTCAGTCTTAGAGAAACCATTTATCCCCAGACACATTGTCGATATATCCACCTTTCTATTCAGGCGTGAACAATGGTGGGTGCACAAACTTAAGACTGATCTGGTGGGTTTGAATGATGATATTCCATGGGTGTCTTTATAAGTTACTTCTACAAGATATATGGATTTGATCCACGTTGTAGACCTTTCCATTTTTCGAAAAAATACCTTATGGCTCTATGAGACAAAAACCTGCCGCCGGGGGGTTATGTGGTTTTGTTATATTTTGAGATTGTCTCAATCACTGTAAAGGACCTTCGTGCTTTGTGGAACCATGATCTTGATTGAGGTCCCTGTTGGTCCTTTCCCTTGTTTTATCATAGTAGCCTGTTTTCAGAATTGATATACCCTTTCTGTACATATGTTTAACGTGCTTACGATGTGCCTTAGTTGCAGTGTAGGCCCTGGCTTGGTCACACTGTTGTAAATGGCGACTTGGGATGCTGTTTTCCATCTGCCAGGGGACGCTGGGCATGATGGTTTGTTGTATACAGCTGTCTGACGCTGTTGTCTTGGATCGTGACCGCATTTCTTATCTGCGCATGCGCATTGTAAAGACTTGCTGTCTTTCCCTTGGCACATGTGCTATTGAATAGTGTCTCTGTCGTAACGCAAGCGCATTAGCACTCTTTGTCTTCAATACGACACTCCGGCTTACAATTAATGAGACTTTAACTACTATATATTCACAAAGATCTGCGGGGGACTCACCTCCGGTTACAGGCTTATTTCGGGCCCGGAGTACCGACGGAGAGGTGAGTGGCCCCGCAGCGAATATCTCAATATTTGTTTCTCTATACGCCGAATAGTGTTTTTTGTGACACAGACGTTTCTAATGGGGCTTTTTGGCTCCTCTGTTGGCTGCAACAAGGTTAGCAGGTTATATGTTAGTTAAAACCTCTTTGAGAGCGCGCTTTCTACACATAAGCGCTGAGGTCTAGGGTTTGTGCTAAGCTGTTGGTGGGATAGTATTAATCTTTCACTTATGTGGTGCAGGTGGCCACCATATACAACCACTCTTAGTGGTTTTTTCTTTTTTATATATTATTTCATACATTGAGGTACCTGATAATTCTATCATCTGTGCTTTCACTCTTGCATTGGTAGTCGTCTCCCCAGTTTTAATACTACATACTACATAAGGTCCGCAATAGGAACAATGTTTTCCCGGTACCTATATGAATTTGGACTTAATAATGGTTTTTACATCGTTTTTTTCAGAGTGGTGCCCCATCCTGAGCTGTTGCCAGGTTGAGGTGAAATGGTTACCCAGCAGACTGCGGGTAAGCCTTGATTTCATTTTGTAGTAGGACTTTGTGTATCTGGACCTTTGGCATTTGACTACAGAATCAAATATTATGTTGTGCGTTGTCTATTTCTTCCTCTGTAGGTAATGTTTTTTAGAAGAACAGACAACTGATTCAAGTTCCTGTTCAAGTATCCTCTTTTGTTGATATCACACACACACATTTATGCAGCAGCACCATTAAAGGTCCTGATGAAAACTTTGCCCACGATGGGGCTTTAGGCTGAAACATGTCGACCACTATTTTCCATCTCACCAAAGCAGTTTAAATCTATACTGCTGGTGCACTGCTTCTTTTAATCCTAGTAGGGAATGTATTAGAATAAAGTTTCCGATTTACACTCTGTAACTAGTTTTAAATTGCACTCCCTGCACATTTAGTTATTTTTTGCGCTGCGTCCTTCCTCACATTTACCAATAACTCATCATTTGTGGATTTAGTAAATTCAACCTGGATTTTGAAACAAAACATCCCTGAGCTCCTTCCTCGTAGAGAGGAGGTTGCAGCCCCCGGAGGAACTTGGTTTTCCTCAGGGAGGAGATTCCCAAATGATGAAGCATGTCACCTACGGTGAGTGAGGGAATTCGTCCTATAAAGGGATATGTCCACAGCTCTATGCTGTGAGGTCTAGTCATTGGTTCAGATCTGAGAGGTTGATACATTTTGAATATTACTTGTATACACATTTTTCATAGTTTGTTCACTGACCCCAAGATTTCATACTGTTTTCTGATATATGTTATGGGGAATAAATCTTGTTGTGGTCATTAAACGTTCCCTTAGACCCCCCGTTTCGAACTGTACTGTTTATTGGTTAATACCTTTGGCATGCCTGCCTCTCGCTTGGTGTGTTGAAGACCATTGTACTCGTCCTCTTCCTCTCCCAAGCCTGGGAGGTCAGGGTTGGCCTGTCCCTAAAAAATTGGGCTTGTGATTTGTGTTAGTCAAGCTAGAACTCTTGCCGGGGTCCGAGTTATCAGAAGATTCTGCTGAGGAATCAGAAAAAGTTATTTGATTCTTTTGTTAATTGAACCTGCCCTATGGGCATTCAAAATTTGGAATAAGAAAGTTTCTATTGTTATAAAAGTCTTTGTTAAGGTAAGGATAAGTCTTTTCAATGGAATCATATTGTACATCTTTCTTCACTTTATTAGACTTTTTGTCTTGTTCTATATGTCTGAACTCAGCTATTATTTCCCCAATTTTTTCCAGTAAGCTTTTGGCATCAGTTATTAAACTGGATTCTGAAATCTGTTTCTCTAAATCATTATCTCATCTAATAGTTTTTCAGAGTGTAGCTGTATATATACCAAGCACCATCCAGTGCCTGGAGCATATGGTTCTGATGTAGCTGTAACCCTGTTTGTATTTCTTGTCATCAGTGAACACCCCAGGAATGTTCCTGACCTGAAGTCCTCTAGGCATGGTATCTGCCTTTAAGTATTCGGTCAGCATCTGAATTATGAGTTGTCATTTTGTGTATTTTTTCCTTCGCTTTTCAAGTTGGTCTGTGAGGCTAGTGCTTGCTGGTTGAGCTGATTCTGAAGAGTCAGCAAAGAGGGAAGGTCCTACCAATATTTTCTTAATGTAATCATCCGTATATAGGGGAGAGTTATTGGACATGCTCAATTGGAAGGATCAATATGTGAGAAAATGAAACAAAATGGTGGGGAATTTGAAACCTACTGCCGAGTTAGTAGGAAGAGTTAGAAGAAACCCTTGCAATCAAGCAATTATGCATATTGATGCAAATAAGTAACCATGGGCGGAGTACGTGGACTGCCACTACTCAGAGTTCCATTGAGTTGAAAAAAAACTCAGAGGAACTCCGCTCTGCTCCACCCTCCCACACTTAAAACACTTACCTGCTCTGGCATCTCTGGGCTGCCCTCCTCCTCGCCGGTCACAAATCCCTACGTTTTACGTCTTGCGAGGACAGTGCATGAGTAGTTCTTGCAAGACATACAACGTAGGGGTTTGCGACCGGGGAGGACAAGTACTGCGAGGAGGAGAGACCACGGCGAAGAGGATGGCAGCCCGGAGATGCCAGAGCAGGTAAGTGGTTTGTTTGTTTTTTTTAACAATTTTTTGGGTGTGGGCAGGGGCTAACTCCGCTACGCCGCAGAGTCAGAGTTTTGCCTAAACTCCGCATTCCCAACAGAATGCGGAGTTAGCAAAACTCCGCTGGAGTAGCGGAGTTTCCCACTCGGGCTTACAAATAAGTGACCCCCATTGTGGATACAACTGATGGTCATTTAATTTAAAATCTCATGCCTGTTTGTTTTCATGTTTTTAATACCCGTTGAGGATTACCCAAGTGGGTTAACCTTCCACACACATATATATGTTTGATCAAAAGTGTAATATATATCGATTTTTGATTTCTCCTGGACATTATTCTTATCTCCAGAACATTGTTTTCTATTCATTGACTGTAAGGACCTTTGTTCTTGAAAATACTTACTACCCTTGATCCCTATTGATTCTTGGGTTCTCTTGACCTCCTTAACTTTTAGAAAATGAGCATTACTCTGTACTTATAAATCTATGTGCTTTGCAGTCTGACTCCAACCTACGCCTAAGGCAGAGTGACATCTACACTTTGTGCATACTTTCCAGACAGCCACAACACATGGAAGTCTGGGTAAGACAAGAGAGGCATCTGCGTCCATCTGCATGCTTATCGTCTTCCTGGGCTGGGAGAGAGGGAGGCGGGCGCACTTACATTTGTATAGGCTGTGTTTTGCCCTCACACAATGGGCTTGTTTACCCCCTACTTATGTCTGGAGCCAAGGCAGTGGAGGAGGGAAACTCCTGGAACTTCACAGGCCTTTTTTTGGATACTTCTACCCACTAGAAACAGGGCACCAGGGTATAAGTGCAGGGGCTCTGACCCCACATTTTCAGAGCATATTTGGAACGGGGACTGAACCCGTGTCAGAAGGACTGCCTGCACTGCACAAAGGTCTTATCTGGACTGTTCTTCTGTTGTTGTCTTGCTACCTACTACCTGGTGGGTAGCATAAAGGACTCACAGAATTGCATTTCTGCTTGTTGCCCTGCTGCCAGCTGCTCCCTGACTCTAGGTTACCTAGGCACTGCTGGACTGTCAGAAGGAGCCACCATTCTTTGTTTTAATCTGCTGGCCTACTGCACCTCTGTGCCTCAAGTGCTCTCCCATGGGCTTAACGCATGTGAGAAATAGTCGCAGCTAGGAAAACTGAATCACTGCACCACCCAGTATAGTCACAACAAAAGATTGTTTTCTTTTTTCAACGCTATTGCCCACCTCAAATGACCAGCTGCCAAGTGGCCATAAAGGATATAACTTTGAACACTGAGAGTGAGAGGCAGCACATAGATTAACACAACGCATGCAACATCAGGTTCATTAACAAGAACAATTCCATAATTATGGACAAACATTCTTAAAGAGATCTTTTATTATTTCTTAGTTTTATCGATCTTGGGATTGTTACAAATAGATGCTACCAAGGCGTTTCACCCTAGACGAGGGCTTCTTCAGGGCTTTCAAAATTTAAATGTTGAGGTAAAGATGTAACTGCGTAGCGTGAGCCCTACCAAGGTTCCCGTATTTTCACTACCCGTTGTATGATTTTACCCTGAGATTAGGGAAGTCCACCACAATCTTCAGATTGGATATTTTAATATTTATTCAGTCAAGTAGTTGTGTTTGCGAAATATAAATCCCAGCACTAAAACGTACTCTGTTTGGCAGCGCCATCCAGCCTGCCGCGTCTATGTTCATGCGTACCTGATTAGTGTTGTTTGCTGCCCCTGGCCTTTAAATTATAGTGCATGGTGAGCGCATCCTATTGTTGCTTGACCGGTTCAATTGTGACTCATTTGGAGGGCTTCATTTTCGCCCAGGACTGGCAGCTCAGTGCTTTGGATTTTCCCCTGTCCCCTGCATGTGGGGGAAGTGTGTCTCACACCCAGTGCTTTCTGTGGGTCCTTCTTTTTGGAATTTCAAGTGTGTGGTGAGAGTTCTTTCTTTGAGGAGGGCATGTGTGTCGCACTGGCCGGGGTGTGCCACAATCTCCTAGGCTCCCCCAAAGCCACACTCTCTGAAGTTAGAGAGCTGCTGCAGCACCAGGAGAAGCCGCCTGCCTCAGGCTCAGAGGAAATGCAGAGCAGAGGAACTACATTGTCATGGAGTGGGCGGAGCCGGCCAGCTTTGTGAAGATGCACCGGCCGTCGCCTAGCGGGAACCTCAAGAGATGGCAATTTGTCAAGCCATTCACTATCTTGGAGTCGCTCCCATCTCTGAGTGTGAGAATCACTCCCTGCCTCAGTGAAGAGTCTTGGGGGAATTTTCCAGCTGCCCCACATCCTGGCGTGGGTGGCCCAGTTCTTTGAGGCAGTTGCCATTCATTGTTGGTACTAGGGGAACCCAGTGAGGTCTCCCCGCTGAATTCAGCAGAGAAGTTCTGCCCTCGTCTTAGCACATACCTGGGGGTGGCTACTCGTAGCTGGTGTTTTTTTACAGGATGAGAACTCGGGGTGGCCCCTGATTACTGCAGGATGCAATTTTACCTTATTACGGCTAATAGGCATGCAGGTGCCTCTATGCCCTTCACTTGGAGCCTAAATTACCATATACAACATCATGGGAGCATAGGAGCACAGGGCCCTCTGTGTTAAAGGTAATATGTGGTGATTCATGTGTGGTCCCCAATAATGTCACTTTACTTGCCCTAATGTGATGATGCATGTGTTCATTCATAAATTGCTGCATTTCATGCCCTGATGGTGTAAAGTATGTTGTTTTGCTTCACAGTAGCCAGGGTCACAAAGTACTGTTTCAGAATTACATAGTATGTGCAGGGTTTATGATCTATGTCACTTTGGTACACATTAGTAATGACTCGTGTGTCCTTATTTTACAATCTGTTGCATTTCATGCCCTGATGGTATAATGTATGATTCTTGCATTGTCAGGATAGTGAGTGTTGACTCAGGATTTGCTTAGTATGCTCAGTATTTATGATTCATATAGTTTTTAGTCCATGTGTTTTGTGCAATATATACAATATTGGTATAGAATCCTGTATGGAATCTCTCTTGTGGTGTAGATATTGTGTCACTGGTTGGAGGGTGTTGCACAAAAACTTTGCACATTGCCTCTGGGGAGAAGCCTGTCTGCTCTGTGCCAAGCAACCAGGGGGTGAGCACAAGTCATCTTTGGTGTGTAACTGACTTACCCTGCCTTGAGTGGGCATTCTGCCCGGCTTAGGTGCACACCCTAGCGAACCAGAAACACAGTTTCTAACATGTAGTCACTTAGGTGTAGTTTCAGAATGACCAGGATGGAGCGCAAGTTGAATACATCAAGCGAGTTCATCCTGGTCACAGAGTATACCTTCTGACTTCAGCCGAGCAAGGTTTCAGACAGTAACCACTGAAGTCTTTTGAAGCCAGATAGCCACTACATGAGGCCCAGCAGAAGCTATTACTTTTTACAGCAAATGCCCAGAATGGAAGAAATTAAAACTTTGCAGCTGCTGAAATATCTTTAGACTTAAGGCCTGATTAGATCTTGGCGGACGGTTACTCTGTCGCAACAGTACAGATATCCCTTCCGCCGAAATCTATATCTCATGCGATATAAGGGGATTTATATTTCGGCATTCGAGATATCCGTAACCGTAGTGAAGGAGTGACCCATCCGCCAAGATCTAAGTCAGACCCTAAGTCTTTTCTAAGTTGCTTAAAATCCTCCAATGGGGCTAGCTTGGAGCTGTATCTGTCGAAGTCTTCTTGAAATCCGCCAATGCTGCTGTGAGGTCCCAATGAAGCTCTGGAGGTCATGGAAGTCCAAAACCTTTGAAAGTCCCTATATTTCAGAGTTTCTGGAGCAGCTTTTTTGGTCACTTTTAAGGCTTACATGACCTCAGGGACAGCACCTAAGGGGAAGGACTCATTCCAGCAGGGTCTATTTTAGGTACAATTATTACTGTTCAGTTAGGCACTTCAGACCTACTGTAGCCAAACAGGAGGTAAGTCAACTGACCACTGGAGTCCAGTTCTTAGTCATAGTTACAAGTCGGAGAAGACCCATCTTTTAAGGTCTACACACAGGTCTCAAACAGAAGTCCCAGTGCTCTTCTGTTCTTCCACAGGTCCTGAAAGTGTTCTGATAATCTGTGGGTTTGGTGCTACTTTTCCAGGATTTACCAGCCAGTGGGTAGGAATGACTCCTGGGCACAACCTATCAACTTTTACAGCACATAATGTTTGTTTTAAAGCAAACTATCCTACAGTGCACTATTCTTAGTACAACCCAAGATGACATAGCCTTTTTGCCCCTGGAGGTGGTTTGTGTGCCAACCAGGGGTGTGTTTAGGGAAATGATTTCTGTTCTCCCGACCTACACCATTCTGGTTCTAGTAATGGCTTTACCTCCCTCCCATTGGGCTGGTGCCAAACTGTCTACAGAGAGAGACACAAGTCTTATCTGGGCAGCTCACACCCTGGTCCCTTCAAGTTAATGGAGTTCCTGAAAGCTCTCTGGCTGCCCTTCCTGAGCTGATATGTGTCAAATACCGCTTACCCAGATCTTTGTATCTAAAGGCATAAGCCATTTATTTTGCCCTGGGAGTGGTTTTCATGCCTCACTAAGGGGAAGCAGTAGCCTACTTTATAAAAGTCAATTTTCCTAAATATTTATTAAAAACTGACGTTGCCACTGAATTTGATTTTTTAATAAACATTATAAATAGTATTTGAATTTCTCCTGTAGTGTGCCCCAAACCAGAGATAGCCGAGTTTTGATTTTATTCTTAGCTCATAGGACAGCTACAACCCTTCACATTGAAAATAGGTTTTGGTGGCTAGTGACTGTGGATACATGCCAACAATAAAGTTTTGTGTTTACAAATTTTAAATAGTAGGAACACAACCCTGTGTGTTTTTTTCTGCACATGTAATTTGTTCTAACTAGGAAGTTAAGTTTGCTAATTTTATCATGATTTAGGGGTCAGAGAAAATACAAGATGGGCTGGACAGCTGTGACCAAGTGTACAGAGGCAAAAAAAAATACAGCGGCATCAGCCCACAATAAACTATGCAAAAAGAAGCACATTATCACAAAGCGAGTAACACAAGAAAGTCAAACCCTATGTAAACTTATCGAACTGCAGTATCAGTGGAATGGCTGCATGAGTGGGCAATGGTGAAACTCCACCCCATCATGAACTGCAGAAACAATAATACAAAGGCAGATGAACTTTGAATAATCAATAAGTGAATGACAAGGTTATCCATTGCTAATGGGGTTGACCTTACGTCCCTCTCTCTGTATAGATTGTTTTAGCTTTGTGAAACAGCTACAGAGTCTCTCATCACATGTTAAAACACATATCCAACGATTTCACTAGGATAGGATTCCTTGCCCCTTTGTTAAACAGATTAAATGGAAATGCTAGAATGCGTCTAGTCTTCTTTGTACTGATTGTATAAATACATAGAGGTGTGGATAGGGCCATGATAGTTAAATTGCCAGTGGAATGCTGATTCCCTATGTTGCTATTGGAGACATTCAAGGCAGAATGGTGGCATTTCAGCCTAAAAGTGAGGGGTAAGGTTGGCATTGTAATTTTATAAATAGAGTCATGCCCGCTGGCTTTATTGTACCAGATAGATGTTGAAATGGTAGGTATAAACCGAACAGTGCCACGGATTTGTACTGAACCTGTCACTAAAGTTGTACTGTGTCTGGACCATCAGTTTCCAAAGCTTCCAGGAGTGTACATTGCAGTCTGTGACTTCTGTGTTACTACTGATTACCCTTAGCACCAAATATCACAAACTTCCTTGGTAGGTGCTTGCTCTATGGCAGCAAAGCTTCGCAAAGCTGCAAGAAGAGTTCTGCAGTGGCTCAAGGGGTTTGTTGAGGAACTATGTTCAACAGGCATACTGGTAGAAGAGAATACACATCTAGTATAATTCTTGCTTCTGGCATCAGAAAAGCAACCAAGATCCTGAGGGTAATAGAGGTCAGTTTTTGCACCTAGAGACTACATAGAGTCAATTTTAAATGGTGGTTTAAATGCATTGTTGTTTGCAGATAGATTTTTGCTCCCCCGCAGCAAGCCATGTGCATAATGTTGGCCGCTAGAGCCCCTGTACTTCATAGAGTTCACACCCCTTCAAGTAGGCCCTCACTCAGCACAAAACACTTGTGTATCATTAAAACAGCAAGCCTGAGTGCTTTTGAAGGTGCCCCAGCCATATTTTGTGGGGGTAGGCATAATTTTGTATTGTGCCCCTGCACTAAACTACAGTATTACCACCATTTCTCCCTTTCTGCGGAGCAGAAATAAGAATGCCTGCCATTTTAGGGTCAATGTGTTGTATAAAGCTTATGGTGTTGCCGTTGGTACTTAAGGTCTAGGGGCCTTGTGGCATCACTATTCAGGTGTAATTATTTGAATGGCTGGTGGCTTTAATTCAAGCCTGTTCCGATATAAATATATGTGACCCATTGCTCGGTGCGCTCAACAGCTGGAGCTCTACGTAGGGGTCGGATCCAGACCCAATTAAGAGCTCTTTGTTAAATAAAAAAAATATTGTTGATAAGACGTCTCTATCATCTTCAAGAGCATCTGCATTTGTTTTAGATCTTTAACGCTTCTTTGTTTCAAGAAGTAGCTGCACGCTTCCATTCCTACGTCGTGTCTGATGGAGGTATATAACGATACCACATCTATTGTGACTAAGAGATACTGGCTGTTCCAAGTTATTCCATTCAAAGTTATCAAGAAATCCCCTGTGTCTTTTATATAGGAGCTCATGCTTTGAGCTATTGGTGCCAGCATCTCTTAGTCACAATAGATGTGGTATCGTTATATACAATATTTTTTTATTTAACAAAGAGTTCTTTAGACAACAGTGTGGCACTGCCATGGGCATCTCATTTTCGCCGAACTATGCGACTACTGTTATGGGATGGTGGGAAAAGACAATGGCATGGTGTCCGGATTTTCAAGAAGAATTGGAGCAAATTGTGCTATGGGTCCAGTTCATCGACGATCTGGTTTTAATTTGGAATGGTACGGAGAAAGAGTTCAAAAAATATTTTGAGAAATTGTCAATCAACAACATTGGACTATCTTTCACGTGCACAACTAGTAGCAAAGAGATCGCATTTCTGGACACAAAAGTTTTTATAGAAAATGATCAAATACATACAACTTTGTTCAGAAAAGAGACAGCGACCAACAGTGTCCTACATGGGACAAGCTTTCACCCAATTCCCTTGAAAAACAGCATTCCATACGGTGAATTCACACGAATGAAACAAAATTGCTCCAAGGAGGAAGATGCTGAAAAAGAAATACTAGAAACAATGGCTAGGCTAAAAACACGTGTATATAATGAATGAACTTTGAAAAAATGTAAAGAAAAAATTGATAAGAAACCAAGGACAGAGACTTTGATTCCAAAAATTGAAAGAAAGGAAAGTATAAGACAACAAGCACCACGATTCATAACCACCTACAGCAAGGAAAGTGGTGTGATACTGAACAAAATAAGAAAGTACTGGCACCTCATTGCTGGGGATGGAGACATTGGAAAAATCTTAGGCCAGAAACCTGCAGTAACAAGACATGATAGCATCAAGTCACTTTCAAGAAAGACCAAAAAGCAACTGGTTAGTGAACCAAAATAAAGGATTCAGGAAATGCAATACATGCAAGGCATGTAAAATCGGGAAGAATGCGAAAACCTTTTATGAAGCAGATGGAAGTGTGACGAAAATAGATCAGAATATCACCTGTACCTCCTGCTTTGTAATCTATGTGATAGAATGCGATTGCGGTATGAAATATATCGGAAGCACAACGTGCATGTTAAAGAAACAGATACTTGAGCACATTCGTGCTGTGAAGAACAAAGATATCACATATGCCACTGCGAAACACATGCAAAAATGTCAAAATGGAGATTGGAAAAAGATGTGCTACTATGGCATTCACATGATACCGGCCCGAGAAACAGGAGGAGATCGAACAAAATCACTATGACAAACAGAATCCAGATATATGATAAGACTCAGAACGAAGGCCCCGAAAGGCATCAATAATGATGAGGAACTTTTTGTACGTCTTTAAGGAATGAAATGACAATTTGTAAAATTGACTAAGTAAATATTCAAATTATGAATGGTAAAATACACATTATATCAATAACGGAAAGAAAACAGTGAAAAATGTTGCCTTAAACTGAAGCGTTGACTGGTTGGAAGTATATCACATAACAAAATGTCATCAAATCTGTAATTATAAGAACAAAGTCACCATGAAATAGAAAGTGGGTTTAATTGATTGGTACTATACCGAAGGACAGAAAACTAAAACCAAACCAAAAGAATAATGTACTATACAGGTGTACTATTAATGCCCAGTCCTTAGACATAGAAATGTGTTGAATAATGTCAAGATCTTATGATATCAATAACATCATGAAGAGAATGTAATTCTAAACCTAACACAAATTGTTAATCATTTCATGTATTCTTTTTTTATAATTTTATTCATTTGTTAACATAGTTTGTCAAACATACACTACAGATCCCACAATGCATCATTATGGCAAAAAGTGGGTATAAATAAGTGAAAGAGACAAAGGACTCACTGACCGTGAAAAAAGTCGATGGGGCTGAAACGCGTTGGTTTGTGGAGGTTGCTAAAAATAATATACATAAGCCAAAACCAGTTCCAGAGTGCCACGTCCTTTGCCTTGTCTCATATCATGGAGGCGATCGAAACGCGTCTGAGGCGGACACTTATCTGATGAATTAAAGAAGGATTTTTGGAACCTTGAAATCGCGTGTGGTGTATTTTCTGGCATGCAACATTGACTGTGGTCCGTACCTGTAAAAGAATCCCTCTGTGGCATTGGAGGGTCAGGATTTTGTGCATATATATATATATATTCACTGAAAAAACCATAGGTTTCACACACGTTATAGTTAGGAATTAGCATTGAAAAAACCTTGCAAATTCACTTAAAAAAACATAGGTTTCACACATGTTATAGTTAGCTGGACATTTCACTCGTGAAAAACCATTGAAATTCCTCCGTTATAGTTAGTGCAGGCAACTATAACTCACGCGACCGCGATCCTCTGCTGATGACGTCAGATATTACATCACTGTATTTAGACACTTATTTACCCATGTCTTCTTCCATTAATTTTTAGCTATACATATATTACAAATATTTTTGTTTCAGAAAGACACATATGTCATCAGTGATGTAATATCTGACGTCATCAGCAGAGGATTGCGGTCGCGTGAGTTATAGTTGCCTGCACTAACTATAACGGAGGAATTTCAATGGTTTTTCACGAGTGAAATGTCCAGCTAACTATAACATGTGTGAAACCTATGGTTTTTTAAGTGAATTTGCAAGGTTTTTTAAATGCTAATTCCTAACTATAACTTGTGTGAAACCTATGTTTTTTTCAGTGAATTTGTACGGTTTTTTAAATGCTAAGTTATGTATTTATTTATTTATTTTTTTTAAGGTTTTTCACCGTGCGCGTACCGTACGCGCACAGTGCGCTTCGCGCACCGTGCGCACGCTGTGGGCGCGCGGTGCGCTTTGCGCACCGCGCGCCCATGTTACACAGTTCGCTGAATTTTTCTGTTTCCACCGTACTCGCACGCTACGCGTACGCCGCGATTTTTCGCAAAAAAATTAAAGGAAATTTGGGCCCTTGGGGGTCCTTCTGGGACCCCCTGACTAAGGCTAGGGGGTCAGGTACTGTCCACCCTGCCCCCTTTTCACGTTCTCCACCTTTGTTTTTCACCCCCTCAGACTGCGAGAGACAAAATGGCGGCCGACACTTCCTGGTTTCGACCGATTCGAATGTTTACTAAGATCTAACAACCAATCAGAATCGCGCTCGCGCACGGCAGCGTGCGCGTACGGTAAGTTTTACCGTACGCGCACGGTGCGCGCTTATAGATATATATATGCTTTTAAATGCTATTTTCTCAGGAAATACTGAACAGATTTACACCAGACCTGCAAAAGGCACATCCCTGACCTGAGGACTACCTCTCTGCCAAATTTCAAGTAATTCTGTTAAGCCGTTCGGGCTGTAGCTTGGACTAAAGGTCCTATGGAAAAATGCATGGGGAAAACGCGTTTTGGGACCCCCTTTTTTCTCAGCCCCCGCTTGACGAATCCCCCCGAGACTTTCAGGGAAGGAGCGGAGCGCCCCACCTATTTTGAAAATTTCGCGAGGATTCGTCAATCGGCGCCAAAGTTATTCCAAATAGAATGTTGCGGATTTCCTATGGAAACACGATCCTAACTATAACTATCTACTGGCAACCGCCAGTAGATAATATATATATATATATATATATATATATATATATATATATATATATATATATATTGCACCGAGATCCTTTCCACACATCCACCAGGAAAGAAAACGAACCACACCAGTCTTGCAGGATATAGTGTAAAGTTTATTTACACCAACAAAAAAGACGCGTTTCGGCTGACACGCAGCCTTGGTCACATGACCTCCTCGTCAAACCAGGAAGTATAAGTACATTTCACTTCAGCACGTCGCAGCGTGCACATATGGACAGTGAAGACAGACTTGATTCAGGTTCTGATTGAAGTTTATGTGCGTCCTCGATGTCAAACTTAGGATAGAGACTACAGTAGTCAGACAAATAATAATCAGCATGATTGGAACACAATCATATATATATATATATATATATATATATATACAGAAACACACGGTTGCCCTATTTCAAGAACGCCTGCACAATTGCGAGATATTTCCTCTTTTATTGTCGTCACAAACACAGCATGCTGACTTCCCCATGAACAGCGCCAAATGCATTTCGGTCTCCTGCCCTTTCTCAATGGCTAAACACAAAAGTCCCGGCAGCTGTGAAGACTTTATACCATATTGTCCCGCCCCTTTAGGACTTCGTTATTGCAATGTATGATGGGACTGGTAGTCAATATATTTACCAAATGGTTGCTTGATCGGGTTTTCATGCCACAAATTTCATTCCCCAAGTGGGTTTCCATTGAGAATCGGCACCTCTGTGCCTGAGAATGTCACATACCGCAATACTAGGCACTCGTAAACTCCAACGGCACTCGAAAGTTCATGTTCCAGGTCCGCTCTGGATATGCGGCGGGGCATTCTTACGGCGAGATGTGCCGCTATTATAATCCAAAAACACAAGGTTGCCCTATTTCAAGAACGTCAGCACAATTGCGAGTTACTTCCTCTTTTATTGCGGTCACAAACACAGCATGCTGACTACTCCATGAACAGCCCCAAATGCATTTCGGGCTCCTGCCCTTTCTCAATGGCTAAACACAAAAGTCCAGGCAGCTGTGAAGACTTTATACCATATTATCCCGCCCCTTTAGGACTTCATTATTGCAATGTATGATGGGACTGGTAGTCAATATATTTACCAAATGGTTGCATGATCGGGTTTTCATGCCACAAATTTCACTCCCCAAGTGGGTTTCCATGGAGAATCGGCACCACTGTGCCTGAGAATGTCACATACCGCAATACTAGGCACTCGCAACTCCAACGGCACTCGAAAGTTCATGTGCCAGGTCCGCTCTGGATATGCGGCGGGGCAGTCTTACGGCGAGACGCGCCGCTATTATAATCCAAAAAAACAAAGTTGCCCTATTTCAAGAACGCCAGCACAATTGCGAGTTACTTCCTCTTTTATTGCGGTCACAAACACAGCATGCTGACTTCCCCATGAACAGCGCCAAATGCATTTCTAGCTCCTGCCCTTTCTCAATGGCTAAACACAAAAGTCCCGGCAGCTGTGAAGACTTTATGCCATATTGTCCGGGCCGCAATAAAAGAGTAAGTAACTCGCAATTGTGCTGGCGTTCTTGAAATAGGGCAACCTTGTGTTTTTGGATATATATATATATATATATATATAAACAAACTAGATGTCTAAAAATACAAAGAGCCTTATTATGAGTTTGGTAGTCCGTGTACTGCTGTACCGGAGGTGGCGGTCAGAACCGCTGCAAGCTCAATGGTCCTTATTACGAGTTGGGAGTGTTGCCCGTGCAGAGACTGCGGCTGGACTGACAGCACCACCAGCACACCGCTGACCACCGGTACGGCGGTCGGGGGAAGGAAGCATCTATAGGGCTGTACAGAGGAGTAACGCCGCCATCTGTATTTTGAGATGGCTTTTCCATAAGCCGACTGCCCAAAGGACGACAGAAACTAAGGATTTGGGTTGCATACTCACCTCTGTCCAGTTCTTCACAGCATATTTTGACGTGGATCCCTTTCTCCAGGTCCCCTCTTCACAGGAGCATCTTCACCCCGAGGAATATGACCCCGTCTGTGGCGATACACAATTAAGTGATCTTTGTACCATATGCCCATTGCTGGCACTGCCCACATATGAGTCGTACTCCAGCAATGGGTAAGTGGTATATTCCATATGTATCATGCATATGTGTACATTCAACACATGTGCAGTCAAAATGTGCACATGCATTGATATATGTAAATACATTCCATCAGCCGCAAGACCACCGCAGCCACACCGCGAGCCCCGCTGTCAACTGGTAATAAGGCAGACAGTTGACTGTCAGCACAGCGGTTTTGGCAGCAGTCCTTTTGTGGTCAGACCACCAAACTCGTAACAAGGCCTAAAGTAAAAATGAGGCAAAAATATCATAGTTTCACCTCATAGCGCCCCATCCTCCTTGCGTATGAAGGCCTCCAGGTGGCCCTCCAATGCTGTTGCTTTGCTGTGAGGAGCTGGCAGTAGCTTCATATGTGAAACTCAGGATGGGTGGTAAATGGCCATTGACTGACTGTTTTGCCAGCTGGCTTGTAACGACGCCCTGTTCCTCTGATAGACTGCAAGAGACATAGCAGAAGGTAGAGAGCACAGACAGTAGGCCTCGTACTTGCCTGCAGAACTTGCCTCCCAAAAGCAAGCTACGCGCCCTCCTCTTTCTGGAGTGAGGTAGCAGACCATCAAACTCATGGTGATACAGTAACAACACTCCTTGCTTCTAATAGTTTATTATTAGTGACTAGTGACATAGGGTCTTATTCCACATTCTGATGTCATAATGCACGCTAAATAGGAACTTAAGAATGGAAGTTTACACAGTTGGAACTGGCCCACACTTCTCTTGTTCACTACAGTAAGAATGAAAGCAATCAGAATAATGCGTCTCCTCAAGAGGAAACTTTAGAGAGAAAACTTTATGAATTGCATAAACAAACTGTTTGAATCCCTGTCTGAATTTTCCAGCACACCAGATAATCCTTCCGTTCACACATGCTTAAAAGTGGCCCTGACACGAAAACGACGGCGCTACATTAAACTGATAACAGAAGTGAAAAGGGATAATTGACACATAATTCAAGACAAGCATAAAGAAGAAAGAAAGCGATAGCAAGGTTCACGGAAATGGAAGCATTAACCTCTTTCTATTCATGCTGATGCTTAATAGTGGCATTGTGCTGCACTTGACTCGCCAGCTAAGATATGTGCTGCGCCGCGAGGACGTGTCTTGCGGCTATTGTGACGCTCCTGGAATCACTAGACAGAGGAGCAACAAGTGAGAATGGAGGCAGCCTGCTTGTTTCTCTAAGGGCGGACATTGTTTTCCTTTATAGAGCACAGCTCTCGCAAACAATGGCCGAGAGAACAGGATGGCGTACTTCATGTGCTTTACATTGACGCTGTACCCTTGAACCAGTTTTAGTCTCCCATCAGTCTGCAAGTCGATGGCCCCATGCTGGTCCCCTCCCCAGCGGAAGCACAGCCTGATGAGGCTGTAAAAGGAATCTGCCCCCCCTCCTGAGCACATGCAATGTCTCCCTCTTTGTAGTCCACAGAATCCAGGAACAAATGACCGCCGTGTTTAGACATCTTTCTTTTAAGTTTCTGGACAAACAGTCTCTTATAGTACTTCTTTTCTGATTCTTTATTTATTTGTTCCTTTTTCGTACTTCTTCCATTCATTAAGATCCACTGTTCCTCCTCCTTGGACTGTTACACCCTTTTGGAGGGTGGGAGGCGGCGGAGGGGGATTTGACAGGAGGGCAGTGGCGGCTGGTGAGGTTTGTCAGTGGTGCGGTTGGGCTTGGTCAGGGGGAGACTAGGCACGGCATTTTTCGGGACGTAAGTCGTCATTTCCTGTGCAAATCATATTTAACAAAAATGAGATAAATAGCTGCTTTTTTTATGTTACTTACCTGTGAACAAAATGTATTCTAACTACCTGGACGGGATGAGTTGACAAGATTGAAAACACTGTTCAAAAGAATTGACAAGTATACCCAAATGCTCTATATGCTTAAAATCCAAACACAGTATATGCTAAATACCAGAACCATGAACCAGAACGAATGCAGAACAGGCTATTTTATTGAGAACTGATTCAGGCATATAACGGGGTGCAAACATGCTCTATGAAACAACCAAGGGCCATATATACTTCATCACAGGGGCTCTAGTATTCCAGTTTTCACAGCCCACACAGGCCATGCCCACTAGCCTTAAATAAAATTAATGAATGATTCCAGAACCAGGCAGCTGGAAAGAAACTAGAGCAGAGTATATTAATGAGAACTGCTAAGGCTACTGTGTTGATTTGAGTCAGCTATATTATACATGGACTTTCCCATACCAGATGTCTCATTTGGTGTGAATACATTTTTCCCTACACTTAACCACAATATGTGCACGATGGAGCAACTATCACTTTGATTAGTTATATCTTGCTGGGTCAACCTTTCTAAAGTGGAGCTACCCTTCGAGTTAGAGACTTTATCCACTTGGGTATCGAACATCAGAAAAGACCTTCAGATATTTTACATATTTATTAAATTGACTTTCGTGCTATCGCTTGGTTTACGGACATCTTAGTCCAGGCCTCTTACAGTTGAGCTATCCCTCTGATTAGACAGACCTTTCTGCAACAGGCCATGTTATGCAGAATTATACCTCTGGTTACAGAGATCATCCAATGACTTGCCTTGGAGAGTAGATCTACCAAGGTTTTACAGGCTGGTGTTGCAAATAGCAGTGCTATCCTCCAGGATACACTGATAGTGCATGCTTACACCTCAGAAAGCAGACCTGCCGGACTTATTGCACAGATCTTACTTGCAAGAAATACTGAAAGAGAAGCATTTTATTACATCACACAAATCTTACATAGCCATGCCTCCGACAGCCGAACTATCACTCAGGATAGACAATTCTTACAGGTTCATGCCATAGAAAGCAATCTGCTTGTTATACAGCTTATACAGGCTCACAACTCAGAGAGCAGAGCTATGCCTTTGGTTGAACACAACGAGTAGATTTAAGCCTCACACATTCGATCTATCCCTAAGGTTACACATATCTGTAAGAAACACTGTCTCCCATTGTGGCCAAAAATAACCAAACAGACTACTTCAAATTTCTCGCACTGTATTTATTTATCTTCAGCATTCCTAAATGGTTAGAAAGACTGCTTTTTGAAATATGTAGGGCATCAGTCTCACTCATTCACATATGTCCTCTAAGCCCCGTCATGTCAAGACATCTGGCTCTCATATAACTCTTGTCAGTCTATGTTTTGACCCAAGAGTGTTTGCACCAGTGCTTTAAATGGGCAGGTACTCTACGGTATTGAGTATCGGCACTCCTTTAATTTGAAAGTGAGAGTACCTGCACTTCTCAGCACTGTTGCAATACATTTAATGGGACAGTACCAGCACGTCTCAGCAGAAAACAGATAATCTAAATAGTGAGTACATGTATTTCTATATTTCCATTTAAAGCACTAGTTTGCCCCCTTCTAAGCCGTGCCTAGCACCCCCTCTGAGTCTTTATGCCACTAAGCAAACACAAGTGCTTGGTATGTTCACTAATAGTGGCTAGAAGAGAAACTCCCTATGCAAGTACACACACCTCAGCCCATCTGCAACTCGAGCTGACATTACCATAAATTAGTAACTCAGTGAGACCCTTCTCTTCGACGACCGTCCTTCCTACTTTATTTCTGAAGAATTTTCAGGCTCTTGCTCTCCCTCGAAATTCAGGAAAAAATCTATGGGTTCTTTAGAAAACTTTCAACATTTTATAAGAAATTTCCTAAATGTCCTACACATAGAACAGTTTCTAAACTTTCCAAAATTCGATTTTCTGTAAAATAAAAAATCTGTTTGCCATTTATACAGTGTCTCCCTATGACATATTAATAAAAATTTACTGACAACAGAGTTATTGTTTTACAACAGTCTCACAGAATCAAGCCTAGTCAAATGTATCTTTCAGATTACATTACACTGATTTTACAAATTTGAGTATGATTTGGCACTTGTCATAACTGAAGCAGGACTCGGACAGCAGGGCTATTGCTGCACTCTCACGTACACTATTCCAGTCATAAGGCCGTGCACCCTATATGCAACTCTGGCTATTTGTGGGACTAGGAGTCGGCACCTCCTTGGTCTGTAACATCCCCCGGAGCAACTTTTTGCATCCACACATGAGGTTCTCAGCACTGCCCCCACCCATCACTTTTCCGGTGTCCGAGCTGAGCTCTTCATCATTACCAGAGCGCCTCGTGACAGCAGGCCTATTCCATCCCTGACCCATCCAACACGTCCCTTTACAGACCGGACTGGAACCATTCCCTGCTGGACATCTCTCTAAGTTTACTGAACAACGTTAATTCTATTGGACTCAGATTTAGACAGCTCCACGTCACTTGACGGACTGCAAACTCCCCATCCCGTGAAAGGAAAGATTGTCAGTCAGTCCGGAATTTTTTTAAACGTTTCGTAACCAAAACCCACAACTGGCTGAATGTTTCATACAGGCCATCTATGCGACAACTTTAAATCATGTTCTCGATCAGTAGGGAAGAGAGTAACTAACAGAATGTTCAGTTTTTTCTCCCAAGATTCTACCACGTTAAAACAGATTTTCTATTACATCCTACTCATTGCCAGTGAGCTGGGACTGCCTCACATCGTCTGGACTCTGTAAGGTGCTTTGCACTGGGACTACCCTCGCATCCTCAGCAAGGGCCTTTGTTAGACAGCTTTACTCTGTAAGGTGCTTTGCACTGTCATGGCGCTTTGCACTGTCATGGCGCAGGCACAGTCAAAAACAGGTGAGGATAGACCCCTGTGTGATGTAACCCTCTCTGCACTCCTCCTTTGTGGAGATGGTCATACCAGGGCATTTGCCAGTCTTTGCAGTTATACTCCGACCCTAGGCTAAGCGAGTGAGCAGGTGTGATGCAATTTACTCAGATGAAAAGGCGCCGAGCCAACAACGAAGGCTAGGTGTAGAGAGCCTTTTTATGCACAGCATCATTGTCTCAGCACACTTTGCAGTCGCTGTCATCTATCCATAATGACAGGATAAATATAGACAGTGGCTCTTCAAACTCCGGACAGCCAGGTGATGGAGCAGAGCGTTACCATCTAAAGATTGACACAATGCACATACTCACCGGGGACCATAACCATTCATACATAAGCTAGTAAGCACTGCTCCCATCAATTTTAGTGTGATGATACCTGTGAGATGAATTTACCTCACCAATTCTTACCATTTCTTCCGTCCGAATATAATTTCTTCTGATTAATGGACCTAGTTGTTAGCAGTTTAGGTGTAAATACCATCAAGTGAATGCTTTAAATGACCACAGACTCAGGAGTTTTAAATGTTTATATAATAAATTTCATGTGACCCCAGAAGTATAAAGTACAGTTCGAACACCGTTTTCTTTCAAGGAAGGAAAATCAGATTATTCATAAACTTTGAACTAAGTTATAAAATGATAGTATCTGAAAATGGAGGAAAACAGAGAGAGCAGTAAAATGACATACTACACAGGATTATATTTACCTAGGATGGTGTGGAAACCAACCCCTTGGCCTAAGAGCTGGAAAGGGTCCCCTGGGACAGGTTAGGAGACCGAAAGCTTCAGGACAGGATTCAGGACAGAATTCAGGACAGGAAAGGTGACCTCTTCTAGATCCGACGCCTGCGTCGCACCCCTCTCTGATACTCTCTTCCTCCTCGATTCTTCCGCAATCGCCTTCTAGCTCTTGGCCTATTTCCCTCCTTGGTTCTTCCGCGATGTTCTCTAATTTAGCTTTGGTTCTAAGTTCTAAAGTTCGATTCTTCTTAGGATCTGCTGAATCTTCGGACAGCATCTCAGTCTCTCAGCATCTCTGCAGCATGAGCTCGCCAAGTCTCTAACTAACTAACTAAACTACCTCAGTTATACTCTTCTAATGGAAAACAGCACCCCCAAATGTTTCAATGTTCATGAAACGCCTAATTCTGATTGGACAAGCAAGGGGAGATGATCATCCCACCATGCTAAGTATTTAATATTTTCTTAAAGCTCATTGTTCAATGTTTCCACCCCTTAATTTACTTTCCCAAGCTTTATTTCCCACCCGTATTCATATTTTAATCAATAACAATGTATGCGATTAAAGGTTCAGCTTCCTCCAGTTCTGTGTAAGACAGTTAGGTTCCCAGGACATGCAACATCCACAGCCTTAGTTGTGGTTCAAGAGCTTCATCCTGGTTCCTGGCGGGTTACAACTGAGCAAGTACAGTCGTCACATGGGGTGTGGATTTCAGTCACCCTCAGAGGCCCAAATACGAACTAATAGTTAAGTCAGAAAGAGACATGTTAGAAATCAAAATAAAATAGTTTCACTGTATACCACCTATCTCTACTCTAATCCCATTTACTTATAAAAATCTTTGGCATTAGCATTTTAGTAAAACTTGCATAGTTTAGTTTCAGCAAAGCATGTGCATTATCATGTGAGTCTCAAGCGGCCATATTAAGAGCAACTGCGCAGCTGCAAAGATTTCCCTCCACGCGACAGCACGTCATACTACGTAGATGCAGTAACGCATGACCAATGCAGAATCCCGTGTTTAGCAGCCATTTTAGAGACACTCAGATTACTTGTTAGTAAAACATATACACAGGCTTCCCCTAGATTTGTGTGTATGAAAGTGTAGTGCAAATTAGTATTTACAAACACAATTATTACGGAGTTATTTGAGAGTATTGCCTCCGAGCAAAACTCTTTTTATATGAGTCCTTGCTCCATCAATCCCCTCTCTGATGGTATTTAATGCCATCACTAATTTCCCACCACCAAATAAGATGCCAACTTTAGTGCATCTCAATACCCTCTTCAATCTTTTCAACCCTTTCTTTTCTTTCTTTTTCGTTGTTAATTTGTAAATTCTTCATCTTTTTGCATAGATCTCCTTTCATTTCTTCTAACTGTATTTCATTGTATTTTCTCTTCTTTCCCCTTTCGTTTACTGTATATCTCTTTCTCTTTTTGCAACACTTGAACCATGTCATTACTGTTAAAACCAATAGTATTATTCCTAATACTGGTAATATTATTCGACCTATAAGGCTTTTACCTATATTAGAAAATCAACCACCTATGGTTGTAATACTATTTGTTAATTCCTTCCATACACTGTCAACTTCCAGTTGTTTCAAATCTTTCTCCAATTTTGTAAAATCTTTAATATATCCTTCAATTTCGACACTTTTGTCAGGAATTTAAGTGCAACAATGTTGCGCTTTCAGCATTTTACAAACTCCGCCCTCTTTTGCCAATAATATATCAAGAGCAAGTCGATTTTGCAAAACCATAGATCTAATCGCAACCGTCTCTGTGTTAATCATCAAGAAGCCTCCAGCAGAATCAGTCGATAGACGATCAACCACTGTAGATAATTGACAAATCCTACGTGAGTTTAGAATTACTCCCACTGAAGATATCAATGCACTGTATATATCACCTACAATTTCTGAAAAACTAGCCCTCTTCATACGTGTTAGTTCCTGTGCGTTTTCATTGCTTCCTCTGATTCTTTTCACATGGTACACCTTTGGGAATACTATTCCAAAATAGCAGTTCCTGTACCAATGATCAGGCAGCCTTAAAATATGCTTTGTCTCCACATACATAATAAATCCCAGGAAATACTGAATCTGTTCCACCTTTCAGACCCCATCCCCCAATTACTATAAAATTATGTTCACACTCACTGGAACCAATAAATACATTGTTATAGTTAGTCTTTAATCTATGGAGACAGATCTTTCCTTTCTCTTCAAAGTCCAGGGACATAGCAGCATGCATCTTGCCAGTTGTGTACATATTTTCTTTCTCAGCCCATTGAGGTATCTGAGGTTTTGGTTCAGAAGCCTTTCTTTGGAAGTCCTGTCTCCTTTGCTCAACTAAATTCAAAAATATCTTTTCTTCTTCACGTAATTTACATGTTAAATTGTGCTTGTGTGCTTCAGCTATATCTATTGGTTTAATAGTTAGAAAATATTCTCCCATAAACTGTGCATCCTTCGTACTAAGAACTGGGTTCATACTTTTTCGCATAGGAACCTCAGGAAAAATCACATCCACATCAGAATAATAATACTGTAACTTTCCTGTTCTATAAAACAAACTTGCTAAAATGCTACAAGAAATACCATAGGTTAAAGGAATATGATGATATGTGGAGAGGTGTGGCTCACTGGTTAGAGGAAGCAGACCCAGAAGCAGAGGACGGCCCGGGAACAGGGTTCAATCCCTGACGCGGCAGGGTCGTGGACCAGTGCCAGCGGACTCGATAATTCTCGCTTCGGTGCCTACTCTAACCAGGGATCACACTCGGCGACTCTGGGCATTAGCTTGCCTCATCTCCACAACGGCCCCCCACATTCGCCGGGGATGCCTGGTTTCACCTTGGAGATACCCAGGAGGGACCATCTCACAGGGATAGCCAGGACGGGTTCCCCAGCGGTCTACAGTGCCAGGACGCCTCAGGGCAGCAGTGCGCTTTACAAGACACATACATTTACATTTACATTTACATATGTTACACCTTCTGCTACTGATGCCGGTAATTTCATACACACATAGCAATCACTAACTTCCATGGTGTCTACATATTGCACTAATAAATTGGTGAATACATTTAAAGCATTATAAAAGGACCTTCTGCTTTTCCAATTTTCCCTGTACTGACTACTGTCATGTGACCTGGATTCATTTGCTGACAAATTAAGCACCTCCGGCATAGACTCTCTGCTACATTCCTGAACCTCGGGTTATACCAATCCTGTTTAAAAAGTCTGATCATGGCATCCCTGCCTACATGGCTATCACCATGGTAAATCCTAGCAAATTGAGAAAGCATACAGTGTGGCATTACTGGCCTGCCATCTTGGTAAACTCACACATCGTCTTGGGACGTCCTTTCGCATACCTCTTTCACCCATTCTTCATTTTCTTTCAAGTCTACCTCCTCTTGTAATTGTTTTACTTCCTCCCATGTTTCTAATCATGAGAGTAGCATAAGTTGGCAGCTGATTCCGCATGTCTCAATCTTTTTGTTCACTGCCATTTTATATTTTGCACAGTGTTGGGCAAACTGGTCAGCATACCTATTTCCAGCTGTCACATAGTAATTTCCTGACTGATGTGCTGCACACTTGACCACTGCCACTTCTTTTGGCAATTGTTTTGCTTCAAGTAATTCCTTTATGAAATTTCCGTTTTTAATTGGGGATCCTGAAGAAGTCAAGAAATCCCTCTGCATCCAGAGCTGGACAAAATCATGCACAACCCCTTAACCATACTGGCTATCAGTAAATATGGTTACTTTCCAATTTTTCCCAATTTGACATGCTTTATTTAAAGCCACCAATTCAGCTACTTGTGCAGATTTGAATCCTGGTAAATAGGATGCTTCGACTATTCCAGCCAATGTACTCACGGCGTAAGCAGCACTTAGTCCTCCCTCCTCATGGCACATACACGAGCCATCTACGAATAGCTCATGTTCAGCATTTTTCAAGGGTTCTTCCTTTATATCTGGTCGGGGTTTGGTGCAAAGTTCAGTCACATCCAAACAATCGTGCTCAACTTCATCTTTCACTTCCTCTCCATATACATTTGGCAACAAAGTGGCTGGATTTAAAACGGTACACATACTATTGTCACATTCTCAGCACCTAATATCATTCTTTCATACTTAGTCATCCGACTAGGGGTAAGATACTGAGTTTGAGTTCTTGTCAGCAGAATTTCAACTGAATGTGGAATATGTACCTTTACCGGATGTCCCATCACAATTGACTCGCTTTGTTCTAAACTCGTGCATGTGGCAGCTACCGCTTTTAAACAACCAGGTAAAGCGGAGGCTACAGGGTCCAAGGTGGCAGAAAAAAATGCCACTGGACGTCGCATCAAGCCATGTCTCTGAGTTAAAACTGAAAGTGCACAACTATTTCTTTCACAACAAAATAGTGCAAATTCTTTCGAGTAATCTGGCATACCTAAAGCAGGAGCTTCACATAGACATTTTCGTAATTTTACAAAGGCTTCCATACTTTCATCATCCCATTCTATTGGATCTTTTGCTCGTTTCTTGGTCATTTGTATCAGGGGTTTGGCTAGCAAGGAAAACCCTACAATCCACTGCCTACAGTATCCCACAACTCCAAGGAACATTCTTATTTTCTCTGGGTTTCAGGCAATTTCATCTGTCTTATTATTTCTATTCTTTCAGGAGTCACTCTCCTCAGTCCACGTTCTATTTGGTGTCCAAGATATTTGACTCCGGTTCTGCAAAACTGCAATATTTCAGGGGACATCTTATGTCCACCATCAGCCAAATGGTTCAACAAGGCAATTGAATCAGTAACACAGTCATCTCTTGTTTTCGACGCGACCAATAGGTCGTCAATATACTGCACCAGGACTGACTTCCTAGGCAGCACTAAGGTTTCAAGACACTTTTTCAAAATTTGGTTAAAAATTGAAGGACTTTCAGTATACCCTTGAGGAACACGATTCCAAACATAAGCACGTTCCTCAAACTTGAAAGAAAATAAATATTGGCTGTCAGGATGCAGCGGGATGGAAAAGAAAGCATGACATAAATCAATGACAGTAAACCATCTGGCTTTCCACGGTATCTGGTATAAGATTACTGCTGGGTTAGGCACCACAGGGCAACATGGTACAACAATTTTGTTAATCTTTCGTAAATCTTGCACTACCCTATATTTTCCATTTGGTTTCTTAATGCCAATTATATGTGAATTGCATGTACTGCTCATTATTTCTTTTAAAATGCCTTGTTCAACTATTTCGATCAATTTCTGCTGCAAAACCAGCTTTAACTTCGGGGCTCATTTTATATTGTCGAGTGTTTGGATAAACTGCACCTTCTTTTATGGTTATTTTTACTGGATCTACATTTGCCATTAATCCTACTTCTTTTCCTGTGAAATCCCACACCTCTGGATTTACTGTCAATTTAACTTTAGCCGGTAAATCGTCTTTTGTTATCATAGAATACATCTCATCTACCTCTGTGCCTTGTTTAGCTAACATAATTTTATATACTCCATCTTCATCTCTGGTTTGAATTGCAACAACATACGGTGTGCAAAATATTGTGCGGTTCATTTTGCACAGTAGATCTCTGCTTAATAGATTTACAGGACTGGAGTCACACAGCACGAATTTGTGCATCTCCCTGAAATTGCCAATTTGTACCTCCATTGGTTCTGTAATAGGAGTCCTAATCTGTTTGTTCGAGATGCCAACTACCATAATTGAGTCTCCTGAGAGGGGTAGGTGTGGAATGTCTGCTGTTCTCACAGTAGAATGGGTAGCACCAGTGTCCAATAAAAAGGTAATCCTTTCCTTCTACTTTACCATCAGTATATGGACCTGACTGATCTACCGGTAAGGATGCGCCAAGTACGCACTCCTTTTCCTTCCCTCTCAGGCACCGTCATTGATCACTATCCTGAAAATATTTATTCTTCAAAAGAAATTGTGATGTTACAGAATTCTTCTTAGCACTTCCTCCTTGAAATCCGGTGTCCGCACTGTACTTGGCCTGGTTCACAAAATTTGGCATAGGGGCAGGTGGTAACTGACTCTGTGGACTTACAACCTGCTGCGGTTGGCTCATTATCCCCTCATTCTGCGTCAGTGGATTTAAATTTTGATGAACATTATTTATCTGAATATTTTTACACTTGTTTTTCCAATGCCACAATTTTCCGCACCCATGACAGGGAAACCTTTTCTTCGCCTCCCCTCTACTAATTTTTGACCTTTGTTTTCCCCAATTATTTTCATCTTGGCCTTGCCCCTTTCCTTGACTTCCCGTCTGAATATTTAGTTGGAGCTCCAGCTGTTCTGCTAGTTTCCCTTAAGCCCACATCACTTTTTCTTCTAACTTTTTTCGTCTATTGTCAATTTCATCCCCAGAGTACTTTGCGTACTTGAGGATATCATTTATTGGCCTTGCCTGCCAACACAACATGTGCTGACGAATCATGTCTCCAATTTCTGGGTTTAGTCCTGTTACAAATCAATAGACAAAATGTCTCATATCTTTATCTCCAATATTTTCAAATCCGCTATACTGCTCAAATACTTGTAGCAGTCGTTCATAATAAGTATGTACTGACTCATTTCTATCCTAGGTTGTTCTGTCTATTTTTACCCAATCTGTTCCTTTCGGAGGAATTTTCCCTTTCAAGAAAGTGATCACCTGATGATAATTCTTCATTAACTTTTCTGAAGGAGCTCCCGTTTTCGCATCTCTTGGGTATTCATCACTAGGCCAATCAACGGTAATTTTACATTCTGTCCACAAATCAGCAGGTACTACTATATCAAACAAACCATCCAAATCTTTTAGCAGAACCTTTGAAACCTTCACAAATCTTTCAACTTGCCTGTACCATTCAACTGGTTTTTCTCTTAACTTCGGGAAATCATTAGTAAAAGACAAAATATCCTGTCTAGTCCATGGAACATGTACATATCCTCCTCCTGGTACCTCTCTCATGGGACATAATCTCTCAACCTTTCCTGTTTCTTTCAACAGATATTCGGAAGCTGTTCTATTTGCCTGCGCTTCTTCCTTTTTCATCATCCATCTAGCTTTCCATTTGTCTAGATCACCCCATTTTTGCAGAATGGTCATTAATTCTTTAACCTGTAACTTCCTTCCGGACACATTCATATTTTCTAAGTCTTTATCACTAAATTCTGCTCTGTATGGTTTTTATAATACCTTGGATTTCCCTATTTCAATTCCCATTTCATGGGCTAAATCTGTCAATATCTCATGGAATACTTTTGTATTTCTGGTGATACTCCTACAAATGAACAGTAACTCTTCTTCACTGTAAGTATTTAGCCTGTCTAGTCCCACATTTCCAGCTATCAATTCTTCCAATTCTACTTTTAATTTGTAAATATCTAAAATTTTCAGTGGCTGTTTTGGCTTCTCTATTTCCTGTGCCCACCTTTCTATTTCTTCTGGTGACACTATTGTGGCACTCTTGACTCCTGTTGAAGTCTCTATTTGTACTTCCTTTGAACTGCTAGGTATAATTATTTTCGGGGTTTCATTTACCTGTCCTCTTATTGGTAAATCCATTCATGATATCACTGACTCACATTCACTGTCTTGGTCATCAATTATTATTTTTTCTTTTCAGGGTTCTATTACAGGTGTGGACATTACTGGAGGTTTAGGGCAATCATCTTATCCCCATACAGCGGAACAACCGGACCTATAGTCACTGGTATGGTTAATGCTTCAGGATGGGTTTTTAATTGAGTTATTTTCTGTATTAATTCTTCTCTGTTCTTATTCATTGCCTCTATTTCCTTTTCCTGAAGTGCCCTCCCTTTCGTTAGATCATGTATAACTTGTGGAACCAATGGTATTCCCAAACCTGGAGCACTAGGAATAGTTCTACTAGCTTCATCGTGATATGGTGGATGGTTTTTCATTAATATGTCCTCCAAAAAATCATCTTCTGATTCTCCACTACCTGTCAATGTCAAATGTTTTGTCTTCTCGGTGCACTTGCCTCCTGAGTGTTACTCTGTCATCAGTACAGGATATAATCCTTCAGCCACCACAGCTTGTCTCCATTGTTTCATCTGATTATCTCGAGTTTGACGCTTTAGTCTGGGATAAAATCCACTAAGGTTTCTGCTGCTTCTAGATCTGTCGAGCTCAAATGCTTTGGTTTCCCACTCTTCTAATGCCTTGTATTGAGTTAATCTGGGTCTGGGCTCTAATTCATTCATTCTCAGATTATGTAAAACTCTTCCATTAAAAGTACCATGGTCTGGGAAAGCCAGCACTCCATCACTTTTCCTATATTCTATCCAGTTTTCTAACCATACACAGCTATGAGAGCCTCTTTCATGTATGATGCGGGCGTTTTCAGGGGAGGGATAAGAATTCCCTCTCTAGTCTTAAAGGGTTTATCCTTCTTAAAATAATTTTACATTTTCTGGATAAATGTTATCTATCTCTTCTCTCCGTACATTTTTGTTGTCGATCCTTTTATATACTGGTCTCTGGCAAATCCTAAATACCGTCTGTCTGGGTGATTCCCTATTATGTTGGATCGTGTTTCCACATGCAAAACCCACTATGAATTATTATTATGACACCGATTTTTCGACTAATCAAATGTTCACCTATACTTTTAATAATTGACCAATACTAACGCGGCTTCTATTCTTCTAACCAATCAGATTCTGTCTAACGGTATACGTTTAGCCAATGCTAGCGCGGCTCTCACTGATGTCAGTATCACTCTTTACTACTGACTCCTACTTTACAAGTTTCACGTAAGTCACACGCCCGCCATTTTAACCAATTCCAGCGCGGCCCTCTGTGACGTCAGTGCAGCACTTGCAACTGACCCCTCCTTTACAAGGTAACACAAACGTCTTCTTTTCTTACTATTTTCATGCGAAATTTAAATGACAACATAAAACATTCGCTACTCTGTTTGCTTCCGCTAAAATCAGAAAATTGATTTACATTTGCTGCGAGTAAAACTATTCTGCTTACTCTTCACACACTACGAGTAAAACCTTCCGCTTACTCTTCATTCAAGCATCGATGATCGGAATTACCCTTTCTAGGTGATATAAGAACAAAGTTTCACCAGCGAACTCTTTGCTATCAGTCACTCTTACTTTTGTACCAATTAATCCCTAAACCAGCACCGTCAGCCCTGCATAGCTATCAGCGCTACCTTTTGCAAACAAGTAACCTCACTGCAGTTTGGTTTCCATTTACTACCCGCTATTCAATATTCCCGGGAATTTCCTGACAACATAGAACAAGATACAAAAACGGGTGTGTTAATACATAAATTAAAATCTCAATATTTACACCTACCTAACTAAAACTAACCATCCTCTGCTACCAGAAAAACTGATGGAGCAGAGCGTTACCAGCTTAAGATTTACACAATTCACATACTCAACTGGGCAAATAACCATTCATACATAAGCTAGTAAACGCCACTCGGATCAATTTTAGGGTGATGATACCTGCGAGATGAAGTTACCTCACCAATTCTTACCATTCCTTCCGTCCGAATATAATTTCTTCTGATCAATGCCCCTAGTTGTTAGCAGTTTAGGTGTAAATACCATCAAGTAAATGCTTTAAATGACCACAGACTCGAGAGAGTTTTAAATGTTCATATAATAAATTTCATGTGAATCCAGGAGTATAAAGTAGATAAAAATCTTTCGCATTAGCATTTTGGTAAAACTTGCATAGTTTAGTTTCAGCAAAGCATGCACATTATCATGTGAGTTTCAAGCGGCCATATTAAGAGCAACTGCGCAGCTGCAAAGATTTCCCTCCAAGCGACAGCACATCATACTACGTAGATGCAGTAGACGCATGCACAATGCAGAATCCCGCGTTTAGCAGCCATTTTAGAGACACTCGGATTACTTGTTAGTAAAACATATATGCAAGCTTCCACTAGATTTGTGTGTATGAACATGTAGTGCAAATTAGTATTTACAAACACAATTACTACGGAGTTACGAGTTATTTGAGAGGATTGCCTCCGAGCAAGTCTCTTTTTATACGAGTCCTTGCTCCATCACAGGCCCAGATGAGGTGCGCACCCTTCTCCCGTGTCTGCTCATCAGCAGGTGACCAGGCCCGTCTATGAGTTAGTCTCATGGTCTGGGCATCCCTCCCTGCTCCTTTCAGTCTCAGACCGGGCTGTATTACACCAACACTGCAAACAGTGAAGCTGCTCTCTGCACTCTGCTCTGTCCCGGCAGGACCAAATATTAGACCCTGGCCTGAAACAGCCTGGGCCCTGTAGCTTTTACCCTAGGACTGCAGCAAATTATAATGGTTTACATTCTTGTGGGGGTTGGAGCAATAACCCTATCTATCCCGTGAATCCTGTCATCCCTCATTTATTTCAACCGGCAGTCTGGCCCGAGTCTTATGGGGGGTCATCGGGATATTGAACCGACACTTACCATAGGGTGGCCTGCAGGGACCAAAGCCCAGGTGATGTTCCTGTGCCAAACGAGTCGGATGAAAGCAATGCCTTTCCTCCCTCTCAGTTAGACGAAGCCACTAACCTACCTCAGGACATTAACTCGCTCGCAGGAAGACTAAGTGGGGGCAGTAGATTAAGTCTCATAGATCTGACGGAGGGGGCACTAAACACCGAGCCCCGCAGGGAGTCGGTTGTGGCGGATCCAGACTTTAAGATTCTTAGCTGGAACGTCGCGGGTATCTCAAGGAAGCTGGGACTACCAGACTGGAATGCGCTTGTGGAGGGCTACTCCATTTGCATTTTTCAAGAAACATGGTGCAGGAAGCCCTGCCACAAGGTAGGATATTCGACATATTTTGTTCCTGCTGTCCCCCCGTCTCAGGAAAGGGACGCCTTTCGGGCGGTCTCCTCATATGGGTTGATGTTGCTCTCGATTGTCAGGTGGTTCAGCACCCCACCAACTCTCCCGATCTCCTCAATATTACTATAAAGTGTGCACGGGGTGGCCTCCTCCTGGACATCTTTAACATCTACGCCAGAGGCACGAAGGGTGGCATACTATCGGCCACAATATCCCTATTAGAAGGTCTGCTCAGGCAGCGCCCCAATAAATCTCGCATCTTGGTGGCAGGAGACCTGAATTGTACGTTCGAGCCTTTGGGCCTGGACGATACATTGGGAAGTGGTGAGGAGGACTCCAGGAGGGGGATTCCTGCCCTAGCGCTGCCTCCCATCAAGAGGTGGACCCAAGTGGCGGTACAGATTAATTCCCTCAACATGGAATTTGACCTTAGGGCTGTTAATGGGCGGTCCAAGTCTGACCTAGTGGGTGCTCATACTTATAATAGGCTAAATCATACGTCTAGAATAGATTATATTCTTCTTGACGTAAGTCTATGGAGCATCCTGAAGGATATGGAGATCATACCGACAACTGAGAGTGATAATAATCTCTTCTCACTCGCCCTCTTTTCCCAGTGGCTAACTGATAAGGGGGGATTATCATTTTATATAGCTCCAAACCCCCACGAAGTTTTCCCATCCAATTGTGGTAGACGGCTGAAGTGGGCTAAGCTTATCATGTCCGAAGAGAAAGTGGCAGATATAGGGGCACTCTTGGCTGCAGCACAGTGCAAATTGGAGTCGCTGACCCGATCGCCTGAGGAGATCACGCTGACCTTCTGCGTCTTAACTAAGGCACTGAGCAACCTATTTATTCTCCCTAGCATGGCTTCTCGTGCTAACAACAGGAAGTTGCTGCCCAAAACGCAGGGTTTGTTTACAAAAAAATGCAGAGTCAAGAAAAAAGCGCTGGTAGGGGCTGTGAAATCTAAATCCCAGGTTGCAATTAGGCTCGCAAGGAAAGATTACTCCCAGACTTTAAAGGTAGCAAAAAGAGAGGGGGAGGAGAAGTTCTGGGCGGACCTCTTGGCTGCAAGCTTGGACAGGAATGCTAGGGGATTTTGGAGTTTGGTAAGATCCAGGGATAGGCCTGTTGGCACATTGCTGACATGTAATATCCCAGCTCAGAATTGGTTTAGCCACTTCTTGTCCCTTTATACCCCTGCCGAGGGGGTCCTTAATGACTCCTTTCCTCTGGTGGTCGAGGCAGTGGACACTGAGGCTGATCCCTTTACTGACAGAGAAGTGGAGCTCGTAATCAAGTCCCTGGTCCCCCTAAAAGCTGCCGGGCCTGATGGGATACCCGGCGACTTGTTATGTGCCAATCCTAAGCAATGGGGGAAGTTGGTTTCCACTCTATTGAATGCTATTATGGGGGGAGCATCTGTACCTGAATCCTGGAAAGGGGCGGAGGTTGTCCCGATATTCAAGAAGGGATGTCGGGACAACCCCGCTAACTATAGGCCCATAAGCCTCATTGATTCATCCCAAAAGGTGGCAGGCAAGGTTATTCTGGGGAGGATCCTTCAATGGGTGGATGATAATAAGATTCTGTCAGATTTCCAGGCTGGCTTTCGCTCTGGAACCGGGACCATTGAGCAAGTCTTCAGACTGGCGCTCCTGCATTGGAAGGTGGTGGTGCTGGGCAAGGGCAGTCTTTATCTGGCCTTCATTGACCTCAAGACTGCCTTTGACCTGGTACCTAGGGAGGAACTGTGGAGGCTCTTGCAGGGTTTGGGGGTGCCTTCTTATATCCTATCACTCCTGATAAAACTACACACAGGCAATTATGCGCAGGTGCGGTGGGGTAAGAATGGGGAGAAAACTGATAGAATTCCAGTGAGTAGGGGCGTCCGCCAGGGATGTGTGTTAGCTCCCACCCTATTCTCTCTCTATGTGAATGGTTTGGTTGAGCATCTGCTACAAGAACCTGCTGATGCACCCTCCCTGGCGGGCACTCGGATCCCCACACTGCTCTTTGCAGATGATACCCTGCTTATTGCAAAGACCCCCCAGGGCCTCCAAAAACTTCTTAACCGCTTCCAGGAGTTTTGTTCCCTTAGTGGATTGGTGATCAATGTTGACAAGACCAAATATTTGATCATGAATCCTCCTGGGAAACTGGGGCGCCTCCCGGTCTTGAACTCTGCTCACCTGGAGAGGGTATCAGAGTTTGACTACCTGGGAATCCGCCTTAGCGACTCTATGAGTTGGACTCCGCACATCAACAAGATGCTCCTTAACCACAAAAGGGTGGGTGGTGTCTTGCTCAGGGAACATCGTTCTTCCACAAAACAATTTATTGCCCCAGTTGTGGAGATTTATAAAGCTAGAGGGGTTAGTGCTGCCTTGCATGGGCCGAGTTGTGGGGCTTGCAAAATCAGAGAGCAAATTTTTGAAAGATCTGATGGCTCTCCCTTCGAGCACACCCACAGTTCCAGTTTTGCTGGATCTAGGCTGCAGATCAATTGCGGAACAAGCTCGACTTCGTCCCCTGCTCCTGTGGGCCCGCTTGTGGAGGGTCCCCGAATTAGCCTCCTATGCGGAGGGACTGTCCGAGGTGATGTCAATGGGGGGCTGGTATAGGATTGAATGGTTGAGGGACGTTAAACATCTTTTGGGGGAGCTGGGCTTAGGTGAAGCCTGGGTTACTCGATCTGCCCCTCCTAAAGCCACTTTAAAGAAATTGTATTGGGATTGGGTTTCGTTTAAACTTACTGTCGATCCACGCCTATGCAAGTCAACTGTAGTCTTTTTGAGGATTAAAGAAGTGGTAGCTTACGAACCCTATCTCGATATGATTTCCATTCCTTTTGATAGGGCCTTATATTTTAAATTTAGAGTAGGGATTTTACCTGTAGGTGACCTGATATCCCGGTGGAAATTGTCCCCCCAGCCCTCCCCCTTTTGTGCCCTCTGTTCCAAGCGGGTCGAGACGGTGGCACATATTCTTTTTGAATGCCCTGACTATTGCTCTCCCAGGAGGCGCTGGCTCACACCACTTTGTAGACAGTTGGGAACTCGCTATCACACTGTGGCCCTACGCATTTTATTGTCTGACACATCCACTTTGGTGGTTTGTGGTGTGTCTAAATTCTTAAAGTGGTCCTGGTTGATTCGTGCAAAAAGGCTTTCCGTATCAATTTAATCCTGATTTTAACTGTATTAATTGTATTTATTAAGTTATTGTTTTTATTTTCTTTTTTGGGAAAGTGTTTTATTTGCTGTTTTTTAACTGTTGAACTGCTTTTAAGATATTTTATGTATCTAAATAAAGCCTATCAATCAATCAATCAACCTGTAGCTGTTACTTTTTTTTTTACCTTACTCTGCTGACTCATTCACAGCTGCGTACGATGTCCACGAGTCGGAGTCACCACACAAACCTGCAGTTCTGTGTGCAAGGACACTGCTGGTACTGTATGCAGACTGAGATAAACACTCAGACACATACCAGAGCTAAAATGGCCTCTAACTCGCGCATGGGAAGCAGTGTCTCTCACCACAAGTCCAGTCTGCGCAGACTGATTTTCTTTCCTTCCTGCCTGGAGCCAGTCTACCACACCCTTTCCCAACTCCTCACAGGGTGGTCCCACCCCACCCTGTGACGTATTGGGAAAGGGCGGGGTTACTCCCTGATGGACGTGGAGGATTAGCTCTACAGGGCTTGCATCTGAAACGCCCAGGGCTAACTCTACCCTCACCTCATCTAGGCCTGGCTGTCCGGGGTTTGAAGAGCCACTGCCTATATTTATCCTGTCATTATGGATAGATGACAGTGACTGCAAAGTGTGCTGCGACAATGATGTTGTGCATAAAAAGGCTTTCTACACCTAGCCTTCGTTGTTGGCTCAGCGGCTTTTCATCTGAGTAAATTGTGTCACACCTGCTCACTCACTTAGCCTAGGATCGAAGCATAGCTTCAAAGACTGGTGAATGCCCTGGTATGACCATCTCCACAAAGGAGGAGTGCAGAGAGGGTCACATCACACAGGGGTCTATCCTCAGCTGTTTTTGACTGTGCCTGCGCCATGACAGTGAGAACATGATTTAAAGTTGTCGCATAGATGGCCTGTATGAAACATTCAGCCAGTTGTGGGTTTTGGTTACGAAAAGTTTAAAAGAATTCCAGACTGACTGACAATCTTTCCTTTCACGGGATGGGGAGTTTGCAGTACGTGAAGTGACGTGGAGCTGTCTAAATCTGAGTCCAATAGAATTAACGTTGTTCAGTAAACTTAGAGAGATGTCCAGCAGGGAATGGTTCCAGTTTGGTCTGTAAAGGGGCGTGTTGGATGGGTCAGCGATGGAATAGGCCTGCTGTCACAAGGCGCTCTGGTAATGATGAAGAGTTCAGCTCGGACACCGGAAAAGTGATGGGTGGGGGCAGTGCTGAGAACCTCATGTGTAGATGCAAAAAGTAGCTCCGGGGGATGTTACAGACCAACGGGGTGCCGGCTCCTAGTCCCAAAAATAGACAGAGCTGCATATAGGGTGCATGGCCTTTTATGACTGGAATAGTGTACGTGAGAGTGGAGCAATAGCCCTGCTGTCCGAGGCCTGCTTGAGTTATGACAAGTGCCAAATCATACTCAAATTTGTACAATCGGTGTAATGTAATCTGAAAGATACATTTGACTAGGCTTGATTCTGTGAGACTGTTGTAAAACAATAACTGTTGTCAGTAACTTTTTATGAATATGTCATAGTGAGGGACTGTCTAAATGACAAACAGTTTTTTTTTTACAGAAAATCGAATTTTGGAAAGTTTAGAAACTGTTCTATGTGTAGGACATTTAGGAAATTTCTTATAAAATTTTGAAAGTTTTCTAAAGAACCCATAGATTTTTTCCTGAATTTGAGGGAGAGCAAGAGCCTGCAAAATCTTCAGAAATAAAGGAGGAAGGACGGTCGTCGAAGAGAAGGGTCTCACTGAGTTACTAATTTATGGTAATGTCAGCTCGAGTTGCAGAAGGGCTGAGGTGTGTGCACTTGCATAGGGAGTTTCTCAGGGAGACTCAGAGGGGGTGCTAGGCACGGCTTAGAAGGGGGCAAACTAGCGCTTTAAATGGAAATAAAGAAATACAGGTACTCACTATTTAGATGATCTGTTTTCTGCTGAGACGTGCTGGTATTGTCCCATTATATGCATTGCAACAGTGCTGAGAAGTGCAGATACTCCACTTTCAAATTAAAGGAGTGCCGGTACTCAATACCGGAGAGTACCTGCCCATTTAAAGCACTGGAAACACTCTTGGGTCGAAACAGAGACTGACAAGAGTTATATGACAGCCAGATGTCTTGACATGATGAGGCTGAGAGGACATATGTGAATGAGTGAGACTGATGCCCTACATATTTCAAAAAGCAGTCTTGCTAACCATTTAGGAATCTTGAAGATAAATAAATATAGTGCGAGAAATTTGAAGTAGTCTGTTTGGTTATTTTTGGCCACAATGGGAGACAGTATTTCTTACAGATATGTGTAACCTTAGAGATAGATTGAATGTGTGAAGCTTAAATCTACTCGTTGTGTTCAACCAAAGGCATAGCTTTGCTCTCTGAGTTGTGAGTCTGTATAAGCTGTATAACAAGCAGATTGCTGTCTATGGCATGAACCTGTAAGATTTGTCTATCCTGAGTGATAGTTCTGCCTTCGGAGGCATGGCTATGTAAGATTTGTGTGATGTAATAAAATGCTTCTCTTTCAGTGTTTTTTGCAAGTAAGATCTGTGCAATAAGTCGGGCAGGTCTGCTTTCTGAGGTGTAAGCATGCACTATCAGTGTATCCTGAAGGATAGCACTGCTATTTGCGACACCAGCCTGTAAGACCTTGGTAGATCTACTCTCCAAGGCAAGTCATTGGATGATCTCTGTAACCAGAGGTATAATTCTGCAAAACATGGCCTGTTGCAGAAAAGTCTGTCTAATCAGAGGGATAGCTCAACTGTAAGAGGCCTGGACTAAGATGTCTGTAAAACAAGCAATAGCACGAAAGTCAATTTAATAAGTATGTAAAATATATGAAGGTTTTTCGCTGATGTTGGATACCCAAGTGGATAAAGTCTCTAACTCGAAGGGTAGCTCCACTTTAGAAAGGTTGACCCAGCAAGATGTAACTAATCAAAGTGATAGTTGCTCCATCATGCATATATTGTGGTCAAGTGTAGGGTAAAATGTATTCACACCAAATGAGACATCTGGTATGGGAAGGTACATGTATAATATAGCTGACTCAAATTAACACAGTAGCCTTTTCAGTTCTCATTAATATACACTGCTCTAGTTTCTTTCAAGCTGCCTGGTTCTGGAACCATTCATAAATTTTATTTAAGGCTAGTGGGCATAGCCTGTGTGGGCTGATTAATACAATCAGTTCTGGTCTTATGAAACCTGGAAGACTTGAGCCCTTGTGATGAAGTATATATGGCCCTTGGTTGTTTCATAGAGCATGTTTGTACCCCGTTATAATCCTGAATCAGTTCTCAATAAAATAGCCTGTTCTGCATTCGTTCTGGTTCATAGTTCTGGTATTTAGCATATACTGTGTTTGGATTTTAAGCATATAGAGTATTTGGGTATAATTGTAAATTATTTTGAACAGTGTTTTCAATCTTGTCAACTCATCCCGTCCAGGTAGTGAGAATACATTTTGTTCACAGGTAAGTAACATAAAAAAATGCAGCTATTTATCTCACTTTTGTTAAATATGATTTGCACAGAAAATGACGACTTATGTCCCGAAACATGCCGTGCCTAGTCTCCCCCCTAACCAAGCCCAGCCTCACCCCTCACAAACCTCATCAGCCGCCACTAGGGAGGAGACTGTGCCTTGATGCTGAGTCTTGAGATTGTCAGCCCGGCAAATACTTGGACTTCGAGCCTGCCCCGGTGTAGCAACGCAATCGCTGTGAGTCATGTGTGTGTGTTATTCGTTCACAGCAACGAAGAGGTGAGGAGGGCAGACAATGCCCCCAATTCTAGCAACTTACAAGTGTGTATTTTGTTTTAATTAAAATAGATTAAGCATTGCTGCTATGGTTGGAAAGTTTTTAAAGGTAAAGGGTGCGGAGCCCCGACGCCCTTAAACAGAAACCACCGCTGTGGGAAGGGAAGGGGGCTTGGGTATGTCAGGAGGAGTCTGAAATTGGCAGCCTAGTTATGGCACTCTCTAGGTTGGGCTGGACTTACGTTTATAGCATGCTTCTGTAGTTTCCTGCCTCAAGGGGGTATTCGCCTCATAATTCATGATTGGGATGAGGAAATGGATCTTGTGGGAATGCCTGATTTGCAGCTCCCTGGTGTGGAGCAGTTGTCATTATCATTAAGAACTTCAGCCCAGCGCTCTTTTCCTCATGGATGTGCCCCTGTCAGTCAGTGTCATGCTATCTTATTCATGGGCCCCCCCGTTAGCGATCTTCCCCACTGGCGATAAATGAAAACCTGATTATATTGTCAAAAGTCCATAGTGGTCTAGTCAACAGATTTTGATCAACAGGCTATTTTTTCATGGTAGAGGTATGTATCACCCACTCTGCTGGGGCCATCCATGGTTAGATTAACCTCTTCCCCGAGTTCTAGTTAGGAGCAGGTCTCTGTCCATGAAGGGTAAACTTGCCAATTTCTCACACCCTTTACTCCTCACTTGTAGTAGAGGTGTTTAGAAGCCTCAGATATGCCACAAATAACTCTCAGGGAATAAAAGGAGCCTGGCCCTTTTTGGACTTACCAAATCACTATCACACACCAGGCAAATATATTAGAGGATTTATTATAATCTTACCTATTGTAGAGTATATGGATGAGAATCTTTATGTTTATAATACAAGCTCAAGCAAAGTCAAATACAATCAGGGTAATTAAAGACAACAGACAATATTGTTAGTGAGAAACCAAGACTGCATTACTTTCTAGATCTGCTGAGCCATATATAAACTTCCTTCATTCCTTTGTGAAGCCTAGATGACTGGGCCACTGGTTTATGTATGGGAAATGCCCCTGGGACTGGCCTAGCTCTCAGGCATGCAAATGGTTGTTCCCGCTCTCAAAGCAGAGGCAGGGTTAGATAGTCTTTGGGTATGGTATCATAAAATCATTGCCTAAATATAGGCTGACAATAATGGAAGCGCCTATTCACAAATGCATTTTGGAGCATGTAAAATAATTATCCTCTAGTGCTTTTTCACGTATTCTTCCATGCATTTGTGATCTGGCCCTACAGTAATAAGATGGGAATAAAATGAAATACTCAGGGAGAATTAATATACAAAAACTACAGATAAAAAGGACGGTGCCTTTTTTGTGCATCTGTTAGTAAGCAGTTAGACGTTTCGTGGCCAGTTCACAAAAGCATGTAAGAGAAAGTCAAAGAGTACTCTTGCAGTAATACATTCAGTACTCATATATTGTTTTGTGAATTGACCCTATTGTTTTTTAAATATTGTTTACAACAATAATATATGGAGTTAATAATTCAAAAAGTACAACCAATGGAGAAATATACTTGACACAGTATTTAGGTCACAATATTTTGGTCAAACAATGTTTAGGCAATGCATTTCTGACATACAACCCAATCTTTGTAAAACTGTGTTTTTTGGTAAAATAGGCACAGTAACTGTTATTAGTTGAGATCACTTTGAAAAATGTTTCTAGGCATGGTTATTTGAGTAGTTGCTGAGTGAAATAGTATGGCAACCACTTATCATAGACAGTTCCTGCAGGCTGTTAGTAAATCACATATTAGTAGTTTCTTCTCTGCGAGGAAGCATTGCAATAATTACATAAAATCATTATCACAATATGCGTGGAGCAAATCTTGTAGACCATATAGCCTTAAATCTAAATTCAGTATGGGAACGTAGGCACTATACCCAACAACATAGATAATTATGTGTGTGGGAGCCAAACTCTAATACTCACCTGAACCCTAATATTTGATCACCCCAAATATTTACCCAGAAAAGTTGTCTCCAGTTCAGCCAACAGTTAGGTACTACTCTCCTCATCAGAGAAACACTGTTTAGCCTAGTTAAACAGACTAAAATAATGGGGGGCCGATTCACAGAACTAACTTAAGACAAAATCCTAAACTTACTACTTTTGGTATTCACAGAAGTTAGGATTTTGTCTCAACAGCCGCACTACGAAGATGTACAACACAAATGAAACATTTCTTTAACAATGGCTCATAAAATTAGCAGCAGAACATCTTCAGTGGAACTTCAAGCAGAAGTTCTTAAAAAATATACCTCAGGTACACAATGGAAGTTTCAATCATGATAGACATTTTCTAACAATCTTTAAATGCCATTTTGTGTTGCTTAATGCTGCACACATGGAAGTCACACAATGGAATTTATTTTAAAGATCGTTTATGTACAGGAAGGGGGCCTTCCTGTACATAAACAATCCAAGGCATTTTACTTTTTCCATGTGTGCTGCACACTTAAGACCATGTTTTCCCTGGTTTCCCTGGCCTTAAATTTGGCGCTACCTCCTATTTACGCTGCCTTTGTAAATAGTGGGCAGAGTCAAAATCAATGGGTATTGCAGTGAAACGCCCACTGCAACAACCACTCTCCTCCCCTTTCATGCTAAGCATAGCGTGAAAGTGGGCCTTATTTACAAGGCAGCGTTAAGCCGTGTTAAGTGGCTTAAGGCTGCCTTGTAAATAAGTCAATGTCCCTATCATCACCACAGCGTCGTACAAATGTACCTTGTGGCGGCGATAGGAGCTCGTACATATTCCCCTAAGTTTCAAACTTATAAAAAGCACTGACAGCAAAGAGGAGCATGGCATCTCACCTATGAGCAAAATAGTAAAAGAATCCCACAAAAAAACTGATTTTGCCAAATCACACAAGATATTTATTAATAGAATCTGCAAATTCAGCATGGTAAGATCATGGTTAGGTTTGCATCTGGCAAATCAAAAACAACAACACAATTATGAAAACAATGCAATTATTCAGCACTAACCCATTTATTAAGGTTAGGGAAATCGTCTACTTACTTCCTCAACAGCCGCACTACGAAGATGTACAACACAAATGAAAAGTTTCTTTAACAATGGTTCATAAAATTAGCAGCAACACATTTCAGTGGAACTTCAAGCAGAAGTTTTTAAAAATTATACCTCAGGTACACGATGGAAGTTTCAATCACGATAGACATTTTCTAACAATGTTATATATTGCTAATACATTTCAATCATTCACTTTATTCTCCACAAAAACAGGGAGAGACAGCCTTACAGTTATACACTGATTGGGAGAGGGAAAGAGCAGAAGCAAATTGAAAAGACTACCAGAAACTACATCCATTTTAAAAATGATGGTGGATAACAGGTATGTGTGGCCTAACTCTTCATATTATTATTTACACTTCTAAGTGACCTAGGTAACTTGTTTCAGGTAAAATTACAATAGTTCATTGGTTAAGACTCTATGCATCATTAAAAACAAAAATGCATCAACAAAAATATTCACACAGTATTTGCACATACCAAAAAATGCTACAACAGTTCCTTCCTTTGATTATGTTAATAATTATTAAAAACCCATTAATAACTTTATCAATTAAGTGTTAGTCTTTGAAGTCTTCCGTTGTTTCGTTTTCAGAACATCCTTTCCATTTGTTCCCTCTGATGGGATGTTTGATCCAGATAATCATTCAGCTTGAAACAGTCCTCTGACTTTCTCCTTTTCTAGGATTGTATATCACTTAATGTCTCTCCATTCTTATAACCACATACTTTCCCTGTACACTTTATTCGTTTTAATAGGCGCAACAAAGAAATTACACAAATCAACATTATTGTTATTAGTGTTAGAACAGCTTACAGAGCCCAATCACCAACCCTACTGAACCATTCACCTATTTTCCCCAAACCACTCCCGAACTTATTTATCCAGGACCCAACAATTTCCCAGACACCTAGCTCTTCTAATGACCTAATGTTATGTTTCAAATGTGTTATGTTAGTAATGAGTCAATCAGTCCACTATTATCAGGAACATAAGCACAATATTTCTTTGCCCCAATTACCTTACAGACTCAACCCTCTTTCATCAAAATAATTTCTAAGGCGAGACGGTTCTGCAATACCATTGCTCTAATTGCCAACACCTCTATATTCACCAACTTAAAAAATGCTGTGTGGTATGTTATAGAATGCAGTGAGGTCTAAGAATGTAGTGAGGACATATTGATCTCAAGCAGCGGGGATGACAGTTGGAGAGGCGGACTCTAGGAGATGAGAAGCAGGGTGGTTGAGGTCTTAAAGAAAAATAAACTACGCATGTTCATACAACGCTACCTTTATTCTCGGTCCCTCGACACACTGGCAACTGGATGGGATATTGAGGACCCCAGTGGAATGTCAGAAGAAGATACCTCAACAACGCTGGTACGGTATTGACGAGCTGTGGCTGAAGGAGACGTTAATTGTTTTGTTAAGAACAATTACGAGGTGAGAGCATACTTGCACAAGGCTTCTAAATGAATAAAGCCTGCGCTTCATAAGTACTTCAAATTGACCTGAAACAGAAGGTTAAAAATCAGCGCCACATTAATTTGCCTCAATACGTTTTCCTCAATACATTACACTGCCGCATAATGTGCCAAATACTCAGTACGTGTGGGAATTTAAAATGGAACTTTAACTGTGGGCCTTCAACAGTTCATTTTCTTCGAGCCAGCACAGGCATTGTAACAGCTGTTCTTTGCGCATGACCAGCTTACTGCATGTGAACCGTGAACGTGAACAGATGCCTGGAAGGGAAGGTTGGCAGTGAAAGTGATGATGACATTCATTATGAATGTGGTCGAATTGTGCTTCAGGTGGGCAAAGGAAAAAGTAAAATGCCTATTGATGGGATAAAGGTAAATGGAGAAAATACTAAAATGTTGTTTGATTCAGGAGCAAAGATTACCATAATTTCACAATGTTTTTTTTATCTAAACTCATATAGGGGTAAGCCTATCGATGTGCATGGATATTTTGAAGGTATGATACAATATGGGCAAAGGAATATTAATTAAAAAATGTATGTATCTAAAAAAAAGGAGACAGTATATTAAGTTGGTTTCACCAACGTGATCTTGGTATCATGCTTGACCTGAATAGTGTACCTCCAACTATACTTAACTAAAATAATATGATTCAGGGAGTGCATTTTGAGGATGAGACTTTTCTTCGAGATGTACAAAAAAAAATTCACAAGGTTTTTCAAAATAAACCAGGATGTTTGAGAGGTTACATGCATAAAATGTGTCTGCTGCCACAAGCTAAACCAGTAAGTGGTAAGCTGCGTAACATACCGATAGCTATCAGAGAAGATGTGAGACTAGAATTAGAGAAACTTAAAACAGAAGGAATTATTGAGGAAGTTAAAGGCACTGAGTGGTTGGCACCAATAATGGTGGGCAAGAAATCTAATAGAAGTCTTTGTTTGTGTGTGGACCTTCGAGAATTGAATAGGAATGTAGTGATAGACAGATTTCCTCTTTCAAATATTACTGACATGTTGTTATTACTTGAAGGGGCCAAAATGATTTCAGGGTGAGAAAAGTATTAGGATGACTTGAGGAAAGTAATTTAACAGTAAAGTTGGAAAAGTGTAAGTTTAGAAGAAATTCATTGATTATCTTGGACATACCAACACTGGGGATGCCATCATTCCAAAAGAGGAATTGATAAATTCTATACATAAATTGAACTTGCCTTGCATGACTGAATATTATATTAAATTTGTCAAAGGGTTTGCAGAAATGTGTACTAACGTGAGAAAACTTCTGAGGAAAGGGGTGGATTTTTCATGGGATGATTTGTGTGAAAATGAATTTAAGGAAATAAAAGGAGAACCTAGTTGTGCCCCTAAGTTAAAAAGTTTTTATCCCAAAGAAAACTCAATATTTACTAAAGATGCCAGCATAAACGGTCTGGATGCTGTCCTACAAGAAGGGAAAGGGAAAAGTCAAAGAACAATTTTGTTTTTATCAAGAAGTTTCAAAGAAACTGAAGCCAGGTTTTCAGTAAAAGAAAGAGAGGCTTTGGCAGTATATTGGGCAAAAATAAAACGTAAAAAAATTCTGTGGGGAGGAAAATTTGAAGTTAGAATGGATCATAAACCTCTGTGTGGGTTTTTTAACAAAAATGGAACAGATGCTGTCTCGATTAGGATCACAAAATAGGTGGTCGCACTTCAAGAATATGATTTTAGAATAAAGTACATTCCTGGAGTAGAGAATACGATAGCAGATTCTTCGCCCAGGTTAGTTACAACAGATCAGTAACAAGATTATGAGAAATTTGAAGAGGATGATGAATTTGATGATGAAACGGATTGTGGTGTGGATACAGTAATTGTAGAAGAAAGATGGCGCACTGAGTTACAATCTGATGAAATGATACAGAAAGTGTTGTTATTTATGAAAAAGGATGGAATGCAAAAAACAAAGGTGATGAGAAAATCAAAGGGTTTTGGTCTGTTGAATTAGCAGAAAATCAGGGGTTGCTGTTTAGAGGTACTGTATTAGTTCCTCCACAATTGCTTAGAGGCGAGTTGATTAACCTTTCGCAAGATGGACAGCAGGGCATGTCTCAATTCAAAGAGAGACTCCGGATGGCATACTGGTGGAAAGAACAATAAGAGAGTGTTTGAAATATGCCTGAAAAGTCTGAAAATCTGGGATTCAACCCATGATTATAAGAGAACGCCCCACATCTCCAATGCAAGAAGTTGCACTGGACTTATTAGGTCCAATACATACAAAAGGCAATGAAAGCTATTTAATAGTGGCTATTGATATGTATTCTCGCTGGCCGCAAATATGTGTCTAAAGGGCCCTTCATTTTAAAACAAGGGATAAAGTGTGCAAAAATGCAGTATCCAATCAGTGATTGTGACAAACTGCATAACACCACGCTTTAAAAGATAATTTTGTAAAATCTTTCCAATTACAAGTTATTTGTTGAAAGGCAAGTGCTAATAACAGGTTTAGTATCTACATGTTAAATGAAGCATTGACCCAAACTTCAGCTAAACTTCCTAAATATATATTGGAGAAAGAGAAAGGAATAGAACTCTGGAAAATAAAATTAATTTTATGCCAAACTTGTAACCAGAATGTAGAGACGAGGGGACAAGTGAAAAGTAAGTGTTTCACGTCAGCTTGTGGTGCAGAACAAGTCAAACAAGTGTCAGGAATATCTTGATTAATCCTATGAGCGGTGTCTGGTGTCATAAAAGGTCTGTTGTAAATGAATAAAAAGTGTTTGTGTAGTGTTGGCTGCATGGAAGGACTTTCACATTTTCATCCAAATTCGTTTCCAGGTGGGTGTAGCTAAAGTTATGGAGAGAGCTTCCTCCCATGTAAGTTCAGTCTTAGACTTGGATCTAAAAGTGGGAGCCTCATGTAAATGGGAATAAATAAGGGAAGCATTAGGATACATGGGTAAAATAGCAGCCAATTATGAAGGTAATGAAGTACCAGGAGATGGAATAGATTTTAAATCATTATATGCTTGAACTATAGCCTCCTGTAAAAGAAGAAATTTGGCATGTAAACTAGACTAAAAGCTAAAGAGATCCTGAACTTGAGGAAAAGTAAGGAATAAATCCCAATCAAATAATTGATGAACCCAAATCAGCCCTTTAGTTCTCCAGGGATGCCAGCAAATAGGATGTTTTTACACCCTACCAGGTAGGTCGAACCCCCTCCGCACAGCACCGCCTGTGTGTCCCTGCCCCAGCTGCCGCTGCTGGGGAAGTTCGAGTCCCTCCTCCACCCGCAGGCTACCACCTGCGCCTCATCCCTGGTGGCCAGTGGTAGGCCGTAAGTTTGTTCAGCTCCTCTTTTTTCCGCTAGTTATTGTGGTGTAGTGTATTGTTTTTATTGTTTTCACTGTATTTCCTGTATTGCCGTCGTCTTCATTACTGTGCCTGTGACTGCTGTTCTCCGTCTTTCCCCGCTGCCTGTACTTGATCTGTGCCGTTTTTCCCTCTGTTCCCCTCGCTGCCCGTGACTCTCTGCCTGTTTTTGCCTTCTGTCTCCTAGCTGCCCCTGTATTTCTGTGCCCTCTTGCCTTCTGTTCCACTTGTGCCCACCTCGTTTTTTGAGCCCTTTTGCCTTCTGTACTACTTGTTCCCCCTGTATTTCTGTGCCATTTTGCCTTCTGTAACACCCGTTTTTTTAGCCTTTTTGCCTTCTATACCACTCGGTCCCCCTGTACTTCTGTGCCCTTTTGCCTTCTGTAACACCCGTTTTTTGAGCCCTTTTGCCTTCTGTACCTCTCGTTCCCCCTGTATTTCTGTGCCCTTTTGCCTTCTGTAACACCCGTTTTTTTGAGCCCTTTTGCCTTCTGTGCCACTCACTTCTCCCTTCTGTCCTGTGCCCTTTGCCTTCTGTAACACCCGTTTTCTCCCTCGTTTTTTGAGCCCTTTTGCCTTCTGTGCCACTCACTTCCCCCTTGTTTCCTGTGCCCTTTGCCTTCTGTAACACCCGTTTTTCCACTCGATCTTGTGCCCTTCCCTCTGTTCCCTTCATCATCCCTCTCCTCCACTGCCGCTGTGTCCCCTGTGGCCCCGCCCCCCTGACTGCCCATTCGCTGCCCCCGCCTCCCGCCTCCCGCCTCTCAGCCACTCCTCCCTCCCACCTCCCCATATATGCTTGCCGCTGTGCGGCCGAGCCGCTCGCGTGCCTAAGGCAAACCCGTCTGCACCCCTCCGCGCCTGGACTGCGCCCAGTGCCAGAACCCCTGGCCCCAGCTCCCGCCACAACGACCACCTCCGCTACGATGCCAGCACACTCCACGCTCTCAACCCTGGATGGACCATCACCTGCTTCAAGGCCTCCCCGAAACGCACACACGGTCCCTTCACCTGCCAGAACTGCAGCTACACCAGCCTCAGAGCCGACGAACCACCCACCGAGAAAGACTGCACCCACCTGCGATGCATACTACTGAACACCCGCTCCTCACGCAAACACGCCGTCGAGCTCTGGGACTTGCTCGACACAACATCCCCAGACGTCGCCTTCCTGACAGAGACCTGGTTGAACGACTCCTCCGCACCCGACATCGCCATACCCATCCCAAACGGCTACAAGATCACCTGCAGAGACCGCACCAACGGAGTCGGAAGAGGAATCGCCATCGTCCACAAGAACAGCATCAGGGTCGCGACTAGCACCGACGACGCGCTCAGCACCGCCGAACACATGCACTTCCAGATCCACACAGACCCCAACTCCACCCTCAGAGGCACCCTCGTCTACCGACCCCCCAGGACCCAGCCCCCAGTTCAGCGACTCCATTGCCGACTTCATCAGCATGCCCTGACCTCCAATGACTACATCGTCCTCGGAGACCTGAACTTCCACCTTGAGAACAACAACGACAACAACTCCACAACCCTAATCAATAACCTCACCAACCTCGGACTGAAGCAACTCGTAACAACGCCCACCCACTCTGCCGGCCACACGCTCGACCCCGTCTTCTCCTCAAGCCTGCATGTCTCCGTCAGCCACACCACCGAACTCCTCTGGACCTACCACCGCTGCATCCATATCACCTTCCAGAAACCCACCACACACCACCGCACGCAACAGATCCCCCGCCGCTGCTGGAGCAAAATCACCGAGGACCAACTACATGCAAACCTCGCTCTCAGCCCACCCACCGAACCCTCCAACACCAACGACGCTGCCCACAGCCTCAAACGCTGGATCGAGGACTGCGCCAACACCCTCTCCCCGCTGAAGAATCCCCCCCACAGAGACACCAGCAAGAGGGCCAGCTGGTTCACCCCAGAACTCCTAGCCTCCAAGCAAGCCTGCCGGAAACTAGAGAAGAAATGGCACAGAGAACAAACTCCGGAAAACCGCGCAGCACACAAGGATGCCATCCGCAACCACCACCACCTCATCAGGGCTGCCAAGAGAACCTCGTTCAAATACCACCTCGACAACAATGCACACAATAGCAAGGAGCTCTTCAACATCGTGAAGGAACTCTCCAACCCCAGCTCCAACACCAACGACATCCCGTTGCTGCAAGCCCTGTGCGAGTCCCTCGCCACCTTCTTCCACCGCAAGATAGCAGACATCCACGACAACTTCAACACCCAGACAGCCCCAACAGACAGCAACCCAACAGACCCTCCGTACACCATCGACCACGACCCCCTGCTAGCCTGGGCCAGCGTGAGCATCGATGACACCATCAAGACCATGAGCACAATCCACTCCGGCTCCCCATCAGTTCCCTTCCCGCACCACGTCTTCAACAAAGCAAGCAGCTCCATCGCACCCCACCTGCGCAACATCATCAATCTCTCCCTCAAGACCGCGACCTTCCCAGAGAGCTGGAAACACGCCGAGATCAACGCCTTACTAAACAAAACCAAGGCAGACCCAAGAGACCCCAAGAACTTCCGGCCCATCTCTGTGTTCCCCTTCCCGGGCAAGGTCATTGAGAAAATGAGTGCTTATGAGTGTGTGGGTGATGGTCTTATTTGATTCGGGTGATCTATTTGAAGGTCTTTCAGAGGATGCAGAGGGTGTTGAAGCAGGTGGAGGTGACGCCAGGTCCAGAGAAATCACAGGTACAGGCTTTGTAGGCGAAGGTGAGTCCTTTTTAAGCCTCTTAACTTGTTCCTTATTGACATGGGTTTGAGATGGAATTGCAGATGAGATATGAAAAGAGACTAAATTGGACCCTGTATTTGAAGTGAGATTCTCCATTGCGACAGAAACAATTGGTGCAGGCAAGCCCCTTCATGATTTACCCACTGGAGACCGAAGTATAGAGTGAAGAGCTTTTGACCTGCCAATGTATTGGCATTTGTCGCGCGATCACGTCATTCTTCTCGCGATCATGCACCGCGCGAGTATGAGAAGATTGAGATCTCGAACACGTCATTCTCCACCACGAGCGAGAGAGTGAGGACGCGGGCACGTCTAATCGAACGCGAAAAGGAGAAAGAGACCCCGAACACGTCATATCCAACGCGACAGGGAGCGAGAGAACACGATCAAGTCATTTTGGGCATGCCATCGACATCCGGCGGAAGTATTGTGAAGCTCGAGAACTCGAACATGTAACATTTTCAATATGGAGAAGAATATCAGCTCTAGCAGCATGAAACCTTCTGCAAATGATGATTTTGGATGAAAACAACTCCTCAGCTTGACATTTGGCTGTCCTTTTTTGTGCAAGCAGTACTTTGTTAAAAAGGTGGGGAGAGGGAGGAAGTGACACAGAATCTCCAACTTCCTGTTCCTGTCCAGCAGGCTCCTCCCAGTGCTTTGTCCATCTCCTGCTCATTCTGCCTTTGGATTTTGAGTTGGAAAGATCACTCTTTTTGTGTGCTGCATCATTGCAATTGGATTTGAGGATTTTTTTATTTGGATATTTTACAAGTAAGTGGTTGTTGTGTCTGTTTGATTGTGGGCATTGCAGTTGTTGTAACTACAATTTATTTTTGGTAACTATCATCATTCCTTTTTTTAAAAATGTTGTGGGTAGTAGTAGTCAGTAGTAGGCCCGAGCTAGTCATGGGCATGGCCTCATGGGTGTGTGCATGATGAAGCAACTGTTCCTTTGGTGTTTTTTGAATGAATTTCATTTTCAAGCATCATTTAGGGCATGGATGGCATTGGATTGAGTTGGGGAAGTGTGTTTTTTTGGGGTGGCCTTTCTGATGTTGTAGGGCCTGGCCATGTGGCTGGTGGCCATTTTGAAGCCTAGGCCTGCAAGCTTGCCTGGCCTTGTCTGCCAACAGGCCTGCTTTCATCCACTAGGATCGGAGCAGGTAGCCACAGCTTTATTAATCAAGTGTTTTCTGTGTGGTCTGTTGAATTTAGACATCATTTAGGGCATGGATGGCATTGGATTGATTTGGGGAAGTGTGTTTTTTTGGGGTGGCCTTTCTGATGTTGTTGGGCCTGGCCATGTAGCTGGTGGCCATTTTGAAGCCTAGGCCTGCAAGCTTGCCTGGCCTTGTCTGCCAACAGGCCTGCTTTTTCATCCACTAGGATCAGAGCAGGTAGCCACAGCTTTATTAATCAAGTGTTTTCTGTATGGTCTGTTGAATTTTTAGACATCATTTAGGGCATGGATGGCATTGGATTGAGTTGGGGAAGTGTGTTTTTTTTGGGTGGCCTTTCTGATGCTGTTGGGCCTGGCCATGTGGCTGGTGGCCATTTTGAAGCCTAGGCCTGGGCTGCAAGCTTGCCTGGCCTTGTCTGCCAACAGGCCTGCATTTTCATCCACTAGGATCAGAGCAGGTAGCCACAGCTTTATTAATCAAGTGTTTTCTGCGTGGTCTGTTGAATTTTTAGACATCATTTAGGGCATGGATGGCATTGGATTGAGTTGGGGAAGTGTGTTTTTTTGGGGTGGGTTTTCTGATGTTGTTGGGCCTGGCCATGTGGCTGGGGCCATTTTGAAGCCTAGGCCTGCAAGCTTGCCTGGCCTTGTCTGCCAACAGGCCTGCTTTCATCCACTAGGATCGGAGCAGGTAGCCACAGCTTTATTAATCAAGTGTTTTCTGTGTGGTCTGTTGAATTTTTAGACATCATTTAGGGCATGGATGGCATTGGATTGAGTTGGGGAAGTGTGTTTTTTTGGGGTGGCCTTTCTGATGTTGTTGGGCCTGGCCATGTGGCTGGGGCCATTTTGAAGCCTAGGCCTGCAAGCTTGCCTGGCCTTGTCTGCCAACAGGCCTGCTTTCATCCACTAGGATCGGAGCAGGTAGCCACAGCTTTATTAATCAAGTGTTTTCTGTGTGGTCTGTTGAATTTTTAGACATCATTTAGGGCATGGATGGCATTGGATTGAGTTGGGGAAGTGTGTTTTTTTGGGGTGGCCTTTCTGATGTTGTTGGGCTGGCCATGTGGCTGGTGGCCATTTTGAAGCCTAGGCCTGCAAGCTTGCCTGGCCTTGTCTGCCAACATGCCTGCTTTTTCATCCACTAGGATCAGAGCAGGTAGCCACAGCTTTATTACTCAAGTGTTTTCTGTGTGGTCTGTTGAATTTAGACATCATTTAGGGCATGGATGGCATTGGAATGAGTTGGGGAAGTGTGTTTTTTTGGGGTGGCCTTTCTGATGTTGGTTGTTTTAAAGACATGCTTTTGTTGTATGTGTCTGGTGTGTTGGTGTACAATGCATGCACCCTGCAGACCTTTTTGGGGCCTGTGAATGTTCGTATTTCCATTTTGTTGCATTAAAAAGGCAGAGCAGTGTGCTTTAGCATGCATCCTTTACCTGGCTTTTATAGGCCTTTTGTCAGCTCCTCGTGTTTCCCAGGCCCCCTGCTTGTTTGTGATTTGTGAGTGTCCATGTGGCTGGTGGCCTTTTTTGTGTTTGGACTGGGAGTTATTAGTGTCCTGCTTTTGCCATAGGCCTGCATGGTTTTCCTATTGGCTATTTGGCTTACTGCTTCCATCCATCCATCCCCTTTGCCAGCAGCAGCTCCATGGATGCTGAGATGCTCAAATAATTTAATGGCAAATAGGGTCCACCCCACTTCCATTACATTTTTATTTTGGTGGTTATTATTAACTTTCCTATCCTTCCTGAGAGTGTAGTGTGTGACTGTACACAGTAGTATAACATAGCCCTTGTTAAAAAAAAAGTCATAAATGGCTGGACTATATCTTTTGTTTGCACTAGTACAGTACTAAGTAACTGAACCACAACATCAAATGCAACATTTCACTGATGTGCTTCTCCTGGCTTATTTGCTTTTAGGTGCACAAAAGACAGAGGAGAAGGTGTCATCAGCATCACCCGGCTACCCGTTGTACTGCCAGCCAGCCAGAAGTCCTGCTGCGCATCACGTCCACGTGTGACCAGAACATGTGCATCTGCATCCTGCCTGACATCTGAAGAAGATAGCCCCAAAGAAAGGTACCAGGTCCAGTACCATGAAAGTTGCCGGTGAGAAGAAGGAACAGAAAAAGGAAGTGCCATTAACCACGACTGGTGGTGTGCCGGCCAATGTTTTTTTTGGCACCAAAAAAGTTACGCCTGCAGCAGCGTTGTCCGGGAACCAAGCTGGGAGCAGCACAGCAGTCCAACCCCACCAACCTAGGCCCAAGGGCTTTAGTGTCGCAGAGGTAGCCAGTCTACTAACGAGCAGCGATGTTGAAGAAATGTCATTACCGCAAAGTAGTACACAATCAACAACGCAGACGCAAACTCAGCAGATAAGTGTGCAGCCGCAACAAGAACAGCAGCAGCCGCAACAAGAACAACAGCAGCCGCAACAAGAACAGCAGCAGCCGCAACAAGAACAGCAGCAGCCGCAACAAGAACAGCAGAGGCCGCAACAAGAACAGCAACGGCCGCAACAAGAACAGCAGTGGCCGCAGCAGCCCACCATAGTAGTTGTTGCTCCTGACGTAGGGGCATTTCAGGAAATCGAGCTTCCTACAGACAAAGTGGAGCAAAGTCAAACCACTGTTTCAGAAGATCTATTGTCTTCCAGACCACCAGCAAGGAAAAGGAGGCTTAGTCCATCATCTTCTTCTTCAAGCCCCGCTTCTGATGATTGTGATACCACTTGGCTCCCACCAGCTCAGTCTGAGAGTGATATACGCCACAAGACAATGCTTCTGAAAAGGAAGGTCCCAGAAAAACTTAGAGTTATGGAGGTAGATGTAGAAGAGGGGGGTGATGATGTTGATGAAGACGAGCCAGTCATCACGCACATTACTCCCGCCCCAAAGGGATTGGACACCAACATTCTCACCCTATCCAGAAAGGCTGCTACTGAGCGGGATGTAGCACGGATATCACCAACACAGGTTACACCACCACTACCTCCAGCTGCCATATTTTCCAAGGCCCGGCAGGGACCTACATCCAGCTCAACCATCTCAGTAGGTAGTGGTAGTAAAAGTCACAGTCTAGGTGCACAGGGTCACATTTCAAGCACACTCTCCAGTTCATCTGGTATTGAAAGTGGCACATCCAGCAGTGCCAGAAAGTTCTTCTCCCCAGTTTGGGATTTCTTTTCTGTTAGCGCCAAGGAGGAGAACAATGCTATATGCTCAATTTGTCGGCAAGGTGTTCGGCGTGGTAAGCTTGGTACAAACTATGGTACCGGAGGACAAGCAAGTCATCTCAGAATATACCACACTATCGTGTGGGAGGATCACCGACTTAAGTTAAAAGAAAGTAGAAAAACTAAACCCATTGAAGTTGGTCAGGATGAATCAGGGAGCGATATTATTGCAGTGGAAGGTGAAGAAGAGGGAGGCATTTCTAGCCCTGTCCCCAGTAGTGCAGTGGTAACGCCCACATCCTCCTCAGTAACATCAGAGTGGCACCGCAGTAAGAGCCATACTCTGAGTCAGGCTGAGAGTGAGACACCAAGGTGACCGAGTACCGCAATGAGACAATCTGTGTCGTTGAGCCTTAGTGGGTTAATGAAAACAGCACCACAAAGGAAAGTAATCCAGCCTACCATTGAGAGCATGTTTAGGGGGGCAGTTCCAACGCAACCACCCAACGGTACGATTGTACAATGCGAAGCTGGCTAAAATGTTAGCGCTGTACCTTCTTCCTTTTTCATTTGTGGAAGGAGTGGGTTTCCTTGAATTTCTGTCTGCCATCTGCCCTAAATGGAAGGTTCCTAGCCGGTCCTATTTTGCAAGAATTGCTGTTCCGGCACTACATCATAATGTGCTGGAATTGGTTGGACAAGCTTTGCAGCAGAGTGCTGTTCACAATATCCACCTGACAACAGACATGTGGACCAGTTGCCAAACCACAGATTACATGTGCATCACTGCACACTGGATCTCTTTGTGGGGGTTAGAGATAAGGTATCTGCACGAGGTGCTGTTGACACAGCTGCGATTTTTGAAGGTACTCGGAAACATGCAACTGTAGCCATGTTCGCCATGGAGAAATCTCATACGGCTGAAAACATTTTACACGAGTTTCGCAGCAAGGTTTTGGAATGGCTGCGGCCAAGAGGGCTTGGTATTGGTTTTGCTGCCACAGACAATGGCAATAATGTACTTAAGGCCATGGAACTTGGTTCCTATTTCAGGGTTCCGTGTTTGGCGCACTGCATAAAAATATTATAGTTCAAGACTTTCTGAAAAAAGAACCCATAGTCAGCAATTTACTGGCCATCTGCCGAAGAATATGCACTCATTTCAGCCATTCTTCTAAAGCTCGGAAGCAGCTGAGGATCATCCAACGTGAACATAGGATGCCAGTCAAGGCACTCATCCAGGAGGTGGCAATACGTTGGAACTCAACGTATTACATGCTTGATCGTCTGAATGAGCAGTACAGGTCACTCCATGAATATGTCTGGAAAAGAAGAGGGGATGCTACTGTTAAAGGCATGAACCTTGAGATGGAGCAATGGAGCCTAATTAAATGCCTGACTGAGATGCTTTGTCCTTTTGAGGTCTTCACACGTGAAGTCAGCAAGGAGGACTGTACAATGGGCCCATTATTGCAAATGCTAGAGCATCAGCTGAATAATGTGTCTGAATCATACAAAGGTGTAGAGGACAAAAGGCAAGCCCATGACTTGGTGGAGAGCTTATCCCGGCGCCTAGCTGAAAATATAAGGATACAAAATAAAATTTTGTCACAAGAACATAACATTTGTGCCACAATTCTGGATCCACGTGCAAAATTTGGACTGAAGACATTCTTTGCTTTTTCCAAGATTGATGTTGCCCGCTACAAAACTTGAATAGCTGAAGCAGCCAGTAAGTTGGAAAACGAACGGCTGCTAATTAAAAGCCCGCAAGATCAACCCACAAGAAGTACTGCAGCAGGCCATGCAGGATCAAGTGCAACTTCGTTGGCTGAGGGCAGTGCGTTTGGATCACAACACTCACCATCCCTATCGACCACAGAAACAATAACTGGATCATTAGGCCGAGTACAATCATTACACGATTGGTATGTAAAGATAGGCATTAATAAGCACAGTGCTGATGCACAGAGAAAAGAGCACGAAAGCTTACCAGCAGCAACCCTGAACATTGAGCGGATGGTCCAGGCCTATCTGGACGACCCAACAGAGGTGTACATTGATCAAAACCCATTGCAGTATTGGTATAGGAAAAGGTCTGAATGGCCACAGCTCAGCAGGCTGGCGATAAGCTATCTTTCTTGCCCTGTCGCAAGTGTCTCTTCCGAACGTGTTTTCAGTGCTGCTGGTTCCATTGTAACATTGAGAAGGACCAGTCTCTCGCCCAAAAACGTGGAGAGGTTAACAATGATCACAATACATGAAGCAATGGAGGAAGATGAGGGCAGCGGCTCGGGTGACGGAAGTAGTGTGTCACATGATGATTACCTACTACTGGCTGACCCCCCCGAGTTTGAGGATGAGCTATACTTCCCTGACAATTAGGCTTGCACTTACTGTCTTCCTCCCTTTTTTCCCACTGTTATTTGTGTGTCTGTCGTTCCGGTTACAAACTTGTGAATCACAACATATCCATTACCACTGTCTTCTACTCTTCTCATTTAATATACAATTTTCAGGTGTCTGCAATTTAACAGTACAGTCCTCCGAATCCAGCTCCTCCGCTCCATCATACTGAATCTCCAGCCCAAATCCATTGCCCTCATGAATGATGATTGGATGATGGTAAAATACTACAATAAAAAATTCAAACTTTCCTAGTCCTGCCAAAAGAAGTGGAGCATGAATCAGATGACTACTATAGCTATCCTCCTTTCAGAGCCGAGAGAGACTGGCCATTAACTGAAAATAAGATGTAACAGGTAATGATTGATGCCATGCATTGGACGCAGAGTCGCAGACTGAATGATTTTGTTGTGTTTGTTGTGCATGAATTTATATAATTGTGCACTGCCAATAATCAACTTTCTACAGAACACACTAAACTTAACTCAAGGTGAATTCAATTTTCCCCTTCTTGCAAATAAGAAATGTGTACTTCTCCTGCAGCTTGGTGATACATTGCTTTTAATTCAATACAGGAAGGGGACTCACTATATCTGCGCAATGAGTATGATAACACAACAGCACCGTCCATCATGATGATGGCGAAATAGACGGCCCGTTAACTTAAGATGAGAAGACACAGGTAATGACAATTAATGGCATGAATTGGACACCTGACTCTGAGCGATTGGTCTTTGTGTTTTCGTTGTTTGTTTGTTGTGCACAAAGTGAAGTCAAAGTGTACTAGTAATCTATCTTTCTGTACACACTAAAGACTGACTCAAGTCAATAATATTTCTACTCTTGTTGTGTAATAACAATTTTACTTCTACTGCAGGCCGATCTTCACAGTCAGTCAGTAAAAGTATCGGAGATGATGATGAAGTCAGGAGGACGTTTCACGAGAGGCATAAACTTTAAAGCCTAAAGGTAAACACGTCAACAACAACCACAGCAGACCCAAATGTCTGTAGAAGTGGAATAGAGTGTAGCGGTGGGATGACTGCGGTGCATTGATTTACTAACTTAAACTATAAAATGCTATGTTTGGAATGGATAATGTGCTTTGCCTTTGTCCAATTCTTTAAAACAAAAAGAAAAAAAAAAGTACTCTAAAGTCTTAACGTAGGATGTGCTACTGTTAAGCACTGTGGGCCTGCTCTCTCCTGTTATTGTTGAAGGTCAATGCTGGAAACAGACTAGAGTAGAGATGATGCATACATGCCACCTCGGAAAGTGTTCTTGTTGCACTACACCATAACTTGTGCATTTGTTTCAACTTTGTTTCTCAATATCCCCTTTGGTTCTCCATCTACAATCACAGGCCGGGCCTTGCCCTATACTTTGGAAAACATTACAATGCACACTTACCTTACCAATAAATCGACATTTTTTTTCCAGCCGGGCAGTGGTGAGTGGCGAGGCGACACACCCAAGATTGATGGACGAGAGGAGGACCAAGAGGAATGCCGAGATGCAAATCCAGTCCATATTTTTTAAACAGGATAACACAGTAACAGTATCCACTTTTATCTTCTTTGAAATAATTTGATTAATATTTTGTATACAATCTTTACAACAGTGTGTTCTTGGAGTTGATATTATCATCATTAGGTTTGCTCTCTGTTTACGATTCTTCCCTACCAATCTTTAAAATTTCTATTTGCTATCTGTAAAAGTATTAATGCCGGAACAACAGAACAAGAACTAGAAGTGTATGTAATCCGGATCTCTCATCATCATGCATGCATTTCCTTTTTCTCCCTTAATATATGGATATGGTAGTCTTCAATGATTGTCGTTTGTTTGTCTATGCATACTGTTTTTCTATGTCAAACCTTTCCCAAAAAACCCCTTCCCATCCATTCAACAAACCCTAACCCTCTTCACCCGGGCTGTGTGACTTATTGTCGAGGTGTGACTAAATTAAATGTACACCAATACTTAATCACACAGTTGCTGGGGCGGATGTGGCGAAAGCAACAGTACTTCAATTTCAAGGCAGAGCGATGATCTTCTTCTGTTTGCCCACCCATGAGTAGGATATTTTAGAGGTTATTTTATTTAACAAAGGAACATCTACCTCAGCATTAATTGCCGGCATTGATTGGATTTGTTTGTTGTCATTCCTCATATACAGCATTAACTGTTAGGCTGTAGGCCTAGTCAAGTGACTCGACACAACTGTAGTTTGTAACTCTGTCTAGTAGGCTATCCCAACCACCATTATGTTTTGTTGTAAAATATTTGAGCATATTATTGTGGCTCGGTAAGTTCTGTACTGTACTTCATTCTTCTACTCCTCTAATAGTCTCTCAAAGGCGATTGACTGTCTCCTTTTCTTTTTTTGCAAATGCTGCCGCCCTGCCAGTGTCTATACTACTACTATACTACTACCACCCCCACCCCAATCATGACATGTTAGAAAAAGGAAACCATCTTCACCATGCAGCCATTGCTGTGCCAAAGTTAAACATAAACATCAAGTACAGGTAAGAGAGAAGTTTGGGGGAGGCAGAATTAATAATGGACATGTTGTCAATGATTTCAATTTCACACACCAGTCCAGATAAAGAATGCGTAGACTAGAGGACAGACTGAAAGTACTAGAAGGACAAGTCAATCAGTGAGGTGTGTCGCATCTATCTATTTGTGTCTTACACAGTCAGCCAATTATTTAAATCAAACACAGGCTATGGGCGGCCCTGCACCAGCAAGGACACAGTGTGATGTAAAACAGTTACCCCACCTACAAAACATTAACAACATTGCATGTAACATAGAAAAATATATTTAATTTACCCTAACAAAAATAAACTAAACCCACAAAAGCTGACCCACCCCACTCCCTAACTCCAACCAATGTCCATAGGAAAGTCCAGGAGAAAAAGTCCGTAAAGCAAAAACCCAAACCCAACGCCCAAACCAGGTCCCACCCACCCACACAAGAATTAAAAAAGGGGCAGAACTTGTTGACAGGGACTAAGGTGTGGGGCGGGACTCAAGGAGGACACGCATCTGCTCCTCTAAACGGGCATTGCGGCTTGTGAGGGCGCGGCAGTTGCAGCCACAGTGGGGGGGGCACAAGAGATGGCACTACGGTGGCGGCGGGCAGCCGCCAGACGGTGGCGCCGTACCGCTGGAGGGCGGTGGCTGGGGCCCGGGGCACTGGAGGAGGCTTCAATTGCTGCCGCAGTCTCCTCCTTCTCCTCTGCTAAGACCACCAGCTGCCGGTATTCCCGCTGGATTGCCTCCAGCTTCCGGCACCGTGCCTTGGCGGCCAACTCCTTCCGGTTGAGTTCAGGAGTAGCTGTGTATCAAAAAGAAAAAAACAAGACAATTGTAAAATATACTCTTAGAAAAACAGTAAGACAAGTTAATTATTTACACACATAGTGGCATGGTAGAGTAGCACTATAAAGCACAGTAGTACATAACATTTTAAATCTCGCCCGTCCTTCTTCCTTCCACCCGTCTTTCCCTTTTTAGTTGAACAGTGCACCAGGTGCTCTTCTCCATAAAACTTTCAAAGCGGAGTTGAAATCAGATAGATGAGGCCATTGGTTACTCAATACTCCCGCTCCTATGCCAATTAAAGGGATTCTAGTCTTCTAATTCACTCTTCAAATGTTCCCAACAACTCATACTTACTTACGACTTCGGATGCCGCCCGCCATCCTCACGCTAAAAAGGGTGGGGGTCCCGTGGGGACAATTAATTAGGATGATGCGCCCGGCACAGTGGCAGGCGCATCCTGTTTTTTGTACATTCTGGTTGGCGGTGCCGAAAGCAGTGCTAAAAATACATGTTGTGCTGCTTTTCCAAGCACAACATGACGGGCCCTGCACGGAGCCTGTCACGTTTTGCTTTGAAAGGCAGGGGGGTACCATAGCATAGGTAGGTAGTACCCTCCATGGGGGCCCCCAAGCATACTCTGCAATGTCTGCATGCCTTTCCGTGGCGGACGGCAATGCCGCCACGCAAAGGCATTCCAAAATGCAGATTATATGGCTGGCGGTGTGTTCAGAGAGACACCACCGCCATATTGAACCCTTTTCCGCCTGGTCGACATGTGGGGGTCTGACTCTTTCCTACAGGGATGGCGGGAGGTTTGCCCCTCCAGTGTCGGCGGGGCCCTAAGTCTCAACAGTGCAGTATACATATACATACAGTACACCCTTGCAGTGAGTGTACTGTCAAGTTCAACAATAGTTAAGGATTATGAATCTAACTTACCACCGCCCGCCACTGGTGCTGCCACTCCCCCTACCGCTCCGTTGGTATCTGCTGCAATTGCCGCATCTTCTCCCTCCGCGTCGCCTTCGCTGGCCCCGGCAATGGTGGTTGGTAGTGCGCCTAGAAAACATTACGCATTTATTAGGTGTCATATACACCTCCCCCCTATTGATCAGTAGCAAGGTTGAAAAATGAGTTAATACTAACATACATCACTAGTACAAATCAGGTAGTAGTAGAGTAGACACTAATAGTTATATATGGTCATTCTAGCCTTTGCTTAGTTAGCCCGAGCCATGAAACCATTTTACCTTTGTCTCTTTTATTTTTGCACATGTGACGTTACCTTGCAGCTTTTTGTATAAGACACCTTTGAGCCCACATGACCTGCCTCACACTCCTACTGTCTAGTCTACGTGCTGTGTACAAGCGGTCAACAAAAACATTAACAAGCCACTTTTTTAGGAAGTACTGGTGTACTGTTAGTCGATATTGCTTATCAATAAATGCTACACTTTTTGGCACAGCTGAGAAATGCTTGCAAGTTGCAATATACTATCGCGCACCATTTCATTTTTCGTATTAAAGACGGAAGATTCCCTTCTACGAACCAGAGCTTTGCAGAGCTTCTGAATGATGCAACAACTACCAGTACTAGGTTCTTCTAAGGTGAGGGGTCCCTTCACTCACATCTTCATTTATAAATTTATATCAACTAAATTCCTAGGGGATGGTGGTGCTGCCTTCCACCACTGTTCAGTTATCATGATTTAATTCCCAACTGTAAGTAAGTGTAACAATGTTTATTGTTTTAATGTTATTGATTTTCCGGTTGATGCTGCATTTTATAATAGAACAATGTACAGAACTTCTCAATTCAAAATAAAAATTTTGAACGTACATAGACTTGGTGGTATTTGGTGTGGAGTAACTTACACGAGTGAGCAAATTAAAGTAAGGGTGTGCATGTGCATTGCTTCCATGACTGAGAGGTTGGGTGTGTTATGTTCTGGGTTGTGTACTTGTTGGGTATCTTGGGGGGAGGGTTCGGAGACCTAATAGTTATGACAAGACAGTACTATAGTCGAGCAGGGGATTGTGGTGGGTTCTGAATTTCTGATTGAGGTGTGTGAGGAAGGTCCAACCTACCATCACCAACATCCTATTTTCTTGTGCAAAGGTCTGTGTATGTACAAGTTCCCTACAACAGTAGTAGTATGTCCTATAGGCTATCCTATCAAAATAGTAATAAATCTGGTTGGGCTTTTGTTGCTGTGAATTTTCAAAGCCTCAAGATTAACAAAGACTCAAGATCAATAAGACTAGAAGTAGTACAAGAGGATGACCCAAAGGATTGGACTCAATGGCTAGAGCTACTGGTGAATATGAGTTTTATATTACAACCTTTCACATAAAGAGTGGCACTGGCCAACTGGGCAAGCTTAGCTACTACAGTACAGACAGACTGATAGTAGTAGTAGTACTGAGAGTCATCATAGCAGAGGCAGGGATAAGATGTTTGAAACCGTACAGATCGAAGGATAATTGTTGGTAAAAAAATAGCATTTGGAAACAAACAATAGTTCGTGAAAAATATGGTGCAGTAAAAGTTATGGAATAAGGAATATTATTAAAAACAAGAAGACTTACTGGGGCCAGCAGAGGAGCCCTCATTGGTGTCCTCCTGGTGGTGCTGTTCGGACTGTTGTCCCGGCGACTCCACACTCCCTGTCTGTCTGTCCCTGGGTGCTGATGAACAGGAAAGATATAAGAAAGAGACAAACATTGATGGATGGTGTCAAACAAATACAATATTTTTCAACAACGGTCAAAAAACACTTATGTAAACAACAATTGCAATAACTAAATTGACCGATCTCATCTGGTCAACAAGTAGTATCGGGGGATTCGCGGATCGACTACTTAAGTTACTATTTATCAACAGTAATCCAGTCTTCCATTCTGACTCCATAATACTAAGTTACAAGCAACTGAGCCTAAGTACGACGTACCACCCAACCTAGCCCACCTATTTCAGGCATGTCAATTGTACATTAAGTATGCATTTCCACTTCATTTATTCCTCAACAATGCATATGGTCAAATGGAGGACACAGGACTACATTTTTTGTATACACCAAATTTTGGGTTGATTGATTGATGCTGATGTTCTGCTAGTGCTAAGCCAATTACCACCACTCATTGAACAAACTAGAAAAGGTTCTAATAAAGACTGCCGTACTAGCAGCACGTCACGTAACTGAGGGGGCATCACGCATACCACTAACAAATTAGAAACTCATACAAAGTACCTAAACCTAAGTATCAATCCGCCCCTATCTATTAGTGACAGGACAAAGTAAGGAGTGGACTAGAGTCACTGTAGCATTACATAACTTAATTTCTCTAAAATAAACTCGTACAGAATGAATCACGCTAAGCGAGCGCAAACGCAAAGTTGCAAACAAGTAAGATTAGTAGTAGCGCAGAAGAGCACCTGTGTCATAATCACAGAAGACTTTTAAACGTAATTAACCTGGAATGTAAGCAGCAACATTCTAGCTGGTTGGAAGAATGAAAAGATATTCGCAATATATAACACAGAGCAGAAGAACAGACACAAAGTAGTAATAATTAAATAGTTACTCACCAAGCCCTGGGACCTCCACTCCTAGCAGGTCCAGCAGGTCCTGATCACGGTCCAGGATGTCGGACCACCGGTGCGTCAGCTGCGCCTGGTTGCGCCGGACCCCAGAGAAGCGCGACACTACCCGGCGCACCTTCCCCCACCGCTGCCGACGCTCCCGGATGCCGGACCCGGACCCAGGCCTGCCACCTGCTGCCAGGGTTGAGTGGAGGTGGCGCTGCACAAAGAAAATCAGTGCAGCCAACTCCACCTCCCCAAATAAGGCCCGTGCCTGCACCCCTTGTGGGCGCGGTCGCGGCTCTGGCTGCGACGGTGACCAGCCCTACCCTTAGATATGGTTCTGGGGTAAGAAAAGGTAATACAATTAAAGAAGTAAAGGAAATAAATAATAGCAGGCAATAGAAAGAGAAAAAGTAGCTAAAAAACAAAAAAAAGGAGACAAAAACCAAAAATATAAAAGCAGGAAAATAGTTAGAGAAATAATAAATAAGAAAGATAAAAAAAAAGTGGGTTTAAACAAAGGATTGAAAAGATGTAGGGAGGATTCAAAATCAGGCCCCAGAACCATGCAATAGAGTGAAAAACAAGATGGCCGTGCCCATTGCGACCACATGCGCAAGTTTGCGCGATATTTTCTCCCCGAGCAAGCAAAAAGCAACGCGATCAAGTAAAAGCGGTCACGAACAGGAAATATCTACCGCGAACGGGCACGAACATGCATTGCACGACCCGGAACAGGAAGTAAGCATCGCGAGAGGGCGGGACAAGTGAAAACAAGATGGCCGCGCCCGTGAGCAACCGCATGGGTAAGTTGGCGACCCGCGATCACGCAATAATTACCGCGAATAGGTGGTAAAAAAACTTCTGCGTCTTCGCGATATTTCCGGCGTGTTTGCGGAGATTTTTAGCATTTTCGCGAGAATTTGCGAAAGTTAATTTCGCAAATTCCGCCCACCCCTAGTGCTGGCACAATGCTCCAGTAGTGTCAGCAACTGAAAAAAATCTTCTGAAATTGAGTAGAATGACATTAAAATGAGGAAAATTCTCTTACAAGAAGAAAAAGCCTTAAAAGAAATTCCTTTAAGTGGAGAGGCAACTCAGGTGAAGAAAATGCCTTTAAGAATACAGAATGCCTTTAAGAGAGGAGTTTGCCAGTCATTTCCTATGAGGAGTAAGCTGTCTCCTCTCCCGGCTAAAATGTTGGTAGACTCTGAGGAAGAGAAGCAACATGCCTTGAGGGCTTCTTATGAGTCTCCCCACATCATTAAAATTAGGTAAAAAGCAACTGCTGTGCATTATCCATCAGAAACGGGCCACGCAGCAAAAAACAAAGCAAGGAGGCCTCTGCCGCATCACTGACATCTGCGCCGCTCTCCAGAGCTTTCAGGAAAATGTGGGCATCTTCAGCGTGTGGTAAGCCACGCCCCCCAATATCGATGTTTTTAATACTGTTTTCACTTATATAGTGATAAAATGTATTGCTTTAAAAAATTGTTTTAATGTGCTATATTAATTGTGTTACTATTGTTTATATATAAATGCTATTAATTCTTTTTAAAATATAGCCTGTAATTTTAAGTGATATGAAAACATTTTGTTTAATTTCTAATAGTAATTTATAGTGTTGTAGGGGGTTGTTGGGTTTGTAGGGTACTAGGGCGGGGAGTTAATTGGTTAATAATTAATTGAGAGTGGGGGCGTGGGTCGATTGCCAAGATGGTGGACGGGCTCTGAAGCAGCTCTGGGCTCAGGGCCCTGTTATCTGCCCAAATCATCTGGCTGCTGGCATCATCACCCTTGCTGAGGGGCCCATAGTGTAGCGGGCAGCAGGACGCATCAAGTGAGCGGTCGAGCACGAGCAGTGTAGTGACCCAGGCCCTACAATCCCCTGACACCGCTGCTGTGGATGGTGTGACTCACGGCCATCTTGAAGCACCGAGCGGGAAAGCGAGCGCATTCGAGCTGGCAATCCCAGGACGGCTGTGACACTACTGCGGCCAAGGAGAGACATTGGTGGTTGGGAAGCCTGAACAAGCGCATGCAGAGGCCAGGTGGTAAGGAGCGGGGGAGGGGAGCGCACAACACTGGCTCCCTCCTGCGCTTGCCCCGCCTGTCACGGCATGGCCTGGCCGCAGCATCTCGAGCCTGCCCCTGGGGCTGTGTCAAGCCCAGGCGCTTCCACGTCAGAACATCCTACCGCAAGCAGGCAAGAGAGGGGATACATCCAGTGGGTGACTGGAGTGCCCAGAGACTGAAGGTCAGGAGCTGTGTCGCTGCCTGACCTGGTGTGCACCAGCGCTATTCCAGTTGAAGGCCTAGCTGATGCTTAGTGGAAACAGCGGAAGGCCGTGCAACACAGGCGTACAGGGCAGGAGCCCGTGCAACAATTGATCACCCCCAAGGACATGTCGTAAAGACAGCAGTACCCCGGGAGTAGACCAGGGGATGCGGGCCCGCACCCAAATCGGCTGCAGTGAGCGGACTCCCGCTGGGACACAGGGGCTGTCTCAAGCCCAGGCCTGACTGCCTGGGGTGCATGAGTACACCTCAAGAACACAGGACCCGCAGGCTGGTGTGGGCTGATGTCCCGTGGTGGGTACCCATGATGCAGAGGAGAGCTGGCTGAAAATCTCACTGCACTGGTGCAAGAGCTTGTGGACTTTGCTGCGGAAGTAGGTGCTCCCAATCTGGCATGCTTGGTGAGGAGGGGCCTTCTAAAGCCCCACTACTCAATCTAGATTTGCAGTCTAAGTTGTCCTAGGTCGGGAATCCCGCATCCTTTATGTACTCAATGCAGGGGGTGGCCCAGGGACTAAACCGAGTCTAGGCCTGCATGAAGGAGGAGCGCACTATCGGGGGGTGGATGGGTCGAGGCACTGCCTAAGTAGGATGCAGGCATGACAAGCTCGCACCGCACCTAATGAGGGACCTGGGGTCTCCCATGAAAACAGTGAATTGCTGAGGTCCCAGTGTGTACACCCATAAAGTCTCGCCACACGAACAAACTCAACAGGCACAGTGTTCTAAACTCGCAGTCCTGGCTAGCTCATGCACAATCAGTGTGGGCAGCTGGAACCTATTGCTTGAGCCCTGCAGGGGTGGTAAATGGGGTCACGAGACCGCTCCCTTGAATCTGAAGCGACAAGATGTTATAACGCTGGCACCTGCAGCGTAGATTGGCAAAACAGACCCCAGCTCTCGCATGACAGTACCTCACAGGCAAGCTGCAAGATGGGCAGACAGCGCGTTGAAACAGGCACAACAGCAATGCAGGCAGCCACAGCAGCCAAGCAATCAGGCCAAAATCAGGAAGGGACGTGAGATTGCTGGGTCTACCACACTGGAATCTAAAATTGACACAGTACTCAAAGAAGTAGAACAGGTTGGGGCCTCGTTGTCACAGACCCGCACATCCCTGGAGGGCCGAATAGATAAAATTACATCAGACTTTACGTTATTGCATGCAGACCTCCGCAATCTAGCAGGGAGGGTTACCAAAATGGAGGTAGCACTGGAGGAGGCCCTCCCAACTCTCAGCAAAAATGTCCGTGTAGTAGGCCTACCGGAGGGCGCGACGCAGTGGTGCACATGGAGCAATGGCTGAAAACCCTGATGCCGGCAGATACCCTCTCCACTTTCTTTACAGTTGAAAGGGCCCACAGGGTGCCCTCGGTCCACCCACCGCCGGGCGCCGGACCGCGGCCCTTCCTGTCCCGCCTGCTCAATTTGAAAGATTGGGACGCAGTGCTCAGGGAGATATGCAAAATGGAGACATTTAAAGTGGAAAAAGCATTGGTCCTCTTCTTCCCAGACTATGCCTTGGAGGTACAGAGACAACGCAGCACATTTCTGGCGGTGAAGAGACGAATGTGAGAGCTTGATATCCGATACTCACCTCTCTTCCCTGCCCACCTATGTGTGGTTTCAGAAGATTCCACCCATTTCTTTAACACAGCTGAAGAGGCCTGGATCTGGCTGGAAGCAGCAGGGCACCACACATCACCAGGCAGGCGGAAGTTCACCGCTCCCCACGCTCACTGGCACCTGGCACTCTACATTAACATTCTATGCCGCCTACCACTATAACTACCTGGAGTGTTAGAGGTATGCATACACCAGCGCGCAGATACAAAACATACGCCTACATCAAGAGTCATGCTGCTCACTAGGCCTTGGCAGTGAACTTGGCTCCGTTTGTGGAGTTTGCAAAGTTTTCTGCACTGGCTCTCCGCGAAGCTTGCGAAGTGCAGAAAACTCCGCTTTGCGATGTGCTGTGGAGTTTTTTCCCCGCTCTTGATCGCGAACGGTGAATTCGCATTCGCTAATGGTAAGTTCTCAAGCGAGAGCTGCCGCTTGGGTAGAGTCTCTACCCGAGCAGCAGGAATACCAACACAAACTGCAGTTTGCACTGCACTCGACCACTCGCGGAACTTCGTGGAGTTTTTTTCGTAACTTCGCGGAGTTCCGCGTAGCAAAACTCCGCGGACTACGCCCAGGGCTCCTGCTCACACAGCTCTATTGCAGGAAACGCACTTAGAGTAGCCGGAGATACGTAGACTGCAGCATAGATAGAAAGGTCAAATATTGGCCACGGGCTATTCCTTCTATGCTAGAGGCGCTCTCATTTGGATCCTCCAAGGAATCCCATACACGCCTGAAGAGATAGAAATAGATGCTTATGGCTGCTTTGTACTATCATGGGGCAGACTGAATGGGAGGCAGATTATTCTAGGATCCATTTACCCCCCAAACACAGATCAAGCAGAATTCTGGCACACCCTTTCTGGCATACTGTACCACTGGTGCAACATCCCCAGGTTGTTGAAGGTCCTTCCCACCACTACAGCTCATCGCTGCCTCATCTGATGCCAAGGCCTTAGGGGAGTGGATGCGCCACTGGGGCCTAATCGACATTTGGAGGGCACTAGACCCGTGGGCGTGCCTATACTCGCACTACTCCCACCCGCACAGACTGCACATGCGCATTGATCGATTCGTAGGAAGCTCGACACTCCTTGCTGAATGCAACAACGCAGACTATTTAGGATGAACGCATTCGGACCACAATCCTCACATAATACAGATGCACGACGAACACACTGCACAAATTACCCACGTGTGGAGGCTGCAGCCTGCAGCTCTGGAGGAACCCCCTTTAAAAGCCTCACTAGCCACTACCCTAAAAAATTACTATGAAACAAACGTGGACTTGGTCCCAGATGCGGGAATCATGTGGGATGCGAGTACGGAGGCAGTCCGGGGTCAATGTCTGGGACTTAGTTGGAGCGTGCGCCGAGAATTAGACCTAGAAGCAACGCTCGTTGAGGACGCCCTCTTTCAACTAGAATCAGCGGGAGCAAATGCAACTGGCAACCAGTGTGCTCTAGATGAACCAAAACATGACCATGCTAAAGTTATGGAAAGGCTACAATGCCTAAGCTATTCCATTCATGCAGCGTGCACTCATGCAGCAGCAGACCGAGCAGGTAGACTACTAGCGAGACTGATCAGACAGGAGCACTCACATCAGCCAGGTCTCTCGCTGCGATCCACATCAGGGCACCTGCTGACTCACCAACATGACATACATCAAGAGTTCATAGCTCAATATGCTAAAGTATACAAGTCGTTCTTCGGGTGGAGCCCCATGCCCTGGAATCGTATCTGCTCTTGCTGCCAATGCCAACAGTACCGGCAGAACGGAGGGCAGAACTAGAGGAGCTGATCACGCTTTCGGAGGTACAAGCAGCCATACAGGCACTGGCAACTGGCAAGGCGCCTGGCCCTGACAGCTTTCCAGCTGAGCACTACAAAGCATATCAAGCGATCCTGGCCCACGCCCGCTGTCTTTGTACCATAGTGCACAAGAGTCGTCTATCCTCCCGAAGTCACTCCATGAGTCACTACTGGTCTCACTCCCTAAGCCAGAGAGTGACCCGGAGCTGTTAGGCTCCAACAGTCCGGTGGCACTGTTGAACACTGATTACAATGTGTTGGCCAAGATATTAGCATGTAGACTAGCTCCATTTTTACCGCAAATTGGTGCATACAGAACAAAATGGCTTTGTACCCGCCCTCTCGACGTTGCTGAATATACGACGTTTCTCCCGAGTGGCCCGTTACTCCAGCGAGAACTGGATACACTCAGATTGCCTAGTTCTCGATTTGGAGAAAGAGTTCGACACTCTACAGTGGGACTTTTTATGCGCCGCACTTAACAAATACTGGCTGGGTGAAAAGTTCTTGGGCCTGGTTAATTTATTGTACACGCAACCCAAAGCCAAAATTAAGACAGGTCCCTATGTGTCTAAGGCGATCCTAATCGAATATGGCACGAGAGAGGGGTGTCCGCTCTCCCCGCTGCTGATTTTGCTTGCCATTGAACTGCTGGCTGAGTCTCTCTGCCAGACTGGTGGGGAGTGGGATATTCCCCTGAGAGATGGCATGCATTCAATTTCCCTATATGCGGATGACCTCCTGGTATATCTCTGAGATGTGTGTCGGCCATGCACAGAGGTCGAGAGAGAGCTGCTGGAGTTTGCCTCCTTTTCATGGCTCCGGGTCAATTGGAGGAAGTTGTGTCAATATCAGTTCATCAAGGTGACCCCTGATCCAGAATTTGTGCTGGGTGGGATACCGGTGCCATGGCAGCGGTCAGCATTTCGCTATCTGGGCATCCGCATTTACCACCAATCGGAAGACCTTTTGGAGGGCAACCTTGTGCGGGCCGCGACGGCGGTGAGATCGCAGATGATTGTTTGGCGCACCCTTCCGCTGCTCACTATGGGCCGAATTGCACTTCTGAAAATGGTGGTGCTTCCGCGACTGCTCTACCATTTCAGAAACCTACCACTATATATTGGACCAACGTTTTTCCACACGCTTGAACGGGATCTGAGGTAGTTCATATGACATGGTGCACGCAGCAGGGTAGCGCTAGCAATATTCTATCTGCCCATCGACAGATAGTCCCCAACATGGAACACTATTATCTAGCAGCGCAGCTACAATGGGTGGCACACTCGCTCAGTGGCACACATTTAGCGGACACGGCCACGCAGCGACCTGGCTTCACACAACCCCAAATCACAGCCCTGTTCCACCCCGGTCGGAGGGGGGACTCTGGTTCAGCTCCTGGCATTGGTTGCCTATAAGTGCTATTGCCACTGCCTAAAACTCAAGAAGGAGACTACTCCGTATACTCCCTCCCTGCCCATACTTTTCATGCCAATACCATGCCGTGTCCTCTCGGCCCAAACGTCACCGCCTGGGAGGCTGCAGGGTTACTGATTCTGGGTGACCTGTATCAGGACCAGCAATTAGTGCAATTCAACACGTTCACTGATGACAGTGGCCTACTGCAAGGTAAATTACTTCTATACGCCACACTGACACAGGGCATTGCGAGCCTTGTGGGGAGACATGAATCAAGAACCCATGCCACACCTCACAATCCAATATCTCCATGAACTAGGCACTGGCAGGAATCTCAATAAATGGTTTGCTAAGTCCATAAGAACACACTTGACACAACCACTAACATCGCTCAGGCAGCAATGAGATGCAGGCCTGCGAAGGGAGTGTACCAAGTGTGAATGGACGGCTATCCTAGAAGGACCCATGCGCTTCCCAAGGAATGCCCAGTTCCGTTTAATATAATATTATATTTGACAAAGGGCATATATGATGCCAGCCAAGATCAACAGACACTTTAGCCGGACAGATGCCAGGTGCCCGAGATGTAGACTGGTAGATGCAGACCTTCTGCACATGCTGTGGGCATGCACAACTCTCCCTCCTTACTGGGGAACAGTCACGACGCATATGGCTGAATGCACAGGACGCACAGTAGAGTGCTCTTGGGAAACCTGCCTGCTTGGCCTATGCCAGAGAACCAAGAAGCATAAAGTGACGTCCCGATTTATAGACCTTGGGCTTATTGTAGCCAAGCGCCTAATCACTAGGCATTGGAAGTCACCGGGACTGGCGAGTATAAAAGCCTGGCAGCAGTCGTTGACATGCTGGGCACAAGCAGAAAGCGTGGCACAACACCGGGAGGACACCCTAGGGCTTCTAATGCTCCCACTGGCGGCAGCGTGGTATGCGATACTGGTAGACCTTTGAACTCTTGGCAGGATGCCCCGGAGCTGCCCAGAACCCCCCCGTGACATAATCAACATGCAAGGCCCAATGGTCAGTTGTGGATGTGCAGCCCAATACCCCATATAGACGCCTCAGGTTCAGTGCACTGTTTCAATTTGGCATAAAACCAGATTGATCTACCACTAAATGCCTTCTGTGAATACCAAAAGTAATAAGTTTAGAATGTTGTCTCAGATTAGTTCTGTAAATCGGCCCCGGAGTGTATGAAAGCTGGAATTACTCCGAAGATGGTCTGAAAGGTCATTAAGAGACCCGATACAAGTCACCTAAATAAGTGTATGATCTCACTCGTATCAGACATGTTAAAGATACGATGAACCATTTCTCCTAAATGAATCAGGAAGTTCGTACGGACCAGGGCCTGTATCTCTGCCGAAGACCTTGCAACCTGGAGATCTAAAGTCTCTTGGGCTGAAGTTAAGGCCACATTTTGCTGAAACAACATGGCTTTCAGTCTGCTTAGCTGATCAAACCTCATACTGGAAACATTCAATGAAGGCCACAGTGGTGCCTCCCTAACTGTGCGAGCATGGGTAAACAATACTAGCTTACAGCAAACAACCCTGAAGTTCACTGTGACTAGATATGCGATGCCTGGTGCCATTCCACAAAAGCCTTGATCATTTAGCATTAAATAACTTCCAATTGAAAGCAATTTAAAAATGGGATGAATCACAGCAGCTGGGGAGCCTTTCAAGTAGCAAAGTAAGTTTGCTTTTGACTCATGAAGCAACACTTCTTTACACACTAAAGACCCACTTAAAGCCTTCCTGCAGTCAGTATCACTTAAAAAAACTTCAGTGTCCTTATTTCTGCACCTGTATATATACAGGAGTTCCCAGGTTTCCTATATGTACCCTTTAACAAACGTTTCATTCCTGCCCGCCTGGATGTATCTGAGGCAGTATTGGAACTGAAATGTTGTGATTGACAGTGTGATATAGTCATGAATCAACCATTTAGTAGACCGTGACTCAGCTACTGTGAAAGGTAACTTCTCTAATTTTTGCATCACTGCGTGCCATAGTCAACTGTCTGTCGGTCAGATTGTAAACCGAGAACAAACTTATGTTGTTGATGTATCGCAATGGCACGTGACCTGAACGCAAAGCTTGCAGGGTCCAGCTTAAAAGCATAATGGAGTGCAATTGAGATTGCCATGTTGTAGGATGGACAAATATTGTTCCATTATGTACATTACCGAGGAGACAATGTTGCCCAGTGAATAAATATGTGAAAAAACTTCAGTGTCCTTATTTCTGCACCTGTATATATTCAGGAGCTCCCAGGTTTCCTATATGTACCCTTTAACGAACGTTTCATTCCTGCCCGCCTGGCTGTATCTGAGGCAGTATTGGAACTGAAATGTTGTGATTGACAGTGTGATATAGTCATGAATCAACCATTTAGTAGACCGTGACACAGCTACTGTGAAAAGTAACTTCTCTAATTTTTGCATCACTGCGTGCTATAGTTAACTGTCTGTCGGTCAGATTGTAAACCGAGAACAAACTTATGTTGTTGATGTATCGCAATGGCACGTGACCTGAACGCAAAGCTTGCAGGGTCCAGCTTAAAAGCATAATGGAGTGCAATTGAGATTGCCATGTTGTAGGATGGACAAATCTTGTTCCATTACGTACATTGCCGAGGACACAATGTTGCCCAGTGAATAAATATGTGAAGAAAGTGTAGTCATACCATTGTCTACCACAGACAGGGCTTTTTCTATGTTAATCAATTTCATGTAATCTCTTAGCAGCATCCTGTTGGGAGACTTTCCATAGTTCATTGTAGATAACATATAAGAAATGTTTCTTACGCCGTTTCTTGGGACCTAACAAGAAATCCCTAAGATCCATGTTGTCAGCTACAAGGGACAAGTGTTGTTTCACCTGTTGTAGTGTTGAAGTTTTTAGTCCTTCTAGGCGCAACTTCCCAACACTATAAGAAGTCACTACCCCTGGGTCATCTGTGTGTACATAGTGTGGGTCAGGCCAATGGATACTAAACCGTCTTGTGGTATCCTTGAATCTTGACTGACACCTATTTGTGTTGGTAGGCCAAACCAACCATCCTTTCCAATTGGGAACCAAAGAATTGTATGCACCATTCTGTATCATTGTACCCAGTACCTCCTCACTAGTCAGTGTGTCATTCGATATACCTTAAATAGGTATGGGTAAGGGGATGCGTGGTGTTTTCAGGTCTTTCATTTTTGAAAACCCGTAACAGGTAGTTTGATGCACTGTTCTGTTCAGGAATATTATCTGTAACGGCATGAGGCAAATCTCTAAATAAAGCCACTGTTCCTTGAACCTGCCAATCTTTTGTCCCCCAGTTGGATTTTGTGTCTATCGTGTCCCTCCAATAGTTGAAACCTTGTATAGACAGTTGGGAGATGAAAGGTGTTGAATATATGTGCTTGGTATTGGTTTGCATGATTTTCTTCGCAGTTGCATTGGTCTGTAGTAACTTATAGTAGTATGACATTGGGTCTGATATATTGAACCCTGAAAAATATGCAAATTTCTGTGCGAATGTGGCAGAACTACCTTTTGGTGGTGTCAGGCAATGTTGCTATTGATGGTAAGTGGTTACAGTGCATGGAACACTAGCTCTTTGCAAAAAGTGATGACCATAATGCTGGTAACAATACATACTGTCGTAGTCAGGTGTATCTTTGTACAATTCCCTGCAAGAAAATGCAGCAGATTGTTCTAAATCTGAGATTATAGTATTTACAGTCTCAATGTCCCAATCATCAGAGTGTACTCGGGGGTAATGAAATCATTCATTGAAATTTTAAACACGTATGGAATTTGCAAATGTTCAGTAGGACCAAATACATCATATGAAACGCTATCCCAAACTTTACCATGCGATACTGGAACTGCTGAAATGTTCACTAGGGACAGGTCTCTATGTTCACGGTGTGAAGACGTATGTGGTTTCAAGACCAAGTTCACAGGTTGTACTGCAGAGTGTTGTGGGAGGTAATGTACATTCAGTAGTAGGAAAAGACACTTACTATGTAATCCAAATTAACAGGAAAAGGATCCCAAATGCAAACCAAAGATGCAACCAAGGGGACACCAAGTAAGTTATTAGTCTTTCCATCTGAATTCCTCTATAGTAGTGAGAGGAGATCTGCGGCTACTCAGGACCCCACGCGGCCTACTGTTGAGAATATAGTGTGGTTTGATCAGATCAATGGACAAATCTTTTTTCTTTTTTGCCGGCAAGAGGTGGAAGAAGCACTGTTCTTGGTCCTTGAAATGCCAGGACAGGTCAAGGAGTTCTCTAGGATTGCCCAAACTCCTTCTTGTTCATAACATTTTCTTTGACCAGTCCCCAACCTTTGGGACCCAGAAAAGTCTTGCCGGAACCAGTTTCACTTCCCTTGTGGTGGTGCGTTTTACTTGGACGTTGCTTTGTAAGGCCCGGAATTCATTGAGTTGCTGTGAAATAGCCAAATGATCATTCAATTCAAATGGTTTTACATCCGCCGCTGTGCGTGGCACAGTAGAGGTCAGGTACCCACATTCTTGTCCCAAACAGGATCTCTTAGGGGGTACATCCTCCCAAGGATTTTCTTGGCATATTGTTTAGTGCCCTCTGGACCCCATTTAGGTGATTGACCCAACTACTGCCCGCACCTAATACCCTTGCTGCTAAGGATTACTTTAGGTGCCGGTTTTTCCTCTCCGCCACTGAATTTACCTCTGGATGATAGGGGGAAGAGTACTGCAAGGCCACGCACATATATTCCATGGCTTCCTTGTAAGCCTGAGAGCTAAACGCAGGGCCACGGTCGGAATGTAACGTGCCAATTGCGAATGTCCCGATAAAGACTCGCAAATCCTTTATAACAGTTAGAGCATCAGCCAAGCGCTAAGACTAAACCCATAGAAATCTAGAGCATGAATCTACTGCCACCAAGATGTACTTGTAAGCCCCGTCCGCAGTGATCCAAATACACACATGTGAGAGGTCTGTCTGGAATGAGTAATGGTGTTTGTGGTGGCCATGCTACGGTGGAACCTTTCATCTTCTGGCAGATGTTGCACTTTAAGACATAAGCCTTTGTTTGTTTAGTCAAATATGGCCACCAGAATTGCCGCTTCAGTAAGTAAACTGTAGCGGTGACTCCTGCGAGTGCAGAGCTCAGACCCTCGTGTGCAGCTAGCATTAAACCTAATCTGCGATCCATGTTTGGTATTTCTCTATACCACACTCCTGGAATTTGCACATACAGTGTGTTTTGTGCATCGAATTTATAGGAATATTTGAGTGGAAAGCCCTTTGGAATTGCAGAGCAGTTCTTTGAGGCATTGACAGCTATCATTATGTCTATCCTCGTGCTAGAACAAGTGAATGCAGCAACGGCAGCAGTTCGCACTGTCACCTCGGGGGCTTCATCAGCCAGTGAATTCCCTTCAATGTGTATGCCAACACGCTGGTGACTCAAGGTGAATCACTTGAGCCCGTGGCAGGCATGCTTTCAGCTTTGCCACTTGTTCCCATAACAATTTATGCTTAATTGTGCAACCCTGGAATCTCTAAACCCATTCTGGCCCCAGTAAATATTAATTGTAGGACTGCACGCAGTAAAACGAATCACACACTATTCATGTGGGGAATTCCCAATCTGTATACTGTAGTGCCAGTATCAGGGCTTTCAGTTCTGACAGCTGCACGGTACGTCATATTGCTGGGATGGAACTTACCATCCCGCATACGATCCTTCACTATAGCACATGTTGCGCTATATTGCTGTTTACTTCCTAACGAAGGTTGAGCAGATCTATCAGTGTAAATGATGTATTCATATTTCTCCAGAGGCAAGATTTAATTCGGGAAAGGGTATTATCGTTTGTACTGCAGGAACGCTTGTGTTTTTAATGTAGAATCATATCTGTAATTGACATCTGTTGCAGTGAGAGCATTAGCCCATTTCATCCATCATAGATGCAGTGCTTTTGCATCTGAAATGCTTGCTTTGGTAGCAGCTTCTAACTACAGCAGTCTTTACTGCTGTCAGTATTTTTTCTGTTGCTGCAAATCAAATTTCAGCGTTTGTGTACAAAGGTGATTTGTATGCAATTGGGACTGTCTCACCTTCATTGAAAGTGATGTAGGTATATCCCGATAAACCCGGGACCACCCGGATCACCAAGTAAGTGGTATTCACACGTGTGTGCAAATGTTTAGATGATATCATGTCAGCCTGAACTGAACATAGAGTATCTGTGTGTTGTTGCTTCCACTGATGTGGTGTGAAATCAGGTCTGATAAAGTCATAGAAAGGTTTTACTTTTTTTGCGTAGTCTAGAATGCATGTTCTGCCAAAATGTAGAAATCCTAATATGGATTGCAAACCTTTGAGAGTCTTTGGAGGTTGGAGCAGTGAGCACTTTTCTAAAAAGTTGGCTGCCAGGCTCTTGCCTTCACTTGATAGCTCATATCCCAAAAACAGGACATTGAGATGGGCAATTTTAGATTTCTTGAAATTACATTTGTAGCCCAAATTGGCGAATCCCATAATTATGTTGTTCACCCAGCTCAAGTGTTCAAGTAATTCATCGTCGATTAGATAGATATCATATACATAGGACACTGCCTCCTCATTGCATGTTTGTAATAATTCTGACACTCTTGTCGAGAATAGCTCCCGGTTGTTCTTATACCCATGGGGCAAATGACCGAAGTGACCTGAGTGCCGAGGGCAGAAAATGCTGTCAAATATCTACTGTCTGGAGCTATATTTTGGCAGAAGAATCCATTCGAGATATCTAATGTTGTTTTGTATTTTTTTCGTACTATGTTATTCATTAATGCGGCACTATGTGCATTCTGGACTGCAAATGTTTGTGTGCATGTGTTTAAATGTCTGTAGTCTAAAACTAGACGATATGAGTTGTCAGGTTTCATTACTGGAAACAAAAGATTATTCATCGGGGAGGTTCAAGTCTCAATCACACCTTGGTATTCAAGTTGGTCTGGAATTTCTTTGACCTGTCTTTTTTGCATTGCTTCTTATAGGGTACTGTATCTGTGGATTTGGAGTAGGGATTTAGTGGTGGGTAGACTCCATGTCCAACTCTACATGGTTGAGGTAAAATGCCGGAGCTAGCACTAGCGCCCACTCCTGCGTGTACGAATGTTTTAAAGATTATAGAACTAGGTCGGAGAAATCAGGCAAAATGACCTTGTGGGCAATCCATCACAAACTTAGGCGGCCAATCTATTTCTGCTAGCAGCTTGTCATATCCATATGTTAAGTTCACCCAAAAGAGACCTTTGACCTTTGTTGAGATGTCTCCCTCTATTTCAAGTGTCTGCTGTCACCAGAAAATCCTTCAGGTTCCAGCGAGCTATTGTTACTCCTGCTGTGCTGACTAGCATCGTCAGAGCCCATTCACCGTTCAGAAACTGAGTCCTCAGTAACCTGGGCATGCCTAATTTTTAAGCCAGCTACTTTCTTCTTTTTGAATTGAGGTTTTGTTTTAGGTTGCTCTTCATGTTAGATAATGCAATCTGAAGTACAATGTGTTTCCCTTTTTGTCTTTGGTCAAACTTCTTGCTTTTGTTCTGATCGCCTGTCCATCTCTGAGTTTTTTGATGAATCCTGAAAGGAACTAAAGGAATGTGTATCGGTGTCCTGATACCTAACAAGTTCCTAAGTTGTACCTCTTTTCAGAGACCCACCCCTTGATCGTGAATTCTTTTCTAAATTATTATTTTCAGAATTTTTGTTATTCCATTTTAGAAGAAGCAGGTACTTGCTTCGAGTTGTCTTTGTCAGGACTACCCACTATTTGTGGTTTCCCTGCTTTTGTTCCCAAATTAACACTACATAATGCAGCATAGGTTTCTTCAACAATTTGTGGTAATTCTCGCTCCCTATTGATAGGAGCTGTTTCCCTTAGGTGGCTGTGTATGGCCACTGCTGCTGCCTCCCCCTTTATGTTGCTCAGCATGATTGCAGAGACTTGGGCATAATTACCCATCAGTTTAATTCCCAAATCCAGGGCAGGTCCTGCCCCATACTCGTTCTGTATCTGTTTCAATACATCAGGAACAACTGCTAAGGAAGGGGTACTGTGTACTCTGACGTAAACACCAGCAAAGATTGTTCCATAAGTGGCTCAGTCGAGGGAACCATCCCCATTGGCAAGCAAATGGTTAGCTTTCTATGTTTTTCCTGTGGACCTGGATGGGGAAATACTGCTTCCAGCTGTGCTATTTTTTGAGCAATCCAGAACGGAATTTGCTCCCGTTTGGAAGGAATTGTCCCTATTACTGATTTTCAGTGTCTGTGGGTTTATGGTAGGTGTCGTCTGATGGACCAGCTGGGGCATTTTTTGCATGGTGGACTGTCCATGTTCGCATGACAAACTGAACAATGTGTCTGTATAACCTGACAATATCTTTGTTTATTGTACAGACGTCATCCACTGGTAGTGTATCTATCTCTGTATGTGGAGTATATGTTGCTAAGACCAGCCAGGTCTCTCCTTCTATGATGAGCAGACCGAGTCTCACGACAGATCTTGTGTGTGTGAGGGCGCCTTTAAACCAGTTTTTTGTTGCTGGTACGATAACGGGACTTCAATGTCTTCGTATGGAATGTATTCATTCGGTGGTTCAACTACAATGTATGTGCGGAACAAATTAGTCACTGGATCAGCAGGTGGGAACTGAACCCAAGAATGGAATACCTCTTATCCGAACACCTCGTGTGCCTCAATCACGAATGCAACACAGCCACCTGTTGCGGGTACGCCGTGTTCTAACAATTTCATAGTCACAGCATGTCTGCAGTTTTATGTAATGTTAAGAGTGTTTGCAAAGTCGTCTTCCCCCGAGCTACTCGCGGGGTCAGTCATTTTTAAGAGAGCAGTCAGTTAAGAGGTAGGGTTTTGCACAATGTGGGGAACCGTTTATCCTTACAAGCTTGCTAAACCTTCAGCCAATACACAGAGTATAACTGCTCAGCTGAGGCGGATTTCCCTTCCCTCTTCAAACGTCTCTGAAAAGCGTGAGTAGTGCTTTCTGAGAAAGCATGACTGAACTACTCAGATTTACACTGTTAATATAAGAACCAAACCAACATTGGGCGCTATGTTGTGTAGTTCCTAGGAATCCCCAGGACCTGCAAGTTTTGGATGACCTAAACTTGTGGCTTGGTGTCCCAACCGCTTCCTGACACCCCCCCAGGATATGTCAGCCGCTAGACCGGCTAGCACTACAGTCCCACTACCCCCCCCCCCCTGTATTCTACAGTGGTGTAGGTAGTCTCTGGCAACCACTGAACATGACAACCCCGATTTCTCAGGGATTGTGGAAAACAGTACAGTACGTTTCGCTCGGACACTTGTGCTTGCCTATTCTCAGAAAATACACAGGATGCCGTTTAGGACGTTTCAATAAGTGTTTGTAGGTCCAGCGACAATCCGGTGTAAAACATATGTGCTGCGACAATCAGGAGACAGAAGCATACAAAAGAGATTGCTAGTACAAATATACAGAATAGTAGATATATTTCAACCATAGTTCTTATAAAAGCAGTCCTGATAAAAACAGTAGCACTTGCATATTCCTAAAATGTGCTCCCTAAGTAATTTGCCTAAATGTACCTAGCCTAGCCTGGATGTGTAGCATGAATCTGCGTATAACTATGTTTATCTGTAGCCAAGAAACCCCTAGGGAAGAACCAACCCCCTCACCTGATGGTTGGGAATGAAGGACCCTATCACTGCGTCGAGAATGACACTCCGCAAGGGATTTCAGACTACTGCGTGTCGAGGATTCAGCATGCAGGACCCCATGTCAGCTTGGAAGAATTCTCCTCTAATTTGTATGGGGGAGTGCGGGTATGTTATACTAAAGTGGTCACTCCAGGGTTTTTGATAGAATCAATATGTTTTTAAAAAACTCATGGATGTTTTGAAAACAATCGTAAATGCTTTTTCTAAACAAATGCGATCATGCACAGCTGGCTGTTGGGCAAGGATGAAAAAAGTGGTGACCCATATACAGAATAATTCTGCCGTGCCTAGGGACATGTTTATGTACTTCAGGTACAGGGACCATGATAGAATACTCAGAGCCTGGTGTCGAAGAGACAAGAGCAAGCTACTAGGTAAAAGGTCACCTGTTTAGAATCGTTCTTGCTATTTGGATGGGACGAATGAATGTAATAGGGGTATACATGACAGAACAAGCCTAAAGGACATGACATTCTTAGATGTGATGAGCTTATATAATTCGATGGGAAGGCCATTAGGGCCCATCGTTATCCCCGCATTTAACACATGGACGGCTTGAGAAATCTCACCATCTTGTCCAGGCGAGCTCTGTCGTCATATGCTATTCTGGGCATATTAAGCCCGTGAAGTAGATCCTGTGCAGTCTCTAAAGAGACCTCAGAAGATGGGGTGTACATTGCAGTGTAATAATTCGCAAACTCATCTGCAATCCGTTGCCTGTTTCTCACTCGCTGTCCCGCAGCATTCACTATCTCGAACACCCAACGCAACAGCATCTCTCTCCTGTCTAAGCATACCAGGAGTTTACTAGCTTCATCACCCACTTCATACAAACAACATTGTGCTGGCCTATATCCTGCCCTGCATGCCTCCTCTGCCACCGCTTTGTATTCTTTCCGTTTGAGCACCAGGTGATGTTGAACATTCCCTTGGGTCTCAGAGGGAGACTAAGCTTCTAATTTCTGAATCTCTTGTTCAAGCGAGAGCAACTTGCTGCTTTTTGTTTTTTAGAACCTGCAATTTGGGAGATTCCTTATTGCCATCTTAAATGCCTCCCAAAGGTCCCCCGTCAACTCTACCAACCCCTCGTTGTCCCTAAAGTAATTAGCAGCTGACTCATGGAAGATCAATCTTATATGTGGAATTTTAATGTACCAGGGGTTGAGGGAGGGGATATGTCCTCCCTCCCTTTGCTGTCAACCAAATATTGCTAGAATTGGGTAATGGTCGAAGATACCCTTTGCAAGGTGATGGATATCACTAAATGCCGGAAGCTGCTGTGCCAGTACAAATATATAGGGCAGTCGGGAGGTGGATTTGTGTGCCCCGGAGTGAAAGTTATATTGACGGGTCATGGGGAGAAGTGTCCACATACAATGGCTAAGCACATTCCCACCAGAAAATCCGACAGCAATCTACCCGCCATCACACTTCTATGTGTGGGCCAGTGGTCCATCTCTCCATCAACGACTACATTAGTTGCCAGGCACCATTAATTCAACCTCTGGGAAATTGAGTATAAAAGAACTCAAGTCCGTAAAAGTGGAGGTATGCAGTCTAGGTGGCACGTATAGTGAGATAAGATTGAAAAGTTGTCCCTTTCAGTACCCCATGAGGGCCACAAATTGACCCTGAGTGTCGCGCATGACCTGTCGTAAGGTGAAAGGGAAGGAGTTGCTGAGTAGAATGCCCACTCCCCTGGAACCCCGTGACTAACTTATAGCCCCAATCTATTTAATGACCAATAGGATGTTCCCTGGAGATGGTTCTCTTGTAGGAAGACCACATCTGGGGAATGTATCTTCAAGCAGTGCAGGACTATGCTTGGTTTTATTCTGTCTCCTACGCCATTGACGTTCTAAGTAAGGATCTTGAAACTACATGTTGGTGTAAGGATCGGCATTGGAAACAGAGTATGCCTACACATAGGGACAGGGGACAAGGTCACAAGGGCCATATGTTGTCTGCCTAACCCCCGTCTGTGGAAGATGCACGTGGCCTCAGTATTACAACAGGTATGCCCCGGGACATTCTTATTGATGTCACTACAATCTTATTGCTGAAGGAGCCGTCATCAATGCAACAAACAATTACCCTAAAACAAATAATACAAGAATAAAAACAGCAAGCACTCCTCCCCTCCCTGCATAGTGGACTTAAAACTGCCTATCCCCCAACTTTGCAGAGTGCCTGTTAACTTCCCCCTTATTACCTATTTGTAGAGGAGCATAGGCCTGCCAAGGAGCCAACCTGCTGTTGCACCCCCTTTACTGAAGCCAATATTGTCCCCTTTAGTTCGAAAGTCAAATGCATCGGTGTGTTCTGGAAAGTACAAATTAAACAGTACCCCTTCCCTAACACCTCTGAAGGGGAAGGGGGGGTCCGGATTTCCCCAGCCAAACCCACCTCACTGGACCCATCCCCTGCGCCAAAGGACGCTAGAACTCAACATTGGATCACAGATAAGTTTGGTCCACACAGCAGACCTAAGATATTCAGGTGTCTGACTCTTCAGCTGCCCCCTATTCCTTTTGATTTGTGTGGTGAGGTATTTTTCCATCTGGAGTTTTTGAGCTCCAGATCGCTTGTCTTTAACAGGACTCGAGCCTTCTAGGCAGTTCCATGCCTCTTCAGGTGTTACAAAGAACCATGTCTTATCTTCTGCTTCTACTGGAGTTTTGCCAGGGAAATCGTAGCATATTTCAGTCCTCGATCACGCATGGTCTTAATTTTTTAACCAGGAGGGTAAAGCCTGGAAAGAATGTAACATTGCCATTCTCAAGCTTGAGTGGGTGCGCTGCTCAAGCTGTCTGCAGGATCACATCCCTGTATCTATAATTAGAGATCAGCTCTACAATTGGATGAGGAGGGGGCCCTTGTCTTTGGGCACCCCCTGGTACTCGGTGTGCTCTCTCTACCAAGAAATTATTTGAAAGTCCATGGGGCTGTAGTTGTTTCAGAACCAGGTCTTCGAAGAAAAGGTCACCCGATGGACTCGCCGCTCGTTCTGGCACTCCCAATATGCATACGTTATTGCGGCATGACCATCCTTCAAAATCCTCCACTTTAGCTTCTAACAGATTGGAGCTTCGCTGCATTTCTTGTACTTGGGCTGTGAGCACCTTAGTTTCACTTTGTAATGTGGCAATCGAATCCTCGGCCAATTTCACCGAGTGCCCAGGTCTGCATGCATCAGAGCGGTAACTGCATTGATCCTACCTTCCAGGGTCACCTGTACACCCTGGATCACCACCATAATATTCTGCAGTGTCAGTTCTCCTTTTGTTATGGGCGCCAGGCCTTGCCGCTCTTCCCCCTCCAGGGCTACAATCTTGAGTCTGGCCTGGGCATACTTTTCCATCTTGGTCTGATGTGTCCCACTGACTCCCATGTTGCTGGACATCGTTGTATTGTACTACACCAGTAAACTCCCACCAGTTGGAAATGCTCCATGGACTGATGTTCGAGGGGAATTGGGAAGAGTCACAGCAGACAGATGCGGAAGGGGGCCCCCCTCAGAGCGACCGCTGTCTATCGCAGGGCTAATGGGCCACCTCCACGGCCTGCCGGAAGTTCGACGTGACCCCCCACCTGTGATCAATCGCTTCCGCTCTCAGGGACTCACGGTTCTCCAGTTGAAAGGTAAGGCACTGGATACTTACCCACTTCACACGCATTTCGCTACTATGTTAAGGCCTAGGCACAAATGTGTGCAGGCCCCAGCTTCGTTCGCTGGACCCGGGTTCTGCAGTTGGCCAAGCGACTTCTCCACCACCACAGATATCTTGCTTTCGCAGCCCCGGTCGCTGAATAGTCAGGGTGGGCCCAGCAGTCCCCTTCTTTCAAGGCTCCATCTGGGCACCCAATTGGTCTCTCTTCTGCCCCCTTAGTGTACTTCAATATCGGCACCTCACCTTGCCTCGCACCCAGCAGATGTCTGCTCACAGGTCCCTCCAATCTTGGCTGGGGGCTCCCGAATGTCCCTCCCACATTGCCACTTGCGCACCGGGTACAGCATCAGAGCTGTTGTAGCAGGCGCTCAGCCCCTCGCTTCGTCGGCCTTTCAATATCTCCACTGCTCCTACCTATGCCGCTAATCCAGCCCAGGGCGTCACACCCTCCAGCAGTCAGCGGTTTCACCTCCGGAGCTCCGATTCTTCTTGTGCTGCGTAAAGGATTTGATGGGGTCAGGATAGTTGTACGGATAGACGAGGGTTTATACAAGGGGTGGCTGGCGCTCCGATACAAGGCAGCCATCTTGCTCGGCTGCTGGCCACGTCCCCAATGATTGACATTTATTATGTAATTTCTGTAATACTCATTTATTTTCCTTATATGTTATTGAGGGCTGTTAGGTTTGTAGTAATATAGAGTGGGAAGTTAATTAATTAATAATTAACAATTAATTATTAATTGTTAATTAACTATTTAGTTTATTTTTAATGATGTAATACATGTAATACATAATTATTTAACTTGTGTTGTAGTTGTGGATTGCTAGGTTTGTAGGAGTGTTGGGTGGGAAGTTCATTAAGTGATAATGAATTAACAATTAATTGTAAATTAGTTATTTCATTGATTTTTAATTATGGAAAATATGGAAAACTGATTTAATTTACTTATATTTTAGTTGCGGGATGCTAGGATTGGACTGGTGTTCAGTGGGAAGTTAATTAAGTAATATTTAATTGTTAATTACTGCTAATTTTAGGGCAGAGCATGCACACTGTGACACTGAATGCAAGTGTCAAATCCACAGAGTACTAATACAAGCAAAAATAGAATCTAGGAAAAGGCAAAACATTTGTGATAACTATACAGAAAACATGTCTGCTGCACCCATTATTTAAAGCAACTCAGAAAAAACAAAGGGCCGTTCAAATAGAGCATGTCAATTTTACAAAACCTGAATGATATTTTGTTACCTCTTTGTTTGTTTTACGTAATGTGTGTTGTTTTTAGGCTTCACGTTATCTACCAATATTGTCAGTGGAGGGAGATTTGTTTCATACGATGAACATACTTTGCAAAATGACAGTTGAATTGCATCTGCACATTTGTCTTTCTCTCATTTTTTATACGTACTTTTTTGTGTTTACTTGGGCAGAGAATTGTTCTTTAACAATAATTAAAAAATGTGGTAGTAATGATGATATAATAAATTTAAAGAAGAGGAAAACCCATGCAATTCATGATGCAGTTATGACATTTTACATTAATTTTGAAAAAAAGTCTTGAAATATTGTTTCCTGATTTGCAATTATATAGTGGTGTTAATGCATTGCGTCCAGTTAATTAATAGAGCTCTTCAAAGTTGTAAAATTCGAAGAATCTAATTTTACTATTTACTCAGTCAGCAATAGTTTTCCATGCTTCTTGTAAACAGATAGGCATCCATTGTCTGTTTTGTTGCATAATTACTGATATCTTAAAAGATATTCAGTACAACTCGGAGGTATGGGCAAATATGGCACACCTTTTCACTGGGAGTTTTCATTAATGCAGTAATTCGCACCCATAACGCACTCTTTATCTATGGAAGACTGACTTCTCCCATCCTGTAGAACTTGTCTTATGGGCAGCTCCCACATGCACGAATACTGTTTTCGTAGGGAGGGCTGCTAAAAGGGTACCACTCTATTCCACCCTCCTGGAAAATCTACGTCTTTGGGATATTTGACGTTTTGCGTGAGTAAGATTTATTGTTTACACAATTAGATTAGGCTGTACAAAAGGCAAATTCTAAACTTAATTCTGCAGAGAGATTTACTACATGTACATTTAGAGAAAAAACTGCAAAGAGAAATTACTTGCAGCTATGTATAACTAAATGATAGGCTGGAGTTTTAAAACATTAATGCGTAAAGCCATTTTGCTCTAAATGCTAGTGTAATGCAGCTAGTGTAATCTAATAAGTCACCTGCCAATATACATTAAAATGAGCATATTTCCTTATTGCAACACTGGCAGAGCCAAATATTTGATTTACTTCCAACTCAGAAGCTACTGTGGTCATTGAAGCCAAGTTTTGGCACATAATGGTAAGGAGCTTTCAATCTATTTTGCTACTTTGTGGTCAATTGATGCATTACAGTTGCCCCTTAGAGTTGCATTACGTATGTTGCTACCATGACTTTTCTAATGTTTCATCAGATTTTCCCAAAACGTTGACCAGCCTGAACTCGTCACTTTAATCCCTTCCCCCATCTAAACCTTTTTTGACTATGAGATCATTGGTATTTCCACATCTGATTATCTCTGTAAAGAGGCAAGCAACATATGACCTGCAAAGCCTTCTTAGAACAATAGCCTAGCTGTTGCTACTGGCCACTCCCAAGCTGCATCTATCTGACAAAATATTCTATGACACTCAAATGAAAGAAAATGGCATTTCAGACATAGATGAACTCTTATCCTTATTAGGTGGGGCAGATATTTTCATAGATCTTTTGGGAGCTGTAGTGGTCTGGCTTTTTGAGCAGCTGGATGAGAAAGAGGGTGAAAAATACAAAGGGTACATTTGTGGGGTGGGAACAGTGTAAAACCATAATACAACATAGAGAGAGAGTGTTAAAATTGGGGTAATTCATTTAAAAGATAGTAGATACAGAAAATTATGGCCCCAAAGAAGAGGACCCGAATGTGATTTTAATGCAGCAAAACCACCAGTCTTATACTGGAGACTCTGTCAATATTCTAGTACGAAAAATGTACACTCACAAATAGGAATTGTGCAAAATACATCAGAAAGTCATGAGTACATTCCATGTGTGCACAACACATGCATGGCATTATTGACATCTATGAATTACTATGATTGGCAAGTACACAGTCCAACTGTCCAAGTATGTACTCACTGTAGGGCTTATTTTTCATCAATCCTTTTTAATCCCACATTTACTAACCCTGTACAAATGGGTGCTGGGTCCCATTGCACTGGCCAGGCATGCTCTTCTTAGTGACTATTCACACTTCAAATTTGTCCGTCTCTTCCTTTCATACTTACTTCCTGATGTCTATCTGAGATCAAACGATAATAAATGGTCCTAGTGATAGTAACACCTTTTGAAACTTCAATGCTTGGTTCTCAGACTTAGTGGAAATGCAGTGAATATTCCTTTTTAAAATTCCAAGGACTATGACATTAATGGACTGGACCTCCAGAACATTTTGATGCATTTCATTCATTTCATTTCATTTCATAAGGCTTTATTCGGTACATTTAACAAGACCATAAAAGCACAGCATAAAATATAAAACAGAGTCATGGGCAAAATATACAACAATATTAAAAAGTTAAAAAAGCATACTTTTCCTTGCATTAATTGATTTAAGAAGAAAGGTAGCTGTATAAAAACAAACATCGGGATGATGTAGATTAAAAAGCAAGCTCATACAGTCATGTATTGATCTAACTCCAAATTTAGCAAATAAGGGTTTCAGGTAAGCAATCCGCAGATGTTTATACAACTGACAAAGCAAAAGAAAGTGCACGGTACTTTGGGGGGTAGTATTGTCACATGGACAGGGGCCAACAGGATGTAGGTACTGAGAGGGGAAAGCAACAAGATTGTGGGCTATTCCGGTTCTAAATCTGGCCAACACAAACCGATGTGACTTCCAGCTCACTTGTAACAAATACGGTTGGAGTCCTACAAATTCATTTAGATCGTAATAAAGAACACAGGAAGAAAGTTCCAAACTGTTTTGTAGCCTCCTGGTGGAGAGCTGTTGTAAAAAGCAGTGCTTGAGTTATGCTTTAGACAACTCATTGGCCCCACAATGATCCACCATGATATTAATATTAAAGATCTCATGAAAACTATACATGATATACTTTAACCATGGGATCTTCAGATGATGGTCCAGAGAGAGGCAGTCAGAAATAATAGCTCTACATAATGAGGTCTCTTCTTTTATCCAGATGGAACGCCATAGCAACAGAGGCCTAAGGAGGATCAGATCGGCAAGATGGTAAATACCCAATTCGTTATGCACTAGAACATTGGAAACAGAGCTTGGCAAACACAAAAGTCTCTTCAAAAAAAGATTCTCCTCGGCCTGAAGAGATCCCGCCGGGGCATAGCCCCAAATGCCAGCTCCGTATAAGGCAATCGAAACACAGCGGGACTGAAAGATTTTAAGCATATCCTGAACCCGCCTGTCTCCAAGTTTCGTGGCCATGGAAAAAATTCCATGAGCACTCCTCGCCATCTTGGCCCTGACATTCTTATGTTCATTAACCCAAATATTTTTATTTGAAAAAGTGACCCCCAAGTATGAGAAATTATCAATAGCCTGAACCTTCTGTCCCTCTATAAAGAAGGAAGACTGAGTCTTTCTGTTCCTACACCCACATACCATAACATAGGTTTTGGATTTATTTATCACTAACTTTCTACTTGTGATAAATTGAGAAAAGCCGTCCATCAATCGCTGAAGGCCATTTGGGTACGTGAAATTAGGACTGCGTCATCCGCGTATAATAACACAGGGACTGAGTCCTTATTGATTTTGGGGGCGTCCACTGCCAAAGATTTAAGAAAAGGATCAATCTCATTAATAAAAAGTGTAAACAGCAGTGGCGCCAACACACATCCCTGCCTAATTCCACGTCCAATTTCGAAGTTAGTGGTACATTCCCCGTTGGGACCGTAACGGACACAAGCACGTAATTTGGCATAAAGACGTGCTAAGAAGAACACAATGCCCTCAGGTGCCCCGATTTCAATAAGCTTTGCCCAAAGAATGCCATGGTCCACCAGGTCAAAGGCACTACTCAAATCCGCAAAGCAGAGATAAATAGTGCCAGGGTAAATTTACCGATGAGCAGGTCTAAATTTAGACACTGCTCAGTCGTACCTCGGCCCTTCCTGAACCCAAACTGGCTCTCTGCTTGAATGCCATTATCCTCCACCCATTCTTCCAGCCTTACTAGGAGCACTCTACTCATTACTTTTACGGAAGAATCCAACAAGGAGATTGGACGATAGTTCTTAACGTCCCCTCGATTTCCTTTCTTAAATATTGGTATTAGGATGGATTCTTCCCAAGTAGGGGGCACCTCATTACAGGCTGCTGCATTAAAGATATTAGTTAGCAAAGGCCCCCAGACTTCAGGGACCAGTTTATAAACATCGATTGGAACGCCATCTGGTCCCTGGGCTTTTCCTCCTTTACTTGCCCTTATGCTATCTAAAACCTCTTGAATGGTGATATTCAATGGCATATACGGCCACCTATCCCCAGAATCCCTAGATACAGTATCAGACTCAAAGATTTTAGAGAAATGGGAAACCCACTCTTCCTTCATAACATTAGAGGTTAATTCAGGGATTTTGTCATCTTTGAGAAAAGGGGAATTAACTGTTTTCTAAAATAGGGTGCTATTATTAGATTCGGCAGCCAGGGACAAATTATCCCACGCTTCCTGTTGGAGTTCCAGTTTTCTCCGTTTGAGGGTATCCTTGTATCTAGTTCTGAGATCTGCAACCAAATCCTTGTCTCTAGGCGAGGCTGATAAGGCTAACTTTAATTCCTTTAAAGCCTGAATACAAGCTGTATTAAACCACCCCCGCAGACGTTCTTCCTTAAATTTAGATGTACTAGTAAACTTGGAGTCAATGACCGCATTAATACCGGTAAAAAGCTCAATAGAGCCAATAGTACCAAGGTTATCTTCTAAAATACCTGTGACACCAGCCAGGCAGCTAGTGATAATTGAGTCAGACAAGATTTCGGCTTTGTCCCCCCTCCATCTGAGTCTAAAACCATTAGGGCGTACAACTTCTATGTTATTGATACTGCCTGCAATGTAGTTCCCATTATTTTCCCATAACATAGCCTCAACTGACAAACAATTATGGTCACTAAGCTGGATGTCTATGACTTTAGGTGCCATAGTCCAGGCCTCAAGACTCGAGGAAATACAGATAAAATCAATAACAGAATTCGCATCCCGACCTGTGAAAGTTGGACAAATCTCCTGCTCATTTTTCTCATTCACCATAATAGACATATTATGTGAATCAAGGAGACTATTTAAGGCATCTCCATAACGATTATGTTGAAAGTGGGGAATTCCGTCCCCATAACAGTCCACCACCCCACAAACATTGACATTTGAGAATGGACAGGTAGTAGCATTAAAATCTCCTGCCATGAACAAATCAAAGATTACGTTGGATTCCTTAAGGATATCATCCAACGCACTTGATAGTGCACTAACCACCTGAACCCTGGTATCATCAAAAACATTATTATAAAAATGTATTAAAAGAATGTTTCTGCCTCCGGTTTTGTAGAGCCACAAGATCTGAGAATGAGCCCCAACTTGTATATATTTTTTAACCAGCAAGGGGGTTTGGACAGAGATTAAAATCAAAAGGCCTCCCTTAGCTCTACCTGATAGGGAGCCAGTGGCAGGTAACTGGTAAGAGACAAAACCATTATATCCTTCAAAGTCCCTACACCAAGTTTCCTGTAAACAGATGATATCAAAGAGAGCTAAAAATTCAGTCCAGTCTAAGCAATCTGATTTGGACCTGATGCCCGCAATATTCCAACTGGCAATATAACATCTGGAAAGACCAGGTGCACCAGGCCCCTTAGGTGAACAATTACTACCTTGCTTGGAAATAGCAACATTTAAGGTATCTGGTGATAACTCCGGCCGGCCAAGAAGGGTGCCCTCCCTGCCCATAGGCGTACAATCTACAGTAGTCCCCGAGGGGTTATCCATGTACCCTGGGGTATGATCAATGCAATCCTTTGTCACATGCTTCTGTAACAGGTGTCAGCATATTGAAAGTCTTCAACCTAGCCATAAAATGAAGATTTTCCTTGTCTAATTAATAGGAGTTCAGATTTTATTAAAGACATGGAGGCAAGTATTCTACCACCTCTGTCTCTGTCTCTTGTAATGTCAATTAGTAAACGATATTGATATATCTACTTGATTTTGGTCTGAAAAGTTGGCTGTTCACTTTTTATATTACATTCTCTTCACTTCACCTTCTCCAAAAAAGTTAAGATTCATCTCAATATGCAGTTCATTGATTTTCCTCATGGTAATCTTATTGCTGATGATGGCGTTTCTATTTCTACCTCAATACTGTAACATACAACACAAAATAATACTTGCTGACTCACGCTGAATCATCGAAGTACTTGGTTTAATGCAGATTGGGAAAGTCTTAGTTTCACTGACTGTTATTAGATATCATGCAGAATAGAAAGCATAATGCTCGACCCTGTGGGCCCGGTTCACAGAACTAACTTAAGACAAAATCCTAAACTTACTACCATTTTGGTATTCACAGAAGGCACTTACTCATTTTGGTATTCACAGAAGGCACTTACTCATTTCGGTATTCACAGAAGTTAGGAGTCCTAAGTTTAGGACTCCAAAATGCCTTCTGTGAATACCGAAAGTCTTAAAAATTAGGATTTTTCTCAGTTTAGTAGTAGTATAGTTAGGACTCCTAACTTTAGGACTCCTAAATGCCTTCTGTGAATACCGAAAGTCTTAAAATTAGGATTTTTCTCAAGTTAGTAGTCCTAAGTTTAGGACTCCTAACTTTAGGACTCCTAAATGCCTTCTGTGAATACCGAAAGCCTTAAAATTAGGATTTACAACTGCTAAACTGAGAAAAATCCTAATTTTAAGGCTTTCGGTATTCACAGAAGGCATTTAGGAGTCCTAAAGTTAGGAGTCCTAAATTTAGGACTACTAAATTGAGAAAAATCCTAATTTTAAGACTTTCGGTATTCACAGAAGGCATTTAGGAGTCCTAAAGTTAGGAGTCCTAACTATACTACTACTAAACTGAGAAAAATCCTAATTTTTAAGACTTTCGGTATTCACAGAAGGCATTTAGGAGTCCTAAAGTTAGGAGTCCTAACTATACTACTACTAAACTGAGAAAAATCCTAATTTTTAAGACTTTCGGTATTCACAGAAGGCATTTAGGAGTCCTAAAGTTAGGAGTCCTAACTATACTACTACTAAACTGAGAAAAATCCTAATTTTAAGACTTTCGGTATTCACAGAAGGCATTTAGGAGTCCTAAACTTAGGACTCCTAACTTCTGTGAATACCGAAATGAGTAAGTGCCTTCTGTGAATACCAAAATGAGTAAGTGACTTCTGTGAATACCAAAATGGTAGTAAGTTTAGGATTTTGTCTTAAGTTAGTTCTGTGAATCGGGCCCTGTGTCTTTAAAAAGTTATAAAAACATGCATTACAAGAGGTGTCAAATAACATAATGGAAATGTGAAATATCTTGAATATATGCTGAAATATAACCATCTAAATGAAATTCATTGTAAATTCAAAGCATATATCCATGCTATTATTAAGTAGAAAGCGTCCGTGATGATTGTGAGATAACAAACACAAGGATCTAAATTAAGTGGACTGTGTGCTTCAGGTAAAGCATCTTTACCTGACGTATTATATGTGTGCCTGTCCTTGCCAGGTCTCAGAAATAAGTATTTAGATCTGTTTTAATAAAATAATGTCTGTATGATGATTTAGGCACATCTTGTAGGCTTGGGTCCACTTAACAGTGATGATGGCCTAAGAGTTATTCATCTTCTGGAAGTGTTGATTTCATATATTTGAAATCATACAAATGGTGACCTTATTCACATGTGGTATTAGCTGTGCATTAGACATAGACAATACAATAACCATCTTGATTCTTCATTTATAAGTATATAGGCTTCTGACATTTAGTATTTTCATCACTTTTAGCATTTTTGATCAATGTTTTGTAAACAGTTTTTTGATAGTTTGTATACATAATGGGAAATTGTAATAGATTGCAATAAATAAAGTGTAATATTAATAATAACAATAATGCTACTACTACTACTACTACTAATAATAATAATTCAACATGTCTGAGAGTCTACCTTTTAACATACTTTTTTTATGATGGCATTTTTTGGGCTGAAAGCCTGAAACATGTTAAAAAAATACTCAGATACATATATTATTTTAAAGAAATCATCATGTCTCTGAGTCTTTATTTTTACATCTTTCAACCCACACAATAGAATCATAAAAACAATCCCAAGAGGACTTTAAACTCCAACTGAAGAGTGTAGAGCTCCAGCTATCAGTGCTTTTAAAAAAAATGGGAAATTCTCTGGGGGTCATGGATTTATTGACCCAGGAGATTTACTGTTATTTCTAATGTTGCGGGGGCTGCTGCAGTCTCTGCAGCCCTCTACAACATTAACAAAGGGCTTGGTAAAACCCCTGCCCATTCTAGGGACTTCAACAAGCTAAATAAATAAATATAAATAGCCCTTACAGGGCATAAAGGGGTGTTCCTCCAAGGAAAAGTGAATAATAAATGACCAGCTCCTGCAGCTTATTTATTTATCGCTTTTTTAAAGAAAAACATTGTTGCTGGTGTCCTGGTGCCTAATTGGGGGTTTCAGGGCTGCGGGGAAGCCAAGGACCCCACAGCCCCTGCCAGCTCCTTTACTAGCAACCATAGTGGGTACTGGTTTTATTTTCTTATTGGGGTTCCCCGTACACCCCTGGTCACTAGCAGTCCACTTCTTTGGGGGCACGGGGTGCCCCAGCACTGTGTATTTGCTCCTGCCCTGGTGGGAGCAGCATTTTCTTTATTGCTCCTGCAGAGCCTATGCAATGTACAATTTGTTGCCCGGGTTTGCCCGAATCCCTCTGGTCGGGGAACGACAGTGTCCAGAGGGTGGGTTCCCCGGGACATTATACATTATCACGCCTCAGAGGATGGGGTCCAGGGGCCTGGGAAGGTTGGGGGGGTGCTGCATGTCCCCTCCCCATTATTTCTTATTCTGCTCCATGGGATAGAGTCCCCGGAACCCGAGAATGCTCAGGAGGGGGCCCGTATTCCGCTCTCTCCTTTATTCATATTCCGTTGCATGGAATGGGGTTCCCAGGGCCTCATTGAGGCATGGGAACGGGGTCTAATACACCCTTTCTTATTACTTTGACCATGGGAAATGGAGTACCTAGGGCCTTTTGCAAATACATCGGGCCCGGGGAATTGGGTCAGGCAGAGGCCCCATGAATGGCCCCCTCTCCCAAAACATAAAGGTTGACCCCTGAGACATGGCCCGCCTAGGGTGGTTTATTTATTTGAAAAATCTATTTATTAACTTGAGGCAGTAAAAATAATCAAAAAACACACCTCTGTTGTGAATAGTTATGACAGAAAATATGCCAGTACAGCGATACATATTATCAGGTCATTTTAGTCCAAACAGGGAATACTAACCCCCTCCCCCACCTCATCCAGTGCAGTAGTTAATCTTCTTTTTCATGAATCAAGGAGTGTATCGATCCTACCACGGGTGCACTACATAGGTTCTCCCTGTATTTATTCCATTTGTCCCACACTCTTCTCCATTTCTTGGGGCACCCTCTGTGTACATAAGTTATTTTCCCGCCACCATACACCAATCCATATCTTTCTTCCAGTCCCGAGGGGCTAGTGGGGCATCTGTCCTCCAATTGCGCGCTATGTGGACAAGTCTGAAGTCTAGCTCTGTATATGGTACAATATCTGTCCCGGCGTGAAGGTCTCCCACTCTTGGGATCCCGATCAATTTCCATTTATCAACTGCTTTTCTTATGCCCATAGCGCCGAGCTGTTGGATTCTCAGAGGGGCGTTGCCCTATTAATTTATTCTTCCATCCTAATTTAGAGAGGGCCCAGTGCCATGTATGGACTATTAAAGCTGTGGGACTATCCAGCATGAGGCATCGGTGATCGGTATATAAAGCTCGGAGGTATCGTCTCAGTTGGAGAACAAATCGATCCATCCAATAGGACGGTTCAGACATAGGTTGGTGGACCCATGGATTTATAGTTGCCTATTGTGCCGCTCTATAGTATGTTTGGATGCTGGGCAGTAAAATCCCCCCTTCATACTAACCCCGAGTCAATTTACTAAGCGCGATCCACGACGCACCCCCATCTCATAGGAGGGTTTGGACCACACTCTCAATAGATTTCAAAATATGTATCAGGAATTGGGAATTGTGTGTTTTGCATTAGGTAGAGAAAACTTGGTAATGCCATAATTCTAAATAATGCTCCTCTTCTCAAGAGGGAGAGTGGGAGCAGTCACCAGTGTTGTACATCAGTCTTGAGTCGGGTCAGGGGACCTTGCAATTTACGGGCATGAAAGAGAGCCGAGTCGGTAGTGACGGAGATGCCAAGATAGCGAAACCAATCCATGACCAACCATGCCCCGCACTCCATAGGTAGACAAAGCTCGGGCCTTGAATGACAAATCCGACTTATTTAGACCAGTTAATTGTGAACCAGGAGTACCTGTGGGAGGTCGCAAAGATATTCAGAATTCAGGCAAAGGAGGAGAGGGGAGATGCCACAAAGAGAAGGATATCGTCCGTGTATAATGATATTTTGTCTTCCCAGTCTTCTGACCACCAGAGGTCTCAAATTAGTAGATCCCCTCGCACATAGATTACAAGAGGTTTCAGCATTAAGGCGAATATGAGGGGAGACAGGGGGCAGCCCTTCCTCATTCCTCATTGCAGGGGGAAAACTCATGGCATTTCCTCATTTACCACCACTTGCGCTAAGGGCTCTGCATATAGGAGGCGAAGCCTGGACATGAAGTGCAGTCCACCCCCCACACGCTGAAGCACCACAAAGAGATAAGGCCACTCAATTGTGTCAAAAGCCATGTGCGCATCTAGGGATAAAACTATTGCATCTTCTTGAATCCTGTGAGTGCATCCTAGTACACCATGAAGGCATCTTAAATTCAGCACCGTGTTGCGCCTGACATAAAGCCAGATTGGGCTGGACGGACTAAATTTAGCAACAAATGTGGCACTTTACAGGAGGCTGTAAGATTGTAAAGCTCTACTGGGATACCATTGGGTCCCAATGCTTTACCCGAGTAAAGGACCCTAATTGCCTGTGTTATTTCATCTTCTGTGAGGTCACTCTCCAGATGTCGTATATCTTCTGGGGTCATGGGCAGGAGTGGGATGTCTGCTAAAAACTCCATAGAGTCCTTTTCTTTATATTCCCACTCTGTGAAATAAATATGGGCAAAGTAGTCTGCGAAAACCTTAGCAATCGCATAGCGGTCTTGGAGAAGCTCCCGGTCTTTCGAACATATAAACGAGGCCCAGCGTTTCGCTCTCTCGCGCTGGTCAAGCCATGCGAGTAGTTTCCGTGTTTTATCGCCAAGCTCATACACCCTGTGCTGAAAGGCTGTAGTAGTGGCCGTGGCCTTCCTCATCACCAAGTCATTATATACCTGTTGCCTAAGATTTAATTTGTGTCTACTGTTCTCGTTGTCATTTCCCACTAATTCGTTTTCCAGGTCTAATATCTCTTGTTCGAGTCCCGCTACTTTTGCTATCTTATCTCTTTTGTGTCCTGCTATTAAGGAGAGGGCTTGTCCACTGACAACTGTCTTATATGCATCCTAAGGAGTCACTGATGATGTAACTGAGTGTATATTCTCTTGAAAGTAGTGTTCAGTGGCTTCAATAAGCCCTATTCTAATGACTAGCATTTTGATATAGCAGGGATTGATAGAGATTATTCAACTGCGGCGTGGGTTGCATATCCTGTGCCTTGCCCATAGTGGGGAATGGTCGGATATGCCTCTCGCCAAGTGTCTCACATCCTTAAAGTGTGGGAGGTGTGGTGCCAGAGATATTAGAAAGTCGATTTCCGAGCGACACCCATGTGCCCCCAAGTGGAAGGTGTATTACTATGCATTAGGATTCAGGGCTCTCCAAATATTGATTAATTCCAACGTGGAGAAAAACTCCACAAGATGTGTTCGGGAGGGATGTGGTGTCCTGGGCAGCCAGCGATCCAGGTGATCACATCCTGCCACATTAAAGTCCCCTCCCATCAGGAGGCAGCCCGTCGGGAGTTCAAGCACAAGGGTTCCCTAGTAGGCTGAAGTCAAATCTTTCAGGGTCAGAGGGACATAAACCGTCAGAATATTTATCTACTCTCCTGCCTATTTCCCAGAAAGTGCCGCGTATCTACCCAGCTTATTTGAACAGACATTTTCTTTGGATGGTTATTTAAACACTGGAGATATGGTGCCAACCATTTTGTTTTTTTTACAGCGATCCCTTGGGAGTATCACAGGATCATGAAAAAAAGAATATTGGCCCCAGGGGACCATGGGGGCAGAGTAATCCTGCCTTGCCCCCCTTATATTTTTTGTTCCACCTTCGGAGTCCCGTAGTCCTATAAGGCCACTGCAACATTTTCTTTGATATTGAGGCCAGCCAATCAGAGCGGTCGCTCCCGTGGCTCCTCATTCCCACGGGAGCACGGTGGACCAAGGGAAAGTCTCTGGGACATTCAGCTTTGATCTTTTATACTCCCCCAAACTGTCTCTCTACTCGAACCTCTGACTACCACTCACGGCGGAGAAGTTACTACAACGCACCACGACCAGGCTTCACCTACACACCTTTGGGGATGTATTTACAGATGAGCATGTGTTTCTTTTAGAGTTTTATATAGCCCAAGCTCGACCCAAAGGTATCAGAGCGCTTTACATGAACACCAGTTGTGTTACAGACAGACACATTCATTTTTGGTAGGCAAGGGGAGATTAAGTGATTTGCCCAGAATCACTGGATGTTGAGAGTTCCTGACGAGACTTGAACGCAGTTCCCAGCTTCAAGGACTACAGCTCTAGCCATTAGGCCATAGGCTATACAGTGCGTTGTAGACCCACACACCCTACTATCTTACCCCCACTTACACTCTTAATCCCGAACTCAGAGGGAGCTCACCTGATCATCAAACTCTACAGAGCATGTATGGCACTCAAAGATACACATGACAGTGGGGTCTGACAATGCTGGGAGGAAGACTAAGAATGGACTTATAGCTGTTCATAAATTAAGCTTGTGTCCCCCAATCACTGTCATAAACTTCTCCATTTCAGCTTTTTGCATCGCTCTTTCACAACCCCGCTCGGGCTGGCCAAGACTGACCCCCCCAGGCCTTCACACTGGCCTTAGTGTCATTCCCCAGGGGCAGACCTCACTCATCTGACCTGGACCTGCTCATTCATTGCCCAATATTGGACAACAGAGTTTAACATTCTTTCACATATGATTCCCCTAACTTTAAGCCCCTTCACCTGCAATGGAACCGCTGGGCAATGTCTCAACTGTTCCAGTGGGATACTGCAGGTACACGGCCATCTCTCTATTATTAGCGAACAGAAAGATCATAGTACACTGAGGTAGCAGAGTACACCCAACCACAAATGCTTGGTTCCGTAGTATGACTTACTGCGACTTGACACGTGGAGTTTACTCTTCTTTGCAACCCCCCTCTGCACGACCAAAGGACATCTGGCCACCACTTCGTACTTACGTGCTTACCTTAGACACCTCCTCCCCATCGCAGTCCCCCACTTACCAAGCGATAAGTCAGCCCCCACACCCCAGAAGCCAGCATACTGAGAGATAGCCCTGCCCAGGCCCGGTGACCCCTTACATTTCTAACAGACCATTATTTGTCCTGGTGATGTACTGATCAGTGACTGTTTTTTGTCATCCGCAGTAAGTGAATGTACATATCGATGTGTTGCAACGCTACGAAGATATCTCATGTATACAACCTGCAATGTATTTCTTGGACCTCGCCTTCTTCTCCCTCTTTCTACCACTCATTTCTACCTTTTGTTCTGAAAAACCTTACATAAAGTTTTTTTAAAGGTGGCGCAATGGAAAAAAGCCCCCTAGGCCAATCAGAAAGCTTTTTTTTTTTTTAAACCTGAGCTCGGGGAAATCTTGCGCGAGTTCTTAGAACCCAAGTGTTCAGATAAGCAAATACTGTTTAACCTTCCTTTTTCAAAAACTACTGAACAGATTTACACCAAATTACAAAAAGCTTGGTTTCTGTACCAAGATCTAGCTTCCTGCCAAACTTGATGTAATTCCTGTCAGCATTTTTTGCGATATTGCATTCCAAAAAAGTCTATGGAAAATTAATGGAGATTTTGTGTTTTGGCCCGCCTGTTTTTTTTCTCAAGCACCCCTTCTTGATGGACCACCCCGAAACATTCCAGGAAAGAGCTAACCAAAAAAGGGCACTTTAACCCCTCCCCTGCTCATGACGGAGCCATTCCGTCATGAGCCACGGTTGCCGTGTGCTCATGACGGAGTGGTTCCGTCATGCCGCGACCGTTGGCGGCCGCTCCGCCCACGCGGCGCTGTTTCCCCGCCTGTGCGGGGGGACAACGCAACTGGGCGGAGTCATGACGGAACCACTCCGTCATGAGCACAGCTCAACCGTGGCTCATGACGGAGTGGCTCCATCATGAGCACAGCGCCACCGCGCTGCCCCCCAACCCCCTCCAGCGCTGCGGCGGAATTCCCGCCGCAGCGAAAGGGTTAAAAAAAAGTTATGTAAGTATTTTTCAAACAGTCAAAATTATGAGAAAACCACAAAAGGCAAATCCCCATGGAAACACAGACCTACTAGACACAAAGCCTTCTGATTGCAATGATTTCAAGATCGCACATCTAAAGCACAGGTATTGGGGTCAAAGTAAACATATAGCATATATGAAACTATTAGAATTAGAAAAGGTACTCTCATGGTATCTACACCTTCCTACCAATGAGGTCCATATTAATTATCAATCAATCAATCAATCAATCCATCAATCAATCAATCAATCATTTGTAGAGCGCACTACATACCCGCGAGGGTCTCAAGGCGCTGGGAGGTGGGGGCCGCTACTGGTCAAACAGCCAGGTCTTGAGTAGCCTCCTGAAGGTCAGCAGGTCTTGGGTCTGTTGTAGGCTCAGTGTGAGGGTGTTCCAGGTCTTGGCGGCGAGGTGCGAGAAGGATCTCCCGCCAGTGGTTGTTCTTCGGATGCGAGGTACGGCGGCGAGTGCAAGGTCGGCGGAGCTGGCAGTTGGGAATGTAGAAGGAAAGTCGTCTGTTGTGGTAGGCTGGGCCGGTCTTGTGGAGTGCCTTGTGTGCGTGGATGAGAAGCTTGAAGGATATCTTCTGGTTGACGGGGAACCAGTGCAGGTTTCTCAGGTGGGGGGTGATGTGGCTGTGGCGAGGTACGTCGAGGATCAGTCGTGCAGATGCGTTGCAGTCGTTTGATGAGCTTGGTCGGGGCTCCCACGTAGAGGGCGTTTCCGTAGTCGAGTATGCTGCTGACGAGGGTCTGGGTGACTGTTCTTCTTGTATCTGACGGGATCCACCTGTAGATCTTGCAGAGCATGCGAAGGGTTTTGAAGCAGGAGGAGGAGACGGCGTTGACTTGCTTGGTCATGGAGAGCGTTGAGTCGAGGATGATTCCCAGGTTGCGTGCGTGGTTGGTGGGTGTCGGGCTGCCCCCAGTGCTGTCGGCCACCAGGAGTCGTCCCAGGCTGAAGGGTTGGAGCTGAGGATGAGGACTTCTTGTCCGTGTTCAACTTCAGTCGGCTGATCTTCATCCAGTCGGCGACGGCCTTCATTCCTTCGTGGAGGTTGGATTTGGCGGTGATGGGGTCCTTGGTGAAAGAGAGGATCAGTTGAGTGTCGTCGGCATAGGAGATTATGTTGAGGTCGTTCTGTCGGGCGACGTGTGCGAGCGGGGCCATGTAGATGTTGAACAGTGTCGGGCTGAGGGAAGATCCCTGGGGTACGCCGCAGATGATCTTGGAGGCTTCGGATCGGAATGGGGGGAGGCGGACGCTCTGGGTTCTGCCGGAGTGGAAGGAGGTGGTCCATTCCAGAGCCTTGTCTCGGATCCCTACGGCGTGGAGGCATGCGTGTAGTGTGCGGTGGTAGACGGTAACGAAGGTGGTGGAGAGGTCCAGGAGGATGAGGGCCGTGGTCTCACCGTTGTCCAACAGGGTCCTGATGTCATTGGTGGCGGCGATGAGGGCAGTATCGGTACTGTGGTTGTTGCGGAACCCTGAATGGGAAGGGTCCAGGATTCTGTTTTCTTCGAGGTATTGGGTTAGCTGTCTGTTGACGATCTTCTCGATGACATTGGCCGGGAACGGAAGCAGAGAGATGGGCCGGAAGCTCACCATACCATATCACATCAGAATGATACCAAAGTACACTATGTACCCAGTCTAGTACCTTAATTATATTTATTTGCGTGGCAAAATATCGCCAAGGGTATAGAGGGATATCTTACTGGAGTTCAATAGAATGTGGTACTTATGTCAACCTAAATGTGCTGGATGGAGTCCTCCATAGCATGTGCATATATTGGATTCCTAGGGTGTCATGAATGTAGCTAGGCATTAGTCACTAATGATGTTAAAGATGACACCATGAATGGTATTAGCTGAGGCAAAAAGGAACTAACTTTAGCAAGTGCATAAATGATTAAATGATACTGGTTGTATAGTGGATTGTGTAGAGAAGTGTTCTTCGTATATATATATATATATATATTCACTGAAAAAACCATAGGTTTCACACACGTTATAGTTAGGAATTAGCATTTAAAAAACCTTGCAAATTCACTGAAAAAACCATAGGTTTCACACATGTTATAGTTAGCGGAAATTTTACTGATAAAAAACCAGTGAAATTGCCCCGTTATAGTTAGTGCTGGCAACTATAACTCACGCGACCGCAATCCTCTGCTGATGCTAATACTGTATTTAGACACTTATTTGCCCATGTCTTCTTCCATACATTTTTAGCTATACATATATTACAAATATTTTTTTTTCATAAAGACACATATGTCATCAGCAGAAGATTGCGGTCGCGTGAGTTATAGTTGCCAGCACTAACTATAACGGGGCAATTTCACTGGTTTTTTATCAGTAAAATTTCCGCTAACTATAACATGTGTGAAACCTATGGTTTTTTCAGTGAATTTGCAAGGTTTTTTAAATGCTAATTCCTAACTATAACGTGTGTGAAACCTATGGTTTTTTCAGTGAATTTGTACGTTTTTTTTAAATGCTAAGTTACTTTACGCCATTCGAGGCGTGCGCGCCCACTTAACGCAGTTCGTTCCGTGCACGGTTTTTATCAACTTTAATAAGCCCTGTACATTTGGTGGCCTTCGGCCACCAAAAGCACAGGGGGTGGGGTCAATGTGGATAGTGTTTTTTTTATTTCGATTTTATAATTTCATGTTGCCAAAATTTAGTTTTTTTTACCTATTATTAAGCCCTGTACATTTGGTGGCCTACGGCCACCAAAAGCACAGGGGGTGGGGTAAGTGTGGATAGTGTTTTTTTTTTTTTTTTTTTTACCGTACGCTTACGGTAAGCGTACGGTAAGCGTACTCGGCAAAATTGCCGAAAAAAAAATAAAACCGTTTTTGCTCTTGGGGGATGTTTGGGGACTCCCTCAACATGACTATCTGGGAGGGAGTTGTCAAAACAGCCCCGTTACATGTTTTTGGCCATCTTGTTTGATAAACAACACTCAGTGCGAGAGACAAAATGGCGGCCGCCGCTTCCTGGTTTCGGCCGATTCGAATGTTTACTAAGATCTAAGAGCCAATCAGAATCGCGCTCGCGCACGCCACCGTACGCTTACGGTAAGCGTACGGTAAGCGTACCGTAAGCGGGCTCAGATATATATATTGATTTAAAGGCTATTTTCTCAGAATCTACTGAACAGATTTACACCAAACCTACAAAAGGCACTTCCTTGACCTAGGGACTACCTCTCTGCCAAATTTCTAGTAATTCTGTTCAGCCGTTCGGGCTGTAGCTCGTTCTAAAGGTCCTATGGAAAAATGCATGGGAAAAACGCGTTTTGGGACCCCCCTTTTATCTCAGCCCCCGCTTGACGAATCCCCCCGAGACTTTCAGGGTAGGAGCGGAGCGTAGCGCCCCACCTATTTTGAGAAATTCGCGAGGATTCATCGACCGGCGCCAAAGTTATTCAAAATAGAATGTTGAGGTTTTCCTATGGAAAAGGGGTCCTAACTATAACTACCTACTGGCGACCGCCAGTAGGTAATATATATATATATATATATATATATATATATATATATATATATATATATATATCAATTATAGGAATACTCCATTCTTTCTTGAAATAGACATCCAGCACTCCAAGTCAAAGTTTTTGGCACTCGGTCTTTTTATTCCTTACACACGAGGAAACATCTACGCGTTTCAGCAGACTCACGCTGCCTTGTTCACGATGTATATATCTATATATATATTCACTGAAAAAACCATAGGTTTCAGGGGCGTTATAGTTAGCCGGACTTTTCACTCGTACAAAACCATAGAAATTCCCCCGTTATAGTTAGTTCAGCTAACTATAACTCGCACGCCCGCAAAGCACTGCTGATGACGTCACATATTACATCACTCATGACATGGTCAGTGACATCACTCATGACATCACTGATGACATCTCAAATGACATCACTGATGACATCACTGATGACATCATCCAGTGAATGTGTGTTTTTCTGAAAATTACATATGTTTTATATATGTATATCTCAAGGTCGATGGAAGAATAAATGGGTATATAAGTGTCTAAATGGATGATTTGTTTTTGAAAAATTGATTGTATAACTGACTGATTAAGTGTATCTTAGTGAATACATGGCTTAGTGAGTAATGTTTAAATATGTAAATATCTGTATCAGTCTCTCACTTTGTGTATAAGTGGCTGCATGGGTTGGTGAGTAGCTACATGAGTGTCTATATAGGTTATTAGTTGTTTTTTTGAGTATCAGTATAAGTGTCTGATGTCTGTATGGTTCGGTGGGGGTATTACGTAGTGCATAGGTGCATGAATGAGTGACTCACTGTTTGTATGTGTTGAAGACAGCATGTGTGCAGGAATGTATGGGTGGATGAGTGTGTGCATGGGTGTGTTAGTGAGTGAATGACTGTCTCAATAGTGTCTCTATGAGTAACTACATATGTTTTAAACTAGTATATGTGACTATTGGTGTATATAAGTGAGTATATGTGAGAGTGAGAGATTGAAAGAGTTCCTGTTTGAATAAGTATGTGTTTCTATAAGTGATTGTTAAAAAGACTAAGTATGTGTAAGTTTCTGTAGAAGTAAGTGTGGTGGTGTGTGTATAACTGTATATGCAGGTAAACGGATGTTTGATTCTTTATTAGCATGAGTGACTATGTGTGTGAGTAACTTTATGGATAAGTGGCGTTGTGTAACAGGATGTATGGGTGTATGAGTACATATGATGAGTGAGTACATGTAAGAGTGACTGTATAGGACTGTTGGTGAATGAGTGGATGTGGATGTGGATCTTACAATTACTGAATAGGTTGTTGTAACTGGTATTGGTATGTCCATTGTTTTGAAAATTTTAATTTCTATTTGAGAATGTGTGTATCAAAGGTTGTATTAGGGGGAGAGGAGGTCTGCCACTCTATCACAAGGATGATGTCATCAGTGATGTCATCAGTGATGTCATGAGTGATGTCACTGACCATGTCATGAGTGATGTAATATGTGACGTCATCAGCAGTGCATTGCGGGCGCGCGAGTTATAGTTAGCTGAACTAACTATAACGGGGGAATTTCTATGGTTTTGTACGAGTGAAAAGTCCAGCTAACTATAACGCCCCAGAAACCTATGGTTTTTTCAGTGAATTTCTAAAGTTTTTTAAATGCTAATTCCTAGCTATAACGTGCCTGAAACCTATGTTTTTTTCAGTGAATTTTAAAGGTTTTTTAAATGCTAATTTCTAGCTATGCCTACAGAGATAGGACATGTGAAGAAAGAAGGAAAAACGCACAGAAAGAAAAAAAAGAAATGCAGAAAGAAGCAACAGAAGTCCCCAAAGACGAAGAAAAGTGCAGGAAGAAGTATAACGTGCAGAATGAATAAACAGAAGAGCAGAAACAAGCCTTCTTGCAAAATCATCCTGTACCCTCAGCTTTTTCAGACGGATACTGGTGGTAACTGAGTCTGACTAACCAGTCCTAGAGCCAGTGCTATGTTAAAAGACACTCAGAATACAGTGAAAACACCTACATACACTAGGGCACACTATGTGTTGGGGTCCCCCTGTGATTAGCATGACCTCCTCTGTAAGCCCCTAGTATATAATAGGGCAGGGGATTAAAACTACCTCTTAAAACGCACCACAGGGCGTGTTTGAACACGTCACCTCATGCCCCGTCCCCTCCCTTCCCCACTGTGTAAACACGCCCTGTAGCCATTTTAAGTTGGGAGATTAAGTCCCCTTGAATCCTGAGGGTCCCTAGGGTCCAACTAGACCACTAGGTACCTCCAGTAAGCGCCACAGAGCTGCGTTGCAGAGAGGTGTAAAAAGTGGCACGGCCTGCACCACCTCTCTGCAACGCAGAGCAGTGGTGCTTACTGGAAGCACCTGGTGGGCTAGTTGGACCCCAGGGTCCCTCAGGATTGAAAGGGAATTATTTCCCCAACTTAAAAACGCGCCACAGGGCCTGTGGGTGTTCTGAGTTGAGAGATTAAATCCCCTTGAATCCTAAGGGTCCCTAGGGTCAAACTAGCCCACTAGGTACCTCCAGTAAGCGCCACAGAGCTGCGTTGCATGGAGGTGTAAAAAGGGGCGTGGCCTCAGAACACCTGTCTGCAACGCAGCTCCCTGGCGCATACTGGAGATACCTGTTGGGCTAGTTGGCCCTCAGGGACCCTCAGTATTGAAGGGGAATTAATTCCTCAACTTACAACTGGCCAGGGGGCGCGTTTGCAGAGTGCTGCAAGGAGGGGGCGTGGCCTCCGGCGCGATGCCAGTCTTTTATTTATTTATTTTTAAGAAGGAGGGCTGTGTGGCCCCCTTTCTTTTTCTAATTTATTAGCCCTGGGGACCCCATCCCCCAGGGCCTGCACCCTTATTTTTTTTGTTGAAAAAAATACATTTGGCCCTCCCAAGGCCTTAATCGGCCCCGGGGACCCCAACCCCCGGGTCATGGCCTTTTTTCTTTTTTTTTTTATTCTTTAGGAGGGGGGCTGCGTTGCCCCCTCCTCAGGCCACTTATGGCCCCGGGGACCCCATCCCCCGGGGCCGGCCTTTGTTTTTTATTTAAAAAAAATATATATATATTTATAGAAACACGTAGGACATGCTGGACAAACCGTATGTACCTTTCACCATGACGATTTGCGTGATATTCATTAAAAGGCGACTATGCATACAATGAATCCACGTAGAATGTATTCACACCGCTAGTGAAGCTCTGACATGTCTGACACCCTACCGTGCCTAATCCCGGCGCCCCCGCTGGTGGGTACTCTCCAAGTAGACACCCTTGTCGTTTATTTATACAAACATGGGTAGCTATTGACGGGCACATTTAATACACATGCACACCAAGCCATTCAAAGGGGATTCGACAAAAATTCGACCAAACTATGCAAGAAACCCCCTCACGGTTAATAAAACACACATCCACCGCCGGATGTGTAATACTTTTTATTTTACTCTCTGGAAAGGAGACAAACCTCACTTGAGAGTCACAGCGTGCTCCTGGCTGAGCCCATTGCTGTGTTACACCCACCAGTGCCCGCCGAGTGCCACACACCTCTGTGTTGTATTCCACCAGCTAGTGCGTATGCTATGACACTCTCTAGCCCATGTGCACTGTAACACCACCCAGTGAATATGTCATGCCACACTTGCCTTCGCACGGGTTATATTGCCCCATCTAACGTGCCTTCCTCGATGCCTATGTTATAAAGCACAGCGCTATGCCATACATATTACAATCTGGGATCCATATCTTTGTCACAGTGCATATGCAATGTTACACTACCCAGCACATATTTTATATTACAACTTTAGAGACTACTTAGGTTACACAACACTGCCCTGTGCATATTGCACTCCAAGGCGCATATCACATAGCAAACGATAGTGCCTGTGCTATCTCGCACTCTCCAATGAATCTGTCATGGCGCACAATGTATTGCATATTATATTTCACGCCCGGTTCATCTTATATCACACTTTTTGGTGCATAGTTTATACCATATACTATTTCTAGTTTTCATTTTCAATCGTGCTCTCAGGACTATGTTCTATATAACACTGCGTCCACCTACCCTTTTCACGGGCATTACATTTTGCGATGGGGGGTGGAAGGTCAGGGGATGTTTCTGCCAAGTGAGCCCGGAGTCACAGTCCCAAACGTCCTCTTCTTCCTGAATAAAAGTGAGATTATGCTGCATACTTGTTCATATTTTAAGTAGTTCGCACAGACACACATTTTAAAAACAATAAAGTTCCTAATACCCACCTTCTATGAACAGTTAGCTTGCTGCCCCATCCCCTTCCTCCCTATCCTCTGTTGTCTGAATCCATGGACTAGCCTCCTCCCTCCTGCCATGCATGGTCTGATGTGCTGCCACTGCCCTGCATTTAGCATGATGTACCATTACACTCATCCTGCCCTCCATTGCCCAATTCTATGGCCCATCATTGACCTCCTGCTTAGCCTCTGTGCTTTGCTTGCTGCCCCTATTCTCCTTCCCCCTGCCCTCCGATGTCTTTGTGCATGCCCCTGCTCCATCCTTTTGGACCGCCATGTTCCATGGACCTGCCACTCCTATCTACTCTGAGTGTTCTGTTGAGCTACCACTCCCCAATCCACCTGCCTAGCATTGTCAGATGACTGTAACCTGTCCCTGCCACCTCCACCCTGCCTGTCCACATGCCATGCCCCTATCCCCTTCCTCCTGTCCTCCATGGTCCATTTTACTGCCACACCCTTCTACCCTCCCTGGTCTGTGCTGCAACTGCTCCTCCTGCCTGCCCCGCGTGGTCTGTTGTGAGGCCCCTTCCCCTGAACTCTCTTGTCTGTGCCCAGGTCCTGACCCTCCCTTCTATCCTCCATGGTCCTTTGTGCATGCCCCTGCACCCTCCTTCTTGCCCATCATAGCCATTGTGCTGCCACTAACCCTCCCGCTTGCCATGCATGGTCTTCTGTGCTGCCATGGCCCCTCCCACCTTCCCTGTGTGGTCAGCTAGCTGCTCCTGACCCCCTCCCACCTTCCCTCCATGGTCTGTGTGTATGCCATCATAGTCTCACTGTTGCTCTCCATGGTGTGTCTTGTTTCTAGTGCCCATCCTGCTTGACCTCCATGGTCATCTTGCTGCTCCTGCCCTGCCCCCTTGCCCCCAGCCCTCTGTTTCCATGTGCAGACCCCTATTCCCTCCCTCCTGGCTTGTCGGTTCCATTGTAATGCCCCTGATCTGTCCCTCCTGCCCTTTATGGTCTGTTATGCTGCAGCTTTCTCTCCTGTCTGTCCATTATGGTCAGCTAGCTACCATTGCCTCTTTCCCCTCTGTTGTCTGTTGTCCATGTGCATGGTCCTGTCCCCTCCCTATTGCTTTCTATGGATTGTTGTGCTGCACCCCCGTCCCGCATGCCCTGTGTGGTGTATTGTGCTGCTGCAAACCCTGATGCCTGCCCTGTGGGGTCAGTTTGGTGCACCTCTCAATGTCCCTCCTGTCCTCTGTTATCCGAGTCCATGTCCCTACCCCAATTCCTCCTGCCTACCATGATCCAATGTACCATACTTGTGAACATTTTGAACTTGGTAAGAGGGAGATTTTGAAATAAAACTGGGGTATTGATTTTCCCCTTTGAGTTACATTGAAAAAGAGAAGATTGTAGACAGGAAACAGATCAAGTAAAGCCCATTTGAGCTTAAAAACATTGGACGTTTCCTGGCTGAAACGGGTCTGTTGGCATGTATGGTTGTATGACCACTGCCTCTTCCTTCTGCCACAATGGTCTATTATATTGCCACAGCCTCTCTTGCCAGTCCTGTATTGTTGGATTGTTGCCCCTGCCCCCCTTTCCACTGCCCTCCATAGTCTGTTGTGCTGCCACTGCCCTTCCTGCCTGCCTAGTGTGGTCAAATTGTTGCCTCTGCACTCTCCTACCTGCCTTCAATTTTCAGAGTCCGTGCCCCTGGCCTCTGCCTCTCAACAGTATCCCAATGAACAACTAGATTGCTAACATTCTATATTTATTACAAAAGTGTGGAATGCCTGACGTCATCTTGATGTAATCAAAACTGTAATGCCTAGAGCATTTCCTTTAGAAATTACATATATGAGAGGGTCTTATTTGCATCAAAATTATGGTTAGTGCTCTAAAAAACTAAAATGAGGACATATTTTCTGAGTTTTCAAATAGCGGCAAAGAACTTTTAAAATATTTGTAATCTTGTTTTTTTTATCCAGTTGACCACTTGATTAAATGTTGCATCCAAGGGGAGAGGGTGTGGTGTTACTTCCAGAGCTGCAGACTTTGCAACTGGGGAACCAGGTTGGAGTTTCTGCTTCAGCTCAACATTCTGTGATTCTGGTCAAATCACTTAATCTCCCCATGTCTACAACCAAAATGAATTTGATCATGTGTGATGTAACCAATGTTCAAGTAAAGCACTCCAATACCTGACAAGTCTGCACTATATAAAACTGCAAATACACAAAAAATAAGTGTTTTGCACACTTCTGTCATTGGGCTACATTTGGGCTACATCTGGGTGATATTTGGGCTACATTTGGGCTCTTTTGTCTCTGGTGGCCATTTTAGGATATTTATTTGTTATGAAGTTTCCTAATTTCCTCATTTACTGCAGTCTCCTCAGTAGGAAATGCTTTCAGTTTTTTACTTTGATTCCATCAAGAAGGTATTCAGATATGTCACACATTTGCCATAAATTCTGAATGTTAGCACTCTAGTTGCTCATTAGATCACTGTAGTAAAGCTACTGCTCACCACGGAAGTCTGCTGCTAGTATTAGAAGTGCATGTTTCAGTCTGCATATCAGAATTTTTTTATGAAATAGAAGAGGATTTGAGAAGTCACTCAAAATGTGCCCTAATTTTTCTTTCTTCAGCACTAATCATAATTTCTATGGCAAAATGAACCCCCTCATTGTGTTCCTTTTTAAATTAAATGTTTTAAGTGTTACCAGTTTATTCCAATCAAGATGGCTTCAGGTGTGCCATACTTTTGTCATAAGTAAGACAGTAAGCGCTCTAGTTGTTCTTAAGAACACTCTGGGACATTCTGTCATTGGGCTATACTTGGGCTACATCTGGGTGATATTTGGGCTACATTTGGGCTCTTTTCTCTCTGGTGGCCATCTTGGGAGATTTATTTGTTATGAAGTTTCCTAATTTCCTCATTTACTGCAGTCTCCTCAGTAGGAAATACTTTCAGTTTTTTACTTTGATTCCATCAAGAAGGCATTCAGATGTGTCACACATTTTCCATAAATTCTGAATGTTAGCACTCTAGTTGGTCATTAGATCACTGTAGTAAAGCTACTGCTCACCAGGCAAGTCTGCCGCTGGTATTCAAAGTGCATGTTTCAGTCTGCATGTCAGAATGTTTTTATGAAATAAAAGAGGATTTCAGAAGTCAAAATGTGCCCTAGTTTTTCTTTCTGCAGCACTAATCATAATTTATATGGCAAAATGAACCCCCTCATGTTGTTCCTTTTTAAATTAAATGTTTTAAGTGTTACCACTTTATTCCAATCAAGATGGCTTCAGGTGTACCATACTTTTGTCATAAGTAAGACTGTTAGCGCGCTAGTTGTTCTTTAGAGCACTCTGGGAAGCTGCAATAGAACACAAAGGAATCAACTGACAGTTTCTGCCCTTGTTGGATGTACATGTTTTACTGAGAATGTCAGACTTCATTCTTACATGACTGAGAAAGATAATGTGAATGTACAGAAAATATGCTCTCAGTTTAGCTTATAGATCACCTTCCAAACCTCTGTGGGAAAAGTATGAGAAAATAGTTTTCTCTCAAACATGGTCCGTGATATCACAGCAGAAGGCTTTATCACATGGTAAAATCACCTTAGAACACACCACAATTCCTAAAATTAGTATGGTACCATCAACAAATGATTTATAATGTAACTAAAGTCTTAAAACCTTCTATTAACTGCAATGCTTTTTAATGAGGTGCTATCATGTATATTGGTCCCAAGATGGCTGCCAACACTTCTTGGATGAAGTACTGACAGCCAATCAGATCTCACGATGAGATGTGTGGTTAGGCTCCGCCCAGATATGTATGTGATTTTACTTTTGATTTTCTCAGGAACTACTGAACAGATTGACACCATATATGCAAAAGGCACATGCCTGACCTGAGGTCTACCTCTTTGCCAAATTTCAAGTAATTCTGTTCAGCCGTTCGGGCTGTACCTTGGACTAAAGGTCCCTATGGAAAATTGCATGGGGAAAACGTGTTTTGGGACCCCCCTTTTTTCTCAGCCCCCGCTTGATGAATCCCCCCGAGACTTTCAGGGTAGGAGCGGAGCGGAGCGCCCCATCTATTTTGAAAATTTCGCGAGGATTCGTCCACCGGCGCCAAAGTTATTCCAAATAGAATGTTGCGGATTTCCTATGGAAACACGGTCCTACCTATACCTATCTACTGGCGACCACCAGTAGATAATATATATATATATATCTCAAAACTCCGTTTCAGAATTGAAGAAATGTCCTCAAAAAACGGAAGCAGACCCAAAATGCGGTGAAGGATCCAGATGATTTATTTAAATATAAAAAACACCATCGCCGCCATTACGCGTTTCAGCCCGTCACAGGCCTTGATGCGCATCACAGCGGGTTTACCAATTATATCTGCCTTTGTGAGTCACATGTGAAACAAGTGGTAAAGCATAGAAATAAACAAACAAGCAACATGTTCACTGATAGTCTGTTTTCACATGGCTATACCCAACCTAGTTGTAGTCTCTGTATAAATACATTGTGTTACTAGACTAATGCTATTTACAACTTCATCATTTAAAAGGGGAGTTTGCTTGTAAAAAACAATTACTCGTTATAAAAACGTCTGGTGTATAAATTATTTGAATTATCTCATGACACGCATAATGCAACTTAATATCACCATTGTAATTATTTAACACCCTTTTTGTTTGGGAAAGAAGAGGGAATTTGTTATTCACAATTCATTTTCATATATAAAAGACATGTTGCTCCTTCCGTAATATTGCCCAAATGGGCCATTCTCTTTAGACCCTTGCTGAAATAAAGTGACTGTGCAAAAAAAGTGCAAATATGCATATCTGTAGCTAGAAGTCACATCCGTGACATCATTCGTTAATAAATATACAGTACAATTATTATTAAAAAAGAGAACCCTATGTGCAAAAAGTGTGTATAAAAACTAGCTAAACTTAAATAGTATTACATACAAAACAGGGAAATAGCAGCATGTGTTTGAATCTAGATATAATTGCATAATCCTGCAATTAATATCAGATCAATTGATGACTAGCTTATAAATGGGTAAAAAAGTCCTCACTCAAATTTAATCCTCGAGGACTTTTGCTATCCAGCTCCAAGATGTAATCTGTTTCCAATCTCCTAAATACAGCTTCCCGGTTGCCTCCCCTTCTCATCATTGGAATTGAGTCCACCACCCAGTAACTGAAAGCCTCCAGTTTACTGGTGTGGTGCTCCTTGAAGTGGCGTGCTACCGGGTAAGTCAGGTCATTGTTGGTAATTGCTCGCATGTGCTGGAGTACCCGCTTGTGAACCTGCAGCTTGGTGCTACCAACATACCGCAGGCCACAGGAGCACTCCAGCACATACACCGCAAAATCTGTCCTGCAATTGAGATACTTAGAGATTGGAACTGGCTCTGGGAGAAATGGTGACAAATATGTCCTGCAGTTGACTCCATATCTGCACGCTTTGCATGAGTTGCAGCGAAAGAACCCTTTTCTTGCTGTTAACCAGGATTTAGAATGGCTCAATTCAGGACTACTGTTCACTAACAGATTACTCATTGAGCGTGCTTTCCTAAAAGCAATTTTGGGTTTTTTCGGCAGTTGGCTACCTAACACAGGGTCTGCACGTATTAATGACCAATTGTTGTTGATGATTTTACGCACAGATTTGTGTTGTTCTCTGAATGTCAATATAATGCGTGTATCCTCAGTGGTGCCATCTGTTGGATTGTGTTCAGGGGTTGTTTTCGGTGCCAGTGCCATAGTCCTAGTTATGTTATTAGTTTTCAGCACTGCTCTGGAGAGTATGGATTCAGAATACCCTCTCGCCCTAAAACGATCCCTGCACTCACTCTGTGCTTTAAAGAAATCTGCGTCCATGCTGCAAATGTGTCGCATTCTTAGCATTTCTCCAAAGGGAATGCTATTAATCAAGTGTTGTGGGGGATGACTATATGCATGCAACACCGTATTCCCCGCAGTATCCTTTCTATGGAGTCTGGTTTGTAGTTGGTTGTTTAGAACATATATTTCAACATCTAGAAAGTAAACTGACTGACTGCTGATCTCAAAAGTAAACTGCAAATTCAAATCATTGATATTAATTGAATCTAGAAAGTCACGGGCACTACATTCATCACCTCGCCATATCAGAAAAAGATCGTCAATGAATCTATACCAACAGATAATTCTGGACTCCATGATAATGCGGTATTTGGCCATGAGGACCCACTCCTCCCAGTAACCCATATGCAAACATGCGTAACTGGGAGAAAAGCAAGCCCCCATGGCCACCCCACGTGTCTGCTGGTATACCTGATGTTGGAAAAGGAAGTAATTATTCTCTAAAGACATAGAAATCATAGTGAGTAACATCTTGTTATGAGAATACATCCCCATGGCCCTGCGGTTCAGATAATATTCGCAGGCCCTGACCCCATCCAAGTGTTGAATACTGGTGTATAGGGCCGTAACGTCCATAGAGATGAGTAGCAGATCCTGACTCCATGGAACATTGACCAACTTCCTCAAAAAGTCCCCAGTATCCTGTATGTAGGATGGGAGACTTTTCACTTGCTCTTGTAAGAAGTGGTCAACATATTTTGACACATTCTCCTGCAGGCTACCCCTGGCTGGGATGATCGGTCTGCCAGGGGGCCTGTCCATTCTCTTGTGTATTTTCGGGATGAAATAAATGACTGAAGCGATTGGGTGGTCAACCTTAAGAAGCTTGAATTCATCCATTGTGATCAAACCTGCCGATTTCCAGGCTAACAGTTTGCTGTAGCAGTCCTGACGTGCTGCATTCATCACTTTGAGAGTACTTAATTTGTAGCAGTTGCGATTATTAAGGTAGGCAAGAGCTTCTGCCATGTATTGGTCCCTGGGCCACAGGACCACGTTGCCCCCTTTGTCCGATTGCCGCAATTTGACGTTATTGTTGGTTCTCAATTTCTGCATAAATTGGAAATATTTATTGTCCTGGTTGCTGTATTTCCTCGGTGCCCTAGCTGTCATAGAATACAGGCTTTTCAATTCTGTTGCTACTTTCTCACTGAATGAAACCAGATTGTCCTTCAACATTAGGGGATAAAAAGTGGATTTTGCTCTGAAGGGTGTTCTGGCCATTGATCTATCCAGAGGTGTGCTGCTCACATCTCCCGTAGCCCCTTCTTGCTCATTTTGCAGATGTTGTAGATCCCTTAGCAATTCCACATCGCCCGCAATAAGATTATTGTAATTATTGCCAGCGCCCATATAATATCAAATTCCTGTTATGCCTGGGATCCCCCAAGGAGCAGGTATGGATCACAGCGTGTTCGTCGTAGTTTTTAAGGTGCAGTTTATTGCAGTCAAATTAGCAGCATAATCAGCATTTCATCATTTCAGCATTACGCGTTTCGACAGTGAAACACTGTCTTGATCACATGACATGCTTAGAGCCAATCCGCATTAAGTACTGGTGAAAACAGTGAAAAAAGACTTAAATACACATAGTGTTGGTTATAGAGATTTAAGAAACATTTCTACATTTCCCCATAGAGAAAAATGTTTACCTTCACATTTCGCAATGTGCAAATTCGCAAAATAAAATAAATAAATAAATGAATATATGTGTGAAATAAAGTGCAAGTGCAATAAATCCTACTAAAATTCACCAGTTATTTAAAACAGCATAACTGTTAAAAAAATTATACATTAATATTTAAATTTGAGACGCCTGTAGTCTATTGAGATATTTATGAGCAAGTGCAATATATTGTTTTCTCTCTTTCTCTAGCAAATGCAATGTAGTTTCTAGCTTAGTCCCATGTGGGGTTAATTCATACTTTCCATCACTTTCAAGTTCCCCTATTCAGTAACAAGTGCTAACCTACCGAAAGTATATTGGGGAAGCCCACAGAATCTATGGACCAAATCAAAAGGATACATGAGCATAATGAGTATTAACACAGTCAGAGGGAGAATATCACTTTAAAATCACTCCCAATAAATATTCTCGGCTGTCACCCCGTAAAAAGACCGGTCAAATCAAAGGAAAAAACTGGAGCCTCCAGTTAAGAACCCATGATAAAACCCTGTCTAAAAACCGGAAAAAAGCCAGTCGAATAAAACCAGGAGTATCTAAAAAAGTGATTAAATACATTAACAGTTCAGATAATTCACACATGATGAAGTTATAAAAAATGATGCAGTTCCTCTCCATTGTTTAAACCTTTAGGCACTTTAGTATCGAGAATTAGTATGTAGTATGACTCTAATTGTCTGAGTTTCTTTTCCCTGTTTCCCCCTCTAATTGATTTGGGTACCATATCAATAACGTAGTAGCTAAGTTCTTTTAAGTTGTTGTTGTGCACATGTTTAAAATGTCTAGTTACTGGGTAACTGGGATCCAAATTCACTATAGCTCTCAAATGTTGTAAAATGCGGTTAAAAGCCTGCAATTTAGTACTTCCCACATATCTTAATTTGCAGGTACATTCTAAAACATAAACTGCAAATTCTGTACGACATGTTAGCATTTTGGAAATTTTCATAGGATTTGAATCAAATGCTCCAGTTAACTCGCTTGTGTTTTTACCAAATTTGCAGGCTCTACAGGAGCTACATTTAAAGGAACCCATCCTCTTAGACAGCCAATTAGATGTCTTCATAACCTCTGGACCAGATCTAACTAATGCATCTCTCATAGAGGGAGCCCGTCTAAAGGTAATATTCGGTAGTTCAGGCACCATTTAAGACATAGTAAGATCTGTTTTAATGATAGACCAGTTTTTATAAATGATCTTTCTAAGTTGTTTTTCTTGTTGGCTGTACGCTGTAATGAGTCTTATAGTGTTGTCTGATTCAATCGATTTCTTATCATTACAAGTATTTGCAGTCGTTTCCATGTCAATACTTAAAGTGTTGGCTTTGTTCATTGCTACCATTAGGTCATTCTCTTTGTATCCCCGATCAATGAATCTCTGAAATGCCTCCATTTGGCAATTCTTAAGGTCATAGTCTGTGTTACATATGCGTTTGATCCTCAAGAATTCCCCATAGGGGATACTTTTAATCAGAAGACGAGGATGAGAACTACATGTTTTAAATCATTAAATGTTGCCTTTCTATAACATTCAGCATCTCCTAGATGTTTTTGTGCTTCCTCCATGTAAAGTTCTCGAGGCCACAGGACTATATTGCCCCCTTCGTCGGATTTATTGATTACAAGATCTTCATGTGATTGTAATTTTCTCATCAGTATGGAGTATTGCTTATCCTATGTTTGTTTTTTTGCAATACTGTTTTATTGAGTTGTTTGAGGTCTTCTGTGACACAATCACTGAAAATATCAATTGCATCCTTGGGCATCATAGGTATAAATGATGAAGATGGTCGAAAGGGGGTTGGACTGCTGAGATTACATCGCATGCCCAATTCTAGCAGATCCTCTTGTGTAGACTTAGTTGTACTAGGTTCTTCTTGAGCTAGAGCATGCAGGGAACGGAGTAAAGGAATGTCACAAGCTTGGACCAACTCGTTCATTGCAGTGGTGGATTCAGATATATTGACTTTTTCGGTCGCTTTATTAAGTTCGAAATGTTTCATAAGTTTTAGTTTCCTGATGAATTTGAAAACATCTACTCGTGTTTGCGGATATTTGAAGTTATTGACTGGACAGAAAGATAAACCAAGTAATAAAAGCTGGAGTTCTGCAACAGTTAATTCAATGTTGGATAGATCGATCACCGTGTTGTCTGGGGCTACTTCTTCACTTCCTGTTATTACCATTTCTTGCCCCTGCCCCCTCTGCCTCTTCCTCTGCCTCTGGATTTTTCTCCTTTGTTTTCTCGTGATATTGTTTTTTCAACGTGTGTCTTCGCTGGATCGTGTGAGCGCAGAGTGTGGCGGCGATCATCTATGAGAAACCCCAACTCCTCTGATGGGGTATAATCTGTAGGTAGTTTGGTCAGATGGTTATTCGAGACACTGTCATCCGATTCATAACTGCTGCTTACAGAGCTTATATCTGAACTCAGCGGGTCAATGCTGTCTTGTATATATATATATATATATATATATTACCTACTGGCACTTGCCAGTAGGTAGTTATAGTTAGGACCTATTTTCCATAGGAAATCTGCAACATTCTATTTGGAATAACGTTGGCGCCGATTGACGAATCTTCGTGAAATTTTCAAAACTTTTGGCCAGCTCCGGTCCGCTCCTATCCTGAAAATTACACAGTGATTCGAGAAAAAAGGGGGGTCCCAAAATGCATTTTCCCCATGCATTTTCCCATAGGACCTGTTGACGCAGCTACAGCCCGAACTGCTGAACAGAATTACACCAAATTTCGCAAAGAGGTAGTCCTCAGTTCAGACTCGTACCTTTTGCTTAAATGGTGTAAATCCGTTCAGTAGTTCGTGAGAAAATAAGAGTTAAAAAGATAGATATATCTGGGCGGAGCCTAACCACACATCTCATCGTGAGATCTGATTGGCTGTCAATACTTCATCCAAGAAGTGTTGGCAGCCATCTTGGGACCAATATACATGATAGCACCTCATTAAAAAGCATTGCTGTTAATAGAAGATTTTAAGACTTTAGTTACATTATAAATCATTTGTTGATGGTACCATACTCATTTTAGGAATTGGGGTGTGTTCTAAGGTGATTTTAACATGTGAAAAAGCCTTCTGCTGTGATATCATGAATCATGTTTGAGAGAAAACTATTTTCTCATGCTTTTCCCACTGAGGTTTGGAAGGTGATCCATAAGCTAAACTGAGAGCATATTTTTTGTAAATTCACATTATCTTTCTCAGTCATGTGAGAATGAAGTCTGACATTCTCAGTAAAACATGTACATCCAACAAGGGCAGAGACTGTCAGTTGAATCCTTTGTGTTCTACTGAAGCTTCCCAGAGTGTTCTACTAGAGCGCTAACAGTCCTACTTATGACAAACGAAACGTATTGCACACCTGAAGCCATCTTGATTGGAATAAAGTGGTAACACTTAAAACATTTAATTTACAAAGGAAGAAAATGAGGGGGTTCATTTTGCCATAGAAATTATTATTAGTGCTGCAGAAAGAAAAATTAGGGCACATTTTGACTTCTCAAATCCTCTTCTATTTCAGAAAAAAATTCTGACATGCAGACTGAAACATGCACTTTGAATACCAGCAGCAGACTTCCCTGGTGAGCAGTAGCTTTACTACAGTGATCTAATGAGCAACTAGAGTGCTAACATTCAGAATTTATGGCAAATGTGTGACACATCTGAATGCCTTCTTGATGGAACCAAAGTAAAGAACTGAAAGTATTTCCTACTGAGGAGACTGCAGTAAATGAGGAAATTAGGAAACTTCATAACAAATAAATCTCCCAAGATGGCCACCAGGGACAAAAGAGCCCAAATGTAGCCCAAATATCACCCAGATGTAGCCCAAGTATAGCCCAATGACAGAATGTCCCAGAGTGTTCTTAAGAACAACTAGAGGGCTTACTGTCTTACTTATGACAAAAGTATGGCACACCTGAAGCCATCTTGATTGGAATAAACTGGTAACACTTAAAGCATTTAATTTAAAAAGGAACACAATGAGGGGGTTCATTTTGCCATAGAAATTATGAATAGTGCTGAAGAAAGAAAAATTAGGGCACATTTTGAGTGACTTCTCAAATCCTCTTCTCTTTCATTAAAAAATTCTGACATGCAGACTGAAACATGCACTTTAATACCACGAGCAGGAGCTTTACTACAGTGATCTAATGAGAAACTAGAGTGCTAACATTCAGAATTTATGGCAAATGTGTGACATATCTGAATACCTTCTTGATGGAATCAAAGTAAAAAACTGAAAGCATTTCCTACTGAGGAGACTGCAGTAAATGAGGAAATTAGGAAACTTCATAACAAATAAATCTCCCAAGATGGCCACCAGAGACAAAAGAGCCCAAATGCAGCACAAATATCACCCAGATGTAGCCCACATGTAGCCCAATGACAGAAGTGTGCAAAACACTTATTTTTTTGTGTATTTGCAGGTTTATATAGTGCAGACTTGTCAGGTGTGGAGTGCTTTACATGAGCATTGGTTACATCACACAAGATAAAATTCATTTTGGTTGTAGACATGGGGAGATTAAGTGATTTTACCAGAATAACAGAATGTTGAACTGAAGCAGAAACTCCAATCTGGTTCATCAGTTGCAAAGTCTGCAGCTCTGGAAGAAACACCACATCCTCTTCCCTAGGTGCAACATTTAATCAAGTGGTCAACTGGATAAAAAACCATAAAGATGACAAATAATTTAAAAGTTCTTTGTCGCTATTTGAAAACTCAGAAAATATGTCCTCATTTTAGTTTTTTAGGGCACTAACCATAATTTTGATGCAAATAAGACCCTCTCATATATGTAATTTCTAAAGGAAATGCTCTAGGTATTACAGTTTTGATTACATCAAGATGACGTCAGGCGTTCCACACTTTTGTAATAAATATAGAATGTTAGCAATCTAGTTGTTCATTGGGAAACTGTTGAGAGGCAGAGGCCAGGGGCACAGACTCTAAAAATTGAAGGCAGGTAGGAGAGTGCAGAGGCAACAATTTGACCACACTGGGCAGGCAGGAAGGGCAGTGGCAGCACAACAGCCTGTGGAGGGCAGGGGAAAGGGGGGCAGGGGCAACAGACCAACAATACAGGACTGGCAAGAGAGGCTGTGGCAATATAATAGACCATTGTGGGCAGAAGGAAGAGGCAGTGGTAGTACAACCATACATGCCAACAGACCAGTTTCAGCCAGGAAACGTCCAATGTTTTTCTGTCTCCTGTCTACAATCTCCTCTTTTTCAATGTAACTCAAAGGGGAAAATCAATACCCCAGTTTTTTTCCAAAATCTCCCTCTTACCAAGTTCAAAATGTTCACAAGTATGGTACATTGGATCATGGTAGGCAGGAGGAATTGGGGTAGGGACATGGATAACAGAGGACAGGAGAGACATAGAGAGGTGCACCAAACTGACCCTACAGGGCAGGCATCAGGGTTTGCAGCAGCACAATACACCACACAGGGCATGCGGGATGGGAGTGCAGCACAACAATCCATAGAAAGCAATAGGGAGGGGACAGGACCATGCACATGGACAACAGAGAAAAGAGGGGAAAGAGGCAATGGTAGCTAGCTGACCATAATGGACAGACAGGAGAGAAAGCTGCAGCATAACAGACCATAAAGGGCAGGAGGGACGGATCAGGGGCATTACAATGGAAGAGACAAGCCAGGAGGGAGGGAATAGGGGTCTGCACATGGAAATAGAGGGCTGGGGGCAAGGGGGCAGGGCAGGAGCATCAAGATGACCATGGAGGTCAGGCAGGATGGGCACTAGAAACAAGACACACTATGGAGAGCAACCGTGAGACTATGATGGCATACACATAGACCATGGAGGGAAGGTGGGAGGGGGTCAGGGGCAGCTAGCTGATCACACAGGGAAGGTGGGAGGGGTCATGGCAGCACAGAAGACCATGCATGGCAAGTGGGAGGGTTAGTGGCAGCACAATGGCTATGATGGGCAAGAAGGAGGGTGCAGGGGCATGCACAAAGGACCATGGAGGATAGAAGGGAGGGTCAGGACCTGGGCACAGACAAGAGAGTTCAGGGGAAGGGGCCTCACAACAGACCGCGCGGGGCAGGCAGGAGGAGCAGTTGCATCACAACAGACCAGGGAGGGCAGAAGGGTGAGGCAGTAAAATGGACCATGGAGGACAGGAGGAAGGGGATAGGGGCATGGCATGTGGACAGGCAGGGTGGAGGTGGCAGGGACAGGTTACAGTCATCTGACAATGCTAGGCAGGTGGGAGGGGAGTGGCAGCTCAACAGAACACTCGGAGTAGATAGGAGTGGCAGGTCCATGGAACATGGTGGGCAAAAAGGATGGAGCAGGGGCATGGACAAAGACATCGGAGGGCAGGGGGAAGGAGAATAGGGGCAGCAAGCTAAGCACAGAGATTAAGCAGGAGGTCAATGATGGGCCATAGAATTGGGCAATGGAGGGCAGGAGGAGTGGACTGGTACATCATGCTAAATGGAGGGCAGTGGCAGCACATCAGACCATGCATGGCGGGAGGGAGGAGGCTAGTCCATGGATTCAGACAACAGAGGATAGGAAGGAGGTGGATGGGGCAGCAAGCTAACTGTTCAGAGAAGGTGGTATTAGGAACTTTATTGTTTTTAAAATGTGTGTCTGTGCGAACTACTTAAAATATGAACAAGTATGCAGCATAATCTCACTTTTATTCAGGAAGAAGAGGACGTTTGTGACTGTGACTCCGGGCTCACATGGCAGAAACACCCCCTGACCCTCCACCCCCATCGAAAAATGTAATGCCCGTGAAAAGGGTAGGTGGACGCAGTGTTATATAGAACATAGTCCTGAGAGCACGATTTAAAATGAAAACTATATATAGTATATGGTATAAACTATGCACCAAAAAGTGTGATATAAGATGAACCAGGGCCTGAAATATAATATGCAATACATTGTGCGCAAAGACAGATTCATTGGAGAGCGCGAGATAGCACAGGCACTAGCGCGTGCTATGTGTGATATGCGCCTTGGAGTGTAATATGCACAGGGCAGTGAGTGTAACCGAACCAGTCTCTAAAGTTGTAATATAAAATATGTGCTGGGGAGTGTAACGTTGCATATGCACTGTGACAAAGATATGGATCCCAGATTGTAATATGTTTGGCATAGCGCTGTGCGTTATAACATAGGCATCGAGGAAGGCACATTAGATGGGGCAATATAACCTGTGCGAAGGCAAGTGTGGCATGACATATTCACGGGGTGGTGTTACAGTGCACATGGGCTAGAGAGTGTCATATCATATGCACTAGCTGGTGGAATACAACACAGAGGTGTGTGGCACTCGGCGGGCACTGGTGGGTGTAACACAGCATTGGGCTCAGCCAGGAGCACGCTGTGACTCTCAAGTGAGGTTCGTCTCCTTTCCAGAGAATAAAATAAAAAGTATTACACATCCGGTGGTGGATGTGTGTTTTATTAACTGTGAGGGGGGTTTCTTGCATAGTTTGGTCGTTTTTTTGTCGAATCCCCTTTGAATGGCTTGATGTGTGTGTGTATTAAATGTGCCCGTCAATAGCTACCCATGTTTGTATAAATAAACGACAAGGGTGTCTACTTGGAGAGTACCCACCGGCGGGGGCGCCGGGATTTGGCACGGTAGGGCGTCAGACACGTCAGAGTTTCATTAGCGGTGTAAATACATTCCACGTGGATTAATTGTATGCATAGTCGCCTTTTAATGAATATCACGCAAATCGTCATGGTGATAGGTACATACGGTTTGTCCAGCATTTCCTAGGTGATTCTATAAATATATATTTTTTAAAAATAATAAAAAACAAAGGCCGGCCCCAGGGGATGGGGTCCCCGGGGCCATAAGTGGCCTGAGGAGGGGGGCAACGCAGCCCCCCTCCTAAAGAATTACACAAAAAAAAGGCCATGACCCGGGGGTTGGGGTCCCCGGGGCCGATTAAGGCCTTGGGAGGGCCAAATTAATTTTTTTCAACAAAAAAAATTAGGGTGCTGGCCCTGGGGGATGGGGTCCCCAGGTCCAATAAATTAGAAAAAGAAGGGGGGCCACACAGCCCTCCTTCTTAAAAAAATAAAATAAACAAAAGACCGGCATTGCACCGGAGGCCACGCCCCCTCCTTGCAGCACTCTGCAAACGCGCCCCCCGGGCCAGTTGTAAGTTGGGGAATTAATTCCCCTTCAATACTGAGGGTCCTTGAGGGCCAACTAGCCCAACGGGTATCTCCAGTATGCGCCAGGGAGCTGCGTTGCAGACAGGTGTTCTGAGGCCACGCCCATTTTTACACCTCTATGCAACGCAGCTCTGTGGCGCTTACTGGAGGTACCTAGTGGGCTAGTTTGACCCTAGGGACCCTTGGGATTCAAGGGGACTTAATCTCTCAACTTAGAACGGCCACAGGGCGCTTTTACACAGTGGTGAAGGGAGGGGACGGGGCATGAGGTGACGTGTGCAAACACGCCCTGTGGCGCATTTTAAGTTGGGGAAATAATTCCCTTTCAATCCTGAGGGACCCTGGGGGCCAACTAGCCCACTAGGTGCTTCCAATAAGCGCCACTGCTCTGTGTTGCAGAGAGGTGGTGCAGGCCGTGCCCCTTTTTACACCTCTCTGCAATGGCGCTTACTGGACGTACCTAGTGGGCTAGTTTGACCCTAGGGACCCTTGGGATTCAAGGGGACTTAATCTCCCAACTTAAAAAACGGCCACAGGGCGTGTTTACACAGTGGGGAAGGGAGGGGACTGGGCCTGAGGTGACGTGTGCAAACACACCCTATGGCGCGTTTTAAGTTGTGGAATTGATTCCCCTTAAATCCTGAGGGCACCTGGGGGCTAACTAGCCCACCAGGTGCTTCCAGTAAGCGCCACTGAGCTGCGTTGCAGAGAGGTGGTCCAGGCCGTGCCACTTTTTACATCTCTCTGCAACGCAGCTCTGTGGCGCTTACTGGAGGTACCTAGTGGTCTAGTTGGACCCTAGGGACCCTCAGGATTTAAGGGGACTTAATCTCCCAACTTAAAACGGCGACAGGGCGTGTTTACACAGTGGGGAAGGGAGGGGACGGGGCCTGAGGTGACGTGTGCAAACACGCCCTGTGGCACGTTTTAAGAGGTAGTTTTAATCCCCTGCCCTATTATATACTAGGGGCTTACAGAGGAGGTCATGCTAATCACAGGGGGACCCCAACGCATAGTGTTCCCTAGTGTATGTAGGTGTTTTCACTGTATTCTGAGTGTCTTTTAACATAGCACTGGCTCTAGGACTGGTTAGTCAGACTCAGTTACCACCAGTATCTGTCTGAAAAAGTTGAGGGTACAGGATGATTTTGCAACAAGGCTTCTTTCTGCTCTTCTGTTTGTTCTTTTTGCACGTTATCCTTCTGCCTGCACTTTTCTTCGTCTTTGAGGACTTCTGTTGCTTCTTTCTGCATTTCTTTTTTTTTCTTTCTGTGTGTTTTTTCTTCTTTCTTCACATGTCCTATCTCTGTAGGCATGGTTAGAAATAAGCATTTAAAAAACCTTTGAAATTCACTGAAAAAACCATAGGTTTCAGGTTATAGTTAGCTGGAATTTTCACTCGTACAAAACCATTGAAATTCCCCTGTTATAGTTAGTTCAGCTAACTATAACTCGCGTGCCCGCAATGCACTGCTGATGACGTCACATATTACATCACTCATGACATGGTCAGTGACATCACTCATGACATCACTGATGACATCTCAAATGACATCACTGATGACATCATCCTTGTGATAGAGTGACAGACTTCCTCTCCCCCTAATATAACCTTTAATACACACATTCAAAAATAGAAACTAACATTTTCAAAACAATGGACATACCAATACCAGTTACAACAACCTATTCAGTAATTCTAAGATCCATATACACATCCACTCATTCACCAACAGTCCTATACAATCACTCATACATGTACTCACTCATCATATGTACTCATACACCTATACATCCTGTTACACAACGCCACTCATCCATAGAGTTACTCACACACATAGTCACTCATGCTAATAAAGAATCAAACATCCATTTACTTGCATATACAGTTATACACACACCACCACACCTACTTCTACAGAAACTTACACATACTTAGTCTTTTAAACAATCACTTATAGAAACACAGACTTATTCATACAGGAACTCTTTCAATCTCTCACTCTCACATATACTCACTTATATACACCCATAGTCACATATACTAGTTTAAAACATATGTAGTTACTCATAAAGACACTATAGAGACAGTCATTCACTCACTAACGCACCCATGCACACACTTATCCACCCATACAGTCCTGCACACATGCTGTCTTCAACACATACAAACAGTGAGTCACTCATTCATGCACCTATGCACTACGTAATACCCCCCACTGAACCATACAGACACTCATACTGATACTCAAAAAACCAACCAATAACCTATATAGACACTCATGTAGCTACTCACCAACCCATGCAGCCACTTATACACAAAGTGAGAGACTGCTACAGATATTTACATATTTAAACATTACTTACTAAGTCATGTATTCACTAAGATACACTTAATCAGTCAGTTATACAATCAATTTTTCAAAAACAAATCATCCATTTAGACACTTATATACCCATTTATTCTTCCATCGACCTTGAGATATACATATATAAAACATATGTAATCTTCAGAAAAACACACATTCACTGGATGTTGTCGTCAGTGATGTCATCAGTGATGTCATTTGAGATGTCATGAGTGATGTCACTGACCATGTCATCAGCAGTGCATTGCGGGCGTGTGAGTTATAGTTAGCTGAACTAACTATAACAGGGGAATTTCAATGGTTTTGCACGAGTGAAAAGTCCAGCTAACTATAACCTGAAACCTATGGTTTTTTCATATATATAAAACCTACTGGCGGTCGCCAGTAGGTAGTTATAGCTAGAACCTAGTTTCCATAGGAAAAGCATTTTTTGATTTGCTAATAACTTTGGCGTCATTTGACGAATCTTCACTAAATTCTCAAAAAAAAAAGTCTATCCAGGTCAGCTCCTATCCTAAAAGTTTGGGGGTGATTCGTCAAGTGGGGTCTGAGAAAAAAGGGGGGTCCCAAAACGCATTTTCCCTATGTTAATTTTCATAGGAAATTTTGAGACAGGCTACAGCCCGAACTGCTGAACGGAATTACCCCAAATTTGGTAAAAAGGTAGTGCTTGGTTAAGAAAGTGACCTTTTGTTTTAAATTGTGTAAATCCGTTCAGTAGTTGCTGAGAAATTCTAAAATAAAAGTTTCGATATCTACGGCCGCAGTGAAGTCGCGACCCCACCCGATCACGAGCTTTATTCTAATTGGCTGTCAACATTCCAAACCAGGAAGTGTTGGCAGCCATCTTGTGACTCGGTAGAACCGAGTCACAAGAAAACAGAGGATGAAGCAGGAAAAACAAGAAAAGGGGGCAGGGTATAAACACCCTGACCACCTAGGCCTGCTCAGGGGGTCCCAGAAGGACCGCCGACATTTTTAAAAAAATGAAGCACGGGCTCCCGCGCTTCATTTAAATCAGGCCCCCGGGTGGGCCTGGTCCTAACACAAACAGCTTTGTTCGACAACGTAAGTAAAGGGACATTTTCGTATATACAGTATGATGACCCATATCTTATTTATCACGTTTACAAAATGCTCTACTAACATTATTTAGAAAAGGAGGCATAGGTATATCCTATCGATTCGAAAGCAAGAAGTCCTGCTTTCATTTTTGCCCAGAGAGGAATGAACTTGTTGTTCCGTTTTTACACAAAGTATGTCACCACAACACCACAAGGAAAGATTGTGCAAAATATACACCAGTGAGGCAGGATAAGTAATAAATACCGGGGCGCTGTGAGAATAAGTTACGTCTGGTCGAGCGTGGGTGTGACTCTAGAGTCTGGTTTGGGGTGGGGGGTTGCGCTGCATGCTTGTGCACTTGTTGTGTCTTGTTCCTGGAGAAGGCGCGGACTGACTAGGACGCGCCGCCATTATGGCGGTCACACCAGTCCACGGCCTCTCAAAAGGGGGGGGAGGCCGTGTCAGCGAGTGACGCGGCACTCCTCCCCCCCGCAGTAGCCAATCAATAGTGAGGCTATTTCTGCACCGGAAGCACTCCAGTGCTTCCGGCGCAGAACGTCACGCTAACGTCCAGGATGACCGGTCTCAGCCGGTCGGCCTGGCCATCCGCTTTAAAAGGAGGTGGTGGGGAGCAGAACAGTCTCTTGTTCTTGCTCCCCACAGATAGGGTCCCCAGGCCGGCTGCGGGCCCACAACGTTCTTTCTTTTGTTTTTCTGTAGGCAAGGAGGCTCGTCGCTGGACCACGTCATTAGAAGCTGAGGCGGAGAGTCAAGGAGGATCGTCGCTGGACCGCGTCGTTTGGACCGCGTCGTGTGGATCCTGGGGCGGAGAGCGTGCATAGAACATTGAAAGCGGAGCTGCGGGTGGTGGCGAGAGTGGCCCACGCGTCTATTCGCATCATCGGTCTGGAGCCAGCATCGTCGGCGGTATATGCAGCGAGTGAAGCCCCGTCGGGAAGGTCTGAAGCGCGGTAGGCGCTTCGGCAGAAATCGCGGTGTTAGCGCTAGTGAATTTTGTTAAAGCGCTAGGGGAATATATGTGGGATATCGCCTTTTGACTAGCGGGGGGTTTCTGATGGCAGCGCTGCGCGAGGTCTGACGGAGGCACTGTGGCTCTTACCCTCAAGGTTACAGGTTCAATTCCCGTTGATTGTGTTCTGTTAGATCACTTTTTTGGGACTCCAGCATGCATGCATAGCTGAGCAGGGATTGCAAGCTTGGCTGAGCAGAGACTGTCTGAAGGAAATTTAGGTGAATGCGGACAGGTTGAGGTCGGGGAGGTTTGTGGATTGAATGTTACAGGCTCACTTCCCATATTTTCGCTGCCAGAATAGTTAAGGTCTCAGACTCAATACTCTCAAGGCTGCATGTGCAGTCCTCAATGATCTGATCAGGTAGACTGCAAAAAAGGGTGTGGCAAAGCAGGGACAATACTACCACAGTGCCTTAAAAAATCTGGGAGTGTTACGTAGGCGCACAACCAGCTGCAAGGAGGAGGGTTGCTGTATCTGTGCATTGCTGCTGTGTAGTCACACTAAAAGTATTTACGTTGTGCTTTTGAGGGCCCAGTTATAAATGGGGGGTGCTAGACACTTGGTCTTTCCTTTCAGTTCCAGGTCACTGTTACTCAGTTTGTACGGTGGGCTGTAGGGTTTGTCTGCAAACTAGCTAGGTCTCCGCGCAGCGCAATTGGCTAATTTGTGTTTCCACAGCTCCAGCATTTTCGTGAGAACAAGACGGTACCAAGGTCCAAAGAAGTCGCTGGTGGTGATTTGGGGGAACACGTTTGGGCGGCACCGGTTAGCCAGCATCTCATCGCTACAGAGGGTTCGAGCGGGTGGCTAACCTGAGCTTACTGGAGTAGCCAATAAGTCGTGGCTCTGGTTGCGTGGGTGCAAAGGTTGGCTGGTGGCTGCTGCTTCCACAGGTAAGAGGTGACACAGTCACCTGCTGGAGGTTTACGGTTACGCAAACAGGCAGGTCCCAGTTAAGTGGTTTACATGGCCCCCCAGTCCGGCGGCACGAAAAGCGATCGCGCACGGACGTCCTCCTGGAGGCCTTAATGCAGCAGATCCAGGTCATGGATCAGACGCTCAACAGGTTACAGGATAAGGTTGAGGGTCCCGAGGTCCCTGAGGGGAGGGGTAGGCGGCCTACTGTACCACCGAAACCCTACTCCCCGCCACCGCCAAAGAGTATAGGCGCAAGCCAGGTGGAAAAGGGGCAGCGGTCCCACCAAGGCGTGAGCCCACACCCACGACTAGCCCTCAGGGGGATGGGGCGCTGGTGACCCAGTCCCACCCGTGGACATGCCGGGCCCCATGGGCAATGGGGCACCAGGGGACACTGTGCCAGCGGGCCCCATGGGAGAACCCACAAATCCCCCAGTAGAGGGGGCGGGCGGAAACACACCCAGCTGAACCAGACATAGCCGCCAATTTAGCGATAGTTCTCCCCTGGCTGGAAATGGTAGGGAACTGGTCGCACGCCGCAGGGGCGACAACTGGGGGGATGCCATCGAAAGGGCTAAAAAATTGATGGCAGAACTGGGAAAGGGAAAGCCAGGCGAGGTGCCGGCAATACCGGCGGGGGGCGTAGTACCCGTTGCCCCAGCACCAGCTCCCGGTGGCGAAGTGCTGGCAGTACCGGCAGGGGGGGGCAGCACCCGTTCCCACAGCACCAGCCCCCAGTGGCGAAGGTGGCCGGGAGATTAACAGCGACCCGAAGAATACAGACGCAGGCAAGATGGCTGATGCAGCAGCACCAGCAGGTACAAGGGCAACATTACCTCCACTAGGTCTGGGGGAGCTGCGCTCCTGGAGGGAACAGTTGGGGCGGCATCTGTCAAAGGAGACTAAAGAAAGGATCTGGAGAGGGGAGCACATTAGCATGTTTTCCCTCTTGATTGATGAGGCAGACAGGGAAGAGGCAAAGAGGAACAAGGAATGGACACACTACAAGGAATGGTCCAATATAGTCATGAAATACAGAGTTGAGGAGAATTTGGCCAATTGGATACAGGGTTTCACTATATTCATGGCCGGCATGTTAGAGCGTTTCCCAGAGGTGGGGTCTGAAATGGCGTGTTATCAGAACAGGATCACAGTGGCCCATGCCACACAGAGTGGGGATGGGTGGAAGGAGTATGACAAGGAATTTAGAAGGGCAAAGGTGCAGGATCCTATCCTAAGATGGAGCCAGACGGACATGTTTATTCATCTGAGGCATTTGGTGCAGGGCACAGGTGAGAGTGGGCGGGGCCAGGTACCTGATACAGTGCGGTCTCAGCCCTTTAAGGCAGGCCCCGCCGGTAACACTGGGGGGGGGGGGTTCACGGGAAAGCCAGGGAACATTGGGAAGAGAGGCGTCTGTTTTGACTTCAACAAACGGACCTGCAGTAGAGCACCGGGCATATGTAGGTTCAAACATTCCTGTGGTTACTGTGGTAATGCGTCCCACCCAGAGTCCAAGTGTCACAAGACGTCCAGAGACAGAGGGGGAAAAAAGCAAGAATAGCAACCTGCTACTAGGAAAGGCTGTTTCTCCTATTAACATTAGCACTATGATACCTTGGTTAGAGTCTTACACTTGCCCAGAGGCAGCTAGGACGATCAGGGAGGGTTTTGTAGAAGGTTTCAGGATACCAGCACTGGGTTACAGGGGGGTGGCGCATTGCCGGAACCAGCTGTCAGTGAGGTCCAATGTAGGCATAGCAGCAGCAAAAGTCCTTAAGGAGGTAAGCCTGGATAGGGTAGCCGGGCCTTTTGATGAAGTCCCAATGAAGGATTTTTTGTGTTCACCCTTGGGGTAGTACCTAAGAAAGTGCCAGGCGAATACAGGCTGATTCACAATCTTTCTGCACCCAGGGGGGGTTCAGTGAACGATGCCATCTCGGACACACTTTGTACCGTGAAATATGCATCCTTCGACACAGCGGTAGACATGCTTAGGTCTTTGGGTCAAGTGGCTTTGCTGGCTAAAGCTGACATTGAGTCGGCATTTATATTGCTACCAGTGCACCCCGTGGATTTTCACTTACTAGGTTTCCAGTTCCAGGGAAAGTACTATGTCGACAAATGCATGCCAATGGGTTGCTCAGTGTCCTGCGCCTATTTTGAGAAGTTTAGCTCGTTCTTAGAATAGGCATTCAGACGGGGGTCAGGGCATCGCTGGGTGCTGCACTACCTGGACGATTTCCTGTTTTTGGGAGCGCCTCAATCTAGGGAGTGCGAGTCAGCATTGTCAAAATTCTGTGCATTAATGCAGGAGTTCAGTGTGCCTTTGGCGCCCGGCAAAACGGTGGGCCCTAACACAACAATCGAATTCATGGGGATTGAATTAGATTCTGTCCAAGGGGTCTCGCGGTTACCCGCTGACAAAGTTAGGGATTTCGGGACGGCGCTGCAGCACTGCCTCAGGAAACAGAAGGTTACGTTGCACCAGCTACAGCAGGTGGTGGGGCAATTGAATTTCGCGCTACGCATAATCCAAATGGCGCGCCCCTTTTCTCGCTCTATCGCGCATGCAAGGTCAGGTCTCAGGGAGAAGCATCATCACACCAGGCTGTCTGCAGAGGTCAGGCAAGACATGATGATCTGGAAGACATTTTTGCAGGATATTAATGGGAGAGTGGTGTGGCCCAGCCCACCGAAATCCAGCCCGGAGTTGGGCCTCATGACTGACGCTGCAGGTAGCGAGGGTTTCGGGGCCATCCTGGGGCGCGAATGGGTAGCCCAGCATTGGCCAGATTGGTGGAAGGAAACCGGCATCACCACCAACATAAGTTTCTTAGAGCTGTTTCCAATTCTGGTGACACTGATTGTGTGGGCAGAGGTTTTAAAAAAACAGTCTGTGATATTCTGGACAGACAACATGGCAGCAGTAGACTGCGTAAATAGCCAAACAGCCAAATGTAGCATGATACTGCTGTTAGTGAAGGAGATTGTTTTACAGTGCATGAAATTGAATGTTCTTTTTAAAGCAAAACACGTGCCAGGTATTCTGAACCACGCGGCTGACGCATTGTCTCGTTTTAAAATGCAGGCTTTCAGTCACACATTCCAGAGGCAGCAGCGCACCCATTACCATTCCCAGAACATCTGTGGCAGCTTGGTGCCCCAGGGTATCGAACCTCGTGCAGCAAGCCTAGCACCCAGAACCAGGAGTGCCTACGAAGGGGCGTTTGGGTCTTTTTGCTTGTTCTTGGGGGAACAGTGGGAGCACAAATGGCAGGATCATGACTCAGTAGTTGACTACCTGGTATACATGAGAGAGCAGGGGCGCACAGTTGCAGGGGCGAGACAGCATATGTCAGCCATATCATTTTTTGCAAAAATGAAAGGAAAATCGGATCCCACAAGGAATTTCATAGTACGCCAGGCGCTGAAAGGGTGGCACCGCTTGCAGGGAGGGCAACCGGATGTCAGACGACCCATAGGTTTCGAAACACTAGGCAAGCTACTGGGGGCTTTGCAGCAGGTTTGCACTTCCTCAGACGAAGTTATTTTGTTTCAAGCCGCATTCTGCATTGCATTTTACGGTGCTTTGAGGGTGGACGAGTTAGTCACCAGGAATAAGGAAGATTGGCTGGGGGGCCTGCAAATGGGACACGTTAGCATCAAGAAAGATTCAGTACTGATTTCCATCCGGAAATCAAAGACCGATCAGGAAGGTAAGGGTGAGAGCATAGTATTACACAGAGCAGGGAACACACAATGCTGCCCGGTTTACAGGCTTGGGGTTTTCATGGCCCGACGGGCACGCACTCAGGGTGGGCCGCTCCTGATACATGGGGATGGGACACCACTCACAGTATTTCAGTTCAGGAGAGTCATGCTCCTAGCGTTGAAGAGCGCCGGGCTGGACCCAGCCGATTTCGGGACTCATTCATTTAGGATAGGAGCAGCCACCGAGGCAGCAGCAAGAGGGCTGGGGGACGAACGTCTCAAAAGGATCGGTAGGTGGTCCTCTAATTCCTTCAAGAGATATGTGCAGGTGCACATGCTCTAATACAGTGCGGCTGCCCAACTGTTGGGGCATAAAGGGGGGTTTCCTCCCCCTTTTTTCTCCCTGTTACTCAGGGAAAGGGGCTGGGTCAGTGTCGGCTGACAGGCGCTAGATGCCGTTTCATGGAACTTTGTGTGCTGTTATGCCAGCATGGCAAAGCACTTACCCCCCCTCTTGTTTGTTTCATCATCAGTTGCAGTTTCTTCATCCTGTGACTCAGGAGAGGAGTCTAGACTCTTTCGCATTCACAAAACGCAAGAGCAAGCAGTAGTATGACAGGCGCCGAGTTACGAACGAACAGCAAGCATGGTGGCGCAAGTTCACTCTTCGCACCAGGAAAACCAACATGTGTGGATGTTAGGGCACTCGTATGTTCGACGTTTGAAGAATTTCTTTTCAGGAGCCGACAAGACTAGGGCCACTCAGCTAGGGATAAACGTATCTTTTTTTGGTCAGGGTGGTTTGTGCGTTGGTCAATTCAGGGAGCTGGTGAACCGAGCTTTGAAAGCAAGTACGGGACCACCGGCAATCTGGATCCTGCACTTGGGGGGTAACGACTTGGCCCGGTTAGGCAGGAGAGTACTGGTCGAGGATCTCCTCACTGAAGTGGGATGGCTAGCAAAGCAGTGCCCCCAGGTGATGATAGCATGGTCACACATGATCCCCAGGTCACACTGGAGGGGGGGGGGGAGTCAGTGAGAGCGTTAAATTACACGGTAAAGCGGATCAACAACAAATTTGATAAACTGTTCAGGCCCACTAGACTAGGGTCCATAGGGCACAGATACATAAAAGGGGAGCAATTTTTTCATCAGGACGGGGTGCACCTCTCACATAAAGGGAATCAGGCTTTCATGGAGGACATCCTAGCTTGGGTGGAGAGCGTAAGGCGCAGTGCACGACCTTCCTAGGGGGTGACGGGGAGACCAGGTAGTCGGGCAACTACGATGGCCTGTGGCGGTAAGGTCATGATTGGTAAGCATAGTCTTCGGTCCTCAACGGTCAGCACCATATAACTCAAGGGGGTAGTAACAGCCGGTAGGTAGGCTGTCGGGGTGCGGGGGCCGGGGGAGTCATCCTTCCCAGTGGGCCTGGGGCCACCCCCGCACGCGCATGCGCATTAAGGTGCCACTATGCAGATGTCTGCAGCCCCCACGTAATGGAGTGTAAGGCACAGGGCGTAGGGGGGGCCCGGGGGAAAGTATCCATCTGATAAGCTGTAACCCCCTGCGCAACCTTATTAGTATATGGGGACCAGGGGAGCTGCCAGTCATTGACTTTGCCGTAGGCTCTAGAGGGGACACGCAGAAAGTAAATAACAGGTATTGATAGATTTACGGCAGGAGTGTTTTGTGTATTAGACTGTGTTAAGGTTAGCCGTGGAATATCTGACTGTCAAAATGTATCTGTACTTTCTGCGTAAAGTTGCTGTATATAATGTTTTAATTTGTTTTGTTAAATGTTAATAAATATGGCCGGGGGGGTTACTCCCCCCCTAATCCAAAAAGTAAAACTAGCTGTGTGGTCTCACAAGTGTTACACTGAAGGGGAGGGAAATGACCCCAGACACTCTGTTCACACATGCAGAGGCACTCACTACCATACAGAGACCCGATACACTGTTTTACCCACGCAGAGAGGCACTCAGTACTGTACAGAGAATCAAGACACTCGGTACCACACAGGCAGGCAGGGCTCACTCCTGTACAGCAAACCAAAGCACTTCGAACCTGAAATGAAGACAAGGCGCTATACAAAGAATAAAGACACTCAGTCCCACGTAGGTAGGGGGGCAATGCACTCAGTACTATGCAGAAAGCAAAACAACCTAATACTGTAGAGAGAATCGACACACTCAAAACCACACAGACAGGCAGACAGGAAGGCTCTCAGTATTGTACAGACAATCAAGGCACTTTGAACCTGAAAGGAAGACAAGGCGCTATATGAAGAATCGAGACACTCAATACCAGGGAGGCAGGAGGACAAGTCACTCAGTATTATACAGAGATCTGAGAAATCTAGTACTGGAGAGAGAATCAATACACTCAATACCACACGGACAGACAGATAGGCAGGCTCTCAGTATTGTACAGACAAGCACGGCACTTCAAATCTGAAAGGAAGCGAAGGCGCTATATAAAGAATCGATGCAGTAATATGGATGCAGGCAGGCAAGACACTAAGTACTATACAGTCGAAAAACCTAGAACTGTAGAGAGAATCAAGGTGCTCAGCCCCACAGGGACAGTGTGCAGGCAGACTCTAAGCACTGTACAGAGAATCAATGCAGTTCGATCCAGAAAGGAAGACCAGGCGCTATACAAAGAATCGAGACACTCAGACACCATGCATGCAGACAGGCAAGGCACTCAGTACCACACAGAGAGCCGATAAACATTATACTGAAGCGAGAATCAAGAGGCTCCCAGCACCGTACAGAGAACTACGGCACTTCGGCCCAGAAAAGAAGACAAGGCACTTTACAGAGAGTCAAGACACTCAATGCCAAGGAGACAAGTAGGCACGACAGTCAGTACTATACAGAGAGTAGACAAGTTCAGTATCAGGAAGGCAGGTAGGTGGGTAAGACTTTACAAAGAGGCAAACCCTCAGTACTATAAATATTCAAAACACTTTGTTCCAGTCAGGGAGACAAGGCAGACGGTTCTACATAAACAGCCCAGACTTTTAATACTGTAGCGAGAGAGAGACATGACCCTCGGGGTTACAAAAGAAGGTATGACACTCAGAACCACAAAATCAAACCAGACATGCAGTACTGTACCGAAAGGCAAGACACTCAGAACTACGAACGTAAACAGCCTAGTCAGTACCATAATAAGGAACTCTGGACAAGGCAGAAAGAGAAGGCCCATAGTGTTAAGCAAACAGACAACACACCCAGTACTGCAACGTAGAAGTGAAATCAGTATTACATGTGCAAGCCATGCAATATCGTGTAGGCATACAAGGAATCGCGTACTGCAAAGGCAAGCAGTGAGTACACCAGAGGGAGACAACATACTCCATACTACACCGACATGCATAACTCCACGCTCCCGGCTGACAAGGCTCTCAGAACTATAAGGCCCCTGGTACTATAGGGCACACAGACAAGTGGTTTGTTCTATATAGAGAGACAAGTCACCACACTAGGCAGTCTGACAAGACAATGAATAGTAAGGGAAGCAGATGATGCACTCACCAGCTCAAAAACACACACCGAGTACAGAGCAAACAGGCAAACTGTCGATACTACACGGACAATTGGCCGAAGATACTCAGTGGTACTACAGAGGAAGTTACGACACCTAGTACTGCACGAGCCGGCAAGGCACTCAGTACAGGACAGAGCGGCAAATGGCCCGGCGTCAGTACTGCACAGAAAACTCTGACTTCGACATGGTGGCGTACCAAGTGATAATGAGAAGGGTCCGTTAAGACCCACCACACCCTCTCCCATAGGGTGGCCCAGCCACTCCCTAGAAATGCTGCGTCAGACAGCACCATAGAGCGCCACTGCAAGGCATCGCTAACACTCCCTACGGTGGCCACTGTGGAACCGTTCCCTCTCGACGGCTGCCTTGTTCTAATTATTATAAGTATTCGAGATAGCCTTTTTAAGGTTGGCAATCATAGCGCCACGAACACGATTGTCAATAGGCCATGTGTTTTATGCGGCTTATACATATGAAAAACGCCATATATTTTACATTATGAACAATTGATACTGATATAAACAATACAAAGGTAAGACTAATAATAGAGTTACTTTAGAGTTTGTGTGCTGTTTTCAGTTTTTATAGTTTTCAGTCAACTATTTGCGAACTGATAAATACCCCACTAGCTGGCTGTATCCATTTCTATTTCTCCCGTTCTTTCTGTCAGCTTGCCAAATTTGCCTCTTTCCGCCCCTGGGTCCTCCCATTTTCATTTTTAATTCACCCATATTTCTCTTCCTCCCATTAAATCTCCCCTATCCCCCGCCCTCCATATCTGTGTCACTGTTTCTTTCAGCCATACTCACAGACCGAAAGGATTGAGCACAGCCATACAAAGGAATACAGACTTGTGAGAGCACCGTCACTGACCACCACAAACAGCAAAAGAACCGAGAGAGAGAGAGAGAAAGAGAGCGATAGAGAGAGAGCAAGAGTCAGAGATTGAAAGAGAGAGAGAGAGAGAAAGAGAAAGCGAGAGAGAGAAAGAGAGTGAGAGCAAGAAAGACAGAGAGAGAGAGAAAGAGAGAGAGCTTGTGATCCACAGCAGCACACATCACACTACCACGCAAGCATGCCCTCTCTCTCTCACACACACACACACGCACCAAAGGCACGAACGCACACGAAACGGGTAGATATGCAGCTAGATAGAGAGGAAAAGTAAGAAAAAGAGGAAAAAGTAAGAAAAATAGAAAAAATAGAAAACCCGGCAGACATAAAAGTGCACAACCATACATACAGAGGGACAAGTGCACACAGAAACACGAAGGAACCCCTTTCTCACAGACAATAGCCATAGCCATACACACATTGGTTTCTTACCGTCCTTGGGGTTAATCGATAGCATTCTGGAATGATCGGAAACTGTTTGCCATTCGGAATTGCACGCTCTCAGGAAGTCTGAGCTGGAGACCTGCAGTGAACAAAGACATGACACCATAAGGACCAGCCTCCCCGTGAAAGCATGTTTACTTTTCTAGCTCTGTATCCTAACGTGTTTACCCAGTGCTGTGTACCGCCATGGCCCTCACTTCGAACTATCTATCTGCATTCTACTGTGGCACTGCAGCCATTTTTACATCATACCTCACATACAGCCAGGTACCCTGATCATTAATAGGCCGTTCTCCCGGAGGGCAAAGACTGAGCGGCGCGGGTTTTGAGCTGGATTTAAAAGATCTGATTACATTGGCTTGCTTGGGGTTGTAGCTCAAGGGGTCTTCCCCCCTTGCTGCATCTTCTCCTGCTGGTCCAGTCTGTGCAGCAGGTCCTGCAGTTTCTCGATGTAGCTGATGGCGCTGCACAGGATCTCCACTTTAGGCAGCCGCTGGTTGGGATTGGCCACTGTCCGCCTCTTCAGCACCTCAAAGGCCTCGTTAATCTTCTTGAGGCGCCGCCGCTCGCACAGTGGTGCAGGGAGGGGGGCGGGGTCTGATGTGACAACTGTGCAAACGTGCCCATGGTGCGTTTTAAGTTGGGGTATTAAGTCCCCTTGAATCCTGTGGGTCCCTGGGGGCCAATGCACCACAGGGTGTGTATGCACAGTGGTGCAGGGAGGGGGCGGGGCATGATGTGACAAGTGTGCAATGCTAGCTTGCTTCACCTACAATAGGTACAGTTTAGCAGTAGCAGTGCAAGCATCCTGCATCTAGAACAGGTACAGCCTGGCAGGAGCAGTGCAAGCTTCCTTCACCTAGAAAAGGTGCAGTGTGGCAGCAGTGCAAGCTTCCTTCACCTAGGAGAGGTACAGCCTGGCAGCAGTGCAAGCTTCCTTTACCTAGCAAAGGTACAGCCCAGCAGCAGCAGTGCCCGCTTCCTTTACCTAGAACAGGTACAGCTTGGCAGCAGATGAGGAAGCTTCCTTCACCTAGAAGAGGTACAGCCCGGCACAAGTGCAAGCTTCCTTTACCTAGAACAGGTCCAGCCTGGCTGCAACAGTGCAAGCTTCCTTCACCTAGAACAGGTATAGCCTGGCAGCAGTGCAAGCTTCATTCACCTAGAACAGGAACAGAGGTGTTTGGAAGCTACGCTTACCTTTTTCCACCACTGTGCAAATGCGACTGCTACGTTATAGTTATAAATTAGCATTAAAAAAACCTTTGAAATTCACTGAAAAAACCATAGGTTTCACGGACGTAATAGTTAGAAATTAGCATTTCAAAAACCTTAGAAATTTACTGGAAAAACCATAGGTTTCAGGCACTTTATAGTTAGTTTCACTCGTACAAAACCAAAGACATTCCGGCGTTATAGCTAGTTCAGCTAACTATATCTCAGGCCCCCGCAATGCACTGCTGATGACATCACATATTGCATCATTCATGACATCACTGATGATATCATCCACGTGATAATCTGAGGCACCTCCTCACACCCTAATATTACCTTTGAAACACCCACTCTAAAATACAGACTACCATTCTCGAAACCATAGACACACCAATATCAATTACTACATACCCACTCACTGATTCCTGGGTCAACGCACACATCCACTCACTCACCTATACAGTCACTCATAAATGCAGTCACTCATCAATACAGCCACTATCATATGTACTCATACACCCATACACTCACACACCGCCACTCACCCATAGAGTTACTCACACAGCTAGTCGGTAATGCAAGAATTAATCACACTCCCATTTACTCACCTACTCAGTTATACACACACCACCTCACTTATTTATTCAGATACTAACACATACTTACTCTCATATACACTCACTGACACAAGCACACACTCATCCATACAGATACTCTCACAATCACTCACTCTCACATATAATCATTTATATACTCCAACACTCAAATATACTGCCTTTAACATATGTAGTTACTCACACATGTACAACTAAGACATCCATTAACTCACCAACACAGCTATACACACACTCACCCACCTATACAGCCCTTCACTGATGCACTCTTGAACCCATACACCCACTGAATCAGCCACTCACACATCGAGTCACACACCCCCACCCACCCACACAGACACTCAGGCACCCATACAGATACTCAGACAACCAAACAATAACCCACATAGACACTCATGTAGCTACTCACCAACCCATGTGGCCGCTTACACACTAACAAAGAAACTGATACAGACATTTACACAGTTTTCTCATCAACCCATGCATTCAGTAAGAAACACTTAATCAGTCACTTATACAATCAGTCAAACATCTACTAAATCATCCATTCACACACTCATACACCCACTCATTCTTCAATACACCTTGGCATATATATAAAACATATTTACACTTTATACAAACACACAGTCACTGGCCTTTCATAAAATAGGTGCCCCATATCTTGGGGATAGACTGCAACACTATATTCTGTGTCTAACTCTGAGGTCATCCGCTCAGTCACTGATCATTACCCCATTTATCCTGCTCTCTCAGAGGGGTGGCAGATCTTTCCAAGTGGTGGCTTCTCGCCTCTGGAATGGCCTGCCACTCACATTGAGGAAATCCCAGGATCTCCTCACTTTCAGAAGGAAATTAAAAACGTGGTTATTCCAACAGCAGACTTAAACTGGAGTACTTTGGCTCAGTTTTGCGGGTCTTTTGTCTGGAGCGCCGGCACACTCCCGGGAGTAGCTGCACGCTTAATAAATACCTATTAACATAACATAACATAACTGGATGATGTCATCAGTGATGTCATCAGCGATGTCATTTGAGATGTCATCAGTGATGTCACTGACCATTTTATGAATGATGTAATATGTGACGTCATCAGCAGTGCATTGGGGGGGCGCGAGTTATAGTTAGCTGAACTAACTATAACGCCGGAATTTCTCTGGTTTTGTACGAGTGAAATGTCCAACTAACTATAACATGCCTGAAACCTATGTTTTTTTCTGTGAATTTCTAAGGTTTTTTAAATGATAATTTCTAACTATAACGTCCCTGAAACCTATGGTTTTTTCAGTGAATAAATATATATATATATATATATATAAAGCGCGCAGCAGGACGATGTGGATTAAAGGATCTAGTTACCCACGCCCGGCCTCTGAGGAAGAAGCACGAATGCTTCAGAAACGCATCAGGCCAAGGACTCAAAATGGGGATGGGAAGCAGCCTGCTTGTCACAAATAAAAGGCTGGGTCCATACAGGACTTGATTATGTGCTTTCCGCACTACACTTCCCATAATGCACAGTCTCATTTGAGCCTCCCATTGGTGGGTGTGTCATATGTTAAATGGCAAAGTGGGTTAGCGGTTGTGCACACCGTTTCCGTTAAAGCCTCTGAAGAGAAGCATATGGAGCTTCGAAACGCGTCAGGCAAATCCACTACGGAGCGGCTCCTACAAGCGGATCCCCGTCCCTACCTACACATAAATCAAGCTGCTGGTCGAGTGCTACTTACAGGTGGACAACTTTGGAGCAGAATATAACACGCGGCCGTCCAGCCGCGGAGTATGCACCACCCCGGAAGTCTTGGAGGCCACGAAAGTGGAACAGCAGCAGTACATAGGATCGAGGACGGGCCCACTTGCAGGGTCCATATAGGACTTGATTATGTGCTTTCCGCACTACACTTCCCATAATGCACAGTCTCATTTGAGCCTCCCATTGGTGGGTGTGTCATATGTTAAATGGCAAAGTGGGTTAGCAGTTGTGCACACCGTTTCCGTTAAAGCCTCTGAAGAGAAGCATATGGAGCTTCGAAGCGCGTCAGGCAAATCCACTACGGAGCGGCTCCTACAAGCGGATCCCTGTCCCTACCTACACATAAATCAAGCTGCTGGTCGAGTGCTACTTACAGGTGGACAACTTTGGAGCAGAATATATATATATATATATATATATATATATATATATATATATATATATATATATATATATATAAAGCGCGCAGCAGGACGATGTGGATTAAAGGATCTAGTTACCCACGCCCGGCCTCTGAGGAAGAAGCACGAAGGCTTCAGAAACGCATCAGGCCAAGGACTCAAAATGGGGATGGGAAGCAGCCTGCTTGTCACAAATAAAAGGCTGTTATCTACCTGCTGGTGGAGTGCGTCCTCATATCTGGGCATGCTACGGGGAAAGATGTACTCACGGCGGTTCCAGGCTGTGTAGTTGATCACACCGCCCATGAAATATTACCGGGTCCCGACGAAAGGTTAATCCTTTTGGTAAACCGCACAGCAGATGAACTATTTTAAGCAGGCGTAATCTTATCCAGGCTCAATAGAGGGCTAGAAAATGCGTCCTGAAAACAACGTGAAGTAACAGAACCCATTGAAGGGTAAAATCGGCACAAAATGAAACTACATGTCCCAGCATGCTTCGTGATCAACTGTCCATTGTGAAGGCACACCGGAGGCCAATTATTTAAAAGCGCGCAGCAGGACGATGTGGATTATAGGATCTGGTTACCCACGCCCGGCCTCTGAGGAAGAAGCATGAATGCTTCAGACATGCGTCAGGCCAATGACTCAAAATGGGGATGGGCAGTCGCCTGCTTGTCACAAATAAAAGGCTGTTAGCTACCTGTTGGTGGAGTGCTTCCTCATATCTGGGCAAGCTACATGGAAAGATGTACTCACGGCGGTTCCAGGCTGTGGAGTTGATCACACCGCCCATGAAATATTACCGGGTCCCGACGAAAGGTTAATCCTTTTAGTAAACGGCACAGCAGATGAACTATTTTAAGCAGGCGTAATCTTATCCAGGCTCAATAGAGGGCTAGAAAATGTGTCCTGAAAACAACGTGAAGTAACAGAACCCATTGAAGGGTAAAATCGGCACAAAATGAAACTACATGTCCCAGCATGCTTCGTGATCAACTGTCCATTGTGAAGGCACACCGGAGGCCAATTATTTAAAAGCGCGCAGCAGGACGATGTGGATTATAGGATCTGGTTACCCACGCCCGGCCTCTGAGGAAGAAGCATGAATGCTTCAGAAATGCGTCAGGCCAAGGACTCAAAATGGGGATGGGCAGTCGCCTGCTTGTCACAAATAAAAGGCTGTTAGCTACCTGCTGGTGAAGTGCGTCCTCATATCTGGGCAAACTACATGGAAAGATATATATATATATATATATTCACTGAAAAAACCATAGGTTTCACACACGTTATAGTTAGCTGGACATTTCTCTCATACAAAACCAATGAAATTCCCCCGTTATAGTTAGTACAGCTAACTATAACTTGCGCAACCGCAATCCACTGCTGATGACGTCACATATTACATCACTCATGACATGGTCAGTGACATCACTCATGACATCACTGATGACATCTCAAATGACATCACTGACTATAACGGGGGAATTTCAATGGTTTTGTACGAGTGAAAAGTTTCGGGATGATTCATCATGTGGGGACCAAGAAAAAAGGGGGGTCCCAAAACTCGTTTTGTCCATGTTCATTTCCATAGGAATTTTAGGCAAAGCTACAGCCCGAACTGCTGAACGGAATTACACCAAATTTGGTAAAAAGGTAGGTCTTGGTCCACAAAGCGTGCTTTTATCAAATGGTATAAATCCGTTCAGTAGTTCCTGAGAAAGTCAAAAAATAAAAATATTGATATCTGAGGGCCGGGGAGGATTAGCGAATCCTCCCGAGCACGAGCTTCATTCTAATTGGCTGCCAACACTCCAAACCAAAAAGTTTTGGCAGACATCTTGTGACTTGGTAAACCAAGTCAAAAGAAAACAGTAAAAAAAGATACAAATCAAGAAAACTGGGCAGGGTAGAAACACCCTGACCCCCCTGGGCCTGCTCAGGGGTCCCACAAGGACTCCAGGCCAAAAAAAAGCATTGTTAAAAAAGATTGGCAGAATTCATGCTGGGTGCGCAAATCTTGCCAAAACTCTTTAAAAAAACAAAGAGCTTTGTTTTCTATAAGCCCCTGGGTGCAATGCCTAATTATGTAGCGGGGGCCCACGGGTCTGGGAACTGCCACCTCCCTGAGGCTTTTTAAACAAAATGCATGGGTGGGCTCCTGCCCCCCACACTGCTCTGGGGACCACCACCTCCCCGGGGCATTAAGTTATTTTAGGGCGGGGGGCCTCATGGGCCCCCCCAAGCTCCAGGGACCCCCACCTCCCTGGAACTATATCATTTAAATGCAGGGGCCACCTCGTCCCCTGGGGACTGCCACATACTACCGCTAGTTTGAAAAACAAAGTGTGATGGGGCTGCCCCATGGACCACCACCTCCTCGGGGCACTCTTGAATAAAATGCGGGGGTCCATTGCAGACCCCCAGCCCCGGGGACCACCACTCCTGGAGCCATAGATGGCCCTGGGGACCGCCACCCCCCAGGCCCGGCTCCTGCTGTCAAGACAGACTGGGTCACCACTAACCTTAGAAGTCGGATACAGCGGGAGCGATGACAAGAGGCCAGATAACCCTATTCCCTTGTGTGGTGTCACCTGCGAGTATTGTATATCCACTCCATAGGCAACACCACAGTAGGGGAAAGGGAAAAAAAGGATACACAAAACAATAAAGGTGCAGCTGCGAAAACACTCAAAGGGGAAATATTCTTGAGTTGTAGACTTCACTCCTACTGTAGCCCTGTGTTCCCTGTAAGTGAGACACAACACAATACACATGAAGACATCACCCTAAGTAACTACACATATAACTATATAAGATGTGGATGCACTTACAGTTACTACTGCCGCACGTATCCTTATATAAAAAAGGCACAAAATGCAAAAATAAAGAAAATAAAATAAAGCATCACTTCAATAATGGCTTTCAGGAAGTACGAACCATACGTAGCAAAGGCACAGTACTCATAACATTCTGCAAGGTGGAACTGTTAATGTACTGAGCTTGAATGCGGCAACCCACTGGTAGCTGTGAAGAGTTCCACGTGTGCCGAAAGGAAGGCTTCCTTGGAGAACATGCGGGTTCAGCGCATTTGTGGCACACAACAAAAATGAAGAAATGTACATAACAATCCGAGCCTCTCAAAGGCTCATAACGGGTAAGTAAATCCTCAGAGCCTATCGCGGCTCGTAACTGCGCACCAGCGCGAGTGCACCGGACTTGGCTTGGACCCCCTGGAAACTGTCATCTGCGCTCCAGCGCAACGAAAGGAAACTCACACGAACGAGTGCTCAGAGCCTATCGTGGCTCGTAACTGCGCTTCAGCACGAGTGAGAAAAAACATCTGGAAGGCAGGAAAACTGTTGTTTGCGCTCCTACACAACGAAAGGACATTTGTCCTAGGCAGTCACTCATTCAGGACAATCCCGGCGGCAGAGAGCTACGTGGGCTCGAGGTTCCAGGCACAGATAACACCATGTAGAGAAACTGACTTCCGGGTGTGATGACCAATCAAAGTTCACAAGCACTGGGTTGTCAGCAGGTGGTGCTTATGTAGTGAGAGAGGTAGGACCTGGAAGTACCCCCTAGCATTATGGGAGATGTAGTTCCAAACCTTACTCACTCCGTGCTTCCTCTTTCATTCAACGGTGTTCACTACAGTGTTTCCCACGCTATCTATGCCTAAACGTGACACCTGCAATGTCCAGGGGTGCCCGCCCCCGGGACATTGCCTTTTGCTATGGCCGGGCAGGAGCACGGCTCCTGCCCCATCATAGCAAACACTACTTTGCTCCATGGAAGTGAGAGCAGGAAACCTGCTCTTTCTTCCAAGAAGCAAAGCAGATTGCTTGCGGACAAGGTGAGCTACATGTCAGCAACTACCCTTGTCCAAAAGCAATGCCAGCTCCCGCAGGAGGCGAGTAGCCGTCTGGGACCTTTTGGGCATTGGGGCTCCCCCGCGGTCCCCAACATGAGGCCAGGCCCTGGGGGATGGGATTTAAAAAAAAAGCAATGGCCAAACCCCGGGCCGAAAATGGCCTGGGAGGGGGGGCTGAGCAGCCCCCCACCTTTCAAAAAAAAAAGGAATGTCCAAGCCTAGGGGGATGGGGTTTAATTTAAGTTTTTTTTAAAACAAAACAAAAAAGGCTGGGCCCCGGTGAATAGGGTCCACGAGGCCCAAATTGGCCTAAGGAGGGGGCCACGCAGGCCCCCTGCAAAAAAAAAAAAGGCTGGGTATGCCACGTAGGATGGGGTCCCTGGGGCCAAAAGTGGCAACGGGAAGGGGGGTCACGGGGCCCCCTCCCATAACATAAAAAAGTAAAAGAAAAAAAGAAACTGGCAACTCCCGGAGGCCCCGCCCCTCCCTGCACAACTCTGCAAACGTGCCTCCTGGTGCGCTCTGGGTTGAGGTACTAAGTCCTTGTCGCTACTGAGGGTCTCTGGGGGCCAATTAGGCCCCCCTCCCTTTAAAAACAAAAACAAAAAAAGGAATGGCCAAGCCCCCAGGGGATGGGTTCCGGTAGGGGGGCCACGCTGCCCCCTCCTTTTTTTAAAGTAATTTTGTTTCCTGTAAACAAAAGGAGGCCGGGCCCTGGGGGATGGGGCACCAGGGGCCCAAATTGGCCCCAGGAAGGGGGCCACATGGCCCCCTCCAAAATATGCTAACAGGCTGGGTATGCCCTGGGGGGTAGGATCCCCAGGGCAAAAGTGGCCAAGGGAAGGAGGGCCATGCGGCCCCCCTCCCATAAAATAACAAAAGTAAAAAAAAAAAAGAAACCGACAACTCCCTGAGGCCCCACCCCCTCCCTGCCCGACTCTGCAAATGCAACTCCTGGCGCGCTCTGGGTTGGGGTATAAAGTCCTCGTCGCTACTGAGGTTACCGTGGGGGCAACTAGGCCACCAGGGACCTCCAGTAATCCACACACAGTGGGATTGCTGAGAGGGGGTACGAGGCCATACCACTTTTTGCACCACTGCACAAACGCACCTCTTGGCGCATTGCTGGTGGGGTGATCTGGTCCCCTTGTGTCCTTAGGACCTCAGGACTAAAGTGGACTTCATCCCGAAGCAGTAGGGACCCAGGACGTGCGCTTGCAGAGTGGTGCAAAAAGAGGGCGTTGCCTCTGAACACTCTCAGCAATCCAGCTGTGCGGGGCTTTTTAGAGGTAACAAGAGGGCTAGTTAGCCCCCAGAGACCCTCAGGAGGCAAGGTGACTTCCTTCCCCAACCAAGAGTGCACCAGGAGGTGCAATTGCACAGTGGTGGAGAAAGGGGATGTGGCCTGTGTCCACCTCTCAGCAATTCCACTGTGTAGGGCTTACTGGAGTTAACAGGTAGGCTAGTTGACCCCTAAGGATCACCAGCAGTGAAGGGAACTACACTCCCCATCCAAGAGCCTGCCAGGGAGCGCGTTTGCAGAGTGGTGGGCAAGGGGGGGGCGTGGCCTGCTATGAGAATTTAGCAATCCTGCTTTGTGGGAGTTACTAGAGGTAATAGAAAGAGTAGTTGGCTCCCAAGGATATCCTTGGGGGCAACTACCCCTCCTGTTACCTCCAGTAAGTCTCACACAGTGGGACTGCTAAGAGGTCTTCGGAGGCCATGCCCCCCTTTCTCCACCACTCTGCAAACGCCTGTCCTGGCACACTGCGGGTTGGGGGATAAAGTTCACTTTACTCGTGAGAGACTTTGGGGGCAAAGAAGCCCTCCTGGTACCTCCTGTAATTCCTACGCAGAGGAAATCTTAAGCGCAGGTCAAAGGCCCAGCTCCCTATCTCCATCCCTCAGCAAATGCAACTACTAGTTAAAGAAGCATTTGCAATGTAATAGGTCTTGCATTTGCGAGAGTTAGAGCTATTGGCGTTGTTAATGTAAAGGTTTTATACTAATGTGTTTTGGAGTGGAGTGGATGTATGTTGAGTGTAGTGAAATTATGTGGTATTTTGTGCAGTGAAATTATGTGTATAGAAAGTATGTGGTATTTAGTGTATAGGAATTAGGTAGAGTGAGATTTTGTGTTATGGAGAGTAATTACGTGGTATGGTAGTCTGTGTTGTGGAGTGGTAAACTCAGATTTAGTCTTCCTCGTTTCCATAGAAGCAAAACTATAAACTCAATGAGACAAAAAAGAAGGATCCACTGAGGAACACTTTTGGACCTAGTCAGAGGTATGAGCAGGGCCACTGGAATTAACCGACTGTTTGGCTGCAGCGATTTTCGCACTATTATAGATTTTCCTCATTTGACACATAATCCATCATCTGCTGCATAATCTGCAGATTTGAACAAAAAAACCTTGTTTCTAGCTCAAACGTTACCAAAAATGCTGCGACAAGTGTTATAGCGTGGTGGTAGGCCATTTGCAAACCTAGAATGGTCACCTCTTATTTTTTGCTAAATGTGGGTGTTAAATTGGTACTAATGGTGTACAAGCCACTCTTGCTTCTCTCTGCGCCTCTCATGTCTCTTTCTGCATTTCTATTGCTTCTTTCTGCACTTCTCTTGCTTCTTTCTGCGTCTTTCTGCCTCTTTCTGCACATGTCCTACCTATGAAGGCATAGTTGGAAATTAGCATTTAAAAAACCTTAAAAATTCACTTAAAAAAGCATAGGTTTCAGGGACGTTAAGGTTAGAAATTAGCATTTAAAAAACCTTTGAAATTCACTGAAAAAACCATAGATTTCAGGGACGTTATAGTTAGAAATTAGCATTTAATAAAAAAAACCTTAGAAATTCACTGAAAAAAGGGATGTTATAGTTAGTTGGACATTTTACTGCAATGCACTGCTGATGACATCACATATTATATCACTCATGACATGGTCAGTGACATCACTGATGACATCACTGATGACATCCCATTGAAAAGAAGCTCTTTCCTTTTCTTAGTTTTAGTTTTTTGTATTGCTTTGGAGATCTCTGCATATCACCTTTGTCTGAACCATAAGGTCATTTCCTGAAGTGCTGTGTCAAACTCTTTGTCTTCACTACAATTGCTGTATAATCTCAAGGCCTCTCCATAGGGTATACTAGCTATTACATATTTTGCATGGAACATATTCTCATGTAGAAACATATTCCGAGTTGTGAGTTTACTATATATCTTTGTTACCACTTTGTAGTTACTGATATATATTGTTAGATCTAGAAATGCCACTTCTGTTTTGCTAATGGAACATTTTAAGCGTAAATTCAAGTTGTTGATTCTAAAAGCAAATTATTCGGCACTCTGTTCAGACCCCTTCCATATTATGAAGAGGTCATTTATGTACCTGACCCATAAATCAAGTTTTCATTCCATTCATGTTCAAATTCAATTTGGATCACCTGATCCTCCCACTAGCCCATATGCAAATTAGCATACTGGGGGCAAAGTAGATACCAATCACCGTACCACGGAACTGTTTAAATACCTGATTATTAAACATAAAGTAGTTGTTTTCAAGATATCACTTAGCCATTTTCATCAACAGTTGAGTATGTTTTAACAAAATAAACACTGTAGCACTCAGGAAGGGACTGCATGGCTCTTAAACCATCAATATGATCTATACTAGTGTATAATGCTGTTCATTCCATAGAAATCAATACATATTCCTCCTTCCATGGGATATCAAACATTTCTTGAGGAAGTCCCAAGTATCTTGTATATAAGATGGTAGACTTTTCACATAGTGTTGTAAAAAATAATCTAGATACTTGGAAGTATTTTCAAAGAGACTTTCCATTGGTGATATGATGGGCCGCCCACTGGTTTTGACTTTTTTGTGGACTTTGGGAATTGGATAAAAATTGTCATTTTTGGGTTGTTGTTTCTCAGAAACAGGAATTCTTCCTGTGTAAGTAAACCATCATTGTACTATTCAGTTAGTGCTTGGTGGTGCCCCTGCCTCTTCTATGGACACCACTTGTCTGAATTAGTCTGTTTAAAAAGCCCTCACATGGCCTTATGGGGTGCTTTCAGCAAGGAACAATGATAATAAATAAGCGGCTCCTGCAGCTCATTTATTATTATTATTATTTTTACAAATTTATATTTTGGGTGTCATGGTGCCTACCCTGGACAGCCAGAACCTTTATTTTGTTGGGGGCCACAGGGAGAACCCTCCCACATCCGTGCCTTCATACACACTGGACAGGCAATTTTTTTAAATAAAAATTTCAGGGAGCGACGGGGCACGTGTTACCCCTCTCTGAGCTTGTTGTTATGGTGACATCCCAATAAATTCTCACTTTAAGCAAGAGCTTGGAGTGCTGGCCCCTGGTTTTCTGAAATTTTCTAACTGGATTTGGCTGTGTTTAAAGGGTAGCCGACCCTATGCTGCTGGCAACCCCCCTTGGTTAGGCACACAGTAGCAGACAGTGCTTTTTCAAGACTTCAGTATTGAGTGCTGCGGACCCCCCTGTAGGATGCTACCCCATAACTACAGTGAGTCCCAAATAGTTCTGATTTACCTTTGGCATCCCCCATTGAAAAAGCTCAGCCTTTTCAGTTCCCTCTTTTAATTTCCTCTAAAAGTCTAAATTTGTGTCACCCAGTGGTAGGTAAAAGGCATTCAGTAAAACAAACATTGAGCTTTCTCAATGGGTTGGGAAAGCTTAAGGTAATTCAGAACAATTAGTGAAGTACCATTGGTAAGTTGGGACAAAACTGTAGCATGATAGACCTGAGGGGATACATAAAGATGTGGGATACTGAAAATAAGGAGGAGCAAACATTTTCCAATTACAAACACTGACATAAATTAGAAAGCTAGAAAAATACAAATGAGTGTTGAATCATCTCTAAGCATTAGATTTATCATGCTTGTCTTGAAAAAGTTTGATTCCCAGTGATGCAGCTTTTCTACCTGAAAACCATGACTAATTGAAAATCAAGAGATAGTTATCTTTTATTAGAGAAAACTCTGCCCAAATGTATTTCTACTAACTAAACTTTTGAGATGATTTATAGTTTACAGAGAGTAGTATCTGCTTAGTGACTCACTGTAGTTGTGGGGTAGCACCTTGTTCACCAAAATACTAGAGGAAAACCTTACTTTGTGACTACTTCCAATAAGAATTACTTGTTTTTTGCAGTTTATATAGCACAAACATGACCTGAAGGTATTGGACCACTTTATATAAGCAGCAATTACATTGCATAAGGACACATTTATTTTAGTAATGCATGGGCAGATTAAGTGATTTGCCCAGAACCACATGATGTTGAGTCTATACTGAGACTCAAACCTAATCCCCCATTTCCACAGTTGGCAGCTCTGGTTGTAGTGCCACATCCTTTACCACAAAAAGATGAAGAAAAGTAGTGTATTTATTGACTCCCAGGGTGGCATCTTATTCCAGGCACTCAATTTGCATGTGCATGAGAAAATGTTGACATGCTTAGGCACATCTTATGTGCACTTTAGATGTGTGCTTTCTTGTACATTCAACCAGGCTTTCATTTCGGAGACATTGCGCACGTAAAGAAGACTTTGAAATTCATGCCGCCGCCTTTTGCCGATCAACTTAAAGACAGGGGATATCTGAGAAAATTACTTAAACATACAATTAAAAGAGGGTGGTACACACCACGAGAGGACTTCCTGACGAAGAAGACCAAGCTGCCCATGGACAAATTGGTTTGTGTGTCAACTTATGGCCCACACACTTACAAATTCCTTCAAATATTCCTCAAGAACTGGCATCTCCTACAGAATTTGGAACAACCCTTCCAGCGACCATTGTTCGAGATGAAAAAGACCTAAGAGCCCAATGGAACCTAAAACTGATTGAAGGTCACCACAAGTATGGCAATTTCTCAGCCTGTGAGTCTACAATAGAGGGCTTTGAATTTGTACACACCACTCAGAAATGGACGCATCAAGACTTCGCAAATTGCAAAACAAGAAACGTTGTGTATGCCATTATATGCCCATGCCCCAAAATCTGCACCTGGAAGACCAATCAGCAAGTTAACCAATGTGATGTACAGCACCATTCAAGGATTAAAACAAAGGTAGCGGGTGCGTCGATGATGAGTCATTTTTTGGAGAAAAAAACATAGTGAGAAAGAACTAAAATGGACTGTACTCTTTGTAACCAAACCGAATCCACGAGGGGGAGATATGGAGGCGTTATTGTTACAGAAAGAGGCCTACTTAATAATCGAATTCAATAGTGCTGTCAGCGGCCTTAACGAGATGACTTAAGTTGCTAGGGCGTAAACACCTTTGTCAGAACTGATTGGAATGCAAAATCATTGCCGCCGTTTACACAGAACTGGGTGCCAAAATTATGACACTCATTTGTACACGTACCCACTACAAATCCCAGAATAAAATTCAAATGACAGTCAGACCGGGAGTGTTTAAATGACTGCCAAACCAGAAGTATGTGCGAGCACTTTGTCTGGAAATTAACCGCACACAAAGCGCAGACGCCTGCACGGCTTTAAAGTAAGTCTACTGCCTCTGTTTTGCCCTGTATTAAAACCAACAGCATTACAAATTCGTTATTAACTCAGGACGTTTCTCCAGTTTTTCGTAGAGCAATACTAGTCCTGTAAATTAGATGTGGATTTTCAAACTAAATACGAGGCTTTCAAATAAATCAATAATCCGGACCTCCAGGTGGTGCGGGCCGAAACAAAGTAAGGTGTCCCCGTATTCACCGTGATTGCTTTTTCAATAAAGCTTGGTTATAAGATGATTCAAAGGTACTCACTTGTTGCTTTCAGATTCCAAACCGGATGGTCAAAGGGCACAATTTTAATTCAGAAATAATAAGAAAAGAAGTGTGCTCTGTCTATAATCTCAAGAAAAAAGAATAGGCAAACAGGTACCATTGAAAATTAAAACAATTAAATAGAATACACTGAGAAGGGGTTGGAAACCACTTACAAAAGTATATTATTATGTTTCCCGTTTATTAGATTGTTTCCAGTCAGAGCCCTGAAGAGAAGAGTTGGCATCTTTAACAATTAGGGAACATTGCCATAAGAATAGGAGCAGCTTTAAGGGACCAGGGGGCATATGTATGAAAGCAAAAATTAGTCGCAAACGCTGCGAATCGCAAAAAACAGCGTTTGCGACTGATTTTTCGCTATTTCATATGTATGACACATTTCCAAACTGAAAAATAAGAAATCGCTAAATTAGCGATTTCTTAGGCTGCGAAACAAGAAAACTGCGAATTTCCTAGCGAATACCTATTTTGCGATTCCTTAGCGTTGCGAATATCGCTAACAAGAAATCGCTAGCTAAGAAATCGCAAACACATGTATGAAAAAATCGCAAATTGCGATTTTACGAAATTCGCTAATTAAGAAATCGCTATTAACACCAATTGCTTGCAGGTGGTAAACTGGTGCAAGGTACAAAAACCAGCCCACAATGCAACAAACACACCCACAATGGCTGCAATGTACGTGATAGCCAGGAGGCTGCGTATTCGGGCCCTTGCACACAGGAGAATGAGACAGGAACGTATCTTCAGGCTGCGCATCACCCTGTTACAGAACACTGAAGAGGAGATCTATGACAAGTACAGACTGCACCCACAGACCATAATGGACCTGATTGAGGAGCTGAAACCCCACTTGGAGCACCCTACTCGCAGGACACAAACAATTCCCACACATGTGCAGGTCCTGTGCTCCCTGCACCTCCTCGCGTCAGGGAGTTTTCAACGGGTCATAGCGGAGGTTGGTGGTGTGTCACAGAGTGCACTTTCGCGCTTCTTCCATGCCTTCCTAGATGCAATGCTACTGAGGCTCCCACATCACATTTACTTCCCCACCACCCAACAGGCATTACAACAAACGATACTGGACTTCTACCAGATTGCACGTTTCCCCCACGTCATCGGCTGCATTGACGGGACCCATGTGGCCATCACACCCCCAGCAGAAACTGAATATGTCTACAGGAATCGGAAATGCTACCATTCCCTCAACATACAGATTGTGTGCAACGCTAAGTATCACATCACCGACATCGTAGCCAAATACCCCGGCAGTACACATGACTCCTTCATCTTCCGACACAGTGGAATACACAGACGTCTGAGTGCTGGAGAGTTTGGGGAGGGGTACCTGCTCGGTAAATACATTGCACACATCAATACATCCACTACATCACTTGAGGGGGGGGACATTGACTCACCTATTGTGTTTTTTTCCATGCAGGTGACAGTGCCTATGCAGTGCGCGACTTCATCCTGACCCCATACCTGGATCCTGCAAATGCAAGTGAGAGGAGCTACAACAGGGCACACAGATCTACACGCTGTGTCATTGAGCGAACCTTCGGAATCCTGAAGAGCCGCTTCCGGTGCCTGCATAAGAGTGGAGGCGCACTGCAATACAGCCCTGAGACCTGCTGTAAAATCGTGGCAAGCTGTGCAATGCTACACAACATGGCAATGAGGAAAGGCACCACAATTGATGTGAGCGATACAGACACATCGGATGACGAGCGCCCTGCTCCCCCTGCCAGACCAGCACCAGGAGTTGGGGCAGCTGCTGGACGCCAGAGACGGACTGAGATCACACAAAACTACTTTTAGGTGAGTGTTGAGGAAATGAGACTACAAAGCCTGATGATGTGTCAAGTGTTTAATCACACTTAACATGAAAGAAATTGTAATTGTCCCCAGCACATGTTGTACACACAGTGCAGAGAAGGCACAAGAAATAGGGCAAACAGCCTTTTGCGGGTTAATGCACCCGTGTTGCAGTCAGTGTCCCCGCAGATGATCACCTCCGTCGGTGCCGTCCAGGGTGGTTGACCCCCATGGTGCGCCCTTGGCCTGCTACCTGTCTGCCACTGCGGCGTCTTTCACCTGGCAAGGTTGGAGTGATGCTGCTGCGACTCGATGTGTCCTCACTCTCAGCAGAGGCCATTAGTGCGCTGCCACCTGCATTGGCTGTCTGCAGCTGTTCCACAGCAGTGGTCACCTGTGCCAGCCCTCGCGCTATGTCCTGGCAGCAATGTGCCATGTCCACCTGCATGGTTACGCTTCTGCGTGTGAGTGCGCTGGTGGTGGTGCAGAGGCGGTTGACTGCCTTGGTGTAATTGTGTAGCCGTGCATTGGCACGTCGTCCAGCCCTGTCATTGGCAGCTTGGGTGTCCCTCAAAGTGGCACAGAGCTCTCGTATTGCCGCTACCATGCTGCGATTGTCCTGATGTAGGCGGCCTAGCTGGCGACTCATTGACCGCATTGCCTTGCTTTGCAGGCGCTGTTCCTGCAACATGCACTGTTCCAAGCCGGAGAACACGGTGCCTTCTCCTTCTGTTGCAGTGCTGCTCCTGGGCCTTGACCTGGAAATGGCCTGTTCCCTTTGCCTTGGTGTTGGTGCGTCATGACGGGGCATGTCTGTCACACCCTGACTCCCCTCTCTCCTGTCGGTGTCATCGCCTGTTGCTGGGACTTCATCCTCAAATGGAGGCAGTGGGGGCACATGTGCGCGCTTCCTGCGCTGAATTGGCTGCTGCTCTGTCTCATCGCTGGAGTCCGCAGGGTCTGCAGGCTCCTCTCCCTCAGCGCTGTCTTCTTGTGGCATGGCGTGTGCTGTGGATGTAAAGGGGACTATATGAGTTTGTGTTACTGTCTGCATGTGGCACTCAATAAAGTTACAAATCTTTGACGGCTAATCTCTGACACATTTCTATTCAATGATCCCCAAAACACATATGTTGCATTTACTTGTGATGGTGTCATGGACACACAGTCAGACACAGTACTACGAGTACCATGATGCATTGCTGGGTGTGCTGTAAGACCTGGGCTGGATTGGCATGTTGGGAGTTAACTATGCGCATTTGGGGGAGTGTGCAAGGGATGGGGAGGAGTGCAGGGTGATTTGGCATGCATCTTACCTTGTCTGCTGGATGAGGGGTCGGAGCTGTCGATTGCAGCCACACCACCAACGCTCTCAGGCAGGAGGGTTGACTCCACAAGCTCCTCATGGGGGGTTGGCTGCTCTGCAGTGGATGGTCCTCCTCCAGTCTGACTGGCATCCTTGAGTCTGGCTGCCACCCTCTCCTTGGACCTCTGGCGCATATCATACCACCGCTTGCGCAGCTCCTCGATGGTGCGTGTGGTGACTCCAACAGCATTCACCTTGCTCTGTATTTCCAGCCAGATTTTCCTCTTCCTGGCCTCTGGGACTTTGAGTGCCTTCTTCCCAAACAGGAGCTCATGGCTGCAGACCATCTCCTCAATGAGGACCTCCTGCTCCTTTTCTGAAAACTTGTGTTTTCTCTTTCTTTTTTCTGCATCTTTGCCCTGCTGGTTTTGTTTGGGATCCATTGCTGGTTGCTGTCTCCAGGAAAGCCTCCTCACACTCCACAAGCAGCCTCTGGGTGTGGCTCAGGTGAGCAGGTGCAGGCAATCACTACAGTTTCCTGTTTGTGATGTCATCAGCCTGCACCAGGCTTGCAGATTCCCGTTTTTGCGATTTCTTATTTAGCGAATTTCGCTATTAAGAAATCGCAATACGGGATTCTGCGAATTATTTGCGATTTTTAAGGAATCGCAAATGATTAGCGATTTATTTTATACATCCCGTTTAGCGAATCTGATTTTGCGAATCGCAAATTCTCGCAATTTGAGATTCGCTAAAGGGGAGTTTGATACATATGCCCCTAATTGCTACCTCAAAAACCTTAGCTGCATGAAAGTTTGTCCCCAATTGACAGCAACCTTAAAAAGACTGCCTAAATCATTCACATAAATCATGAAGAGGGTTGCTGTAGCTATGAAATTATTGATAGGCTTAACATTGTGATGCATTGTTTTCTGATTTATTTTGTTTGCTTATTGTTTCGCCACGCTTTATGGTTATGCTTTGAAATTTTGTGTCTATTGTGTGAAACAAAAGTGTTTTCCCTGTTTCTGATAATCATGGAAAAATAAAAAAATAAAATGAAAAGTATGGAATAATTATTTAAAAACTAATTGGTAACCAGGTATCGAAAATGGGGAAACGGGCGCGTATCAGGCTGTATTAATACAGACTCTCAATCTATATCGGTGCTTCAAAGTAAGGGTGGGCGTAATGTGCGTAAGGGACCTACGCGGAGAGGCACGGAGATGGAACTAATCTCCGCACTCTCCGCATAGTTCCCTTACGCACCTCCCGCCTCCCGCAGTATTAAATGAATAAAAAAATAAATGTTTAAATAACCTTACCTGATCGGCGGCGTCCCCGGGCTTCAAACCTCTTCCAGCGCATCTTCTTCTGAGAACTGCGCATGCGCGGGAGCCCGCACATGCGCATTCCTCGGCAGGAATGCGCATGCGCGGGCTCCTGCGCATGCGCAGTTCTCAGAAGAAGACGTGCTGGAAGAGGTTTGAAGCCCGGGGACGCCGCCGATCAGGTAAGGTTATTTAAACATGTATTTATTTATGTATTTAATACTGCGTGCGGACAACTTCCGTTATGCCCCGAGTGTGCGGAGATTTGCCCTGTTTCTCTGCCTATTATCGCGGAAGGGCAAATCTCCGCACATTCCGTTGGCGGAACAGAGTTGTCCACCCACCCTTACTTGAAAGGGGAGAGAGGTTGATTACCACTTCAACTTCATAAATCCTCATTCATAGAGGAAGGAACAGAGTCAAATAGTCTATCCTGAGCACACTGTAGTAGTTCAATCAAAACAGTTCTGATTTATTTTGGAATCTTCACACGTTGTTCTGAAAGTCCATGTTTTTTATTTTTCAAACTATTCAGGTAACGTCTCCACAGCTTATTGTAATACAGTTCTTCACAAGAACAGCCTTGTAGTACAATTCTTCACACAAAGGAGCCAACACGTGTTTCGTCGTGTGCAATTACGCACTATTGACTTCTTCAGGGCTGCGAACACAAAAGAGAGTATGAACATAATTATTAGGTTCTTCAATTTCTTACAAGCTGAGTATAGCCACCACCAGTAGTCAGGACTCCCAGACTCCATCACCAAGTGAAAGAGTAAAGTTAATAGGTGAAAAGGAGAGCAGATACACCGTAACACCCAAATGTAAATAAGAAATTATCGGCTAGGTGACCTTGAACCCGAATAGTGTAGAAGACTGAAGTAAAGCAAAAGTAAGCACCTAGAAACTCTCTAATGTTACATAAAATACACGTCACCTGATAAATAATTATAGAACTCCACACAGGCGATTCTCCCATGAAAAATACCGGTTCGTCAGTACCTAAGGGCATAAGTATGACCCATTAACTCATAATTAACTAAAAGTTTGAACACAGTACGGTTCTGAATGAAGGTAGTAAAAAGTACCTTCACACTTGCTGAATACTATCTTTGCAAGCGAAGTAAAATATTGTAAATAAGACTCCGTATCCCGATTTCCACATATTAGTAATCCAAAATAAAAGACAAACAAGACAATTAAGATGCCATTATTACTAAGATCAACGAGGTAGATTCCCTTAACGAACTCGAGAGATTCACCTGATAGCTGAGGGTACTGTCTTATGGTGGGTCCACCTCCATTCCTTGTATAGAGTAGCAGGTATATTAAGAAGTCATCAGGTCACATGTTCATGACCTAAAGTAAATAACAGGAGGTCAAGAAGTAAGGGGTTACCAAGCAAGGGTAATACTAATAGTAACATGCTATTCATGTAAATCTGCACGTCCAACTAACATAATATTCAGAAGATTGCCTGTACGATCATATCCTGACACTCATATAAAAAATAGTGGACAATTAGCCCACTCTCAAATATCAGGCACGGTAGGTGAAATAACAGAAAGTATGTGAAAAAAGGTTGCTCGGTATCATGTTGCCTCACGTTGGTCATCAGATAATATAGTCTAACGAGTGTAACTACTTCGAATCACAATACGCTGTAATCGGGTGATTCCTAAATGATACAAATGTCTACAGTAAATCAAAAGTAAGTATCTATACTGACATGATACATTCTCTAACGCAGACCCCTCCTCACAAAGTAACTCCTTACCACAATGAACGGGGTACTCCGTCCGAGACTCCGAACTGTTGGCGTACACCATAAACGCCATCTTGAGAAGGAAATAAGTCCTGTTTACCCGTGTCACATGACTCATCAATCCTGGTCACATGACGGGTGCCAAAAACTAACTCCGCCATCTTGAAGGGTAAAGCTTATTATATGTCATACAGAGGAAATAAATACTGACCATCAATACTAATATATTATACTAGCATTGAAGAGCAAAAGTCTAAGCATTATGTATGGGTCAAAATATCTCTATTATATTGAGTTTCTAGTATCTAAATCATTCATCTTCGATAATCGAAGTACGAAAGGGGTGCCAATAAAAAATCCCTCCTATATTGACTCTGCTAAATAAGATAATTGAAGATCAACCGGGGTATTTATTAAGTTATTATTGTCACGCGTCACAAATTGGAGTAATTCTATGATGTATCACATCGCTCGAGAATTGATCACGTGTAGGAGGTCGGATCGGCCATCTTAGAGTGTACCAAAAGTGTAATAATAAATCACAGTGTCTCGCTGGTATTCAGTGTATATCTATCGACGTAGCCTTAATACCATATTAATATACGGTGATCGAAAAGCAGAAGTGTGTGAGAAATAACTGTTATTAATACTGAGTATCTAACAGATAACGTACCAATTAGAAATCTTCCTAGAATATAGCTCAGAGCTAGAAAGCCGATCACGCGATAATACAAGAAAACAAAATGATCATCTTGAGGTGTACCGAAGTAATCCAGTGTATGTAAGCGAAATGAGTAATTATATGAAAAAGTACATAACGATGATCCCAAAATCAGTTGAAAAGGTATAGAGTAAAGCCATTTCTCAATTGTCTAACATGCAGAAGATGAGAGAGAGAGAGTGCAGAAACAGTATAAAGTGAAAATCTGTGCAACAAAATGTCTATTGTTACTATTGTAATATTATAGTCTTATATAATTAGTAGGGCACAGTACAGAGAGAATACATAAACAATATTTCATTTTATATGTGATCCCACTGGATCAACACAGTAAATATCCATCTGCAGTCATTAAATATGTATACATAGACAGCCTAATTCTACATGGTTAAAAAACATAGTCCTAATAAAATAGGCGAAATATCCAACTAATAATAGTCATGCGGCATACTTATAATTGATCCCATATATTTCCATGAACCATACTATAAACAGTGCCCATGTCGATATATTACTACTTCATACAAGGTTATATGAATAATTCATTTACCCCAAAAATATTGTAGTTCACTATTAACGTTCAAACCGAGTTAAACAGCTTTCAATTTAATGATCCAAAGAGCTTCCCTGCCTCTCAAATGTAATTCCCTGTTGCCACCAAGTGGGTCCTTTTTAAGATAATCAATTCCATGAAAATAAAATTTGTGTTCATATTGTTGGTTCTCTTTTTGAATTATATGCGATACAATTGTATATCAAGTGTCACCATTCTTCAATGACCGAAAATGCTCTGCCATTCTTTCACGTTAACGTCTAATAGTGCTACCAATGTAGATTTTCTCACAGGTGCATCTAATAACATAGATAACAAACTTGGTTTCACAATTAATAAACATTCTTATTGTGTGGTCACTAGTGTTATTATTGTTACACTTGGTAATCTTAGCTACGGCCCATCTACATGTACTGCATCGTCCACACTTATGAAAGTCCTTTAAATGTTCACTCAACCATGTACACCTTGTATCTGGTTTTGGATAACTGGGTCTAACTATGTTAGCAAGTGTCAAGCCTTTTCTAAATGTCAAACTTGGCTTGTCTGTGATGTAAGATTGAAGCATTTTGTCCGCTCTTAATATATATACCAATGCTTCTTTAGTGCCTTATATCATTTATTACTCTCAGTACTATAATTGGTAGCTAATCTGATTTTAGCATTCTCAAGAGAGGTATTCTTTTTAGGTCCTAACTGCAATGTTTTTGTCCTCTTTAATTTATGCACTTTACACACAGCTTTATCTACTATATTATGATTGTAGGCTCTGACTACAAATCTATTCTTCATGTCATTGACAGTATCTACAAATTCATTATGTTCAGATCAATTCCTATGGGCTCTAACCATCTCTCCGTATGGAATGGAATTAATTTGGCATTTAGGGTGACAACTGTCTGCATGTAATAACGCATTGCAGCTAGTTGCTTTGCGATATAACCTACTACAAATCTTATCCCCAATAGTGTAGAGTTCCACATCAAGAAAAACAATATGTTGGGGTCATAGTGAGTGGTAAACTTTAAATTAATAATGATTATTATTCAAGTACATAAAAAAGTCTTCCAATTCTGCTACTGTACTGGTACAGTAGCAGAATTGGAATTCATACTATTGGGGATAAGATTTGTAGTAGGTTATACACTGGATTACTTTGGTACACCTCAAGATGCTCGATTTGTTTTCTTGTATTATCCCCTGGTCGGCTTTCTAGCGCTGAGCTATATTCTAGGAAGATTTCTAATTGGTACGTTATCTGTTAGATACTCAATCTTAATAACAGGTATTTCTCACACACTTCTGCTTTTCGATCACCGTATATTAATATGGTATTAAGGCTAAGTCGATAGATATACACTGAATACCAGCGAGACATTGTGATTTAATATTACTCTTTTGGTACACTCTAAGATGGTCGATCCGACCTCCTACACGGTCATGTGATCAGTTCTAGAGCGATGTGATACATCGTAGAATTACTCCAATTAGTGACGAGTGACAATAATAACTTAATAAATACTCTGGTTGATCTTAAATTAACTTATTTAGCAGAGTCAATATAGGAGGGATTTTTTATTGGCACCCCTTTTGTACTTCGATTATCGAAGATGAATGATTTAGATACTAGAAACTCAATATAAGTGAGATAATTTGACCCATACATAATGCTTAGACTTTTGCTCTTCAATGCTAGTATAATATATTAGTATTGATGGTCAGTATTTATTTCCTCTGTATGACATATAATAAGCTTTACCCTTCAAGATGGCGGAGTTCGTTTTTGGCACTCGTCATGTGACCGGGATTGATGAGTCATGTGACACGGGTAAACAGGACTTATTTCCTTCTCAAGATGGCGTTTATGGTGTACGCCAACAGTTCGGAGTCTCGGACGGAGTACCCCATTTATTGTGGTAAGGAGTTACTTTGTGAGGAGGGGTCTGCGTTAGAGAATGTATCATGTCAGTATAGATACTTACTTTTGATTTACTGTAGACATTTGTATCATTTAGGAGTCACCCGATTACAGTGCATTGTAGTTACACTCGTTAGACCATATTATCTGATGTCCGCGGTGAGTCAACATGATACCGAGCAACCTTTTTTCACATACTTTCTGTTATTTCACCTATCGTGCCTAATATTTGAGAGTGGGCTAATTGTCCACTATTTTTGATATGAGTGTCAGGATATGATCGTGCAGGCAATCTTCTGATTATTACGTTAGTTGGACGTGCAGATTTACATGAATAGAATGTTACTATTAGTATTACCCTTGCTTAGTAACCCCTTACTTCTTGACCTCCTGTTATTTGCTTTAGGTCATGAACATGTGACCTGATGACTTCTTAATATACCAGCTACTCTATACAAGGAATTGAGGTGGACCCACCATAAGACAGTACCCTCAGCTATCAGGTGAATCTCTCTAGTTCGTTCAGGGAATTTACCTCATTGATCTTAGTAATAATGGCATCTTAATTGTCTTGTTTGTCTTTTATTTTAGATTACTAATACGTGGAAATCGGGATACGGAGTCTTGTTTACATTATTTTACTTCGCTTGCAAAGATAGCATTCAGCAAGTGTGAAGATACTTTTTACTACCTTCATTCAGAACAGTACTGTGTTCAAACATTTAGTTAATTATGAGTTAATGGGTCATACTTATGCCCATAGGTACTGACTAACCGGTATTTTTCATGGGAGAATCGCCTGTGTGGAGTTCTATAATTATTTATCAGGTGACGTGTATTTTATGTAACCTTAGAGAGTTTCTAGGTGCTTACTTTTGCTTACTTCAGTCTTATACACTATCGGTGTTCAAGGTCACCTAGCCGAAAATTTCTCGTTAACCTTTGGGTGTTACGGTGTATCTGCTCTCCTTCTCACCTATTAACCTTACTCTTTCACTTGGTGATGGAGTCTGTGAGTCCTGACTACTGGTGGTGGCTATACTCAGCTTGTAAGAAATTGAAGAACCTAGTAATTATGTTCATACTCTCTTTTTAGTTTGCAGCCCTGAAGAAGTCAATAGTGCGTAATTGCACACGACGAAACATGCGTTGGCTCCTTTGTATGAAGAATTGTACTACAAGGTTGTTTTTGTGAAGAACTATATTACAATAAGCTGTGGAGACGCTACCTGAATAATTTAAAAAATAAAAAACATGGGGGCATATTTACAAGGGCTTTATCTCTGCTTTTTTGGCCCACAAAGCCAAAAAAGCAGAGATAAACCAGCGCCCTATTTACAAAAGGGTGCTAAGATGCATAATTGCATGTTAGCACCCTTTTTCCCAGCGCCTCACTTTGCATCTCCAATGAGATACAAAGTGGACGTTACTGGGCGTACCCAAGATGCACTTCCTTGCAAATATCGCTGATGTTTACATCGTGATATTTACAAGGTATCCCACATGATTTTAGCACACATTAGATTTTGGCGAAAACTGCATTTTTCGCCAAAACCTAACATCTGCTAAAATCCTGAGTTAGCCATCCCGAACATAGGGAGTGGATTATGCTGATACGACCCTGTGGGTCGTATCAACAAGGTTATCACCTTTTTGCAGGGAACATCACTGGAAACACATGGCTTCAGGAAGGATCCAATCCAACTATTGCCAACGCCATTCCGCCCAACTCTCTTATTTCAAGGAAAGATCGCTTGGGGGGACTAGGTGGAGGAGTTGCGATTATTTATAAAAAGACTTTCACTTGCACTACTCTACCCAACTTTGTCTTAGAAAATGCTGAAAGCCTTAGCTTCCTTCTAACGGTGTCACCCCATCAGTCTATTGCAGGAGTTCTAGTTTACCGACCTCCGGGCCAGGTTAAAGGCTTCCTTGAAGGCTTAAACTCTGCCATTGCCCCTTTGGTCACTAAATACGAACAGTGTTTGATCTTGGGAGACTTTAACATCCATATGTATTTGTCCCATGATCCGGACTCGATGAAGCTTTATGAATCGTTAAATATGTTACATCTTACTCCTTATGTCTCCCTTCCCACCCAGGAAAGGGGACACATTCTAGACCAGGTTTTCTCATCTGAACTGATCGAAATGGCCCCGCCCCTTCCCCTGGTTTGGTCAGTTCATTACTTATTAACTTTTAATATAAAGAAAACATCTGCTCAGTCTTCTAAGCACTATGTGGAGCGGACTAATAGCTTTAGATCTTTTAAACCTATGACCCCGGCAGCCGTAGGAGTTTTCCTTGAGGCGCACCCGTTTTCTCTTACACATGATGTTCCCTCCCTAGAAAGCTGGTTGAAAGCATGTGTAAACGACATCGCCCCTCTTAAGACCCAGGTAGCAAATAGAGGCAGACCTTCTGCTCCTTGGTTTACGGAAGATCTCAGGAAGAGCAAGAGCCTGTGCAAACGGTTAGAAAGAAGATGGAGGCAGGATTTCAACCCACTGGCCAAACAAACATATAAGACAACATTAAAAGCCTATTATAATAAAGTTCGCTTGGGAAAAATTAACTTTCTCAATGGAAAAATCGAGAGAGCTGGAAACAAAAGCGAAGAACTTTTTAAAATTGTGAAAGATTTTACGGCCCCCTGCGCTAAAAAGAACCCCTTTACCCCGAAGAAAGAATGGACAGAGAGCATTGCTCATTATTTCTTCACTAAAATCTCCTCTATACAGGCCACTTTTGGAGAGGTTTGTTTAGACTCTCAGGTGAATCTGGAAAGGTCTTTTTCACAGACACCTAAGTCTGAGAATTGTCTACTACAATTTCCAACGCTCTCTTTAGAAAAATCCTTAAATATCCTTTGCTCTCTGAAGTCAGGCTCTCCTGTAGATCCATGTCCGGCTAAGATTCTTGCTTCTATAGCCGAGGTAAGTAACCCGGCAGTAAATCAGGTGCGGAACCTTTTATTAACTGAAGAGACAGTACCGGATAGATGGAAATAGGGGAAAATCCTTCCTCTTTTAAAGAAACCATCTGCTGATCCCTGGACAACAAGTAATTATAGACCTATCTCACTGCTTCCGGCCCTATCTAAGACTTTGGAGAAATATGTGAATCTGGTTCTCGGGGAGTTTGTTGAATCCAATGGCATTCTACATCCCAGCCAATCGGGGTTCCATGCTAATTATAGCACGGAAACAGCTCTCCTTGAGATATCGGAGTCCATAAAAGCTACTTTGGATAAGGGCGGGAAAGCAGCTCTGATACTGCTTGACCTGTCGGCAGCTTTCCATACCGTACCGCATGACCTTCTTCTCGATCGTCTTTGGAGGTGCGGTATCGGCGGCCCTGCCCTTTAATGGTTCCGGTCTTACCTCACTAATCGTCAGCAGACAGTTTGGTCCCCCCCTTTTGAGGCCCCCATTCAATCGATGAATGTGGGTGTTCCTCCAGGATCTATCCTGAGCCCTACGTTGTTAGATGTGTATATGGCTCCCCTAGCATTGCTGGTCGAACCTTTCGGCGCCAGAATCGTTTCCTATGCTGACGACTCGCAATTGTTGTTTACGTGCGGCAAGGGCGAAGTCCTGGATGGGAAGAGGCTCAACCACTGCCTATCTGCGGTATTTAATTGGTTTAATCTGAACCAATTATGCTGTAACTTGGAGAAATCAGAAATGATCTTCTTCGGCTGCAAGCCGGGTGAAGAATGGTGAGCATGGTGGCCATCCAATATGTCTCCTCTAACGACCCTGGCTACCACGGTCAAGAATCTGGGGGTCAAATTGGATAATAAACTTTCCATGAATGCCCAGGTTCAAACGGTGGTAGGCTCCTGCTTTGGCCTTCTGAGGATGATGCGCAACTTTCTACCTCTACTTTCTGTATCTCATAGGAAGACAGTTGTGCAAGCTCTAATATTGTCTTGGCTCGATTATGTGAATGTCCTATATTTAGGCCTTCCCGAGTATCTGATCAACCGGCTTCAAGTCGCTCAGAATGTTGCTGCCCGAGCTATTGTTATGGCCGATCGCCGGACTCATATGACCCCACTTCTTAGAACTCTACACTGGCTTCCAGTGCGTAAGTGGGTGTCTTTTAAGGCACTTGTATTGGCCTTTAAGGCCTTCCATAATATCGGCGCTCCTTATTTGAGGGACAGATGCCAGCAGTATGTTCCCGTACGTAATTTACGGTCCTTGTCCTACTGTTTTTTACTGACCCCAAGGTTTTTACGTGCCCGGTTGGGAGGTCGCTCCTTTCAGGTACTGGCATCTGGACTAAGGAACAATCTACCCATCGAGCTACGCCGTGAAAATGATCTTCTGCGCTTCCGTCACAAACTAAAAACTCTACTGTTTTCATGATCGTGATCTTGGTTTGACTGCTGAGGGTTTCTTTGTCACTGGTCTCCCCTGTTAGCGCCGGGACACTCCTGGGAGTAGCCGTGCGCTCTACAAATACCCAGTAACATAACATAACATAACAAAAGGGCGATAACCTCACTATCTCTGGAATTGTTATCGCCCTGGAGTAACGCGTTGTTAATAACGCGCTACCAGGGTGATAAATACCAGAGATAGCCTGCGATAATATAATTATTGCTAAGAACATAATTATCGCTGGCCGTTGTTAATATGCCACATGGACTTTCAGTACAATGTGTGCAGATTCCAAATTAAATCGGAACTGTTTTGATTGAACTACTATAGTGTGCTCAGGGTCGACTATTTGACTATGGAATAATTGGTTGAATAAAAAACCAGGACCAATGAACCTTGTTTTTGGTTCCAGTCTGTTTAAGTAGATAACAGCAGTTTAAGTGACAGCTAGATATTATGTTGCGTTACTTTATTGAGGCCCTATCTAGCTGTCATCACATGGGCCTACCCCCTTTGACATAATATAACTTTTAGAAAGTTGGCAATTTCCTGCCGTAGCCATTTAGTGCATGCAGCCTGTCACTGTGTCACATTTCTGGGTATAGCTGACAGTTGGACTCTGTGTATTACTCCTAGACAGTCACACACAAATGACAGCTTAGGTATGTCTGAATGGGCCATCACTGGCAGGATTGGAAGGTGGAGCTGGCCACAGTCCTGATTACACTTAAATAGGCTGTGCCCTGCCTCTACACAAAGGGCTGCAAATACCCCGTAGTTAGTCTGGAGCAAGGGCAGGGAAGGCAGGAAACCTATGCACTTCAAAGGAATAACCACGTATAAATATTGGACCTCAGGCACCAACTCTTCAGTACACTTCTGGACCGGTGGATACTTTGCCAGGAAGAAGAACTATTGTGTTGGTAAAAGGACTGTCACTCTGCTGGACTACTGCCCTAAAGGACTGCTGCCCTGCTGTGTTGACCTGCTGTCTGCTGCCCTCTTACCTGGGTGAGAACCTTGAAATTAATTCCTGGACTCTGCCATCGACCCTGCCAAGTTTTACCTCCCCAATCCTGGACCCTTGGAAGTGGGCATGAATGTGGTCTGCCATCCCATCTTTGGACCCAGCAGAACCAACACTCTTCCTCTGCTGCATGGCACAATCCGAAGCCAAACCAATGTATCGCCTCAGCTGTGGTGCGAAGCTTCACTGATGCAGGTCCTTGAATCGCAAATCTCTCATAAACAAAAGCCTTGATGACAATGCAGGTTCTCGTATCGCAGCCTCACAGCTCCTCAGAATCGATGCATCCTCTTGGCTGCACTATGCATCCTCAACATCAGACTTCTTATCACAAGTCCTCATTGGTGGAATCCTTGATGATGACACAGGAACTCACATGCTCGGAGCCGATGCATCCCCTCAGATGCACTACTCATCCTTGGCACGGGCCATCACACCACTCCGCAACCAGGATTTAAGGCACTCTTGTTTAGGCCTAACTGGGTCCCTTTAGCCAGCCCTTGCTTCAACGTGGTCCGCCTGAATTTGTGACTTTGCCCTGATCTGGCATGATCAGATACCCACAGTTGAACTTTTGTGCTCTTTTTGGCGCTGTTTTCACTGACATCTTTGAAATTGCATATCTTTGGTTCTACTTATTGGATTTTTGCTGTTTTGTCTCATTTTAATTATTAAATATTAATCTAGTTTTTTTTATCTGGTGGGATCCGTTTGTGGTGTGTTTTTATTGTGTTACTGTTGCACAAACACATTGCCTCTAGGTTAAGACTGACTGCTCTGCGCCAGGCTACCAGGGTGTTAAGCACAGGTTAATTTGTCCGCTTGCTTGTGCCTCATCCCGACAAGGATTTTGGTTGCTGCTTGAGTAGGGTTTAACCCCCCTCGACCATTAACCCAATTTCTTACGTGCATGTATTGTAGTGAAAGTGGAATGATACACCCAAACAGGCAATAAAAAGAAGGTGAGGTTTCAATGCTCCTGTGAGCTAATTTAAGAGGTGTGTGACAATGTCACAGAGAAATAGTAGAAGATTACTGAGTCAAAGAAGTCAAAAGCTAAAGAAGGCTGAGCAAAAGCCCCTTGGAGTATGTATATGGCACAATATGTTTGACATGAATGGCGCAGGTACCATTGAACTAAAATATAAAAATGAGGTTTTTTTCTGGGAAGCATAATGAAACCGGAAATAATGCAAGTTTACACAAATGACAGCACATAAAATGTACAAAACAAACATAAAAAATTAAATGTAAAATAGAATGGGATGCTGTGGTGCAGCTGCCAGAATCATTACAAGCCTATATTAAAATGAAAACAAAGTACATGGGCAAATAAAGGTAAAAAACACTGATGTTCTGCAAGTATCAAGTCTACTGTGTGTGAGTCATTATTATGTGTAAATGCCTTTCCGGCTTATTCAAACAGACAAGGCTGAGGGGATGAGTATGCAATGCAAGCACCAATGTTCCGTACCCAGCAACAAAAAAGAAAGAGAAGTGAAACCAAACAGGAAATGAGGCACACCTACTGGGGTATCATTGAAAAACAACAATGTACAAATTAAAACAAACATTTCCACATCTCTGCTCATCAAAACAATAACAAGTTAAATTTAAAAAAAAGTAACATTTTAGGCTACCACAGCTAGACTCCTTGGGACCTTAAAATAAAAGGCATAATATAACTAATGGGCAAATAAAATTTGGCGTATCTCCTGATGTAAGTACATTAATGTGATCGCTGCATTACTGTATTTTATGGTACATTTTTGTGGTTACGGATAACAATGTATTTTTAAAAAATCTAGCAGTAACCTGCATCTTCTGCCTTCCTTTGGAGATTTCTGAGGACTGCATTTTTTTAAAATACATTGGGGCTCATTACGACGGCGGATGGACTTCTTTCTGTCCGCCATTGTGCCAGGACTTGGGACCGTCAGCCTGTAATGTGGCAGTCCGGCACATCAGATTATGATGCGACCACCACCGTGGCGGTCGCATCGCGTATCTCTGACATTGCAGAGTGTGCTGCTGGCTGCAGCACCTGCAGCAATGTCAGAAATGCACTACTTGCATTTCCCTGCACTACATGGCAGGCACCAAACGGTGCCTGCCACCTGGTGCAGGGAAACCCAGTGCACACCCACCTCCCCCCAACACAAGGGGGGCCCGCTACGGGCCTACAAATGCAATCCCCGCCAGCCTGTGAATGGCGGTTTCTCCGCCATACACCGGCTGGTGGGGAGGCAGCGTCATAATATGACGGAAGGTGCCTGCTAGGTACCGCCACCATTTTGTTGATGCAGGGTGGGTCCGCCAGGCAATCATAATGATTGCCTGTGGCAGACTGGTGGCAGACGGACTTGCGTCCGCTCGCACACCGCACGCCATTGTAATTTGGCGGGCGAAGAAGTGCCTTACGATGGCGGTGAAACAGCCACCGGCAGGCTGCCGGTGGTGGTTTCACCGCCATCGTAATGACCCCCATTATTGGACAGATTCTTTTCTTTTACCTTTTGCTAACTATTTAATATATGCAACAATGTCAATTTGTGGAGTTACTGATTTTTTCCAGGATATATTTTATAAGTTTTCACTCACTCACTCACTCACTCACTCACTCACTCACTCACTCACTCACGGTTTTCTGAGCAAAGATGAAAGGTTTGAACACCTTGATGAATTATGTTGTGTTCTGGCTTTTAAACCAATTTATCTCTCAACTCTTGGGAAAGCTGCAGTTCTGCAAATGCAAAAAAAACAATTGATGGACAAAATGCTGATCAATGTCAAGCATTCACCACAGTACAGAGATCTGGGCCAAAATCCATAGTTTATTTGGTTCCCATGCCATCAGTCAAGACTGTTTTGCATATGGCTGTGTCTGAACAGGTGTGGCATGGTGAGCAAAAGAATGATGGATTTAACCCAGATCTCTTGGCTGGGGGTGAATGTTTGATTTGCTCTGCTTTCCGTCCATCATCTGTGTGTCTTTTGCTTTCTCACCCTAAGTGCGCCGGGTATGCCCAGATGTGGGTACCGGGCTCACTGTACTACTGGATTCAAGCTAGCCTGGCTGATGAGGGTTGATGCCTCGAAAACGGTCCCAGGATGCTTGTTTCCAGTCCAGGGAGGACCTGGTTTGGCAGTTCCGGCTAGACTGTTGGTATGACGAACAAGGTCAAGACTGATTTGCATGTGGCTGGGTCTGAACTGGGGTGGCATGGTGAGCAAAAGTATGATGGATTTAACCCAGATCTCTTGACTGGGGTGAATGTGTGATTTGCTCCGCCCATCATCTGTGTGTCTTTTGCAGTTCTGCATACAGCATAAGGACATCCAGTCCTGACTCCTGACTGTAAGGTACTCTTGAAGACTTGCTTTATCATCTATGCGATTGCACTTGCCGTAAGCGTGCCATAACGTTCTTAAGCTCCCCCTGCCATCAAATAATTGTTAAGATTTCAAATGCATAAATTAAATCATAGAATACTTGAGATTCATGTCGTCTGCGAACCATCTAGCAGGCTGGCGGTGCAAGAGGCCACCAGGCTTGAAGTGAGCTGTGAATGAGCTTCAAAGGTCTCAATAGGGGGTTTCTACAACCCCTGAGACTCATAAAAATTGTTCTATTGCTAGCTTTACAAGGGAAATAAAAAAAGTGGCAGTCTGGTTCTTTTCTTGGGGAAGAGGGTCTCTTGACTCCTTCTTATGGCTTCCTCCAAATTCTTCCTCAGATCCTACCCTTTTACTCTAGCAACATGTGAGACCACTCTTTTTAAGGAGCTACCTAAGGCTCCATTACAGACACAGCAGTAATTGGGATGCAGCAATACCCCTACACTATATTACTTGTATTTTGGAATTTGGTAATATCCAGATGCAGAATTGCGGCCCATTCATCCCTTATGTGAGGATCGATATTATGCAGAAATGAGAGTTAATGCAGTGATTTCTGTATGTTATTTTATAATTCTGGGCCTCTTGTCTTGAGAAATTTATGTTGGTTTGACCTAGAGTAGTTTTTCTGGCAATTTTGTATTTTGTATTAGGAGTGCACTCGTAATGTGAGTCCAGGAGCTGGAACTTGAGTACAGTCAAAGAGGCCAAATAATCTGCATTCAAAATAAAATCATCTTTAGTGATGGTACTCTTGGTAAGACACGTATTCCTCTATTTAATGACAACTCACTTATGACAGCGACAGCCTATGGTTCTCTAAAGTCCAGCCTCATCATAAAAGGACATGCACAGGGCCTGAACTAGAGGGGGCGCCATTTTATATTGAGTATGTGGGGTCTGAGGCTATTCAGCTGGCCTTAGGTGCTGGCAGAGGCCAACACCCAGGGGTTCAGAAAATCTAGAGGCACACCATGGGAGTGGGAGTTTGGAATTTTAGGGGGGCTAAACAAGTTGGAGTAAGTAAGGGATAAAAGATGAGGAGGCAAATCACGCACATAGCAGATGTAAATCAGACTTTGCTACCATGCATGTACTTTTGTAGTAAAGTTCCACTGCACCTATTCAACCTTCCTTTACTTCTTTCAGGCGTACCGTTCTATTTCTCTTTCTAAATGCACTCTCCCTTACTATTTCTGTCGTAAATCCATAGAAACAGAAATTGGAACTGAAAGCCGTAATTACTTTGCAAGATTTCTCTTTTTCAAGACCCTGTTTTCTGATGCCAGCAAAAGACCACTTGGTCAGGAAGATTTCTAATTCCGGGCCTTCTCTTTCTGCAAAGCGTGAATTAGAAGAAGTCAGAAGAATGGTGCAAAGAGCATATAATAACGCGCTCTCACAAAGGAAGTGGTGTAGCTAAATTAATTAGGCATGTCTTGCGTAAAGATGCAATGCAATTATATGTTTGAGACAGGTAATTAGGGAGCTACTTGGAAAATTTCAGTGAATATTAAGGTAATTATACATAAATACTATGGCCATTAAGAGTGTACATATAATGAAAGCAATAACAAATTACACCAATAACAGCATACTTATGTTCTTACATTACCTACACCTAACAATACTTCTTTCCCTCACTTTGAGATGTAAATGAAAAATCTTCTTCCATTTTTAAATGTAGCTGTTTTGCAAATTGTCTGGGTAACAATGAACTTTCCTCTTACATTCATTATTCTCTGTGAAAAAAACATGATGGCAGCAACAGTGGTAATAATAAACACCTGACAGAATAAAAAGCATGTTCAAAGTAGTTTAAAGTGAAACATGAAAAAGACACAGTGTGTGGTGGATTCGTTTCTTTCAGCACACGAAACTGTCTGCTTCTATCAATTGCTTTTGTAAAGTTTCAGCATTATGTGGCCCTGGCATACTCTGCTACTATCACCATGCTCCCACAATTCCCCTAATGTATAAACAGTTGATCCTAAAAGTGGGGTAATATGTTTATAAAAGGTGAAAGTCGTGGTGCGTCCTCGTATGTCACTCATTCCGCTCTATTTATGTCAAGAGAAATTTAAAGTTTTCTTATGAATGGGTAGGCTTTGAGATTTGATCAAATCTCAAAACACTTGCAAATTTAAGAATGTAAAGAAAATGACATATTTGAGACCTAAATTAGAGAAGAGGGAAAATTGTCCACGAAATTGCCCAGAGGACAAACACGAGTCGCCTGTTCCTGTGGTGGGAAATTATTGCATTATTTTCAGTGTTACGTGGTAAATAGTGTGAAATTAGCACATGATCTTTTGTGCACGGTCATTTTGCACAAGGTGTACTAGCACGTGTGCGACAGCGGCATAGGTGCACAAATGCTGACAATTGTTTATGTTTACTGTGGAGTGGGACCTGCTGCACCTCTGAACTGTGTCCTCTTTCTTCCTTCTGTCCTATGGTTCTTCTGGAACCTCTGCACTGTAATATTCAGCCTCCTTAAAGCTCTAGTTCCTTATCACCGTCATGGACAAACTCATCTTCCGGTCTCTCACTACTTGATTTATTATTAGCAATAGCCCTTCATTTAATAACTTCCAATTGGAAGCAGGCTGACAAGGTTACTTTCAAAGCATGGTGGAATGCTGTTTGTTTTCATCACAGACTTGATACTAGTCATGTCAATCCTATATCTCTATCCATTAAAAGAGACCTTTATGGCTTCCTCTGTCCACTTACTTAACTTGTACTGCTTGCTACAATAGCTAACACTCCTTGAAGCTTTTGTTGTCTTCATATTCTAGTCTTAAACATAACCTTATTGTTACTCGTTTCCCTGGTTTTTTTTTCGAACGCTTATGGTTACTTTATATTTGCAAATGTCTTTTTTATACAAATAGAGATTGAGTTTCAGATATTATTTTCATTCTCAATCCTTTAATACAAAAGTGTACTACCCTCCCCCCCTTCCCCACCCCTGTATATCTCCCTCCATATTTCCTTTTCACTTATCATTATAGGTTATGTATTCGCTGAAATTTAAATTTCTCTTATATTGTAATTTCTTCTATATGATGTTTTCTTTTGTTTTTCTTCAAATATTTCTTAATAAACTTTCTACTTAAAAAAAAAGCTCTAGAAGCTCGCAATGCAGATGTACACTGGCCTATCAACCAGGCCTCTGCCACAACTGGGTGCCAAAAAGACTGGATAGTACAGGTGTCCCTCTGTTGGAGACTAATCATTCAAGAGTGATTGCTTTTCCAGTCTTCTTCAACTAGCCAAGAAAATACATACAAAAATAATTTACCTCAAAAGGTTAACGCTCATTAAAGTGGAAGACCACAGTAGGGAATTGCTGGTCATTTGAGGAGATATGCCATGGGCCATGAGAGGAAAAGGTTCACCCCACTACTGACACTGGGGGCAAATGGAGGGTGGGATACAAGAAAACTGGTGGCAGTTCATCATCGCAGAAGATCCATTACAGAATGCCTTTTGTAATGCAATGCTCTGCACACATGTAAACAGTCAGATGAACATGAGTGCTAATTTATATTTACTAACATCCTGATCTACATTGCAGGAGGCACACGAGAAAGTGGCCAATAGGTAGATATAATTCGGACATGTGAATCTGGACAGGGCACAAACTCAAGGACTTCATTTTTGCAGGAAACCATTGCCATTCGTGCATGGCAATTTGCCTCCCATGCATTAATCCCACATGGTGTCCAGCCATCACTGGTGGGTGTGGCTTAGTGAGCACATTCAGATTGTGAGATTAACTTGCAATGTCAAAGGCGTTTGCACAGCTGTGGAAATTGTGCCATCCAGCCCCTGACACAAAATTTCTGGCCTGTAACAGCTATTTCTCTCAGTGAGATTGACAATCTGTGAGTCTACTGGTTAGTTGGCCGCCACTTTCCTAAAGACTCCTAAAGACTGGTCCCATCCATTCAGCAGTTGCACTTTTTCTGGACTGCAGCAGCCCTGAGAGACATTTTCCAGAAACAACACTCTGCTGGTTGCTGTTAACCTCCTAGCACTGACTTAGCCTATATTACTTCAAAGATAAGTTGTTGAGAACTGCTCTGGAAGAAAAAGGTTCTTGACCAGAAGAACAAATAGTTAGGCACAACTGACTGACATCATCTCAAGTGACAGTGAGTCATTTCGTAGCCAGAGGGATACATTAGGGGGTCAAATCTAAAACAACAATGTTTCTCTGTGGCAAGAGAGGAAGGGTCCCTCTGCATCCCAGGTTATTTTTTAATCAATTGGCACACGTTTGTCTGTGGCATATCACACTGAATCTTACACCTTTGCAATTTTGTATCTAACTCAGCGGTGTTTAGACTGAATATGGAAAATAATATTGTGATACAAAAATATTGTTCCAGGAATATCAAGGACTTTAATATCAAAGATAAGTATATAGGGGCTCGTTACGAAGTCCGTCCGCCATCGTCCCTGGGATTGGGACCAGCCATCTATAAGGCGGCAGACCCGCAAATGATATTACGATGCGACCGCCAGCACCTGCCGCAATGTTAAAATGCACTGTGTGCATTCCCCTGCACAAGGGGAGCTGCAATGGGCCCCCAAAGTACATCCCCGCCAGCCTATCCATGGTGGTTGAACTGCCATGGATAGGCTGGTGGGGATACAGCATCCTAATCTGGCGGACGGTGCTTGCTAGGCACTGCCACCATTCTGTGGATGCGGGGCGGTCCAACAGGCAGTCCTAATGATTGTTGCTGTCGGACCCATGGCGGACGGGCTTTCCATCCGCAACGCACACCGCCCGCCATCACAATGTGGCGGGCGGAAATTGCCCTTACGATGGCGGTGGACCCGCCACCGGCAGCCTGCCGGTGGCGGGTTCACCGTCATCGTAATCAGGCCCTTAGTTTTTAGTCTTGCTTTTAATATTGTTGTAAAATATATATTTTTAAATAATATATCTTTGTATGTAATGTAATTTAATGATAGTTATGTTAAATAGTTGTATTAGCTTTGAAACGTATGGTATGTATTTAATTTAAAATAGATTTATGGTTCATACAGTTTCTTTAAAACATTATTGTAATGGTTATTGTATTTAATTTTAAATTGTATTGTTGTACAATTTATATATAAAAAATATGTTTCAAAACTTTTTTGCAACAAAACTTTGGGATTATAGGGGAAAAGAGTGGGACATTTTAAAAGTATGTTTGTGTAAATGATTTTTTTATTGTAATTTACATTTTTTAATTAGTAATTTTATGTTTTTGAAATTTTACATTTTAAATATCTATATGTACAAGTTAAAATAGTTTTTGATAGTTTTAATTTTTTTAATTAATTTATTTTTTAGTCATACATTTATGTTTAGTTGTACAATTTTGCAAATGCAATTATTATTTATTTAATCTTATGTTACATTATTTTCAGTATATTTGGTGTTTATGATAAAGAAAATGTACCTTAGTTTTATTTAAATTTGTTTTATGAATAAAATTGTGTATTTGTTATAAAGTTATGTTAACATGTTATGTATTTTAATCACAAAAATAATTAATAATATTTTTATCAGTGCAGTGTTGGGTTTATAGGAGAATAGGGTGCAGAGATAATTCAAGTATTTATTATTAGATTTATATGTTTTCTAATGTTTTACATATTTAATTATTGTATTTGCAATTTTGTTTTACAAAAATGTTACATTTTGAAATGTAAGATTCAAAACAGAATATTTTTTAATTGTTAAAATTGAAATAATAAGCTTGAATAAAATATTAAATAATTTGTAATATTTAAATTAATGCTATTTTTATATACGTTTTAAATGTATATTACTTTTTGCATATATATATATATATTCAGTGAAAAAACCATAGGTTTCACACACGTTATAGTTAGCTGGACATTTCACTCGTAAAAAAACAATGAAATTCCCCCGTTATAGTTAGTTAAGCTAACTATAACTCGCGCACCCGCAATCCACTGCTGATGACGTCACATATTACATCACTCATGACATGGTCAGTGACATCACTCATGACATCACTGATGACATCTCAAATGACATCACTGATGACATCATCCAGTGAATGTGTATTTTTCTGAAAATTAAATATGTTTTATATATGTATATCTCACGGACGATGGAAGAATAAATGGGTATATAAGTGTATAAATGGATGATTTGTTTTTGAAAAACTGATTGTATAACTGACTGATTAAGTGTATCTTAGTGAATACATGGCTTACTGAGTAATGTTTAAATATGTAATTATCTGTATCAGTCTCTCACTTTGTGTATAAGTGGCTGCATGGGTTGGTGAGTAGCTACATGGGTGTTTATATAGGATATTAGGTGGTTTTTTGAGTATCAGTCTGAGTGTCTGCTTGGTTCGGTGGGGGGTATTACGTAGTGCATAGGTGCATGAATGAGTGACTCACTGGTTGTATGTGTTGAAGACAGCATGTGTGCAGGACTGTATGGGTGGATGAGTGTGTGTATGGGTGTGTTAGTGAGTGAATGACTGTCTCAATAGTGTCTTTATGAGTAACTACATATGTTTTAAACTAGTATATGTGACTATTGGTGTATATAAGTGAGTATATGTGAGAGTGAGAGATTGAAAGAGTTCCTGTATGAATAAGTATGTGTTTCTATAAGTGATTGTTTAAAAGACTAAGTATGTGTAAGTTTCCGTAGAAGTAAGTGTGGTGGTGTGTGTATAACTGTATATGCAAATAAATCTATGTTTGATTCTTTATTTTCATGAGTGAGTATGTGTGTCAATAACTCTGTGGATGAGTGGCATTGTGTAGCAGGATGTATAGGTGTATGAGTACATAGGATGAGTGAGTACATGTATGAGTGACTGTACAGGACTGTTCGTGAATGAGTGGATGTGTATGTGGATCTTAGAATTACTCAAGAGGTTGTTGCAACTGGTATTGGTATGTCCATTTTTTTGAAAATTTTAGTCTCTATTTTTGAATGTGTGTTTCAAAGGTTATATTAGGGTGAGAGGAGGTCTGCCACTCTGTCACAAGGATGATGTCATCAGTGATGTCATTTGAGATGTCATCAGTGATGTCATGAGTGATGTCACTGACCATGTCATGAGTGATGTAATATGTGACGTCATCAGCAGTGGATTGCGGGTGCGCAATTTATAGTTAGCTTAACTAACTATAACGGGGGAATTTCATTGGTTTTTTACGAGTGAAATGTCCAGCTAACTATAACGTGTGTGAAACCTATGGTTTTTTCACTGAATTTGCAAGGTTTTTTAAATGCTAATTCCTAACTATAACGTGTGTGAAACCCATGGTTTTTTCACTGAATTTGCAAGGTTTTTTAAATGCTAATTCCTAACTATAACGTGTGTGAAACCCATGGCTTTTTCACTGAATTTACAAGGTTTTTTAAATGCTAATTCCTAACTATAACGTGTGTGAAACCCATGGTTTTTTCAGTGAATTTGTATGGTTTTTTAAATACAAATTCTTATATCAAACGTGTGATTTTTTTTTTTTTGCAAGGTTTTTTACATCTTTTTATTTTTACTTTATATTCTCTTTAAACACTATGCTTAAATTTTAAAAATTCTGCAATATATTATTTTTTCTCATTTTTTATTTACCAAACAGGTAAGATATATTAGTATAACATAGTGATTCTTTTTTCCAATTTTTTTTTTTTTTTTTTACGTGCGCGTACGGTAAGCTTACGGTAAGCGTACGTTTTGCGTAATGTACGTAATATTTCTACTCTTTTTGCGTATGGTTACGCAATTTGCGTAGACGTGCGTACTGCGTACGCGGCGCGTAAGCGCATACGTTACACGCGCACGTTACGCGGAAGTGTTGGGGCGTGCCTGTTATGCGCATGCGCGCGTGTCTTTTAAACGCGCATGCGTACTTTTACCGTAAGCGCTCCGTAAGCGCTCCGTAAGCGTAACGTACGCGCACGGTGGGTCATGTGATCAAGAAACAAAACTTTTGATTGGTTTAAAGTACTTTCAGTTCTAGAACTCTCCTACACCACACCCATTCCCCTCATTTCTGCTTGTGATCCCGTAGGAGAAGGAGCTGAGTTGTCTTTGGGATACGATGGCAGACCAGCACTCCTCTTCTGAGAGTGAGGCTAGCAGCACCACCATCAGGCAGAGAAGGAGGAAACAGAAGAGCTCTTTTATATGGGAGTATTTTACGTTTCCTGAGGGCCAGAAAAAAGTAAATGCTGCTTTAGTGACTTGCAAGCTTTGCCAGCGTGTACTTTCTAGAGGTAATCCTAACAAGAAGTATTCCTTCGGGAATCACACTATGTTAAGACACCTTGAGGATGTACACCCTAGGACACATGCTCGACATACTGGAGGAAACCCTTCAGTAAGTCGACCGAGCACATCCACAGCAGCTCAGCCGAGTCCATCTTCGGCAGCTCAGCTGAGCCCTTCATCTGTGGGGGGAGATTCACCTTTTTCTGGTCCTCTGGAAACTAACCATCGATTTGCGAGGGTTACAATGCGGTGCTCAAATTGCCATGGTCTAATTGTTCGTGGGGAGTGTTCCCCTAATTAACAACAGAATAGACCAGCACATTTGTCCTACCAGCTAATATTCCCATTCTTTCTTTCCTCTGTCCCTGCATGAACACAACGGCTCTTTTAAGAGCCAACCTTACCTCTCAACTTTTTTTAATTTTTTCTTAAAAACTTTTTTTTTTTTTTTAACGTACGCGTACGGTAAGCGTATTTTTTTTTTTTTTTAAAAACACTAAAAAACAATTACCACATTACAAGGTCCTTGAGGGATTAATAACGAAATACTGAAAATCTGTTTGAGGAGAAGTGGAAAAAAGGGACCATCAAATTTCTGACTTACCTGACCCACCCAAAAATTTAATTATCAATTGAAATTTTATTGAAATTGCTTGAAAAAATTGTTTTATTTTTCAAAAATTTTCTTTCTCAATCTGAAAAAAAAGAAAAAAGCATTAATATTTAATAAAACATTTTATAATACAGTACACGTATTTACATATTTTCCAAAAACAATTTTTTGCCATTTTTTTGCTGTTTTCAGAATATATTGCATTTCACTATAAATCGTGAAAGCAATTGCATTCATCACTTAACAGCGGGCAAAAAAAAAATAACAATCTCAAAGATTGTTTTAAAAAAGCCCAGAATCTCTTCTCACTTAAACATAATATTATAGAAATGCAAAATATTCAAAAAAAATATCATCTAATAACAATAACTATTTCTAAAAAATACCGTCTGACAATTTTGTTACAGAAGCATAATCACAAAAATATTATATCTCAAATAACTCCACAATACATCTGGTTACCTTTCCTTTAGGCCAAATGGTAATTTTAAAATTCTTTTTGGATTAAATTTCCAATGGTAATCCAATAAAATTCCAAAATTTAAATTGTACAGATGTTACCGATTCTCTCTAAAATTTTGGTTTCTGAAAGATTAATTAGGAATTAAATAAGTCCACAATACAATTGGTTACCTTTCCTTTAGGCCAAATGGTAATTTTAAAAATCTTTTTTGATTAAATTTCCAATGGTAATCCAATAAAATTCCAAAATTTAAATTGTACAGATGTTACCGATTCTCTCTAAAGTTTTGGTTTCCGAAAGATTAATTAGGAATTAAATAAGTCCACAATACAATTGGTTACCTTTCCTTTAGGCCAAATGGTAATTTTAAAAATCTTTTTATTTGAAAATTCCAATGGTAATCCAATAAAATCGTAAAATTGTTTTGTACAGATGTTGCCAATTCTCTCTAAAATTTAGGTTTCAGGAAGATTAGATAGGAATTTGCTAAATCAAAAGGCAAACGTTGCTTAAAAACCAATTGACAATCATTACACATTGTCCAGCCTTTTTTACATTTTAGATAAACTGTGTAATGACCAGAAGTTACAGTAGGTCCATCATGGAAAATTATTGCAACTGTTACAAAAGTTTTTCCTGAAATTGATAATTGCTGTCCTGTAAACTTCTTTATTAAAGTATCCAATTTTGAACCATCAGCTCTACATCGTTGCATCATTAAAATTACATACTGTCCGTATTCCTTTAAAATTAACGTTGAAAACATGTCAGATTTACACTCACCGCATTCCATGCTATGATTAGCATCTTTAACTAATTTAGCAAAAGTGACTGTTTTACTCTCTGGCAATGTTAAATAAATAAACCTTTCAGAATCAACATTAGAGCCACATGTATTGAAACAGTTTTCACAACTATGTTCCCATTTATAAGAGAGACCAAACATATTTTCAATTTGTACCCCTTCTTCTTCCAGTAAATGAAGAAAATACATCAAGAATTCCTGTGCGTCTTGCTGTACATTTTGAGAAAAGTGTGTACATCCTGAACATACATCTAAAAGTTTTCTAATTTCAGTAGCACTTTCTATTTTAGTTTTATCATTACTCAGCTTTTCAAAAAGGAGACTCAACTCAGAACAGAATCTTTTTCGCTGATTTACTATTATATGCTCTTGCAAACTTTCAAGATAAAATACAACATTCAGCACTACATTAGCGTAGCAGTTGACACCAGAGCTATTTTCAAAATGACAACCAACAACCTCTTCAAAATTTTCCTTTTTCTTTTTGCTTGCAATTACATCACTCTTCTTTTTTTTTCTCCTCTCTACATCCTCATTACAGATATTCTCAATTCTCCTTTTTCGAGAAACAACACGTTTTTCCAACACAGGATACTGACCTAAATGAGGAGCATAGGTTCTTCTTAATCTATTATACTCCTTTACACAATTTGCATCAGCACTAACTTTTGAGTCATCAAAGTCTATCATAAATAAACCAGATAATGTTTTCACTCGTGACAAAGCAACAAAAGCCATACCTTCTTTGAACACAGTTGAACCAATGTTCACAAAAGCACAATCTACAGTCAATCCTTGAGACTTGTGAATAGTTACAGCATATGCTAGAGAAAACGGAAACTGCTTCCTACGTACATATAAGTCTTTCACAAGCATGAAACGAACTGTACAACGACAAATGTCTATAACTTCTTCTATCTGATCAAATTTTATTTTTAAACATGCAATTCCATCTTTTTTCTGGTAATTAATAAAACCCACAACTCTTCCCATAGCTCCATTCACTAATCCTTTTTCAACATCCAAATTTCTCCTTAAAAATACTCTACAGTTCATGCAAACATATAGATTTTTTTCTAATCCAGCAGTTTTGGAAATGTTCTTCTCTAGTGAATCCAATTTATTTTTCAGTTTGCCTGTTAATGTAATAGTAATTCTTTCATGCTGAATTTTGTCCACTGCTTCCAATTTCCTAATCTCTTCCTTTTCCAATTTCAAAAGTTCCTCATTGAATATTGAGCATTCACGTAGAGTTGGCATTAAGCAGATTACACTTTTCTTTTCTGCAATGTTCTTGTATATTTTCTCTGCAACTATTCCTTCCTTTGGGAATAAATTATGTAGCAACCGACTCTGTAATGCTTTCGTGCCAGCTTCAGTGAGTAGTCCAATTCTGATATCTTTCAGAATACTTCCATATTCTTCATCGTTTGCTTGCCTCATATTAGTAGTAAGTTCCTTGTACTCAAAGAAGGACCAAATATTTGCATTACCAATGCTTCCCAATTACTTCTTTGTGTCTTCATGTGTCACAGTATTAAACACTGGTTGTCCTTTAACTGGAGTAAGCTGTAGAAGATCCCCAAAAACTATGACATGTTTTCCACCAAATAACATGTCATAGTCTCTCCTTAGAATTTGCTGCATTCTTAAATGCACAAAGGCAAGCATTAAGTTTGATACCATGCTTACCTCATCAATAATGAGAACTTGCATCTTCTTCAATACTCTTGAAACTTCCAAGCATGCTTCTCCAGTTAGCTTGTGGTATTGTATTTTGTTCTCATGCTCCACTGGTAACATTAGAACACGATGTAAGGTGATTCCTTTTATGTTATATGCTGCTAACCCAGTTGGAGCAGTAACCACACAAGACAAAGTTGAATCCGTTTTTTGCTGTAGGTAGCTTCTGATGACTTTTATTAAGAAACTTTTTCCAGTTCCAGCTTGTCCGCTTACATACATCCTGATTGGTTGAAATGATGTGCATGAGCACTCTTTTTTTTCATGTAGTAATCCGTGATCAATTTTGTTTCTGATCTCTTCATAAATTTGTTGCTGCTCTTCATTCAGTTGTCCTTCCAAATTTGGTAAGTCTATTAATTCTTCTTGAGCTTGATTCATAGCCGTTTCCACTTCAGTCATAGCTATTGCAGCTTCATTTTCTACAATTGGTTGTGCTAGGGGATCTTGACTGAGCGTTCCAGAACTTTGGCTGTCTTGAGAACTGTCTCTAGCTACTTCAGCTGCAATTGTAGTTTCCTGTTCAATTTCTTCATTTAACATTTGGACATAATTTGTGAAAGTACTGCATTCAATCGTATCTTTACATGCATTAAATGAGTCCTCATAGCTCTGGAATTCTCCAAGTAGTTCATCCTCTGAACGCCATGGTTTGAACAGCTGTTAAAGTGCCAAGTAGTAAAATTCCTTTTTGTCAGTAGTGTCGCAAGTCAGCTTCCGATGATTTATCAAACTTCCTTTTGTTTGCTTCACCAAACATCCTTCCTCACCACTGACTTTATATTTTCCATTGTTGATGTCTTCTGTGGCATTCCGTTTAAAAATGAAGTTCTGCAGCACTTCATAAAGACACATGTTCTCAAGGTGATGACTTCTTTTTGGGTAATATGTGTCCAACATGTTTGTTTTTAAAATATCTGTACTTTCAGGTTCGAACTGTGCTAAATATTCAATTTCTCCCACAGATTTCAGTACCCGATTTCTCATTGCTGCAAGGCCTAAACTTGCCCAAATTATTCTTCTTGATTTCGAGTAGAGACTTTCAGAAGATAACCTATCTGAACATTCGTAGGATCCAATTTCTCGTTGCGATAACATCTGTAAACTGAAACTGTATAGCTTCTTACTGACAGTCTTCTCGTGAGAAATCTCTTCCCACATTTCTTTCAATTCAGTTTTTTCTGATTTAGTAATGTAAGACGTTACATATCGAGCAACAGCAATGGAATTGTCAGCTACATACTGTATATCCATGTTAGCATTCCACATGGATAAAATGACTGGGTTGTAGTCATTTATATTTTTTGATTCTTCTTTTCTTTTTAGGTTGTAGGTATTCTTAGGTGATTTTCTTGTAATAGTATGTCTCACAGCTGACATAAAACTGTTTACTCTTCCTTTTGAAAGAACAGGTCTAGGAAATCCAAATCGACATTTAGTGTAGAATTTATCTTTGCTCTTGTATTTCCGTCGACAGTATTTTCCACACCGATGACTTTGGAAACGTAAAACTTGCTCCTTTAACTTTTTCTCTTCTGTGCTTTTTGGTATAGCACATGTTGCATATTCTTCAATGAAAGATAAAACTGCATCATCAGCATCTGTTCCAAACTTTGGGGCATCCTTGATCCACAACAGCATATGAATATGAGGAGCACCTCTTGCTTGGTACTCTTTTCTCCAAAAGAAATCCACAACTTCTCCAAGAGGTGGATTTTTTTTATTGCAGATGAAGCACATCATGGCCTCAAATCTATGATTGAAATATCTGCAAACATTAACCGGATCCAATGAGTACAGTTCTCCTGCTGTCTTGTATTCGATGTTTTTAATGTTTGAATTTGCCTCTCGTGGAAAATCCAGTAAATCATCCCAAGCGTACTCGGCACAGCTTAGGGTAAGGAACCATGTTGGAGTTCCTAAATTCCGTAACATGCATTTTAATTCACCATGGCGTCGGTACCAATATTCATTTGTCCCACGCTGACAAGCCATCAGATTGATCAGTTGTGTTTCCAAATGATCATCTCGGTGCTGCACTTTCTCCATAAAATCCTTAGCAGACACATTTTGTAAATGTACTCCACTTTTTAAAATGTGATTTACTGCATAAGATAATGCAGACAAGTCGCTTTCAAATAAAAGATAGAACAAATAAGGAATACTTTGTCGAAATCTTGGATCTTCTGCATATAGTCTTGTAGTCCGATACTCAGAAGCTGGAATCTGTTCTGGACGTTCATCGTATCGTCCTCCTTTTCCTGTAGGAAACAGCTGGGGAAAACATCGAGCTTCCAAGCTCTCCTCCCATACACTCACGGGAGTTCCTTTTGCTTTCTTCATCTGAAACAGATCAATAGTGTCTCCCATAACTTCTTTTGAATGAAGAGGATGTATGCTAAAATGTTCATAAATTTCTTCTTCCTTTGACTTGTCCACTTTTTCAATTTGTCCAGTTGGTGTTTATGTGCCTTCTTGTAAATCTTCTTCTTCTTCTTCTATATAAATTGATTCATACCATTTGTTATTCCTTTTCAAATACAAATTTGCTCTTTGTACTTTCCGTACATCTACCAGCTCCTGCCAAATCTTCTTATTCTTTGTAGGTACACCATTAACCAGAATAACTAATGGTTCAGTTTCCAAAGTATCTGCATCAATAGTTTCCATATTTTTTTTCAAATCCAAGGGCAAATACACCACTCTACCTTTTAAACCTCTCAGTAAATCTGAAGGAGGTAATTTACCAGTTTTGGGCTCCATACGTACTATGGTCTGGAACGGATGAACACATTGAATGAGTATAGACTCATATGTATTTAATTCAGAAAGTTCGGCAGGAATAGCATCCAATTCTAAATTATTATGTACAGCTCTGGTCGGCATTCTATTTTCTTCTAACTTATTATAACAGTATTTACAAATACGCTGATCTTCAACCAATTCAAAACAATTTTCAAGAAATATATATGTTGCAAAATCCTTCCACTTATAATTATCTTCATTTTCACTTTTTCTGTAGAGATCAACATTCCTGGTTTGATTTCTATAATGAGTTCTGCGGCAACAAATACAAGTAATATTTGGTCTTTCATTAGAGATTATTGCAAATTTTGTCATTTGATCATCACATTTCTTACTTACAGAGGGTTCTACATTCTCTTCCACATCTTCCTCAATAACTGTGTCATTACCTGCACTGTCTTGTTCTGGACCAAAGTAACTAAACTGAATTTCATCAGTAACCTTCTCTACATCTGATACCGATCCACGGAACAGAGCCCTATTCAATTCATCTAACTTTATTGCTGGACTTTTAGCAAAATACAATCGTCTCACAAACTTTCTCATTTCAGTATGATGAACAGCCAGCATCCTAAAATGATGAAAAACACTTTTACACACTTTTCTAGATAGACAAGCCAGAGAATGTCCCTGCAAACCAGTATTCTCTCTCACTCTGCATGGATCTAGACTTTGAAGCACCTTAATCTTCTGTTTAACACTTTTTTTACTATATTCTCTTAGAAACTCACGAAATGTATCAATAGATTCCTGACGCACAGTGCAAATACTACTACAATTCCAAGTATACACTGGGGCTTTAGGACGTCTCCCCATAACCTCATCCGCCATCACTTGTTCCTCATCTCTTGGAACCATTTTCTCCTTCTCCATTATACAACCATTTTTCACTTCATAAGCACGACCTCTGGTGTCAACTGCATGCAGCAAACTATTACTTTGAAGATAACTCTCTTCATTAAAAAAAGGTTCACTACTTGAACTATGCATCCATTCTCCTAAAAACACTTTACAAAAGTTTGTTCTTTTCACTAGTCTTTTCCTTTTGCTTTGTGATTTCAGTACATTGACCATTTTATCTAATGTACGCATCCTGTTCAAAATTAAAATCAATAGTTTCCTTTTTAATTCTAAAGCCTTTGCTACAATGGCTTCAATTTCTTTTTTTCTCTTATAAAATTTTGCTTTTTTCTTATATTTCTTCACATCCTTTATCAAATTGGACATAACTCTTCTCTGAAACATTTTTCTACGAATCTCTTTAAACGCTGTTTTTCTTTTTAAGTTAATCTTTATTGTTTCTGAAGGTATATTTGCATTAACTAAATGCTCAATTTTTTCCTGTTGTTTTCTATTTAAAACATTATTTCCAGTACAGACATTTTGTACATTTTTCCTTTTTTTGAAGATATTTTAAAAAAAATCTTTTGTCTGCTTACCAGAAGACTTTCTCTTTTTCCCAACATGAGCATCTCCAACTAACTTAGGTCCTCCAGTTGTCTTAAATATAGATTTTTTTCTGGTTTTTCCTTAGTCTGGATTTTGTAGGCATCTTAAATTTTGTTCACTGCTCTTCAGCAATACCTGAAAAAAACTAAAAAAAAATTCCTTTATTTTATTTAAATATATTACTATATTTTTTATGATCTTTACAAATCTTAAAATACTATGTACCCCTTTCCTACAAGTGAAAATCACAATAAAACCATCACAAATTAAATATCTAAAAACAATTCCTGTGTGCACACAGAGTCATGGTTTGAAATTAAGCAGAAAACGAAATTTCTTTGCCAATTTGAAAGCACACTTACTACTCTTTTTTTGGCAAGTGATAAGTACTTTTACAGTCTGACACATTTTCAATCCACGTTTCAGATTCTGAAAACAGCACATGTCCAAACAGCTTTTTGAGTCCAGGAACATGTGTAACCTGGGTGAATGACTACACTCCAGCAAAGGCAACCAGCCTTAGTGATGTTGAATGTATTTGCATTACTCACTACAACCTCAAACCCCACTCGGTTGTGAATACTATGCATGATTCTACAGGATAAGCAGCTGGGTGTGTGCAAAGAGTCTGCTTCTGCAGAAAAATAGCTGCCCCTTTCCTACTAATGCAAATCTAAAATTACCAGAGTAATACGCAATAAATCTCTGTCAACAATTCCTCTTTGCACACAGAGTCATGGTTTGATATTAGGCAGAAAACGAAATTTCTTTGCCAATTTGAAAGCACACTTACTACTCTTTTTTTGGCAAGTGATAAGTACTTTTACAGTCTGACACATTTTCAATCCACTTTTCAGATTCTGAAAACAGCACATGTCCAAACAGCTTTTTGAGACCAGGAACATGTGTAACCTGGGTGAATGACTACACTCCAGCAAAGGCAACCAGCCTTAGTGATGTTGAATGTATTTGCATTACTCACTGCAACCTCAAACCCCACTCGGTTGTGCATACTATGCATGATTCTACAGGATAAGCAGCTGGGTGTGTGCTAAGAGTCTGCTTCTGCAGAAAAATAGCTGCCCCTTTTCTACTAATGCAAATCTAAAATTACCAGAGTAATACACAATAAATCTCTGTCAACAATTCCTCTTTGCACACAGAGTCATGGTTTGATATTAGGCAGAAAACGAAATTTCTTTGCCAATTTGAAAGCACACTTACTACTCTTTTTTTGGCAAGTGATAAGTACTTTTACAGTCTGACACATTTTCAATCCACTTTTCAGATTCTGAAAACAGCACATGTCCAAACAGCTTTTTGAGACCAGGAACATGTGTAACCTGGGTGAATGACTACACTCCAGCAAGGGCAACCAGCCTTAGTGATGTTGAATGTATTTGCATTACTCACTGCAACCTCAAACCCCACTCGGTTGTGAATACTATGCATGATTCTACAGGATAAGCAGCTGGGTGTGTGCTAAGAGTGCTTCTGCAGAAAAATAGCTGCCCCTTTCCTACTAATGCAAATCTAAAATTACCAGAGTAATACGCAATAAATCTCTGTCAACAATTCCTCTTTGCACACAGAGTCACGGTTTGATATTAGGCAGAAAACGAAATTTCTTTGCCAATTTGAAAGCACACTTACTACTCTTTTTTTGGCAAGTGATAAGTACTTTTACAGTCTGACACATTTTCAATCCACTTTTCCGATTCTGAAAACAGCACATGTCCAAACAGCTTTTTGAGACCAGGAACATGTGTAACCTGGGTGAATGACTACACTCCAGCAAAGGCAACCAGCCTTAGTGATGTTGAATGTATTTGCATTACTCACTGCAACCTCAAACCCCACTCGGTTGTGCATACTATGCATGATTCTACAGGATAAGCAGCTGGGTGTGTGCTAAGAGTCTGCTTCTGCAGAAAAATAGCTGCCCCTTTCCTACTAATGCAAATCTAAAATTACCAGAGTAATACGCAATAAATCTCTGTCAACAATTCCTCTTTGCACACAGAGTCATGGTTTGATATTAGGCAGAAAACGAAATTTCTTTGCCAATTTGAAAGCACACTTACTACTCTTTTTTTGGCAAGTGATAAGTACTTTTACAGTCTGACACATTTTCAATCCACTTTTCAGATTCTGAAAACAGCACATGTCCAAACAGCTTTTTGAGACCAGGAACATGTGTAACCTGGGTGAATGACTACACTCCAGCAAGGGCAACCAGCCTTAGTGATGTTGAATGTATTTGCATTACTCACTGCAACCTCAAACCCCACTCGGTTGTGAATACTATGCATGATTCTACAGGATAAGCAGCTGGGTGTGTGCTAAGAGTGCTTCTGCAGAAAAATAGCTGCCCCTTTCCTACTAATGCAAATCTAAAATTACCAGAGTAATACGCAATAAATCTCTGTCAACAATTCCTCTTTGCACACAGAGTCACGGTTTGATATTAGGCAGAAAACGAAATTTCTTTGCCAATTTGAAAGCACACTTACTACTCTTTTTTTGGCAAGTGATAAGTACTTTTACAGTCTGACACATTTTCAATCCACTTTTCAGATTCTGAAAACAGCACATGTCCAAACAGCTTTTTGAGACCAGGAACATGTGTAACCTGGGTGAATGACTACACTCCAGCAAGGGCAACCAGCCTTAGTGATGCTGAATGTATTTGCAATACTCACTGCAACCTCAAACCCCACTCGGTTGTGAATACTATGCATGATTCTACAGGGTAAGCAGCTTGGTGTGTGCTAAGAGTCTGCTTCTGCAGAAAAATAGCTGCCCCTTTCCTACTAATGCAAATCTAAAATTACCAGAGTAATACGCAATAAATCTCTGTCAACAATTCCTCTTTGCACACAGAGTCATGGTTTGATATTAGGCAGAAAACGAAATTTCTTTGCCAATTTGAAAGCACACTTACTACTCTTTTATTGGCAAGTGATAAGTACTTTTACAGTCTCACACATTTTCAATCCACTTTTCAGATTCTGAAAACAGCACATGTCCAAACAGCTTTTTGAGACCAGGAACATGTGTAACCTGGGTGAATGACTACACTCTAGCAAAGGCTACCAGCCTTAGTGATGTTGAATGTATTTGCATTACTCACTGCAACCTCAAACCCCACTCGGTTGTGAATACTATGCATGATTCTACAGGATAAGCAGCTGGGTGTGTGCTAAGAGTCTGCTTCTGCAGAAAAATAGCTGCCCCTTTCCTACTAATGCAAATCTAAAATTACCAGAGTAATACGCAATAAATCTCTGTCAACAATTCCTCTTTGCACACAGAGTCATGGTTAGATATTAGGCAGAAAACGACATTTCTTTGCCAATTTGAAAGCACACTTACTACTCTTTTTTTGGCAAGTGATAAGTACTTTTACAGTCTGACACATTTTCAATCCACTTTTCAGATTCTGAAAACAGCACATGTCCAAACAGCTTTTTGAGACCAGAAACATGTGTAACCTGGGTGAATGACTACACTCCAGCAAAGGCAACCAGCCTTAGTGATGTTGAATGTATTTGCATTACTCACTGCAACCTCAAACCCCACTCGGTTGTGATTACTATGCATGATTCTACAGGATAAGCAGCTGGGTGTGTGCTAAGAGTCTGCTTCTGCAGAAAAATAGCTGCCCCTTTCCTACTAATGCAAATGTAAAATTACCAGAGTAATACGCAATAAATCTCTGTCAACAATTCCTCTTTGCACACAGAGTCATGGTTTGATATTAGGCAGAAAACGGAATTTCTTTGCCAATTTGAAAGCACACTTACTACTCTTTTTTTGGCAAGTGATAAGTACTTTTACAGTCTGACACATTTTCAATCCACTTTTCAGATTCTGAAAACAGCACATGTCCAAACAGCTTTTTGAGACCAGGAACATGTGTAACATGGGTGAATGACTACACTCCAGCAAAGGCAACCAGCCTTAGTGATGTTGAATGTATTTGCATTACTCACTGCAACCTCAAACCCCACTCGGTTGTGAATACTATGCATGATTCTACAGGATAAGCAGCTGGGTGTGTGCTAAGAGTCTGCTTCTGCAGAAAAATAGCTGCCCCTTTCCTACTAATGCAAATGTAAAATTACCAGAGTAATACGCAATAAATCTCTGTCAACAATTCCTCTTTGCACACAGAGTCATGGTTTAATATTAGGCAGAAAACGAAATTTCTTTGCCAATTTGAAAGCACACTTGCTACTCTTTTTTTGGCAAGTGATAAGTACTTTTACAGTCTGACACATTTTCAATCCACTTTTCAGATTATGAAAACAGCACATGTCCAAACAGCTTTTTGAGTCCAGGAACATGTGTAACCTGGGTGAATGACTACACTCCATCAAAGGCAACCAGCCTTAGTGATGTTGAATGTATTTGCATTACTCACTGCAACCTCAAACCCCATTCGGTTGTGAATACTATGCATGTTTCTACAGGATAAGCAGCTGGGTGTGTGCAAAGAGTCTGCTTCTGCAGAAAAATAGCTGCCCCTTTCCTACTAATGCAAATCTAAAATTACCAGAGTAATACGCAATAAATCTCTGACAACAATTCCTCTTTGCACACAGAGTCATCTTCTGATTCTATGCAGAAAACAGTATTCCTCATTTATACCAGTACACCTTAATTTATGGTGAAAACATAGTCCATAATATTTTACATGTTCCTTACATTTAAATTTCTCCCAAAACACAAAATGATAAACACAACTTCAACAAAAGGAATTCCAATTCTATTATTCATTTCTTAATTTACCACATACATCCCCTCTCAAACTCATAACTCACCTTTAAAATTAGTTAGTTGTGAAAGAAATGTGGCACTCAAACAGCAGATTATCAGAGCCAGGATCTCTGTTCTGTACACCTCTCTCCTCTCAGCAGAACCTGATAATGGCAATGTTTCCCTTTCTTTTTCCACACATATACATGTTAATTTCAAATCTCAGTGCTTCCCCCTTTTTTTCAAATGTAATCACACATTTCTATTGGTTGAAAACCAACCCTTTTCCAAAAGTACCCTTCCCCCAACTTGACTTCTGCCTGCTACCATAGCAACAGCTCATGGAACACTGCTGTGTGGAGTCAGGTCAGAAGTTCACCACACAATGTTTCATTTCCAAAGAGCAAGAGTGCTTGACTTTTCTAACCTAACAGCAAATCCATAGTAATGTTCTTTGGTAACACATTTTTCTGTACCAATACAAAACATGCTTCTATAAATTGACACATACAGCCTAGTTTTTAGTGTAGAATGGTATGAAACAGCCAATGAGTTCTTTTTATTTTAAAAAAATATGTATGCCTCCATTTCCAAACTGTCTTTCATTTCTTTTTCCCATTCTACTGAAATACACCTCCTGAGTGCATCCAGATCTCCTTTGAAGATGTTCACAGTGTGGATTGTAGGGCACAGCTATGTCTTCTGGAGTGAAAAGTATGCAGAGAAAACAGGTATGGTGAGAGACCTTGCTTTGCCAAATGTAGACATTAAATGGATTGGTCAGAGAGGGTTAAAGTGGCACCAATTGATGCCATTGGTGAAATCCTTCATGCAAATCCAACACCCTGACCTCATAATAGTGCACTGTGGTGGCAATGACCTAGGCACTTTGACTGGGGTAGGTCTGGAAATGCTTATGAAGGAGACCTTTGCACAACTGTTTTCACTTTTCCCTAAAACTGCCTTTGCGTATTCTAACATATGCCAAAGGCAAAAATGGAACTGGTCCAATCATTTTTGTCCACAGATTGACAAAGCAAGAAAGCACGTCAACAAATCTATTTCTGCTTTCCTCCGAGACTATGGTATGGGTTCCATTTACCACAACAACTTGCGTTACAACATGCAAGACATTTATAGAGGAGATGGTGTACACTTCACTGATGAAGGGAACAGAGTCTTCCTCTTGAACCTTAGACTCTGCGTCGGTACTTACTTGTAGGTACCACTAAAAAATCACTTCATAAACACAACGGCTCTTTTTAGAGCCCCCTAATATCTAAACACTTAAATCTGAATTTTATTTCTTTTTTTCTTTTTTTTTTCTACCGTACGCGTACGGTAAGCTTACCGTACGCGTACGGTAGAAAAAAAAAATACTCCGCGATTTTTTTTAAAAATTAATAAATGTTTTTTTTGTACTTTTGTGTCCTTCTTTGACCCCCTTTCAAATGTTAGGGGGTCTGTAACTCTCTTCCTTGCCCCCTTTTCACGTTATCTCCCTTTTTTTTTCTGTGTGAAACACACGAAATGGCGGCCGACACTTCCTGATTTCGTCCGATTCGAATGTTTACAGTCATGTGACAACCAATCAGATTTGAGCTCGCGCACGGCACCGTACGCGTACGGTAAGCTTACCTTAAGCGCACGGAGCGCGCTTACAGATATATATATTGATTTAAATGCTATTTTCTCAGGAACTACTGAACAGATTTACACCAGACCTACAAAAGGCACATCCTTGACCTGCGGACTACCTCTCTGCCAAATTACAAGTAATTCTGTTCAGCCGTTCGGGCTGTAGCTTGGACTAAAGGTCCTATGGAAAAATGCATGGGGAAAACGCGTTTTGGGACCCCCCTTTTTTCTCAGCCCCCGCTTGACGAATCACCCCGAGACTTTCAGGGTAGGAGCGGAGCGTAGCGCCCCATTAGTTTTGAAAATTTCGCGAGGATTCGTCAACCGGCGCCAAAGTTATTCAAAATAGAATTTTGAGATTTCCTATGGAAACACGGTCCTAACTATAACTACCTACTGGCGACCGCCAGTAGGTAATATATATATATATATATACATATATATGTATATATAAATGTGTGTGTTAGTTATAAATAAATAACATTCTGGTATTTTAATATAATTTTTTATTAAATGTTTTATTTTATAAAAAAAGTTTGAGTTAAATTGATAAGGTATTAGTTTGTATGTTTATAATATTTATAATTTCAGTAGAGTTGCTTCAGAAAATTAAAATGTTGTACATGATAAATATTTCACTTATATTCGCATTTGTTGTATTGTTGTATTAATATATTTTAAATGTTTAATGAGTGTTGTAGTGTTCATTTTTTTGCAAAAATGTTGAATTTTGATTTCAAATTCTGTTTATTGAGTTTTTGGATTGATAAAGAAATGGAGTACACACACAACAGTTGTCAAGCTAGTCCAAGAGTTACAGAAATCACATGTAGGTTACAGATTGTGTACGAGTTCTGTGGCATGAAAAACTTATTGAAAGTTACAATCATATCATGTTGCATTTGGTGTTCTATGACCTTCCGTCAATCCGCCCTCTAAGGAGAGGAATATAGAAAGGAAACTTAAAATATCTAAAAAAACAACAAAACCGTGATGTTATGGTGCAAATAATAATGAAGTGGTCATGAGGGATGGACGCCTGGGCCCAAGACGAGGCCTACTCCTAGCTGCAAACTGCCACCTGAGCTGCTGTGGCATTAAATATGAAACAGAATAAGGGCCCTTAGCCGTGGGGCGCACGCCGTTAGTGGGAGCCCTTCCGATAAGTAACTCAACAGCGGGGCCCATATATATTCGAATCCTTTTCTTGTGTAGTCTACAATGTCGGCTATGCATTCCAGAACAAACGCCCTCCATGGGGGCGCGCATGCCATTGGGTTAAAGACAGTGCCTCTTGTTTTTTCCATGCGGCAGCTACTGCCATTTTAGCTGCCCCCAGGTGAAGACACATGACAGACCTATCACTCTGCGTCTGGCGTTTCAGGGTTGTATCTCTCACCTCAGCAAGGTGTGTTCCAGGGAATGGGGAATTGGGTAGCCTAACATGAGTTTAATTTGGGACAAGATCTCTTTCCAAAAAGGCTGTATGGAGGGGCAGTCCCATCAGATATGACGAAAATCGCCCAATAGACCACACCCCCTCCAGCCCCTATCCGAAGTGTTGGGGAAGATCTTGTGCAGTTTCTGGGGATACAAGTACCAGTCATACATGGTTTTGTAGTGCGCCTCCCTTAGGTACATCAAGCGGTTACATTTCGCTATGTCTCTATTTAAATGCTCCCACTGTTTGTCCGCTAAAGGAGTATCTAAAAGTGTATCCCAAAAGCATTTATATCGCAGAGTCGTCCTGGGGCTAAGAGCTTTTATGAGAGATAACCGAAAGGATATGCATCTCTTGGAGGAGGACCCACATTGGGCAAACTTCTCTATGGGGAGCAGGTCCCTGGGGGCGGCCAGCCGCACCAGGTGCCGCTGTACCCAATGTTTAAGCTTCAAATAGTGGAACTCCTCCTTGGCAGTTAGTGAGAATTGTTTCATGCATTCTTGAAAGGTGAGAATCTCTCCCTTATGAAATAGGTGGGAAAGCGTGAGACAAACCCCCCACCCACCATACCTTGAAGGGTCCCTCTTGGAGCGCAGGGGGAAGGCAGCATTGAAATGTATGGGCATGTAGGGAGATGGAAAGGTGGTCAGCTGTAACCTCCTAATGAGAGCATCCCATACCCTTAATGTGGTGAATGTGGGGTGTACTGATGTAGGCGTTGGACGGTCTGTCATATTTTGGCTTTCACAATAGATCCCATATGGTGCGACCGGCTATCTGTCTGTCCATAAGAAGCCAATGCTTCTCAGATGCATGTAGCGACCATTCTGTGATTACGTGCAGCTGAGCCACCCTATAGTATCCCTGAAAATCCGGCAGCGCCAGCCCCCCTCCCCATGTGGGCACGTGAGCAGATGATAGGGCAAGCGGACCCTCTTCCCCAACCAAATAAATTTAGTAATCATTCGTCGCAACTCCTTAAAGAGACCTTTTTCCACTGGAATGGGTAGCCCCTGAAAGAGGTAAAACAATCTGGGGAGCGCGTTCATTTTGATGGCATTAATCCTGCCAAGCCATGATAAGTTTGCAGCACTCCATTTGCCCAGGTCAATTTTCAATTGGTGTAGAAGGTGAGGGAATTTGGCCCTGTAGATATATGAAATACGGGGGGGGGGTAAGCTTAATACCTAAGTAGGTAATCTCCTTAGCTGTGCAGCGAAATAATGACTCGCTCTCCACTTGTCGCCACTCCTCTCTAGAAAGGGTCAGATTAAGTAAGAGGGACTTGGCCAAATTGATCTTAAACCCCGCCGCCTGCTCAAACAGCCCAAGCTCCTCCTGAATAGCCTGGAGAGAGGTCAATGGTTCTGTGACCGGGAGAAGCACATCGTCGGCAATGAGCGATATCTTATGATCATCTGTGCCAAATCGCATGCCCCGAATGTCTGGTTTTCTCTAATTTTATGCGTTAGGGGTTCTATGCTTAAGGCGAAAAGGAGGGGGGACAGCGGGCACCCCTGCCTTGTCCCACGCGCCAAGCTAAAAGAGGAAGAAGCAACTTCATTGACCATGACCCGGGAGCTAGGAGAGTGATAATTGGCGTGAATCATCCCAATAAAAGCCTTGTTAAATCCAAAGCGCTGCAGCACTTGAAACAAAAAGGTCCATTCCACACGGTCAAATGCTTTCTCTGCGTCTAGCGAGAGAAGAGCTGCTGGGATGATTTTCTTCCAGGCCTTCTCAATTATATGGATGATGCGCTGCAAATTATCATGTGTCTGCCGTAAATCCTGATTGGCCCGGGTCAATAAGGCCTAGGAGCACTGATTCGAGGCGAGTAGCCAAGATTTTGGAGTAAATCTTGGCATCTAGATTCAGAAGGGCTGTAAGAGGAACAGGCTGAAGGATCCTTCCCCGGTTTGGGAACTACCACCACAATCGCCTCACCCATGGAGTGGCTGACCTACTGTGCAGAAGCAGTGACATTAAATAAGGTAGTTAAAAAGAGGGCCAGTTCCAGAGCGAAGGTGCGGTAAAAGTGCGTCAATCACCTGCTGCACCTCCTCAGGGGTAATGGGTTAAGCCAAGTCCTCATTGGTGTTGGCCGGGACCTGTGGGAGGTCTAGGGGATCCAGATACCCCGTTTGGTCTTGCGCCCGTGGGTGTTCTGAAGTGTAAAGAGTACGATAAAACTCTTCAAAGGCCTGCGCCTTCCACTCCTCTGTCTAATGAGAGACGCCCGCACCATCTACTATGAGTTTTATGTATTCCCTTTCAAGTTTGGCCCTGAGTTGGCGTGCGAGCAGGGCAGGGACCACACGTTGTTCCCTCCCTCATACCCCTGGCCTTTAAGCGTAAGATGGTTTTTTCCACCCTGTTAGTGTATATGCCCTGCAGCTTCCTTTTCAGGGCAGTAACTTTCCTCAATGCCATAGCCGATGGGCTAGCCTTATGTGCCTGTTCTGCAGTCTGTAGTTCTCTTTCCAGCATGAGGCGCTCCTCTCGCTTCTGTGTTTTTAGGGTAGTGGCCAATTTGATGCACTTACCCCGGACTAAAGCTTTGAATGCATCCCAGGTGGTGGCATGGGAGGTAAGCTCGAGATCATTCTGCTAAAAAAATCTTTAATGGTTTGCCTAAGTTCACCTCGCAATAGCCTATCGCTGCAAAGGAAGTTGGGGAAGTACCAACGCACGTGTTTTGGATGTGGGTTTGGCCAGGTGAGGGTCATCTCGACAGGGGCATGGTCAGACAGGCATATCGGATGGAAGTGTGTTTGTAGTACCGAGGGGAGCAGAGATTGGCTCGCAAATATATGATCAGTGCAGGAATATGTCCTGTGGGAGTGGGAGAAGAAAGAATAGTCGCGAACGGTGTGATTACTATCCCTCCACAGGTCCACTAGGCCCAGGTGTTGGAGTTGCGATCTAAGTGCCTTGCCAAAACACCCCCGGCTGCCCTGTGTGGGTGAGTCGTGTCTAGCCCCTGATCCCAGATGAGATTGTAATCTCCCATTAGGCGTATGTCCCCTTGCGCGTAGTTCTCCAAGGCCATAAGGAAGCAAAGTATAAAGTCCTGTTGTCCTGTTTTTGGTGCATAGAGAACTGCAAACATGCACTGCGGGCCCCTTAGGTCCCCCTAACCATAATGTAGCTCCCTGCTTTGTCAGCTTTGGTGTCCTGGGACTGAAACGGGACCCCGTGTGGAAAAGTAGTTCCACCCCATTCCGTTTTGAGGCGTGGGAGGATCTAAATATAAGAGGATAAGCTTTATGCTTCAGACGGTGCTCCTCGGGTTTTTCAAGGTGCATTTCTTGGAGGGCCGCTTGAATATTATGGTTGAGTAAGTATTTCCAAAGGTGTTGTCGCTTATTAGGGAAGTTTAGGCACCGAACATTCCATGTTATAGTCCGGAGTGCCATAAGTATCTGGGTGGGACCCTGCCTCCCCCCTTAGGCTGACGTTGTACCCAGTCACCCCTCCACCCCCCAACCCAGCAAATGAAGAGTGTAAAAAAGGCACCATGACATCTAACTAACTTAACAAAACAATATAAACAATAAAATCGAGTGTAGAGAATCCCCATCGCAGAAGGGAACCTCCTTACCAGAACAAACTCGAGGAATGTAACCATTTCCGTTCCCCCAGCCCCTCCAACATCACTATTAAGACATATGCATAGAGAAATTATACAGCCACCCAATGGCCGTCATATTTCTGAGCACCCCTGTATTAGCTACTTAAGTCTGTCAGTTCCGACGGCTCCACTAGTGTCGAGAAGATTGCAAGTCCTCTGCTCCAACCACCCACCCCTTGGAATCTCCTTACCACAGCAGTGACAGGCAGCTACATGTAAATGTAAATGTGTGTGTACTTGTAAAGCGCACTATCACTCCTGTCGGAGTATCCTGGCGCTGAAGACCGCTAGGGAACCCGTCCTGGTTTTCCCTGTGAGATGGTCCCTTACTGGGTATCTCCAAGGTGAAACCAGGCATCCCCGGCGTCTGTGGGGGGCCGTTGTAGAGATGAGGCAAGCTTAATGCCCAGAGTTGCCGAGTGTGTTCCTGGTTAGAGTAGGTACCGAGGCGAGAATTATCGAGTCCGTTTTGACCCTGGTCCACGACCCTGCCGCGTCGGGAATTGAACCCTGGTCCCTGGCCGATTCTCTGCTTACGGGTCTGCCTCCTCTAACCAGTGAGCCACACCTCTCCACCAACATACATACTCCACACACATCAAGTACAGCTCGTCCATATGACCAACGGGCCACAAGCACCAGACCCAAGGCCACGTAAAGTTGACCAGACCAAAGGTTCCCCAAGTCTTGTGAAGTGCAAGCCCTCCATTCCATCCATCACTCAACTACAACATAGGGTGGGGGTAGAGTACCTTGTCATCTGAAAAGTAGTTAGATCATGGGACCCTCCATTTGTTGAACACCCAGAGTCAAGATAGAAGCAAGTCCTCCGCTCCACCCACCCTCTCAGTGACGACCTTGTGACGGGAACATTTTGCTCCACAGGGAACTATTACAGATTAACTGTGGGGCCCACAGTCTGTAGGCTTCAATCTGAGGTTTTCTTGCTTCTTTTTCCCACTGTCCGCCATGTGCCTCCACCTTGTCGCCTACGCCGCCACTCCCCCTCGATGTCTTGTGAAGATGCTGTGCCGTTAGGTGAGGAGATCTCTATTCCCAGCAGGTCCACTGCCTCCTTCAGCTCCATGCAATGGAGATGTTTGTTGCCCCATTGGAAAGCAATTCCAAAGGGATACGTCAATCGGTATCTGGTTTTCCTCTCTTAGGAAGTCGGTGATCGGGCGGAATTGCTGGCGTCCCAAGAGCGTGGCCTGGGCCACGTCTTGGTAGAGTGTACATGTGGTGTTCTGGAAGGTAATCTTGTCGGTGATCCTCGCTTTTTGTAGGACCAGTTCCTTAATTTTGAACGAGCTGAATTTCGCCAGAACGTCACAAGGCTTTCGGTTCTCCCCAGGAAGTCGCAGCCCCACTCTATGGACCCTCTCTAGTCAGACTTCAGGGCTGTCCTCCCCCAAGACTGAGGAGAACAGGCCCACCATGAATGCCTCCAGGTCCGGGCCATCTCAGTCTTCCTCCAGCCCTCGTACTCGAATATTGTTGCGGCGTAAGCGATTTTCTAAGTCCTCACACTCAAGCAAGGTGGCACGCAGCTGGCCACTCAGGTCCACTGATCCTTCTTCCAGGGATGTAAGACTATCGGCTAACTCCTGATATTTCACTTCAAGGTCTAGCGTACGAGTGCCCACAGAGTCAACATCTGCCTGCAAGGTCACCATCTTCTCCCTCATCTGCACGGAATGACGCAAAGGAGGTGTCCATATCAGCTTTGATATCTGCACGGAGCTCCTTTTTGAACTCCCGCAGGGAAGACATGCGGGCCTCTCTAGTTAGCGCCATGGTCCCTGTCAGTGGTGTTGCCTCCTCACCAGCCACCCCTGCGCCTGCAGTGGCGAAGTAGTTTGAGACCTTGTTGTTGGGGGCCTTTTTTGTTGGCATAAGGGGACCTGCTCACTGGTCAGCTCCTGGCTGCCCCTCCTGTCTCGCAGAACCAGTACGGGCTGTCTGCGGATATGTGGGGGCCCAACGCTGCCTCTCCCCCCTCTCTGGGGACAACCGCAACTCTGGTTGCAGCAGCTACAAGGGCTGCTTGGTGGGCCCACCTGACTACCTTGCAGTGAACGCTGTCCTTGTATGGCTTACGAATCGTCGCACCACGCCGTGCCCCAGATTCGCTACCGCTCAAGGCGTGAGTTCCATGTAGGGCTCAGTATGACGTCCACCTGCCCCACTGCTTCATTGCAGCTCTCCACTCTCCAAACCTGCACTTTAGCCTGCTCTCTCCACGGCGGCCATTTTAAGGTTAGGCACCAGGCAGTCCACATTGCTCAGTGGACCCTGCTTGGTCTCCCTTGAGGCCCTTGTCGTAATGTAGACTCCCACTTGACAGTCTACTTGTGAGATACAGTGCTTGCCAGGCCCCCCCCCCCCCGCCGGCGCAAGCCGTCAAGTAACAAAAATCAGTGTCCCGGGGGCCTAGCACTGCCTGGGGGCACATCGCATTGGATCCGAATGTCTCAGCCGGCCTTCTAACTCTGTCTCCCGGTCCACTGGGGGGAGTCCCGATTGCAGCGCTCATCTGGTGGTTCTTCAGAGGCTCACGGGCTCTGCTGCACCTCGTTTCAGGGTCCTTACTGGGAAAGTTGACCGTTTACAGGGAGCCTGGTCCCGGGCATACTCAGCCCCATCTGCGCCTCACTCCAGCACGGAGGGGGCTCGCAGCAGGTCACAGATGGGCCGGTGGGTGCACCGGTCATCCTGCCTTCATCCGGGCCCCACCGCTAACACCGCTCCCCGCAGCCAAAGGGCCGCGCCACCATTTTGGAGTTTCCGGGCTCTGGCGAGCAACATGGTGACATCCCGCTGGTTCCTCAATGATTTGTTGTCTCGCTGAGCAGTAAAAAAAAAAGTCGCGCGCGGGAGGCACAACTGGAGGTCCCACTGCTTCGCTCACCACTGTGCTCGTCCGCATTTCTATGTGGCGGACCCGACGGGGAGAGTCACCATTTTGTGTATCTCGCCCCGGGGCGGCCGTGGTCCCCTGATGCTCAACCGCTTCCCCTGTGGGCTCCTCCGCTCACGGTTCCAGCGTGCCACTGTTCCTCCACACCTGGCTGCTCATTGGGGCGGTCGGGGTGTGCTCAAATACGCCTCAGAGCATATGAACTATGGGGCTTGGGACGGAGCCGGTTGGATTCACGTCCGATCGGCTATGTTGGCTGGCCACGCCCCCCAATGCTTAATTTTTATAGTAAATGTATTGTGGATAGCTTTGGGTATATATGTGAATATTTGTTGTTGTGTCTATGTTTTATTCATTTTTGTGCATAGTTTGCTTATTTATTGTTATTGTTTATATTTATTTAACTTAAAAAAAGGAGTTCATGATTTAAAATATTCATTGTTCCTTATTTGTAGTGATATTATAGTAGTAGAAATTGCATGTTTTGATATTTTTAAAACTGTATGTATATTTAGATAGTGCACAATATTTTGTGTTTTTATATTTGTGTGTCGGATGTTATTAAATTTGCTTAGTTTTAACAGCAATATTTTTGGCATCATTGTTTGTTCATTTTTTTGGTTAAGTATAGGATGGAGATATTTTTGTAATTGATATTATTTTGGTGAGTCAACATTGTTTTCCATAATACTCTGTCATGGAACAATTCCAGCATCAGTATCATCTGATGTGCCTGTTTGTAAAGTAGGTGCCCCCAGATCTTTAGATGCATCAACTGAAAAACTTGACTGCTAGTGGACATTTTTTAAATGTTGTGTTTGACATCTATTGTTAAGGAGTATATTTGTTGGAACTAGTCCAATTCCAGCTCCAACCGACTGCGTTTACATATGACAATTTGGACCTCACTAGAAGCTCTTCCCCTGAATTGTGTATAGCATCTCTGGCCCCTTTACTATTGGATGCTCTTGAAGCCTTATGAACTGGACACCAAGAGCCCGAATACGACTTTGGCGGTCCTATGACGGGGTAACAATGCGTCGTCCTCTGTAGACCCACCAAAGCCGTGGTGCGACAGCTCGCCAGATTAGGAGTTAACTCCTGGTGTGGTGGGAGGCCCTGTGGTGATCTGATGGCGGCTGCTGTTGGGCTCATAGAAGCGCCGAACATGCAGACCGCCGCCCTAAGAGCACTGACTGCACCTACCTGCATGGTGTGGCATACATGCCAAACCATGCAGGATCTGGGGGTGAAAATCTGGTGGGGCACTACATGTGCCCCCCCGCATGCCTCCCCAGGCCTAGGTGCAACAGGGAACCATGATAAGGTCCGCCAACCTTTTCATGTAGGCTCACAGCCATGAAATAGGTGATGGACATGCAACTTGAAATATGCTCCGCGGTGCCACAGTGGCACGGTCTCCATATTGCTGTCCCTGTTAGCACCATCTCCGCTGCACAGGATCCTTGATCCCGGCAGGGCCGGCGGTCTCATGGCGGTCCGACTGCCACACTCAAAATTCTGCAGGTGGATCAGCAGTGTGTCGGTAGTCAGACTGCCCCGAAAAGTATGCCGGTCCTGTGGACCTCCATACTCGTAATCAGGCCACAAGACTTTAAAACTGGCCCACAGGCATCCTACAGAGAGCTCGGTTTTGTGTGGTAGAGCCTGTTTTAAATTCTTGAGGAAACTAAAAATCGTCCAGTTTCTGGGGAAAACTCTAAATACTGACGAGAATCCACTGGCTGAACTTCATCCTAAAGAAAGAATGGTGGAGGAAATTCAGCCGATGGATTATACTTTGGATCTAGCATTTACAGTAAAAATTGGAGATTTTCAGTTCTGTCCAAACTCTAAAATGCACTCTAAGGGCCTGATCACGGCTGCGTTATCCAGAGGTTGACCATGGGGCCTCCAGCGAACTTACTTGTGGGGGTCAATAGTTTTCCATATTTATCAATGCCTGCACAATATTACGACTGCACATGTGTTGAATGTACACATATGCATGATACATGTGGAAAATCCCAACTACCCATTGCCAGAGTCTGGCCCATATGTGGGGAGTCCAGGCAGTTGTATATGGTACAAAAGAGACTTACCTGTATATCGCCGCCTGCTGTCAAGAGGAACTTGGAGAAAGGGATTCACATTACAATCTGACAGGAAGAACAGAAAAGGTGTGAGTAAGCACCCAAAATCCTTTGTTTCCACCAACTCAAAGCAGGCGGTCCCACTGTCATGGTCAGCTTGTCAGAAACCCAGCTCATAATACGGACAGTGGTGAAACTTCTCAGTACCGCCCATTGGCAGATTTTTCTCCTTGACTACAGCCGCAGTGGTCTGCCTATGGCTGTCAGTGTCGGTGGTTAAAATTACTTTATATATAAAGCATGCAAGGTGAGCACAGAGGAGGCTAGCAGTGAAAGGTCGGCTAAAATGTCTTTAAAAGTTGTCTTTACGCCAATGTGGTTTTCAGAAGGTAGTCATAACTGTCTGAACTTGTGAAGATATATCAATCTACTACCAGCCTGACCAGTAATGCCTCCTTTGAGTCTCTCATTATGAGTTTGCTGGTAATTAGGGCAATATTTATTGTACCTGATAAAATCTGACTCTGCAGAGTTAGAATTTATCTGGTGTGATAAATACCAGCCAATTACATGTTTTTCCCTGATAATGGGAAATAACTCACCCATTTTTGTCCTTACTCACCAAGATCTGCATGTCCCAGTATTTATAGTGCTTTTTTCCACTGATAAATATCGACAGATTTGACCTGCTGAAATATATCCTGCAATGTGTTCTGTTGGGTTGAGCAATTGCTTTGACAAATCAAGCATTTTGAATGACAGACAACAACAATTAATCAGACTACAAGTAAGTCTAGAAACCCCAAAAAGACAACAAAGTTAATATATTCATACATGTGTTTCATTTGATAAGTAGGGCTGTAATACATAAAAGGACCAAACAAACATTACAAACAAACATATAAAGCGACTTAATCTTGTGACATTTGCAAACTAACGCTACATTGGTGACAACTGAAAACTGACATGCATTGAACGCTTTAATTTCTCACGTCCCTGGTCACGATGATCACAAAATGAATGAATGATAAAACCTATATGGGTTGTTGTGAACTTGAGTAATCTTACCTGGACAAAGACTTTGTTTTTACTTATATATATATTTATGTACCAATGTAATGTATGCCAGTATGTTCAAGCCTTCCGAGCCGAATAGTAATAGGCTCCTCGGTTTTCTGACCGCTGCATTATAATGTTGGTGGTCGGATGGTAACCCGGCCGGTCATTCCGGCTGGCTTCTGATGGGCTCCATGAGTCGGTAGCTGGCCAGTAATCTCAAGGGTGGGCGTTTGGAACACATGTGGGGAAGTGTGTTTGGGGGCCCCAAGTAGGGACCCCTTGGGTGTGCAGCCTTCAATTGGGGGCTGAGGGGGCTCCTATGGTGGCCCCCTGTTGACCCCTGCACCCAGTGGCAGGCACCTTGAGTTGCCTGCCACGGGGTGCAGGGATGAACCACACCTTCCAATTCCCTATGGGATCATGCATTACAGCCGGTTTACAGCCGTAATGCATGCTCTCATAGAGAAATGTAGGAATGCAAACGAACAGTATTTGGTCGCATCCTAATTAGGCCATCGGAACCGCCGGCCAGGTGTCGGTCGGTCCCAGGACCGAGTTGGTGTCAGGTGGAATCAATTCCACCCGACATCAAAATCGGCTCCTTAATGTTTTTTCTGGCATGGACTGAAATATTTGTTTGAACCTGACACAATTATAAACATTCTAGACCTGAGTATGGTGGACCACAGGGTGGCGGTCTGACCACCGCCACACTAAGGGTCCCTGACAGCACTGAAGATAAAAATAATTTCTAGAAGATACAACACTGAAATAACAGTGGAGAATAGAGGAAGAGAGCGCCAGTGCATTTTTTTCTTACAAAGCTGTTTTTCTTACATGCAAGACGTATTATTGATTTGCCCTGCTCTTGTAGCTCTGTGTTTAAAGTATCCGAGATCTCTGTTTTTGAGCAAACAAATAGATTCTCTTTCTGTAGCAATTCCATTTTTGTATACCTCTGAAGTGGTCAATGTTTGCTGTAGACTATTTCAAAGTTTTTGCCTTGTTTGCTTTATGAATTGTTGTATTTTAATGTGCCCAACCGAGATCTGACTTAATGGTGAACTTTACGTTAATAAAGGATTGAATGAATGTGAGCCTTTCTCATGATTAAGTGTGCATTATATGCTGTCTCTAGTTTTCATCCATTTCCCTGATCGTAGGTAGCCTGTACCTACAATTTAGGGACAACCATCATTCCTTTTGATGTACTTTGCTATTAATACTTTCTGCACCACTTGCATTTTTGACCATGTATTATACAGAAGGGCCAATTCCGATGTCAAATGGACCAGAACGGTCAGGAACTGGAACCGAACGACCTCTTGTCATTGGTTCCAGACCTGCAAGTAGGATGTGACCAAACCCTGTTTGGTCGCAATCCTATAATTAACATTAGGAGCATGCACTCTGAATGAAATGCATGCTTGCATCTTTAAGTGCAGAGGTGCAGTTCATCCATTCAGCGGCCTCGCACCCATGGGGGCCCTGCTGGGGGCCCCCAAAGACAGTTTCCCTCTGCATTTCTGTGTCGGAAAGGCAGGCTCAGAAAGGCAGTGGGAGACTGCCATCATACTTCGGCGGCCGGAAAGAGCCAGCCGAGGGAGTACTGAAGGGTTTTCGGATGGCGGACAGGCTCTCTGAGCCCGTCGGAAGCCATCGGAAGGCTCGGTTGGAAAGGAATCCCTATGGGCAAGTCTCAATCAGTTAGGAGAGGGTCGAAGCCATTCCAAACCACATCGGAATCGGCCCCAGAGAGTGGCTTCATGTTTTTGAGGTTCTTTAGCGATGTTTTCTGTTTGATCTTATGGGAGAATGATGATTTATATGTTGATGTTTGCCTTTGGATGTGATCCTTCCTCTTCTTAAACGTAAGAAGCAGATAAACCTTTACTACTCATTTTCATTATAATTGTGATCTCAAAACCAGATTTCTAACAAATTTGACATTCTGAAATTGCTAAATTCGACTTTCAGAATGTCGTGCTTGTTCATATTAATGTGATATGTTGGCTGAAACATCAGAATGGTGATATACATAGCAAGAATAAAGACTTCTTTTTTTTTTTTTTTTTTTTAAACCTTTATTCGTATAATTCAGATACACTGCTATTCAGCCGACAACCCGGAGGTTCGGCAGCTCCTCAATCGACACGTGCAGTCATCTACAGTTCTCATACAGGATAATAACAAAGGTTCCAATTTTTTAAAATGAACACAACAAGCAAGGCAATATACATCATAAGTTCGCGTCAGCTCCCAGCGAGGAGGCGGCCCCATTTCCAACATCAGATCAAGCCACCGATTGAGAGGAGGAGGGAGAAGCAGAGGCGTTAACATTCTAGCAGAAGTGCATCAGAAATACCCAAGTCGGACGCGAGGCTAGGGGGAAAGTTGCTCCTCTAGTGGTTCAGTGGCAGGAGGCAAACATATGTACCCCCTATACTGGTTCCAACCTCCCCATACCTTATGCCATTTCTTGGGCCTCCCCCGCGCACTATACACCGTTTTCTCCCGGAACATGCACCAGTCCATGTTGTCCTTCCAAGCATCCAGGGTGGGAGGGCTAGGGGATCCCCACAATCTTGCAATATCTCGCTTAGCCACCATATTACCTAGGGTCACCCATTGAGTCTGCGCCGCGTCGTAGTCTGTAGGACCCCACACATTCAAAAGACAGCGCCGCGCCTCTGGGTGCAATACAATGCCCGTCACCTCCTGCATCACAACGTGAATCCGCTTCCATAGTTCCGCAATCACACCACACTCCCATATAATGTGCAGAAAGGTGCCCACCATCCCGCAGCCCCTCTTACACAGCCCATCCTCGGAAAAACCCATATGGACCAATCGGGGCCCAGTGACATAGACTCTGTGGAGTATCTTAAGCTGGACAAGCCGCAACCTGGCGGGGATTGCGACCTCCTTAGGAGAGGAGACCGCGTACTGCCAATCCTCATCGTCCAGCTCAAGGCCGTCTCTAGTCCACTGGTCCCGCACCCCCAGGAGGAGATCGGTCCGAACGTTCACAAGCTTTTTGTAAATTAGGGAGATTGTGCTCTCCGGCATATGGCCGTCCAGGATCCGATCCTCCAATGGAGAGGACTCAGGCACCTTTTCCCCCTCAACGAGGACCGACTGCAGCGCATGGCGCACCTGCGCATACCAGAAGTATTCCGTGCCCTCAAGCGCATATTCCGACCGCAGCTCATCGAACGACTTAATCCGCCCCTTGGTCAGCATGTCCCCCACCCTGGAGATGCCAATCAGATCCCATTTGTCGAATCCCTCAGAGTGCCAGAGGTTCCCCAACATGTCCGAGTCATACAACGGAGTGGCGAGGGTGAGCCTATCCCTCCATCCCAGGGAGTTCGTGACTGTCTTCCACACGTGCACCGCCACCCCGGTCGGCCCTGTGAGGGACCCAGCCGGTGTCTTCGAATAAAGTGCTCTATAATAGCCACCACCCCGCAGCAACCACCGGTCCATAGCAAAGCCAGGGCCAAGCGCCGGACCGTAGACTCCATGATTGATCGCGCTCAGTTGGGAGGCCCAATAGTATCTTCGGATGTCGGGAAGCGCGATACCCCCGTCGTACCAAGGGAGAGTTAATTTTGCTATCGCTATACGCGGGCGGCCGTCCCACAGCAGCGAACGCTGCAGACTCTCAACCTCCCGAAAGTAGCTGGCCGGAACCAGCTCCTGGGTGTTCTGCAGGGCATAGAGAAAACGGGGAAGAGACATCATTTTGAATAGCACCGCACGGCCAAGGAGGGAAAGCGGCAGCCGCCGCCAGCCCGCCACGTCCCGCCGCAGGCTCGCCAACGGAGGGAGCAGGTTCCTCTCATACCGTACCGTTGGGTCGGCAGAGATATAAATCCCAAGATACAGGAAACCCTCCCGGGCAATCTGGATCGGGCAATTCCGCGGGGGGACCGGGGCGTCCCCATACAGGGCATACAGATATGACTTACCCCAATTAATGGTTAGCCCCGAGTTCCTCCCGAAGGAAGTCAATATGTCGCAGACAACTATAAGGGACTTCCGGGGTGAAGTAAGATAGAGCAGAATATCGTCGGCATAGAGGGAAATGCGGTCTTCGTGATCAGGGGACCATCGAATCCCCCTCACATCTGGGTGCCATCGTATCCAGGCCGCCAGCGGCTCAAGGGCAAGAGCGAACAACAGCGGAGATAGAGGACAACCCTGCCTGGTACCCCTCCCCAGGTCGAAGGGACGGGAAGCCCTACCGTTAACTGCGACTTTGGCGAGAGGTCCTTCGTATAATAGCCTTACCCAGCCCACAAATCCGGGCCCGAAGCCGAATTTTGCAAGCGCAGCCCACAAGTATGCCCACTCCACCGTGTCAAATGCCATCGTTGCGTCGAGCGCAGCCACCATGGCCGGCTCCCGCATCGTCCCCACCCTTGCGATCACTCCGTGGATGCGCCTAAGATTCAACGCGGTATTACGATGCGGGATGAAGCCAGATTGGTCAGGGTGGATCAGATCCCCGACCACCCTGACCAGCCGGTTTGCGAGGATTTTGGCAAGGATCTTCGGCTCAGCATTAAGGAGCGAGATCGGCCTGTATGAGCTGCACCGGTTCCTGGGCTTGCCATCTTTATGGATGACCACGATCGTTGCCAAGCGCTGGTCAAGTGGGAGGCAGCCCATCTCCCGCGCCTCCACAAACATAGCCCGCAAATGCGGAGCGATCTTGTCCGGTCGGAGTTTGTAAAGCTCAATTGGCAGGCCATTCGGACCCGAGGCCTTGCCCGGACGCAAAGAGCGGATAGCCCCCGCAATCTCGTCGACTGTGATGTCGTCATCAAGATCGTCTCTGTCTATGTCGGAGAGGCAAGGCAGGGCGAGATCGCGCAGGAGCTCACATGAATCCTCCACTGGCCTGTCAGACACGGAGGTATAGACCGTGTGGAAGTAATCCGCAAAGCACTGGACTATGCCGTCCGGCTCCGTGACCGTGACGCCATCCTCCGTCACAAGGTCCGGCACAACACGATTAGTCCGCTCCTTTTTATCTAGCCACGCGATCAATTTCCCGGCCTTGTCCCCGACGTCGTACAGACGGCCCCGCTGTTCCCTACTCAGGGCTTTGGCCGCATCCGTCACGAGGGCCCTGTACTCCGATTGTTTGAGGCTCAACTTGTGCAGCGCCTCCGCCGTGACCTCCCCTTCCAGAGCCAACTCTAGATCCGCGATCTCCGCCTCAAGCTGGGCGACCTCCGCGTCTCTCCGACGCTTGGCCGCTGTTATCAAGGAGAGGGCCTCACCCCTAATCACTGTTTTGAACGCTTCCCACAAGGACACCGCCGACGTGACCGAACCAAGGTTTTCTTGAAAGTAACGATCGACCGCCTTCAGTACCGCACTACGGGTCGCAGGGTCCCTGAAATACCACGGGTTAATTGGGGCCACCCTACCACCCACTCCTCTGCCAACATCCATACAGATCCACACCGGGGAATGGTCGGAAATACCTCGTGCCATGTGCCTGGCCTCAGAGACGAAGGAGGCGTGTGCAGCCAGGGTAAGGACATAATCAATTCTGGAGAGACTGCCATGCGCCCCTGAGTGGAAAGTATATTGTCGTTGTGTGGGATGCAACAGTCTCCAACAATCAACCAGCCCAAGGGTATCTATAAAATCAGGAAGCCACTTCTGAGCCCCCCCCGAACTCCTCTGCGGGTGTCTGTCGAGCAGGCCAGAGCCAACCGCATTGAAATCGCCACCCACCACCAACATTCCCTCTGGGAGATCCAACAATGTCCTCTCTAAGTCCGCTAGTGTAGAGGGCTGCAATGCAGGGGGGACATAAACCGACACCAGGACCAGGGTCCTGCCCTCCCACCGCCCCGCTACTGCCGCAAAGCGTCCCCTATCGTCAACGGTAGTGGAATCAACCTCGAATGGCAGAGAGGACCTGACTAGTATTCCCGCCCCTCTAGAACCCGAGGAAAACCCGGAATGTGCAACAAATTTATAGCCTTTACGATTGAGTGCACAGCACGTGTTACCAATCAAGTGCGTCTCTTGCAATAAGACAATATCAGGGGTACATCGCTTCAGAAATTGCAGGACAATCCCACGCTTAATACGATCCCCCAAGCCATTTACATTCCAACTGAGTATTTTTAGGCCCCTACCCCCCATCCCAACATGTAAGGAGACCACCACCCCCCGCGTGGAACCAGACCCGAGTCACAGAAGCTTGCATCTTTACGCCTTGCATAACAGAAAACAACAACAACCCCAACAACAACCCACATCCACCCCCCACCCTGCACCCCTGCGTAAGCTCTAAAGTGCCCCCCAACTTGCAGTGTGCCTGTCGCCCCTTAAAACTACTAATCTACGAAAAGAACCCCAGAGGAGGAAAAGGCTCCCCTACTGCCCCCGCTACCCCCCGGATTATCAACCTCCCGGAGGAACCGGAGTCTTAGTACTTAAGTCCTGGCTCAGTGTTCATCCCCACCACCGTCTGCGCCACCGGAGCGTTCCACGCCAGTCCGTCCTTGGGGCAATGTGTCCAGCCAGTCTCCGACCATGTCAGGAGACTCAAAAAAGAAAGTCCGCTCTTCGAACACCACCCGCAACCTGGCCGGAAAGAGCATGGCATATTTTAGTCCCATCTCACGTAGTCTTCTCTTGACCGCCAGGAAGCCTTGCCGTTGCTTCTGCACCATCTGGGTAAAGTCCGGATAGAAACTTACAGTAGTGTTCTGGAATGGCAGCGGGCCGGCCACCCGCGATGCTTGCAGAATGGCATCTCGGTCCCTGAAGTTAAAAATCCTGGCGACAATCGGCCTCGGAGGGGCCCCCACCTTGGGCCTCCCGCCAGGGACTCTGTGGGCCCGTTCGACAGCAAAGAACTTACTGAGGCCTTTGGGCGCCAGATGGTTCACCACCAGGTCCTCCACGAACAGGTCCACCGACTGCTCCTCCGAATTTTCCGGGACCCCAATGATGCGCACGTTATTGCGCCTTGCACGGCCTTCGAACTCTTCCAACCGTCGGGCGAAGTGATCATTTGCCGTCCGCAGGGTACGGACTTCCTGCTGAAGGCCGGAGACGTCGCCCAGGAGGCCGGCAGTCTTGAGCTCCAAGGACTGAACCCGCTCATTAGTTTTCCCCAGGTCTGCCCGAACCAGATTGACGTCAATCGATATGGCATCCACTTTATGTGCCAGGGTCTCAAATTGTTGCCCAATCGAGGACTTCATCCCTTCGATGGCCCCCATAATATCTTGCAGGGTCAGTTCTGTGGGGGGAGGTGTCGCGTCCTTCGAGGCCTCCAGTATCGGGCCCGATCCGCCCGGAGACCCCTTCTGGTGGGCATAACGGTCCATGTTGTTAGTCTGGGTGTAGCTGCCCCGCCTGGTACTCTTGGGCTTCTGTTTGTCGGCGTCCGATTTGGTCGACATCGCAATCTGCCGTGTAGACACTCTCCTTGCCCATACAGGGTAATCAACCATGCGACCAGTGGCTGGCACTACGCACGCCCCGTCCCGGGCGCTGTGGAGACTGGAAGGCGAAAGTGAAAGTGAAAGTGGAAACACCTCCCCTCCGCCGACCCGTCCCCAGCCCGGCCGTTGTTGTTCAATTAGTGCACGGGCACTGTGCCAACGCAAGGCCCGGGCACCGTGCGGGGAGTAGGCCACAGACTTCCAGTCAGTACAACTTCGGTCTCCGGTGGACGATTTCAATCCGGACAGCGGCACTCGCCTCAGCAACAGCTCCCCTCCAATATTCCGGGCATCAAAAGCAGGATAATAGACAGGATAGCTGCCGGAGGGAGCGAGGGTCTAGGGAGCTCTAGGCTCACGCGGCCATCTTGATCACGCGCTAAGCTCCTCCCCAAGAATAAATACTTCTAATGACAAAATTACTAAAACCTATTTTACACCATTAAAAAACATTGTTTAGATTATTTAGATTTCATAATCTACACTAGCTCTTAATATATCTTAAATATATAGTCACATCAACACGTGCTAATTGATGATTCATATTCTTGTAAATATTCTTGCAACTATGTGCACTAATCAAATGCAAGTTTTCTGCTTGCATCAGCTGTTCTTGATCATGGCCAGGCCTTCTTGAATACCAAGTATATTAAGACTTGATTAATGACTGATAATTAGAAGTGTTTAAATGTGTCAGAGACACACAGTGACAGGGTCCAGCTCTGTTTGATTGACATCCCTAATAAGCCAAGGGTTGCTTGGAAATCTACAGTCTTCCCAGCTTGGGCAGGATGTAGGATTTGACCCCTTCATAAATCTTGATGCTGGACAGCATAAATGCATGCTGTTAGTTTGCAGAAGCTGCAGCGACATGACTGAGACTCAGACTGGGTCTATCAGACAGTTCCATTTCAGCAATCATTAACACAATGTAAAAACGTCACAATGAAGATTTAAGTAATGCTAGATTAATCTCCTGGATAGTGCTAGACCATGATCATGCTCTGTTTTTTAACATCTGGCAGTGCAGGTCTGTATCAACGTTTGGGTGCGTAAAACATTTAATCATGTAAGTCAAAGGCTTGTGTCATTTTTTACCAATGGTAATCATAAATTACTGCAACATTTAAACATGATTAGATGTTGTAATAATAGTTTTCACTTTCAAGCAGCTGTTAAACACTGTGCTCATTAAGTAGAATTATGTAACTTTAATTACAAATCCTTACTAGGGCCATAGCAATACATTTGAGTAGCTAAGGCACATTGTGGCAAACTCAAGGTATTCCACATTAACATCACTTTAGGCATTCTCTGCTATTTTCTTTCCATTTATTTCGAAAACAGCTTTTCCCTGTAAAATACTTTAGATGAAGAGAAGTAAATGTCACAGTGGAAAACCTCAAATTGTCAAATTGCCACAGTGATACTTAACTTCCCCAATACACTGTTTTGTGAAAAGAAAATGCAAAGTGAATATCTTGGGTTATGTAAGGAACTAGCATGACAAAGGCTGCTGGGGTCACAGTCATATATCATGGACCTGATTCGGCTTAGGAGGAAATTGAACCATAACAGCAGACTTATGTTCACCTCCACAGGATGTGCTATTCTTTGGTATATCTCAGTATAGTTGCATTGACATTGGATCTATAACGTGGACTGGTGTAAATCTATAGACAATCTTGGTCTATTTATTTGGATTTCGGTCATCTTATACAGATCCAGGTAAATAAAAGCTGCTTGACTGAGGAGAGTACATATATGCAGACTCATCCATCTGCTGCGACTTGTATAAAACAAAGTCAAGTTCAAGGGAATTCCAGTAGGCTTCTCTAAAACCACAGACCCAGTTATCTTGTAATCCAAGGTCCATCTGTCTCTTCTTCTTCTACAAGCATAGTGTTAGGTCTGACTCCACATCCATTCACAGACCATAATCTTATCAATAGCGTAAGAACATTGTAAATTTGCACGAACAATTTGCAAAACTCTGAACATTGCAACTTAAATGTTTTTTTTCACTGTTCCACATACTTTGGAGAAAAAGTAAAGAGCTTATTGACATTATACCATCAATAGCAACATTATTTTGGTTTGCCCATATACCCAGCCATGCGGTAGGGGCCTTCAACCCCAAGACCTCATTAATATTATTTTTCTTTTTTCCAATATCTATGTTGGTAGTGCAGCTCCATAGTCTATGGGTAAAAGTACTTTGCAGACTGCACCCCCTTGGACAAGCATCACTGGATCAGCCCAACCCGATCTCATTGATATCTCTCTGAGGTGTATAAAGGTGTCCTCCTATGTTCCGTCTTCTGCCAAGACTTCAGTACTCATAATTTTCCCTGAGTTATTTTCATGAGTGATGTGTAGGCTAGTAATATAGTTTTCATAACCATTGTATTTCTTAGGAACTTCCTCTACAGTGGTGCTTCACCTAGTATGGCCATATAAGAGACTCGACTTCAGGGCTTGTCTAAGTTGAATATATCACAATGCTTCAGAGTGCAATAATGAGTATTCTGTATGCAGCTGGGTAATTTACTTTACAACATTTGTACCTAACACCTTGCCCAGCTGAGCAATGCCAATGTTGTCCTGGCCCTTACAACCTGTAAGGTTGTTCAGACCTACTATTCAGGATGCAATCCATAGTAGCATTTTCAACCACCGCTTCCAAAGCAATTAAAGGTGCCAGTTTGCCTGCAGGTCTACAATAGCATAGCACTTGAACATAGCCTTTGGTTTTAGGGCAAGTTGGTCTAATTACACTACAGGTTCTCCAGGGTGGGCAAATGTCTATTGTTCATTAGGGTCAGATGGCTCACTTCATAGTATCGACTCACATTTGATAGGGCTGTGCCGTCCTCATTAGTATTCCTCTACAATGTTCACAGTGCAATCCAAGGGGTGCCTATCTTTCAAGGTAGGGATCAATTACAAGGAATATGGGAGAACCTTTGTCACAATCAATTTTTCATTCACAATAACAAGAAGAAGAGATGAACAAAAAGAAATGGATTGACATCATGAAAACAGTGAATTCAGGGCTTAATTTAGATAATGTACTACATACGACTATGAAATATTTGGATAATACTGTAATAATTTTTTGTCAACTATGCCTGTCTTTTGCCTTCATATATAGGTTATTACCCTTTGTGAAACAAGAACAGATTTCTTGGAAGTTTAAACTGTGAGCAGAACCCCCTATACATTTATATGTCTAAAGACAAATTGAAAAGCATGTGTTTCCTAATATTGACTGGTACTCCTTATACTTTTTAGAAGGGTCATAATTGGAACATTTAATGATTAGCCTTTCACTATAGAAAAGGCATACAACTTAAACTTGGATATGGTTGCAAGGATCAGTAGTGACTATGTGGCATAACTAGATGATATCTAATCTCCCTGTATCCTTAACTGTGCAAGTTCGAGACTCCGTATGTACTCTACTTAGGCAAAATCTTTGTGTTGCTAAAACCTGGAGATTAATTATATAAGTGTTTAGTGGGGAGAAGATGAAGTAAAAGTAGAATCCTTTGGTTCTTAGTATGGGTGAATTGCTTTGATCAATGAAGTTTAACTTTTAAGTTTGAGTTAGGATGATTTTGTCTAGATGTATATGTATCGTTTTTTGATAAAGACTATAAGCCTTATCACTCCGATTGAAGTATTTGAAGGTTTGTAATCCAATAAAATTGTTTGGTGGTCATGTGGACATTTTCATTATAATTATGGAGACTGATTGATTGAGAAAGTTTATAAAGCTCACCATTTAAGACTTTAATATGTTGTATTGATAGTGTCACTTAAAGTGAAGGCTTGGAAAATGGCACAGGACCTCATTGCGTGTTTTGAATCCTTGGTATCAGACCTTTGAGAATTGCATCTTAAATCGGAACACTCTGGGTCTGAGACTATTCTTATGAAATAAGATATTTCATCTCACTATTGGATTGTAACTTTTATGGAATGCATAATTTTGAAAAAAGTCTTTTGAAAATGTAAAATGTGAAGGAAGGAGAATAAAGTTTTAATACATTTTCAAATGTTAATACTCTTAATGGACTTGTGATGGTGAGATATGTATGGCTATTGAGTGGTTACATTTTGAAGAAAGATAACTTACAGATACATGTTTTTTCTCGACTCTATATCAAGAACATTCTTTTCTGTGATTTTTCTTTTTGTTAATCTCTTCTCCTAGTTATTGTGAACTAAACATGTATTGTGATTAATGTTCTTTAAATTCTTTGCAAATGATTCCTAGTTATTTTGTGAGCCAGAAGGGTTACTGCCTCTAAAGGGTTGGAGCTGTGTGCAGGGCAAAGCGGGCAGTTAGTTCTAAACTATTAATGACATTTGGGCCCCTCCAAAGAAGTGATCTCACTAAATAATTTAGATTTTTTTTTTAAATCAGTTGGGATAAAGAAAAAGGAATTTAGCTGTATGTATAGAAATTGTAGAAGGATAATTATTTTAAATAGTGCCGCTTGCCCTAACAATAAGAGAGAGAGAGATTTATCTAGTGTGAAATGTCTGCCCCCAGTCTGATGAGGAAAGTGTCCAAATAATTTGTAAAGAAGGTGTCAGAGTCCCTTGATATCCACCGTACTGCCCGAAGAGCTAACATTTAGATTTTAACCCATGGGTTTGTATAATATAGCAGATTATTGTCTTGAACATTATAACTGTCATGGTCGCGACGGACAGCACTAGGGGCCTGAACACCATTTTGTCACATATCACTGATGTAGTCCTCTGTGGCAAGATTCATGGTACATTTGCCAGAGGTAAGTTCTGGCTACATTGTCATCTGTGGGCATGCACTAATGTATGATGCAGTGCTATGGTATCTAAGTAAAAAACAATACACATGCCAATATTGATATTTAGTCAACATGTATTCCATCAGATCACACGTGACACTCATTGTGACTGAAAAAACATTTATTTTTTTATTCTTTTGTTTCAATAAAAAAGATAGCGGTAAATGTTTTTAAAATGTCAATGGTTCACACAAAAGTTAATTGACCAATTATTTCATAGACCACACATATTAAAGCACATACATTACATATATTACATATACTATTCATCACATATATTGGATGACACTAGACATGACGTAGACAACAAATTAAACAATTCAAAGAACTAATAAACAAGCTCAAGTTCCAAAATGTTAAAGACATGAAAAAACAGTGAAAAGGAATAAATGGGAAAAGAGGCCCAAGTTGGTTGCAAATTATTTGAAAGAACTGTGTTTTGTAACAAACAACGTGGTCTGGGCAGTGACCAAGCAGTATACTATTCAGGGTATGCACGCAATTTCATAATTCTTTTTTTTATAAAAAATCTTTACAAAACGCAAAAGAGGGTAAGTCTGATAGTATGTTTTTAACCACTTGTTTAGTCATGATGTGGCCAACGTGTTTTGAACCCCAAAAAAAGAGTTAGGTGGATTTCTCCTCAGGACATAGAACACAAAAGAGCTTAGTTTGAGATTAGCCAATCTCTGCCAAAAAGTAGGTCTTATGTTTGGCCTATGGATTTATGTTTCAGGGCTGTGAATTATGGTGTCTGCGGTGGTGTGGTATGGTGTGGATGGTAGGTGTCCTTGGTAATTAATTTTGATGGCATTTGCATGTGGACGTGGAAAGTTTCTTGTTGGTGGGCGCAAGAATCAATCACATGCAATCCTTCTCATTGTCTTCGTTTACTTCAAGCGTCCTCTAACAATCAATGCAACTGCTTCCGATTGCCCACGCTCATGACGTGGTCTTTGGCATCATCTAGAACGAATCTAGAACAAATGATAAATGGACATAGCAGGTGCTGCTCAAACTTTTTGCAGACTCGCAGAATAGAAGAAAAACCTTACAGCTTGTACAGAGCTGTGTTGTGGTAGGTATAGTTGCCTAACGACACTGTACATTACAATGCAATTCTACACTTTATGATGTGATGTCTCAAAAGTATGATGTTTGCTTATTTGTTGTGACCTTTCGTTTTAAGCACAACTACGTTCTTCAGCACATCAGCAGCTCAGGGAACCCCAGGCAGTGATTGCAGGTGATTGTTGCAAAGTCATTTAGTCACAAGAGAGCAAGGGGGACTTTAGACAACAGTCACAAATCATTGTTGTTTCTCTTACAGGTCTCCCTCCCCACAGTTCCTTCTCCACCAACCCTTTCCCTTGCCTGGCCACTCCAATAGTTTGTGCCATAACTGCATGCAGACTTGGCGGTGCCTGGAGGTGGACACTTCTAAATCATCGAACAAGCCCTGAGGAATCAAACGTGCTTTGAGTGAATATCGAGCCCATGGAATACTTTTCCTACCAGCTTGCTCAATTTTAGAATGGTCACCCTGGATGACATTATGAAAGCTTTGGAGAAGGTCTTACAACTACAACACAGGGTTGAATTGCGGAGTGTAGCAGATAGAAATGTGTTTGACATTTCTTTAGGAAAATACCGTGGTATGATAACCACCAAAGCTGCAGGACTGGCTACCAGAGAGACACTCACGTCTGAGAACACTGGCCTTCCAAGATATGATACACAATGCTTTACGTACCAAACATATATCAAAATTGTATTAATTCATTAGATTTTTTTGTTATAGTCAAGTCATAGTAGAAAAAGTATCAAGACAAGTCCAAGCACATCCTACCTAACACACACACATTCGTTCAAGCAAGCAGAAACATGCCCACACATACTCAATCGTCCTACAGACTCAGGGTTCACTGTTGAACAACAGCTAGATATATAAGCAACTACATATCCCCTCACACAAAGATAACTGGAACATCACATAACTTAGTGCTATACAGGATAAATACAGAGAAGGAAAATCGATGCACAAATTAAACAAAAAAGCAGATTCATCGGTTGATGTAACACTTCATGTTTACGATAACAATTCATCTATGGGGAGGAATAACAAAGGGTACATGTTATTGCCAATGGAGTGATTGATCCCAATATGGGTCTCACCTTCTTCAGGGCGCACTGGTCAGATGTCAGAATACGGGAGGAAGTGACTGGAACGAGTATTCACGTGGTATGCAGCCAAAAACTCAATGGAAAATGAAGTTTCAGAAATACAGGGACCAAATCAGTTGGAAGAATAGCATCACGGAGCAATGGTATCACAGAAATGATAGGAATACAAAGGATCACAGGCTAAACAGCCAGAGGATTAAGTAGCGTACAGTAGGTGCTCGTGGGGGCCACTTGCTCCACCTTCGCAGAAATCCCCGCTTTATATGAACAGAAGGTCCAAGGATGTGTGGACACTAACTAGCACCAGTAAGAGAAAATGTAGCGGCTCACTAATTGCCATTCAGTAGATCCATCTGGGGTCAACCGTCGAGCGGGATATCGGCTGGTTCCCCAACAGCATTTTCTCTTACTGGTCGTTTAGCCTGTGATCCTTTGTATTCCTATAATTTCCGCACGTCCTCCCGTATTCTGACATCTGACCAGTGTGCCCTGCAGAAGGTGAGACCCATATCCCCAATATGGATTTATTCTAGGCATGCCATGGCTGATGATGCACAACCCCCGAATAAACTGGACTACTTGGTCAATTACTGCTGTGTCCTCATACTGCAAGGGATAGTCTCTAACATGAAAGCAATTAGGGAGGAGGCATTCGGTCCTAACTGCTGCAGAAAAGAAAGCATCCAAACAATACTCACAGTTTCAACAGGTGTTTAATGAAACACAGGCGGAAGAACTACCACCTCACTGTCCGTATGATTGTCATGTCGACCTCGTTCCGGGGCGGTGATCTCAAATTGCCACATTTATGCATTATCAGAAAAAGAGAATGTCCATCCCCGAGAGTTCCTGACAAACGGGTTGATCAGAACATCAAAGTCTCCTGTAGCATCTCCTCTGTTTTTTGTGCCCAAAGTCAATGGTGAAATCCATCTTTGTATAGATTACAGAGTGTTGAATAAAATAACCATCAAGAAAAAATATCCACTTCCCCTCATTCCAGTGCTTCTAGATCAGGTCACGTTGGTTGTTATTTATACCAAATTGGACCTAAAAGGGGCATATCATTTGGTAAGGATGCATCATGGTGATAAATGGAAAACCACCTTTAACTTCCAATATGGCATTTTTGAGTACATGGTGATGCCGTTTGGTCTATGCAATGTTCTAGCTGCCTTTCAATTCGTCTTGAATGTCGTACTCAGAGAGTCCCTGGACTGATTTTTCATAGTTTACATCGATGATATTTCGATTTATTCAGATTCTGAGCGAGACCATGTAAATCATGTAACTACAATACTTACAGCATTACAAAAACACAGATTATATAGCAAACTGAGCAAATGTGACTTCCACGTGATAGAAGTGGAATTTTTAAGAGCAATCTTAACTATAGGAGGATTGTAAATGGCAGAACAAAAGATACAGGCTGTTCTTCACCGGCCAACACCCAGGAATGTCCGAGATGTCCAGTGTTTCTTTGGAATATCTAACATTTACAGACCATTTATAGACCACGTTTCTCAGTTCGTAGCACAAATAAGTCATCTACTAGGAACCAATATTGTCTTTGAATGGAATTCTGATACCCAATGGGCTTTTGAAAACATGAAAACTACATTTACTTCTGCACCCACTCTAGTGCATCCGAATCCACTCTTATCATATATCGTGGAAGCTGACGCTTCGGAGGTAGTGATTGGGGCAATCTGATCTCAAAGGCATGACACCAATGGACAGGTACATTCAGTGGCCTATATGTCGAAGAAACTAACTTCTGCTGAAAGAAAATATACTATATCTGAAAAACAGCTCTTGGCTATTTGTGAGACTTTTAAAGAATAGATGCACTACTTCCTTGGTTCAAAATATGCAGTCACTGTGTTTACGGACCCTCCAAACTTACAAATTATGAAAACTGCAAGAGTGCACACTCCTTCCCAACTAAGATGGATGTTGTATTTTGCTGAGTTTGACTTTATACTCATCTTTTGTCCAGATACAGAGAATCAGGAAGCTGATGCATTGACCCAGCAAGACACTACATATTACCCACAACTGAGTCTCCACAATCCATCATAGATCCCATGAAGGTTCTGAAATTACTTTCCACTAAGGATTTTTTGGGTGAAGTAAAAGATAATTTCAAGTTACAAGACTGGCAAACATGGCTGCAACAAATGCCTAGTGGACACATTTTACAAGACTTACCAATACATGACTCCAAATTGTACATACCCACAGAAAGCCTGCGCACAGTGGTTTTTCAATGGAATCATGAACATCCTTGCGCATACCATCCTTGAATACAACAAACAAATCATTCCATCCTGCAAAATTTTTGGTGTCCCACTTTGAACAATGGAATGTGAAACCTTTACTAGAGCAAAAAGTGACTATGGAAAGACAAGAGGGCTATTACTTCCATTACCCACAACAACAGTGCCTTGTGAGTATTTTTCTCTAGACTTTATTACAGATTTGTCAGACAATCAAGGATAAACCACCATTCTTGTGGTGGTGGACTGTTTCACCAAACTGGGCTGTTTGATAGCCTGCAACAAATTCCCCACTTCAGGTGAGTTAGCACAGCTCCTCTTACATAACAACGATCAATTAGGTGATATCCCAAAAAAGATTATTCCAGACAGGGGCACACAATTCATGGCAACATTTTGGAACAGTTGACATAAAGCCCTACAAATAGCCCCAAGATTATCTGCACGCCATCACCCAAAGTCAGATGGGCAAACTGAATGATTGAACCAGGCATTGAAAAAAGACCTCAGATGCTATGTCACCACTGCAGATGATTCTTGGGTTAATATGCTCTGGCTGGCAGAGATAGCATAAAATTCAGCTCACCACTCATCGATCCAAACATCCTCACTTTGCTGTACATACAGGTTTCAACCCAATTATCTTCCAGTTCAACGCCTAATGAATCAGGAATGCCGTCTTCAGTCTATTCAGAATCAGGCCGCCCGACTTATTTATCACCTTCCCAAGTCCCACCACATCACCCCTGTCCTGAAGTCCCTTCACTGGCTCCCCATTTGCCAGAGATCCCTTTTCAAGCTGGGATGTCTGGCTTTCGTGGCCCTTGTCCGCACTGCTCCGGCTTTCATTAACTCTCTCATTAACTCCTACACTCCCAGCCGTGCCCTCCGCTCCTCCAATCAGGCTCTTCTCACTGTCCCTCGCTTCCGCAGATCTAAGACCAGCGGGACTAGATTCTCTGTATTAGCCCCCCGCTTTTGGAACAGTCTTCCACTGTCCATTAGATCTACTCCAGACTACTTACACTTCCGCAAGGCCCTTAAGACCTTCCTGTTTTCCCAAGCGTACTCCTACTGATTCTCTTATCGGCAGACTTCTATGCTCCACAGTCCTCTACTCTAGCGCCAGGAAGCCGCTTGGTCACAGTGCGCTCTACAAAGTACTTTTTAACTAACTAACTAACTAACAAAGAATCAGGAAATAATTTCATCGGTAACAGTTAAGATCAACCAAATCAAAATAACACAGTCTCATGTAGCCAAGAATTTAGAGAAAGCAAAACAGATCTATCAGGCTGCTGCAGACAAGAAGCGGCATTCTGGGCCGACTTATGCAGTAGGAGACAAAGTCTGGTTGTCAACCAATAATGTACTCTTCCGTAGGACTAAATCCTTCCATCCAAAGTTCATTGGCCCTTACACGGTGGTCCTCCAGGTCAATCCAGTCTCCTTTCAGTTGGACTTACCTGCATAACTCAGGATACACCCTGTGCTCCATACATCTCTTTTAAAATCTGCAAACCAGAACTGTAGGGCAAAACCTCCTCCTCAATTGGTCCATGGCCAGAAGGAATATGAAGTATGCCTTATTTTGGACTCTACATCGTGGTGCCCGATTGTGGTACCTCATCTCCTGAAAGGGCTATGGTCCTGAGAATTACTCCTGGGAGCCTGCCCCGAATGTTAATGTGCCACGTCTTGTGACCCAGTTCCATGCTTTGCAACCCCAAAAGCCTGCCCCTAGAGACCACTTAAAAGGAACAAGGCACGCTAGTCCTGCACTCGTCAACACAGAATGATGAGAGTAATTATTAACTGTACAGTGATGCAGAGAACCAGAGATGTGACCCTCCTACACCTCTATAAAGGAAAATAATTTTCCAAGCAAAATTCTCAAAAATGGTTCAGCACTCAACTGTCCAATCAAATATGTGTATGACACATTCTTTTGGCCCATATTGTACAAATACGAAAAGTTGGACAATTACATTTCAGACAACAACAAAAAAAGTCAGTTTTCTGTAAGGCTGTATATATAAGCTAAATGTGTGTTTATGCAGCAACATAATGTTAACACTGGTGCCATGGATGTTTCGTTGTTGTGTCTGCTTATACAAAGGATGGCAATATATGCTGCGCTCTATGTGTGAACTTTAAATGCCTTGAAGCCATTCCAATATGGAGCCTATCTGTTTCTATGAGCACTAACACCTTGGTGTTCATCTGCTTAGGCCACATATACGAAGGATAGATATACTCACTGAATTGTACGAAATGGGGTCTGGGACATTGGGAGCAATTTTAATATGGTGCTTACCCTAGTTCTAAGTTGACTTCCTTTGTTTCTGATGATCAAAGAACTAGGCTGACTTTCACAATTGTGACTGGATGATAGTTTTTGGTCCATTGATTACTGTGGATGAGCATGTACATTCTGCAGATATCTATTAGAATGCCCTTAGAGGTTAGAAACTGTGGTTTATGCTGATATATCACATCATTGCTATTGGAATGTATACACATTTGTTGAACAAAGAAAATCTTTACACTCATTATGGTGTCTCAACTCAGATAACCCTGATCATTTGGTCATAGGTCCCGCTTTTCAAAGGAAGGTGTTAAAGGGTTTTGCTGTGAAAATACCGCTGTCATAGACCATTGTATTTATTGGCATCGTGGTGAGGCTTTTATTTTTACATTTGTTACTGATACATTACACTCTCTATTCTCCTGTTATATGGCACAACATGAAGAACATGCAAGAAGATCTCTCGCCTACTGAGGTATGACAGTGTATCTTGATATTATATTCACACCTATTAGCCATGGTAGACCCATGACCAATATAGGTCATAAGGAATTTTTTGTAAACTTGATGTTCTTGATATTAGTGAGGGGATATTTTGTTCCATGTACAAAAAACGTCATTGTAAAATCTCCTCATGGAGAATTGTAAGTAAGAAAATACTTGGTGAACCTCTCTTTTAGATTTACTGTTTATTTCTCATGCGAAACTGAATATTGATAATAAATACTGTGGCCCATTGTGTACATCATTGCTTTCTCCCTGTGTAAATATTAATACTTGTACAGTAAATATTGATCTAGGTTAAACACCTCAGGATAAAATTGTTAGGACAACGAATGTTAAAACAATGGACTACATAGAGCAAAGTAATTAAATTGATACGCCATGTTACGTTTGGTTTCATGTACAGTATAAATAGATTTGGTTTGTAATTTTTGTATATATTGTAAATAAGTTTATGTTTTGTATATATTGTGTAGTCCTGAAGAAGTACCAGGTGGACGAAACGAGTTGGCTACCAATTTCACGCTGTGATTTTAAAGAAAAACTAAAGAATAAAGAATAAAAGGAATTTAAGAAGAAGGAACAACTCCTACATTTGTTGTCTGAAATGAAATTGTCCAACTTTTCATATTTGTACAATATGGACTAAAAGAATGTGTCATACACATATTTGATTGGACAGTTGAGTGCTGAACCATTTTTGAGAATACCACTTAAAAGGGGGGAGTACTGCGATGGTCGTTACCGATGGCTCAAGGGGTCTGGACTCATTGTTGCCACATGTCACTGGTGTAGTCCTTTGTGGCAAGATTAATGGTACATTTTCCAGATGTAAGTTCTGGCTACATTGTCATCTATGGTCATGCCTTAATGTGAGATGGAGTGCTATGGTCTCTAAGTAAGTGCTGTCACAGTGTATACTGTTGCCTGTATCGTGTTCTGAGCACACTATATATTTTGTATGATGGCGCCTTTGACTTTGTTTGCACCTACCTATGTTGCAAGCTGGATCAATGATTTTGATCTTGGGGACTACATATCCCATCCTCCTGAGAGCAGTGGACATCTTGGCTGGGTGGCTCCCGTATAAACAGAGCCCGGCTCTAGGCCATGCACTCGCTATTCCACAAACTTTTCCCGGGAGTGTTGTCTCTATTCGGAGAGTTCCCTGTCTGCTGCGCTGTCCAGGGGTATGGCTCCTGACGACTACGAGCTGCAGAGGAATTCAGTGACAGTAACATTCTGCGGATGCTGAAGCCGTGGATTTATGTAAGCTGAGTCATTGTTTGCATAAAGTAGAGATTGGTCGAATCTCAATCGGTAAGAGCACATTTGAACTAGGCATGTTTATAAATTGATTGATTGTTTTTTGACTGTTTATTGTTATTACACGCAGGGCAGGTCCTGCACAAAGAATCTTTTCATTGGAACTGTTTGGGGAAAGAATGTGTAGATTGCAGAAAGAATTTGCCTATTGAAGACATTGCCCTGAACTAAGTATGGTTATGCGTTCCCAACGTGTGCTTTGGCATCCTCTAGAATGAATATAGAACAAATGATAAATGAACATAACATGTGCTGCTCAAATATCTTATATGTTTAAATAATTTTTATTGAAGTTATCATAGTCAAACATCACCATTGCTAAGAAGCAACATTATCAGTAAGACAATGGCCTTTAACAAAAATTTGAAAATAAAGTTTTGATAAGAGTTCCAACTCCCTCTCCCATCCTCCCCCCTAAAAGATGGAAAAGAAAATCAAACGAAAAAGGAGAAAGGGTAAAGGAAGGTCCTCCTGGGTCCTATTCTAGGATATGTCACCGCTTCCTCCCCTCCAATCCTTCATATCCTCCCACCTAAGCTTGGGGCATAGCCAAATGGTTGTGGCTTCTCCGCCTCAGTATCCGTAGCAGCGGGTGGAGTGGGGTTCTGTGTGGTTTCTAAGAGCCGCAGCAGGTGCAGGTACCTGGGGCAAGTAAATTCCCACATTTCCATACTAAGACCATTTGTTTAATTTGCTTCATCTATTGCTATTGTTGTTTTCCGGTTTATTTTCATTGTCGATGTAAAGCGCTCTGATACCCTTGGGTGTAGCTAGCGCTATATAAAACCTTTCAAATAAAAATAAAATAAATAAAATATAAGAATGGGAGCCAATAGTCCGCAAACGAGGTTTCGTCACCCTGTAGAGTAAGCGTAAGGCACTCCATGCCTAACAGAGTCCATAATCTACCCAGCCAGCCTTGATGTGTTGGGTTCCTATCTGTGCCCCAGTGGGTTAGTATGTTCTGAAGTGCCGCTCCCAGGGCCAGACCCATTTGCCTGCCTTTACGGGATTTAAGAGGGAAAGTGAGCTTGTTGGGTAGGCCTAGGACAATGTATGCTGGGAAGCGTGGGATTTGTGTGTTGAAATAGTTATCAATGTCCAATAAAACTTGTTCCCAATATGCGGAGAGTCGTGTACAATCCCAGAGTAAGTGAGTCAAAGTGCCCTCTGCTCCGCATTATCTCCAAAAGTGTGATGGGTGGCTGGGGTTGTATTTGTGCATTCTGGGTGGAGTAAGGTACCAGTAGGTAACTATTTTGGCCTCAGTCTCTATGTTCGACATGTTCTGTGCGGCGTGCACAATACAAATTGTCCCCCCATTCTTCCTGTGACAATGTTCTGCCCAATTCAGACTCCCATGTCTGCTGCGCAGGCGTAGAGGCCTCCTGTTCTGGTGGCCCCAGCAGAAATGGGAGAATGAATTGGACTTTGTGCTTTATGGAAAAAGGGGATTGCCCACAAGGCCCGTCCCACGACCGCACGCTCCATGAAGAGCCAATGTTTCTCTGACTCACTGAGCGACCATTCAACAACACATGCAGCTGAGTGGCTTGGAAGTTACGAGTCAGGTTTGGGACTTCCAGTCCCCACTCCTTTGGTGGCCTATAGCTCAGTAGTTCTCTACTCATTCTAGGCTTTTTATTGGCCCACATGATTGAGCAGATCTCTTTCTGCAGCTTTTTAAGAACTCCGGGGGAGGCTCTACAGAGAGAGTGTGGAAAATAGATAGAATTTTAGGCAATATGCTCATTTTAATCGCCGCCACTCTCCCCAACCAGGAGAAGCCGAAGGGAACCCACTTGCTCAGCTCTCCGGGCACCTGCGACAGAAGCTGTGTGCAAGTCAGGATTGCTGTGTTATGAGTAGAATTAGTGAGTTGGATCCTGAGGTATGGGATGGATCCTGCGTCCCATTGGAGCGGGATTGAGCCGGACAGGGTCTCTATGGTGGACAGTCGGAGCGAGAACCCGATAGCCTGCGACTTTGCCACAATATTTTTGAAGCCGGAGGCTCTTGCAAATCTCTCCAGCTCAGCAAAGAAAGCGGGAACAGAGACCTGGGAATCTTCCAACGTGGCAACCACATCATCGGCGTACAAGCTTATGGCATGAGAGTCTCCCCCGAACCGCACACCCAGGATCCATGGGTCCTCCCTCACTCTTTGTGCCATGGGCTCCATATAGAGCGCGAAGAGCAACTGGGAGAAAGGGGACCTTTGTCTAGTGCCCACTGAGATCTGAAAGGGTTCAGAAGAGCACCCGTTGGCTCACACCGTGGCCGTTGGCCGATTATAGCCACTCAATAACCATCTAGAGAAGCTGTCTCCTATCCCGAACCTCGCCAGGATAATCTTCAGGTATACCCAGTCCACCAAATCGAAGGCCTTTTCAGCATCGATCGATATCATGACCCTTTCTATATTTTGGGGTTGTGCTTCATCCAGGAAGTAGCCATCTCGTGTTATCGCTACACTGTCTAGTGGCTAGAAAACCAGACTGATCGGAGTCTATCAACCATGGCATCATCGGGCCCAGGCATGCAGCCAATATGCCCGTGAAGAGCTTCAGATCTACATTCAGGAGTGGTATTGGTCTATAGCATGCCCAATACCTGGCATGCTTGCTCGGTTTTTGGATTACTATAATCGAGGCTTCTAGCATTTTGGGAGGCATTTTGGGAGGGACATCCCCGGTGTCTACTATCGAGTTGAATAATCTAGTGAGAATAGGGCCAGTGATGTGCAGAAAGTCTTGTAGAAGAATGTTAGAGAAGGTGTCTGGGCTGAGAGATTTGTGTAGTTTGAGGCGAGCTATGGCCAAGATAACTTCTTCTATACAGATGGGATCATACAGGCTAGCTGCTTGATCCAGGGTAGGTTTTGTGAGATTGGCTCCCTGCACATAAGAGAGTGAATCATGCTCTGTTGATTGTTATGTGGAGTATAGTGTAGCGTAAAAATCCCTAAACGCCTGTGTTATAGCTATGTCATCTGTGCAATCACGACCGGCCTCACATACTGCCTGGACTGCGGTCAACTGGCGTTGCACCCGGAGTTTGCTGGCTAAGAGGCACCCGCACCGATTGCCACCCACCTAGTAGGAGTGTCGCAGCCTCAGTGCAGCATATTCTGCTCTGTCTAAGTCAATGCCTGCGAGTTGTCGGCGGGCTGCCTCTAGTTGTCGCCACACTCGTGGAGCCCCGGTTCGCTTATGGATGCGTTTGAGTTCTTGTACTTGACTGGTGAGCTCCCCCCATTTTTCCCACCTGAATCTAATAACGGCCGCAGAGATAACTATAAATTCCCCCCTGGCGTATACTTTAAGTGTTTCCCATAATGTGGTAAATGAGGTGTCAAGGGTGTCATTGAAATCGAGGAATTTCTTTATGGCACTATCCACACGTTTTATCAACTCCGAACAGGGCAGCAGGGTGTCACGCAGCTGCCACGTGAATGATGGTCTTTCTGGGGGGGAGAGTGAGCATAAGGGTTGGCGCTACGTGATGTGAGTGTGCTTGCGGCTCGATGTCTGAGGCTCTTATATGAGAAAGTAAAGACCGAGAGCCGAGAAAGTTGTCAATCCTAGCGTACGTTTTATGTGCATGGAAATAGAAGGTGTAGTCTTGGTTGTTTGGATGTACGGCACGCTATATATCTACCATACCTAAGTATTGCAACCACTCCTGCCCCGCCTGTGTAAGGGCCCCTGTCGTGCCATGCCACTGTGCAGAGCGATCAAGCTGGTTGTCGAACACTAATTTAATGTCGCCACCCAGCACGAGTATCCGGTATGGGGAAATGGCAAGATCCATTATCGCGCTCTTCAAGAATGCCTCCTGACCCTCATTGGGTGCATATATGGAGACAATGTATAGTCCTGTGCGATAAAGGTAATTGTGAGAGCTAGAAGCCATCCTTTGATCTCCGCCTGCTTCGCCTCCACTTTACCCCTAAAAGAGCGCGCAAGAAGAATAGCCACTCCTGCTGTTTTGGTAGAGAGTGAGGAGAAATATTGCTGAGGGAAAGCCGGCGATCTAAGTCAATGTGTGTATTTTACTAGGAGGTGGGTTTCTTGCAATAGGCAACCTTGTGCTGTTTAGTGCTCCAAATAGGAAAGCACAGCACTCCTCTTAATCAGGCTGTTCAGACCCTTCACATTTAGTGTGAGGATTTTGAGCTCATCTAATGCGCCAATCGGGTCCCTGAAGGTACTGCAAAAAGAAATGTTGGTCCCCCATATGTTCCCATCTGATGCTCCCTAAGCTGTTCGGTATATTTACCCCGCAGGCGACTGCTGCCGCAAATAGGACAAAAGAGGTCCCCGACCCAGGAGTGAAAGCAAAATCAACAAAAAGAAAATAGAAATTCCCAACAAGAAAACTCCTGTAACAAAGTCCCAGGTGACTGAAGTCCAACATCCTGGAGTGTGTGCGATCCAAGGCCAATGCCCCGGCACATGATGGGGAAAAGGGAACTGGAAGGGGTGACCATGGCCAGCATCCCCCGCCCCCACCCAGCAGTCTGTGTAGGAATTAAGCAACGGTGGCTGCACAGCGTCTGCTGGTGGCCCCCAGTTACTCCGAGTGGCCATTGCCTGATGGCTGTCCTGAAAGGGACGCCAGGACCGCTTTGCATTCCTTGGACATGGTGGCTGAGTCGGATTTCAATGAGGCTGTTGGAGGTTTGATCCTGGTCCATCTGTGGCTGCTTTTTCTATTTCTGCTCAGCTTAGTCGGCAGTGTCTGCTCTTTTGTGGGGTCAGCGATGCCCAGGAGCCTGCTAGCATGAGAAACCTATCGTATTTTACAAAGTTTGACGTTGAACAAGAAAATCAATCTGAATGGATGACCCCATGAGTATGACATGCCAATGGATCGCAGATTTGCAGTGACGGGTCGAAACTCCCTTCATTTCAGTAGGGTCGAAGCTCCTATGTCATGATATAAGGTCGGTCTCTGATCTTAATATTTGACGGTAGGGGCGTCTCTGGCTGCTCCTAGGATCCGCTCTTTCAATTGGTAGTCATGGATGCAAGTTAAGATGTCGGCTGGAGGGGATGAGTTGCTTCTCTGAGGACCAACTCTATACATATGGTCTAGCTTGATGGAGAACTCTTCTGGCTCGCAGAGCAGCGTGCAAAACATGTCTGCCACTGTGGCTTCGATGTTGGTGCCCTCCAGCCCCATTGCAATGCAGCGGATACGGATGTTATTGCGGCAGGACCTGTTCTCGAGGTCTTCCGTATGTGCTTGGGGGTCCAGATTTTGTTACCTTAGGCAGATGACTGCTGTAGACTTTAGAACTCTTCTGTCTTGTCCGACACGCGGTCCTCCAGGGAGTTAACCCTCTCTCCCAGTAAGTCCATGTCACGTCGCACTTGTATCAAATCGGAGGACAGCTCATAATTCATGGTGGTGGGTTCCTCCCTCAAAGAGGAGAACAGGGACTCCAAAAAGGAGCAGCTAACTGGTCCTTTTGGCCCTCACCCCTCTCCGTCTCCCCTGAGATCTTTCTTTGGTCCGCCTGTGGCCATGGCTAGGGGCACCTCGGGGGTCGCACCACGGCTCCCCTCTTCTAATAATCGCAGATCCTGGAGATCTCCCTTCGAACTATGGGCTTGGCCATTATGTCTCGAGAGCGTACGTATGCAGCCTAAGGGGGTGTATGCCCCAGCATCTTCCGGAAGAGTCATTTAACTGCAGAGGACCTCTGTATGTTAGGCCACCATCACTCCTCTGCCTCCGCTTCTCTCTGTGGACCCGTGCCTTGATATGTGACCCAGAAAGGCTCCGCATACCACAGCTAGGGCCAAGTCCCGCAGATCGCTCCCTCACAGCCAAGCCGATTGGCCCTTCAAGCTGCCGCAAGGGCATATCCCCCAAGGCTACAGTCTTCTCAGCATCACCGGTGATGGCCTGTTACAGTCAGGCTCACTCAGCACTCTGTTTGGCCTTGTTCCACCCAGGCATCGGCATGCAGAAGATGACCACCTGCGTCTGTTCAAAGCGTGTACTCACGTGGTGGTGCCTCAGTCTGTCGGTGGCAAAACAGGAGCCAGAATCTGGACCACCATTGACCCCTCCCAAAGGCTCCTCTAGGCGTGCGAAGGGTGGGCACACACAGGAGAGGTGGGTGGGTAGATTTAATATGAGCGGGAAAGTGGGGGCACGCCTGGGAAGCTACAAACTGCACCTGCTCGCTGTGGCTGCTGCACTTGCCGCTTTATGCTGTCCTGTCTCTTCGCAGTCCTTCCTTGGCATCACCCTCCACACACGCCGGAGGAAGGAGAGAGCGGCAGGCAGTAGGTGGTATGCGGGGGAGGGCCTAAGGTCGCAGCACCTCATGGCATCAACCTCTCATGCTGTGGGATGCACTGGGGGCTCCCCGGGCGGCCCTCGCTCAAGCGAATGCCAGGCACAGCCAGTGGCTCTGTCCAAGTTGGGCCGCAGTCGCCAGGTCACCATGCCATCACCCGGTCGCAGTCATCTCCGCTACCTGCCATGGTCTCACAGCAGGATCCTCCAACTTTCCTTCTGTCGCTGGGGGGAAACACCCCGAGCGGTGCTCCTCTTGCTCGGGGGTCTCAGGATCACGCTTTGGCTTTCTCCTTCGCTTCGCAGCCTTTCTTGCGGGGTAGTGGGAACCATCCAGACATAGCCTCGGGCCTGCACTCTACCTCTCCGCACACACCAGGCGCTGCCCTGGCTTCAGGAATGTTTGTCTGGGGGGCACCGTCCAGCCTCTTCTGGGGGGGCATAGCTGCAAATACTCCTCTGAATGCTATAGAATGGCTGAGTTCGGCCTGGCGGGAGCAGAGAGACAGGAGAAAGTGTCTTACCGCTCCGCCATCTTGGCCACACTCAAACATTTTTTGCAGACTCAAAGAATAGAAGAATAACCTTACAGCGTTTTACAGAGCTGTGTTGTGGTGTGTATGGTTACCTAATGACACTGTACATTACAATGCAGGCATACACATTATATGTGAAATTTCAAAAGTACAAAATTTGCTTATATGTTAGGACCTTTTGTGTTAGGCACAACTAGATTGCACATTAGCAACTCAGGGAGCCTCAGGCAGTGATTGCAGGTGATTGTTACAAAATGATTTAGTCATAAGGGAGCAGGGGGGCTTTTAATCACAAATCCTTGTTGTTTTTCTTACAGGTCTCTCTCCCTGCAGCTCCTTACCTACACACCCTTTCCCTCGCCTGACCACTTTAATAGTCCGAGCCATAGCGACATACAGACTTAGTGGAGCCTGGAGGTGGACACTTCTAAATCATGGAACAAGCCTCAAGGAATCGAATGTGCTTTGACAGAATACCGAGCCCATGGAATACTGTTCCCCCCGGCTTGCTCAATTTTAGAATGGCAACCCTGGATGACATTATGAAAGCTTTGCTGCAGGTGCAGCAAGAATTAGCAGTGCCTAAGGTTACCACCTCTGCTCTGGCTGGGAAGTTCTCGCAGCTACAAAACAGGGTGGATTCTCAGGGAAAGCAAAAGGGCAAACCAAAACATACAGACAGAAATCACTTCAAAACATACAGGCTGGTGACTGGAAGGGTTGTTAACATTAACAAATTCATCACATTCAGCAGTGATTTCTGTGTGTATGTTTTGGTTTGCCTTTGTGGCCATCAATATGTTGGCAGTACCATTTTCCCCGTAAAGAAAATGATTTTGAAGCACCTCAGAGCAATACAGAATTGTGATGGCCACCTAGGGAAACCTACCAAACCCACACATTTCTGAATACTAGACACCCGGGGGATTCCAGGGAGGTATGGCTTGCATGGATCCCCCAACGTTTCCTTACCCAGAATGCCCTGCAAACCTCAAATTTACGGTGCCTCACTCGTGTGGGAGGCCTAAGGACCCGCCACGGGCAAGGGTCCAAAACATAGTGAGGAGCACTACGTTTTGGACCCTTGCCTGTTGAGGCGCACTACGTTTTGGACCCTTGCCTGTCGCGGGTACTTGGTCCTCCCACACGAGTGAGGCACCGTTTTTATCGGGAGACCCGGGGGAACGCTGGGTGGTAGGAAATTTGTGTCAGGCCGGTGATGCCACAACTTTCCCACACAAAAATGTGTGAAAAAGGTGATTTTTTCAGCAAAATTTGAGGTTTGCAGGGCATTCTGGGTAAGGAAACGTTGGGGGATCCACGCAAGCCATACCTCCCTAGAATCCCCAAGGTGTCTAAGTTTCAGAAATGTGTGGGTTTGGTAGGTTTCCTTAGGTGGCCGCCGAGCACCGGGCCAAAAACCCAAGTGACCTCCCTTGCAAAACCAGGTCGTTTTGAGATAGGCAATTTTCATGTCGCCTCACTACGTTGTGGGCCCTTGCCTGTCGCGGGTACTTGGGCCTCCCACACGAGTGAGGCACCGTTTTTATCGGGAGACCCGGGGGAACGCTGGGTGGTAGGAAATTTGTGTCAGCCCAGTGATGCCACAACTTTCCCACACAAAAATGTGTGAAAAAAGTGATTTTTTCAGCTAAATTTGAGGTTTGCAGGGCATTCTGGGTAATGAAACGTTGGGGGATCCACGCAAGCCATACCTCCCTGGAATCCCCCGGGTTTCTAGTTTTCAGAAATGTGTGGGTTTGGTAGGGATCCCTAGGTGGCCGCCGAGCACCGGGCCAAAAACCCAAGTGACCCCCTTGCAAAACCAGGTAGTTTTGAGATAGGCAATTTTCATGTCGCCTCACTACGTTGTGGGCCCTTGCCTGTCGCGGGTACTTGGGCCTCCCACACGAGTGAGGCACCGTTTTTATCGTGAGACCCGGGGAACGCTGGGTGGTAGAAAATTTGTGTCAGCCCGGTGATGCCACAACTTTCCCACACAAAAATGTGTGAAAAAGGTGGTTTTTACAGCTAAATTTGAGGTTTGTAGGGCATTCTGGGTAAGGAAACGTTGGAGGATCCACTGAAGCCATACCTCCCTGGAATCCCCCGGGTGTCTAGTTTTCAGAAATGTGTGGGTTTGGTAGGTTTCCCTAGATAGCCGCCAAGCCCGGTGCCAAAAACTCATGGGACCCCCTTTGCAAAACCAGGGTGTTTTGTGATAGGTAATTTTGATATCTCCTCAATTGGTTTTGGGCCCTTGCCTGACGCGGGCACTAGGCCTACCCACGCAAGTGAGGTACAATTTTTCTCGGAAGACTTTGGGGAACGCGGGGTGGGTGGATTTTGTGGACCCACGCAGATTCCAGAACTTTCCACCACAGAAATGTGAGGAAAATTTGTTATTTTGGACACATTTTTAGGTTTGCAATGGATTCTGGGTAACAGAACCTGGTGAGAGCCAGTCAAGTCACCCCATCCTGGATTCCCCTCGGTGTCTAGTTTTAAAAAATGTACAGGTGTGCTAGGTGTGCCTACGTGCCAACTGCGCTAGGGCCCAAAATCCACAGGTATGCACCTTGCTAAAAAAAAGCCGGAGCCCAGTGGGATTTCTGCCGCCCTGGGGGGGAATCGGGGAAGGGGGTTTCATCCCGATATACCCCTAAAGGGGCAGAAAGACTGTGGCTATTTTTTGTGGGGGTGGAGGCATTGGTATGACCATTTTGGCCAGCCCCCACCCCCACGCATAAAAAAAGCCTGCGTGCTCGCTGGCGCCTAGAGGGCTTTCTGCCCCCCCAGGGGGCAGATCAGGGGCCGCTGCCGCCAACTACCCTCCCAGGGGGGTGGAAAGACTGGAGTTTCTCTGGGGGTGGGGTGGGGGTATTATCATGCCCATTTTGGGGAGCCCCTACCCCTACAATAATAAACCCAAAAAATCCATGGTTTCTAGTGGGCTTTCTGCGCCCCCCGGGGGGCCAGATTGGGGGCTACAGCTCCCATCTGCCTCCTGGGGGGCAGAAAGACTGTCATTTTTGGGGGGGGGGGAGGGTGGGGGCATTGACGTGCCTGTTTCGGGCAGCCCACACCCTAAAAACAATTGCGCAAAAAAAATACCTGGTGGATAGTCGGCTTTCTGCCCCTCTGGGGGGGCAGATTGGGGGCTACTGCCCCATCTGCCCCCCAGGGGGGGCAGAAAGGCTGTAATGGTGGCAGGGGGTGGGGGCATTGGCGTGCCCGTTTCGGGTAGCCTCCACCCTAAATAAAATCCATCACCCTAAAGAAAATTTAGCTAAAAAAATCCCTGGCGTCAAGTGGGCTTTCCGCTCCCCCCCCCCCCGAAGGGGCAGATTAGGGGCCAATGCCCCATCTGCCCCCGGGGGGGTAAAAAGGCTGTAATGATGGTGGGTGGGTGGGGGCATTGGCGTGCCCGTTTCGGGCAGCCCCCACCCTAAAAAAAAAAAATACAACTAATCCCTGGTATTTAGTGGGCTTTCTGCCCCCCAAAGGGGCAGATTAGGGGCCAATGCCCCATCTGCCCCCCGGGGGGGCAGAAAGGCTGTAGTAATTGGGGGTGGGGTGGGGTGGGGGCATGGGCCTGCCCGTTTTGGGCAGCCCCCACCTCTATTTATTTTTATTTTTTTATTCCCTGGTGTCTAGTGGGCTTTTTGCCCCCCGGGGGGGCAGATTGGGGGCCGATGCCCCATCTGACCCCCAGGGGGGGCAAAAAGACTAAATGGTGCCAATGTCAGTTGGGGGGAGCAAAGGCCTTTGCCCAAGGGGCCGCCCCCCTTCCCTGGTGTCTAGTGGGTGGATCTGTGCTTGGGGATCGCCCTCCTGTCGGTGTCTAGTTTTAAAAAATGTACAGGTTTGCTAGGTGTGCCTACGTGCCAACTGCACTAGGGCCCAAAATCCACAGGTATGCACATTGCTAAAAAAAAGCCGGAGCCCAGTGGGATTTCTGCCGCCCTGGGGGGGAATCGGGGAAGGGGGTTTCATCCCGATATGCCCCTAAAGGGGCAGAAAGACTGTGGCTATTTTTTGTGGGGGTGGGGGCATTGGTATGACCATTTTGGGCAGCCCCCACCCCCACGCATAAAAAAGCCTGCGTGCTCGCTGGCGCCTAAAGGGCTTTCTGCCCCCCCAGGGGGCAGATCAGGGGCCGCTGCCACCAACTACCCTCCCAGGGGGGCGGAAAGACTGGAGTTTCTCTGGGGGTGGGGTGGGGGTATTATCATGCCCATTTTGGGGAGCCCCTACCCCTACAATAATAAACCCAAAAAATCCATGGTTTCTAGTGGGCTTTCTGCGGCCCCCGGGGGGGCCAGATTGGGGGCTACAGCTCCCATCTGCCTCCTGGGGGGCAGAAAGACTGTCATTTTTGTGGGGGGGAGGGTGGGGGCATTGGCGTGCTCGTTTCGGGCAGCCCACACCCTAAAAACAATTGCGCAAAAAAAATACCTGGTGGATAGTCGGCTTTCTGCCCCTCTGGGGGGGCAGATTGGGGGCTACTGCCCCATCTGCCCCCCAGGGGGGGCAGAAAAGCTGTAATGGTGGCAGTAGGTGGGGGCATTGGCGTGCCCGTTTCGGGTAGCCTCCACCCTAAATAAAATCCATCACCCTAAAGAAAATTGAGCTAAAAAAATCCCTGGTGTCAAGTGGGCTTTCCGCCCCCCCCCGAAGGGGCAGATTAGGGGCCAATGCCCCATCTGCCCCCGGGGGGGGGGTAAAAAGGCTGTAATGATGGCGGGTGGGTGGGGGCATTGGCGTGCCCGTTTCGGGCAGCCCCCACCCTAAAAAAAAAAAAACAACTAATCCCTGGTATTTAGTGGGCTTTCTGCCCCCCAAAGGGGCAGATTAGGGGCCAATGCCCCATCTGCCCGCCGGGGGGGCAGAAAGGCTGTAGTAATTGGGGGGTGGGGTGGGGGCATGGGCCGGCCCGTTTTGGGCAGCCCCCACCTCTATTTTTTTTTTTTTTTTATTCCCTGGTGTCTAGTGGGCTTTTTGCCCCCCGGGGGGCAGATTGGGGGCCGATGCCCCATCTGCCCCCCAGGGGGGGCAGAAAGGCTGTAATGGTGGCGGGTGGGTGGGGGCATTGGCGTGCCCGTTGCGGGCAGCCCCCACCCTAAAAAAAACCCTAAAACTAATCCCTGGTATTTAGTGGGCTTTCTGCCAATGCCCCATCTGCCCCCCGTGGGGGCAGAAAGACTGTAGTAATTGGGGGGGTTGGGGGCATGGGCCTGCCCGTTGTGGGCAGCCCCATCCCTATTTTTTTTTTTTTTAATTCCCTGGCGTCTAGTGGGCTTTTTACCCCCCCGGGGGGGCAGATTGGGGGCTAATACCCCCATCTGCCCCCCAGGGGGGGCAAAAAGACTAAATGGTGCCAATGTCAGTTGGGGGAGCAAAGGCCCTTGCCCAAGGGGCCGCCCCCCTTCCCTGGTGTCTAGTGGGTGGATCTCTGCTTGGGGATCGCCCTCCTGTCGGTGTCTAGTTTTAAAAAATGTACAGGTTTGCTAGGTGTGCCTACGTGCCAACTGCACTAGGGCCCAAAATCCACAGGTATGCACATTGCTAAAAAAAAGCCGGAGCCCAGTGGGATTTCTGCCGCCCTGGGGGGGAATCGGGGAAGGGGGTTTCATCCCGATATGCCCCTAAAGGGGCAGAAAGACTGTGGCTATTTTTTGTGGGGGTGGGGGCATTGGTATGACCATTTTGGGCAGCCCCCACCCCCACGCATAAAAAAGCCTGCGTGCTCGCTGGCGCCTAAAGGGCTTTCTGCCCCCCCAGGGGGCAGATCAGGGGCCGCTGCCGCCAACTACCCTCCCAGGGGGGCGGAAAGACTGGAGTTTCTCTGGGGGTGGGGTGGGGGTATTATCATGCCCATTTTGGGGAGCCCCTACCCCTACAATAATAAACCCAAAAAATCCATGGTTTCTAGTGGGCTTTCTGCGGCCCCCGGGGGGGCCAGATTGGGGGCTACAGCTCCCATCTGCCTCCTGGGGGGCAGAAAGACTGTCATTTTTGTGGGGGGGAGGGTGGGGGCATTGGCGTGCTCGTTTCGGGCAGCCCACACCCTAAAAACAATTGCGCAAAAAAAAATACCTGGTGGATAGTCGGCTTTCTGCCCCTCTGGGGGGGCAGATTGGGGGCTACTGCCCCATCTGCCCCCCAGGGGGGGCAGAAAAGCTGTAATGGTGGCAGTAGGTGGGGGCATTGGCGTGCCCGTTTCGGGTAGCCTCCACCCTAAAAAAAATCCATCACCCTAAAGAAAATTGAGCTAAAAAAATCCCTGGTGTCAAGTGGGCTTTCCGCCCCCCCCCCGAAGGGGCAGATTAGGGGCCAATGCCCCATCTGCCCCCGGGGGGGGTAAAAAGGCTGTAATGATGGCGGGTGGGTGGGGGCATTGGCGTGCCCGTTTCGGGCAGCCCCCACCCTAAAAAAAAAAAAACAACTAATCCCTGGTATTTAGTGGGCTTTCTGCCCCCCAAAGGGGCAGATTAGGGGCCAATGCCCCATCTGCCCGCCGGGGGGGCAGAAAGGCTGTAGTAATTGGGGGGTGGGGTGGGGGCATGGGCCTGCCCGTTTTGGGCAGCCCCCACCTCTATTTTTTTTTTTTTATTCCCTGGTGTCTAGGCGGCTTTTTGCCCCCCGGGGGGCAGATTGGGGGCCGATGCCCCATCTGCCCCCCAGGGGGGGGCAGAAAGGCTGTAATGGTGGCGGGTGGGTGGGGGCATTGGCGTGCCCGTTGCGGGCAGCCCCCACCCTAAAAAAAAACCTAAAACTAATCCCTGGTATTTAGTGGGCTTTCTGCCAATGCCCCATCTGCCCCCCGGGGGGGGCAGAAAGACTGTAGTAATTGGGGGGGTTGGGGGCATGGGCCTGCCCGTTGTGGGCAGCCCCATCCCTATTTTTTTTTTTTTAATTCCCTGGCGTCTAGTGGGCTTTTTACCCCCCCGGGGGGCAGATTGGGGGCTAATACCCCCATCTGCCCCCCAGGGGGGGCAAAAAGACTAAATGGTGCCAATGTCAGTTGGGGGAGCAAAGGCCCTTGCCCAAGGGGCCGCCCCCCTTCCCTGGTGTCTAGTGGGTGGATCTCTGCTTGGGGATCGCCCTCCTGTGGCGATCCCCAAGCAGGGATCCACTGGGGAGGTGTACCATTGGAAAGGGGAGATTCTCCCCATTCCAACGATACCTCTCATGTCTTTCTACGTGCTCAGGGGGCTGAGATAGCCCCCTGAGCACGTAGAAAGTGAAAGTGAAATGAGCCTCTTGGCTCATTTCAGTTTCACTTTCACTGTAATGACGTCGGCGCGACGTGTGCGCCGATCGTCATTACAGTGAAAGGGGGGGGGCCTCGGGAGCTGGGGAAGCTCTTCCCCAGCTCCCGAGGCCAGAGGGATTCCCCAGGGAATGCCTCATGACGAGCTGGACTCGTCATGGGCACAGCGCGACTGTGCTCCATGACGAGTCCAGCTCGTCATGGGCACACAAGGGGTTAATTTCACTGGTTGCCAGTATGTTTGAAAGATCTAAAAAAAAAATCCCACAAAAATTCGATTTTTAAATGATCCGAATATCATTCTGTTTTCTATGCCCAGCAATTCAAATATTTTACCGGGCCCTAAAATACCAATATAAGAAATAAATTGCTCACTCCTGACTAACAAAACCAAACTTCACACTTTGGAGGATATAGTGGATCAAACCTTGAAATGGAAATCGTGAGAAAGTAAGGAGACCATATGGAGCCCATTTAGTAATATGAAACTCTTGTCACTAATTCTGAAATCACCTAATCGACATAACTAAGAACAAGACCAATCATATGTGGATCCAATGACACGTCTTCTAACAAATGGAAACCCACTTACAATAGAAATTGAAGTCGAAGTAAACAAAGGGATAACCCATGTAGTGTAAGCACCAACAACTTCTGAAAGATCTAAGTGAGTACCACTGCAATAAACAAACTCTAAAGCTGTAGGGGAGGCCCCTCCGTCTATGGAAAAGAGGTATTAAAATAAAATAAAACTGAGCTCCCCTTTTCATCAGAATCGAGCAGAAATTAAACATTTAGCCTCTGTATGGGATATTATGTTACGGTCCCCACACCTAACATTGGACGCACTGGCCTATCAATCTGAGAAAATCGATATTCAAATTGATTTACTAAATTTAATGGGAATGGCAGTCCCTGGAATTGACCAGAAAGTGGCTGAATTAAATAATCTGATAAATTGTGCCCAAAAATATGCGACATCTGCCACAATAGACTGCACATGCACGCCAGTGGAAAATAAACTGGCTACAATACCGGAAGCAATGACTGCACTAATAGAATATCTAAAAACGAAATCTAGCAATAAATTCAAATTCTCCATGGTATAAGAAAGCACATTGCAAGAGTAGGCAAGAAGATCACCCAACGGCAAATCCTTCATACTTTAAGGAAATGAAAGGAAAAAAATGAGGATACAAACGAAAATTCCATACAAAGCAGGAAAACACTCACTTAAAACATCCGCTTCTATGGATGAATCCTCCCTACAAAATACAGAAATCCGTGTAGCCAAATCCAACCCGAATGCTGTATCCTCCTTTGCCTCACAAATAAACGAGGAAATAAACAAATCTCAAACGGGTAGTTTAATACAATTCGAATCCAAAAGAACTAAGAAGCAAAGGAAAAAGATGCGTAAATCCTGAAATAAACAAAGAACAACCAGCGTAAAGACACTTGGTTTCACTGCAACAACCCAGCGAGTTGATACAAGCATACCAACCCAAAATGATGTAAAGCCAGACAACAGAGATAAAATGATGATAACACTTATTAAGTAATTTCCAATAGTTGAGAAAACAAAAGGCAAGGAATTAAATGAAAACATAGATAGTGAAAATGTTCAACAGATGCCTTCCTTACAAAAAAAGGAAAATATTAAAAATAAATCATCAGATAAAAAAAAGGAACAAAAGGTGATAGAGCTAGGGCAAAAATATATGGAGATGGAGAGTGCGGCAGGAGTGATATATAATGGAAATCAAGATGAAAACGAGGGTACCATGTCCTACACCTGGACTGAAACTGCGAAACCCAAGATATAAAATCTAAATGGGTAACACAGTGCCCAGAAAGGGAAGAGACCAATGATCAAGATAAAATCATTTCACCTTGAGAGGGCAAATCAATGTAAAAAATAATCTTCACTCCTAAATGTCGGTTGTGAGGAAGACACAATATCCTGAACAGGGGTAATATCATTAAACTTTTGCAGGCTATCCCCCAACTAATGAAAATTACTTCCGCGGATATAGATTCTATTGAATTTATAGAACCACCAGACAAAATCTCTCCAGAATCAACCCTAGTCACCTGGGCATGTCTTGCGATGACAAAATAGGGTACTCCTGGCAAAAGACAGCCTACAGTCCTGGGGCATCGAAATAGCCTCCCCTCCTGTTTATCCAGCCCCATTTGTCACACTTAACAATGAACGAAGGATGAATAACTACGGGAATTATAGACACACGTATTCAATATTGACTAACCAAGTAGGAAGTACCTTAACTATCTTGTCCCCACATCAAAAAATTAAGAAACCTTTAGAGGAAACAGGAAAGATAAAATTAAATATAGGTTTGTTAACTGAGGCTCTGATCATGATATCTGAAAGCTGTCAAATTAGAGGGATCTAAAATTCCTAGTGAAAAAGATGCTTTAACAATTTGTTCTTTGAATTATAATGGTGCTCTACCCAAAAGCCATGGAAAAATCTCATGCAACTATTGGAAAATAATCATATAATACGCCTACAAGAGACTTGGACATTACAATCATTCCCGATAAATGGCTATGTAGGTTTTCATTCCCCAGCAATAAAAACAAATAAAGCAGGTCACCCAAAGGGAGGTCTAGCCATATTCGTAGCAGTAGCTTTATGAATCAAAATAGAACCAATTAAGACAAAGCATGAAAATATTTTAATAATAAAACTTACAAAATGGCATAAGAATGCAAAAAGTCCACTTTCTGGCCAGATGTACGATGGGAATTTGCATGCGCAAACAGGTTTGCGACCAGTTTGCGTATGCAAAATCCCTGTGGGCCATGTACTAACTCTAATTTGTGAGTCGCAAAATACTGTTTAGCGACTCGCAATTAGGAAGGGGCATTCCAAGGGGGTCCCTTCCAAATTGCGATTTGCAGCCCTTTGTATGAATGTTTTGCGACCGCAATTTCGGTCGCAAAACACTTGCAATTAATCGCCCTCTTCAAGAGAGTGGTAATGCAGTCGCAAATGGGAAGGGGTCCCCAGGGCACCACTTCCCCTTTGCAAATGCAGGGGAAAATATTATTTAGTGGCAGGCAGTGGTCTCAGGGACCCTGCTGCGCTAGAAGTCCAGGGATCCTGTTCCCGACTGGCATTGCCTTAGTATTCAGTTGATGGATGGAGGAGAGTAGCTCGAGGCTCTGGACCTTTCCAGACTCGGTTTACTTGCGAGTATAGCGAGGGATTGAGCATGTATTCCTCCTTAATTAGTGTAGATATTACAAAATGTTATTATGGCACTCCCTTGGAGGTACTGAGGTATATTCTTATTGAAGAATTGAAATGTAGTAGTTGGAACGACAGACAACACGTATTTCGCCCTATCTTGGTCAGTCAGACCAGGGCTTTCTCAAGGCTGTAAGAGATGCACTGTGATAGTGTAAATCAAACTGGAGTAAAAGAACCCGAGGAAAGGTCACCACTGCTGCACAGTGTGAAAATCATTCGAAGGGGGGCAGTGACGTTCATATTTAAAGTGGCTAAAGCTGCGTGGTAATATAAACTTGAGTGAGGGCGGGGGAGTGCATAGCCCATGACATCGGTTCAGGTAAGGTGACTTAAGGAAAAAGTTAGTAGAGTAATGCGACGCCAATTAGTATTGCTGTGATATATAAGGGTATTATTTTTATTACAGGTGTTGTCAGGGAAAAAGAAACGCTCGGTTTCGGTATTAGTGTGTGGACTGTCTTGACTTTCTAGGTATTAGATGGTGGTGTTAGTCAGCACTTCATGCATGTTATTAATAATATCTGCTCAACATAAGTGAAAGGAGGGGAAAGAGCATGATTATTAGTACATCAACTGGAAGTATAAGAGGTCAGGCAGTAGGACAGGGCAATATCATAGTTTGGTAACAAAAATTACCTTCACAAGCTTTTACAAATTTTCAAATGTTCGCAATTTTGTTATGTAAATTCATAGATCTTCAGCTGGGTATCTGGTAATTACATGAAGAGGTCTGGGAGGAAAAAGGGAAATGAAGAACAAGAGAAGATTTAAAAGAAGGAAAAGGTAGAGGACAGACTATTTATATTCCAACGTTATGCAAGTCCCAGGGAAAGATTTACAACGAGGAAAAGGTCTTCCTTTAAATTCTGTACCGATAGGAGCAGGGAACCTTGTGGTAAGAAGGTAAAGCTTGCTAGGGAAATGCGAAAGAACCACTATTAGGTGCTTTTGTATGGCAAGCACTACCAACTGGCAGAAATAACAGCGAAAGAATACAGGGCAACACAGATCTGGCACTATCAAAGAGAGCATGCATGCATGTTTGCACTTAATCATGTGCAGACGGGCTCTTCCAATTTCTTGCAGGAACCCTTTAATTTGCCTGCACCGTTGGGATACTAGTAACATAGCAGAACTTGGTGCGCTAGGGCGGGCCCAGGACCACTACCTGCCCTTAAAATATTAAACAAAAATATTTCATTATTTTTTTTTTTTAAATGCATCCCATTTTCCTTTATGGAAAACGGGATGCATTTTTTTTTTTAAACTGCTTTATTTAAAAGCAATCCCAGACATAGAGGTCTGCTGAGCCCAGCAGGCCAGCATACCTGGGAGGGCCTGCCATTCTCAATGGAGTCGTAAATTGCGAGTGCCGATTAATATTCATGAGGTATGACATTTGCGACCCCATTGAGAATCACAAACAGTGTCTCAGACACTGTTGTACATCGGAAATTGTGAGTCAGAATTTGCCACTCGCAATCAAGCGCAAATTGCGAGTCGCAATTTCCAATGGTCGTACATCTGGCCCTTTTTTTGCTAAATCTCTATTTCACACCAAATACAAGAACAAGGTTATCAATGATCAGTGAGATACTGCAGATAATCCTTGAAAGTTCACAAGATGGAGTGCTTCCAGATGTTTTAAGAACAGGGGAATTTAATGTGAATTTACTAAAACCATTTCCCCGAGATGAGCTGATAACCCAGCAGGACTATATTTGGTCAGTACCAACACAAACCATGAGAGAAACAACCAAAAGATTCTGTGATGCAAAAGCACTTCTTTTAGTAAAAGATTTTGAATTTCTCGGTTTACGAATCCCCAAAGAAAGATATCAGCAAGACTCCCCTCCAGAATGGAAGTACTATACCACCGTTTGGAATTCCATCCTTGGTTATAAGCTAGTATCACTTCCACTCTTGTATCAAGTGACATCTTTCAGAATAATAAAGACTAACAAAAGTGATCACGGACAACAGATAACAGAAATCAGCGTCCAAAAATGCCTCTATCAAAAAGCTCCATCTATCCCTAGAGAACACACAACAATTATAGGAAGTTGTTATGGTCAGAATACACACAATTAGGAATAAAAGATATAGTAGAAACCAGAGCAAACAATAGCTTTAGTAAAGACTTATTAAACCCAATAGTGAAGTGGTCAAATGTCATCGAAAATAATAAGCCATCGTCAAATTACCAGGACTGTAAAATGAATTTGTAACACTTCCAACTTGGATGAACAAAGGAAAATTTAAATATTGGCACATTGTCGAGCAATCGAAATTAAGCGTACTCGATTGAGAAGACTAAGTAAGAGATTTCCCGAAAATTTGGATCATCGTAGAACTTTTAATGCCATAAATAAAACTGACATAAGAACAGTCTGGGCAGGACAATCAAGGGGAAAACAAAAATTCTGGACACAACTTCTACTCTTCTCTAAGAAAAGAAACACAAGCAATTAATTAATGGTCTAAATCGACCGCCATCCTGAGTAACCATTTCAAATCTTACTGAAGAAAATTGGGGAAATTTTGTGAGAGAGCATATTAAACTTACTGCTAAATAAACTATACAGTACCTTAATGAGATAGGAATACAGTTGTATTCACAAAATTTGTCTCCTCATCAAGTTTCGGAGGATCAAATAAACAACACTTCAGAGAAGCAGAAATGATGGGGCCTCTGGGCCGAACGGGCTGCAACAAGCTCTTTTTAAATCTAATAAAGGATTTTGCTCAAGTAAGTTATCCCAGGTATACAATTTTGCACTACAGCAAGAGATGGTTCCAGACTCATGGAGGGGATCAATAATTCATCCATTTTTTAAGGAAGAAAATATGCAGCAACAGGAAAACTATTGCCTAATTACCCTGTAAAATGTTAAGGCCAGATATTTTGCCAATCTGCGTCTAAATCAAATATTAGCAAGGAAGGGGACATACGTGAAAACCTGGAACAGAATAAGAAAATCCTCGGAAAATCACTTATGCCGAGTTTTGTGGCAGGAGATGCAAAGGAATGAAAAAACACCAGCCCATATTTATTTAAATGCAGCAATAAAAGAACTAGGGATTCAATCAATGTGTGCAAATTCCCTGCCACCAACTGCTTTAAGAAAATTGATTGATAAGACAGTAAAGGCAGTATCTGTTTTAAATGATAAAGAGAAATTTGCCAGCAGAGCCCATGCCTGGTCGGTCATCAATGAATACAAATCTCTCAAAACTCAACCACACCTAGAAACAGGCTGGTCAAGAAAATTGAAAATTGATTTTATGCACTATTGTTTTGGCAGAAACCCAGGGTGAAGAAAATATCTACCAAAACCCTCTGTAGACCGTGTAACAAAGGGGAGGAGAACATTATACAGATTACATGTGCATGCCCGAGACTGACTAACAAAAGAGAAAAAGGCTGAAAACATTTTTTCATGAGCGGGGAATCTGAAGTTTGAGGCAGGCTGCCATTGCATGTCTGAGATCTAAATGTCCAATGATCAACTGTTGTTATACGAAATTTTTAAATAGTGCATGAAAAAAACTATTAGATACAGCTGAGCTTTGGCTAGCACATGAGATTGTGTATAAGTGAAGTTTATTCTGCTATATTTTGATTAGTCATAATCTCATGTCTTATTTCTATATATCATTGCATTTTTAAAACAGCTCAGCACACATGCACTTTAGGGATAAAAAATAATGCCAGCTATTAAGAATAGCTAGAAAAAAAAAAACTTGTTTCAGATACATAACTCTGTTCACATTTTAAAAATAGTATATGCTTTTATAAAAGCTTCCTTTTTTATCATTTTAAAATAATATTTGATGAAATGTGTTTGATGAATAATCTTTTTTAATTCATAGTTCTTCTAAATAAATAAAATAATATCTTCAAAATTAAATAAGTACACATGCATCCTTGATACTGCTACTGACAGCAAGTGGAGTGACCATTTTGCCTTTGACACTCAGCCGTTCATAGACAGAGGAAAAGTGATCCACTATTTTATGCAGTTCAACTTTCATTGCTCAATCCTGGTGCCATTTAGGAAGATTGAACTACTGAATATAGGACATAGAAATATTGTCATATAAGGATGTTGTGGGCAAAATATCAAGGACCAAAATATCTAAAGGTAAGTGCCTATAGAGGAAGTATGGATTTACTATTCCTAAATCCACATCTATGTACCTTGAAGAGATATATAAATCTAAAAAAATATATAGAAGTCTATCTTCAAGGTATGTAGATGTGGAGTTAGATATAGAAAGTTTATACGTACCTTTCAATGTTCTATCCCACAATATTCTTTCTTTGTTATTTAAGAAGCACACCATCAGGCAGATTGCTCAATGTTTGCTTTCTGACGGGAGGTGTATAATCTGCAGGGATTGTAAGTCCATCCATGTTTCTATGGAGGAAGCATTGACATGTTTAAGGAAATTGCTTAATTTGTATGGGGCACACTACTCACTTATAAATGTGTGCCCTCAGAGGGAGTGCATTCAGGGATTTCAGAAGCTGCAGTGTGTCTCTTCTGTATTACCAATCTCATGGTAACATTGAGCAATCATGAATTTCTTAAGGTGAACATTGGTGTTGCTTTGGTGAAACTAGCCATTTACTGAAATGATTGTGTGTCTGCTAAACCATACTGAGGTCTCAAACTTTTCTTAAAGGATGAGGGTCTGAAACAGCAACTTGATCAAACATTTTGCTATTCTACAATTTACGTAAGGAAGCGTGACAGTGCTACATAGTGCAATGACTACAGCCCTGTGTGTCCTAAGAATAGGCAAATAGGAGAGTGCCTGTGTAAAAACATTACCCTGTGCACCTGTCCATTGGACATTACTTGCAAGGAATTTAATTTTTTCACTTAGTAGTGCTGGTATGTCTTCTATGATCCACCCTTCACTCTCTTGTCACTTCTCTCTGAAACCTGCTAATCTCTTCACCCTTTGCTCTCTATCAGCTATTTCATATTACTCTTTGTCAATATTGTCCTTCTTATCTCATCCTACTTTCCCATAAAACCCTCTACAACCATGCCACATATTTCAACCTTCATCTCAACTGTTTCTCAGTTCAGAACTCTTTGTACATCTCACTCATGAGTAATCCTTTCTTCCCACCTTTCCTTACAGTCTTTCACACCTCATTTCACTGCAACCCCACTTACCTCTTCCCATTTCACCCGGACTTTCTACTCACCACCTTCACTCCATAAGGCACTGCAACTTCTTTTATTGTTGTACACTGCATGCCAATTCAAGACACAGCATGGCTTACAATTATTTCTGTTCCCATCCTTCCAAAAGCTCAACAAGAGTCAACATATTACAACCCTTTCTCTCTGATCTAGTTATGATACTGTTATTACCATGTGTAACAACTGGCAACACTTTACTTTAAAAATAGGGTATAAACGGTCATCATAATTGTAACTTTTAGCGCAGGACAGAAAATGGTTCATTGCACTAGCATGCCACTGGAGGTTGTTGACATTCTGCCCTGTGCCAAATTTACAAAGTTCAGCAAATAATTTCAGTGTTATAAAATTCAAGAATAATTTTGGAGGTCCCTTTGATTCTGGGCCTAAACATGGTCAGCTACATGCTGTGTTGAAACTATACAGGAATTGAACCTATCACACTAAACAATAAGTTGAACAAGAATTTAAGATGCATCATGTGGCAGATGAGGTGAGTCATGAATCAGCCCCCAAGGCCTATAGCACCATATGGTGTCCATTAGATACATGAATTTTTCAGTGAACGCATTGACTGCACTATGGAGGGGAGGAAATCAGGTGTGCAGGCAGTGGATGAACAGCATAGTTGTTGCTGTGTGGCACTGATGGTGTGTGGAAGAGTAAGTGAAGTGAGACTATTGAGGCATGGAAGATGCTGAATAGCCATCAATAGAAGGCATTGGGCAATGTAAGGAATTTGAGGGTATGGACCATTGGATGGCAAGCACCAGAAGTTTGCAGATCAGTTATCTGGCCATTGGAGTTAATGAGCCGTTTGCAAGTGTGGGCAAGTAAGTAAAGTTGGGTAGTTGGGATGCAGGCAGTATTTTATGTTTCCAAATCCTGCAACCGCTATGCAAGATTTACAAGAGGATCTCAACGAACACCAGATAAACGGTCACCCAGGCTCTTATCACAAGAAAACGTGATTACTGAAATGCCCTCTACATCTGAATCCCAGCCCACCTTACCTCAACCACCGCCTGAACTTCTACCAACCCACTAGACATGCTTAATCTGCGGGCCAGGCAAGATCACACCTCCCTCACATCAAAAAGAAACAGAAGCGGAGGACGCTCCTTCTCATACCTTGCAGGCAAGACCCAGAACGGCCTCCCGAAACACTTCAGAACCTACCCCTTCCGAACGAACCTGAAGACATGAATTTTTCAGATGACACCGGCATGATCTCCTCCTCTTTCCCTCAGGCCTGCAAATACTCAATGCCTGAATACCCTCATGGGTAATTAGACACACTCTACAAATTCATATAACATAACATAACACTCAAAGTAATGATGTCTAATTTACCAACCTTCAACTGATCGACGGCTAAGTTGGCCTTGTCAGGATTCAGATTATATTATTATAGAATTTTATTAATATGTATGAGATGGTAAGTCAATAGTGATTTCATTCACAGACCCATTTTATCAGAAATTAAGATATTGGTCAGTCTTTCCTGCAAGGTAGGACAGTCAGGGTTTGGGGAAAATATAAGATGTGAGACCGTCTTACATACAGGAAGTTGGAGGTTTAGGACAGTCAGAAGTTCGTAAATAATGTACACTCTGCACAGGGAGCACAACCTACAATCTGTAGAACGAAGCTGCCATTGCTGCAACACATATTCAAAATTCTGAAAGAACACCATCACACAAGCCCTCATCACAAGAAGACTCAACCATGGCTAAGCCAGAATATCCCTGCAGCTCCTGCACAGACTTCAGACCATTCAAAACACCAGTGCAAGATGGATACTCAACCTTCCATACCACACCCATGTCTCCCCTCAACTCAGAGGGCACCACTGTCTCTCCATACACAAATGCACTCAATTTAAACTCCTTATGCATTCCTACAAAGCCTTACACAACACTTGACCAGCCTACCTGAAGAACCGCAATCACTTCCACCAACCAGCCAGACACCTACGCTCAGCCCCACTCACACACACACACGCGCGCACACACACACACACACACACACACATTTACAAAAGCAGAGCAGGGGGGCACTTGTTGTCCAACATCACACCCAGAACATGGAACAGACTCTCACATCACATCAGAGCCTCCTCCCCACTTCTTGAGATCCGCGAGAAGCAGAAACCTGGCACTTTGAATATCTCTATGGGAAATACATACAAATACATCTGTTCAAGTGCCTGGATACCCTCACAGAGATTAGTGTATCTACAAGTCAACATAACATTGCATAACATGGCATGACATGACATGACATGGCATAACATAACATAACATAACATGCCTCCTTATTTCCCACCCCACTGCATTGCCTATCCTCCCTTTGCTGAGGCTAGCAGGTGCATCTACATTACATGGATAGCTGTGTTCTAAATGCAATATCTGATTTCTTCTACCGTAGAAGCGCAGGCACATACAAGGGGATTCAAAACAGTAAAACACCAAGGGGGAGATTTATCAACACTTTGAACCAGACACAAAGTGCAGGTAATTGTTCACTCTCCAGCAATGTTTTGCACTGGAAAGAAGCTGTAAAATTAATGCAAACAGAGCTGTACACTACTTTGCATCAATGGTAATCCCAGGGGTGGCACATGCATGTTCCCAGACTACCAGCCTTGGTTTTTGGTGCAAAGCTCTATCTGCTAATCTAATAAACAATAGAAGACAAGGTTTTGCACCCAAAAATAACACCTCCCCAAGGCAGGTGCTAACAAGTAGGAATGTTTTTATTTCTTCTAACTTTGTACACATTGTATGTGTGCTGCACCATACATGACCAATACAATGTGGGAAAAGTTTTAAAGTGATAGAGTGGAAACCCCATTGCATTTGCAGACGTGTATTATAACCACGTGTAGATCGCACCCGCATATAATCCTTTGTTGTATTCTACGTAAAGTGTTAGACTCATGATATGAATTAGCATGGAACCGGGACATATTTTCGGCCATTGAAATGCAGCATTGAGAATCAACGTAGGAAATGAATGTAACTAGCAGAAAACATTAAACCTGAAGAATTTGTGTTGTGCAACTGACCACTGCTTATGTATTAAATGTGCATTTTAATCAGGTCATTTTGTACACAGGTAAATATATCAGTTGGAATTACATGAATGCTATGTGAATTCGTAAAACTCATACGATGCTTTCTTATGTTAGCTGAATTTCGTATGCCTGAAATGCACATCCCTGGAAAATCTCGCTTTAGGATTAACAGTCTGAATTTCATGTGTACTGTGGAATTTGTTCTTTCTCGAGTTTTGTGTTGCAGGTGAAAGAAGGGCTCTTGTTTTACTACTCAGGCAAGGAGAGAAGAATTTACAATCATGTGGCTTGAGTGGATAAAGGAAGGTCGTGGTGCTACATACAGGAGAAGGCCTTGGAACCAAGGACAAATTGTATCCAGGAAAGAACACAGTTGTACCGTGGAAAATCACCTTCAGGATTGTACCCAGAGGAGATGGTGTGACTCGCACTGCACCATGGGAATGCTACCTACGGATAACTGTTGTTGAAGTTAGGGAAAGTGGCCCTACTTTCTTTTTGCCTTCAGAGGGAGAGCATCATAGAACAAGCTCTGTCTTGGTAGATTTATGCTACTTGACCCATCGATTGTGGAGAGGCTTTTCAGGAAGACTCCACATGGTCACACCTTTTATTCCTTTTCCTGAAAATGCCTAAGTAAGGATGTCACCTTAGTGCTAGAGTAGGGATAGATTTAATACTTTTCACTCACCAACCTTCGATACAGGGAAACTTGGACTCATGCTTCTTGATCTTCTGTATCTTACTTCTTGAATTAATTGTGTTGCTTATGCTATATCTTCTAAACTGGATATGCAGATTTGGCTTCATGCTAGTTCCTATGTATTTCTACACCCTCCTGAAGTGTCTCTATGTCCAGTTATTGTTGACTTTGTATTAAATCAAACTAATGTTAAGTAATTGTCCGTGGTTACTATGGGGAGCCGCATCGCTAGAGCTGGTGGAGGACGCTGAGTAATTGAGGGGACTGCAAGTCCCAGGAAGCCCTGCCTGCCATCAACGCGCCTCAGCTGAGTGCCATGGGGAAAGCCTACATCACGCCACGTGGCACCCGCTTTGCGGGAGCCGCATCGCTGGAGCTGGTGGAGGACGCTGAGTAATTGAGGGTACTGCAAGTCCCAGGAAGCCCTGCCTGCCATCAACGCGCCTCAGCTGAGCGCCCAGGGGAAAGCCTACATCACGCCTCATGGCACCCGCATCGCTGGAGCTGGTGGAGGACGCTGAGTAATTGAGGTGACTGCAAGTCCCGGGAAGCCCTGCCTGCCATCAACGCACCGCAGCTGAGCGCCCAGGGGAAAGCCTACATCACGCCTCGCGAGATCCGCTTCGCGGAACACGCGCAGGCCAAGGCCGGGCCCGTCTGAACCCATCAGTGACCGGAGGAGACTGGGCTGGGCCCCCCCCCCCTCTGAGTGCCCAATCAACTTAAGGTCAGTGTTGCTAATATAGTCATAATCCGTCTATATCAAAGCTCACAATTAATCAGGTTATCCAAACAGATATTAAACTACGCTCTAAGATGAACAAGCGCGAGGGAAAGGGGAGAAGCGTGCTACCCAGTGGAAGCGTGGCGGGGACACTGGATCCATTTTTACTTAGGGCGACCTCTGTTCTCGAACATGAGATAGCAATCACAGAGCGCCGCCTATCCCTTGAACCTCTACTGTCTAAAAGATCATCTCTGGGTGGCCTGGCCTTTGCACGTACCCCCAACCGTTGCCCTATTACTGCTATTGGTAATACTAATTTGGCGAGTGACCTTTTACAGCCTTTAAATGGGTCCTTGGAAGTGCCTATCACACAGTTATCTGCTGAGATCGTGCAAGAGAGTGCTGCAATTAGTCCACTCCAACAAATTTCTATGAGGTCTGTGCCCCTAACTAAAAATAAAAGCCTCAAATTAATCCCAGAACCCACAGTAAAGAGGAAGAGGGGAGGGGGTCCACAGAGACCAAAAACCGCAAAAATTCCTAGAACAAATAAAATTGGAGGAGGCGCGACATTAGATCAATCTATTATAGCAGACAGTGCCTCCCCTACTGCTGGAGCTCTGAATTTTGACCCAACAAGGGATTTATGCCCTGAAGCTAATGAGGCTATGTGGAAGAGATTGGAAAACGTACTCCTGACATCTCTAAACCCTATCATCTATAGACTGAGCCAGATTGAGGAAAGACTAAACAACTTTGAATTACAGGCTAAATCTAATCTCTGTGTCCTTGAGGGACTATTTGCTCAAGCCAAGTTGCCATCAGCGACTATACCTTGCAAGTTGAGTAACACTGTCTCAGTCAAACCTAAATCCACAAAACTATCTGTAATGAACTCGTTATCCTCTAGGAAGACCCTCACCACAGCTACAAATCTAAATGTTCCCTCGGTTGCTATGATTGAGAACATCGCTGAGATAGGGAACATGTCGAGCGATGAACGCTCCTCCGCAGCGACAGCAGCTAATAACGCGCCAATGGCAAACCCAAATACCAGCTGCGCTATAGCAAGACAGGACAGTTCTTTACCAGCGACATATGGTCCAGAACCCTCGACGAAGCATGGAAGATTGGATCATAGTACAGCATTAGCAGGTCCTCTGACCCTCCACCTTCCTCCGGCAGCCGCTCCGCTGGTGGTGGTCCTGAGGAATGTCCCAGTATTGCGGGAAGGACAGATTGAAACCACTGAACAATTACTACTTATAGTCATGCACTGGTTGAACACACAACTGAAGGGTGTTGGGATTTGGGACGGGGATATTTATAATCAGATGATCGTGGCCAGACGATCTACTTTGATAGGACCCTCTAGGAAAGAAGGTAGGGGAGATTGTGTAGTTGTCAACTTTAATAATGTGTGCGTTATTAGACTTCTCTTGGATCGATTGGGTAAACACTTAGAAAGACATTCTGACAAAATCTCTGTCCTGCCATTAGCGTTCTTTTATAAACCCCATCTCCACCCCTTAATAGGGAGGGGCCCACCAAGTGTAGCGAGACAGCCCTGGGTCCCCCCACGAAGCATATTTAGATCCTTAGATTTAAATCTTGCCAATAGATTTGCCCCTCTGTCGCATGTATGACGTTATAACGCATGCTGTTACAACGCATGCTGTTACAACGAAAGTTTTACAATGCGAGTGCATTGACAACGCAGGACATTACTACGCAAGTCTTTACATCGACTTGCACTAGATGGCGTGCTAACATTAAAAAAGTGTAATTTACTATTCCAACTCCAGTCCACGTAACAGTAGGGAAGGTGTTGGGATAGTAAACTACACTATTTTTAATGTTAGCACGCCATCTAGTGCAAGTCAATGTAAAGACTTGCGTTGTAATGTCCTGCGTTGTCAATGCACTCGCGTTGTAACAGTTTTGTTGTAATGGTAGTGCGTTGTAAAAGTTGCGTTGTAAAGGTTGTTCCCCCCCTCTGTCTGACCTAGATGCATGCGACTGACTACAATCAGTCACCCCAATTCTGGCAGAGAACACCGATATTCTGCCTATTCTCTCTCCCGTCACTAATGCAGGATTTCAGATAATAAGTTCCAACCATCCAGAGAGTATGGAGATCCTGATACCCCTAGTTTTGGGTGGTAGTCCGACCTCTTCCTCACTGACATTGATATCTTGGAATATTGCTGGCCTACCATCTAAGATTACGTCATCTGATTGATCATGTTTCATAGAGGGGCATGACATCATTGTTTTCCAGGAGACTTGGTCATTGAACATGATTTTTCGTCCTGGTTATCTGGCCTTTGGTAAACTGGCATCCGCTAGACATAAAGGGAGACCCTGTGGGGGGCTGATTATTTGGGTTAGACAACAGACAGGCTATCAGGTCGAAAAGTTAATAATCGGCAGCCCTAACATTCTGGCCATTAAAGTCCGATCGGAATTTGAGCCAGATCTTATATTGATCAATGTGTATGCAAGAGGGATAGCGGGTGGGAAAGCATCATCAACTGTCTTCCAATTGGATACCTTTATTGAAGCCATGAAAGGGGTAAAACATTTGATAATCACACGTGACTTCACCTGCACTTTTGAGCCACTCGGCCATGAAGATTGCAGGCTTAGCAGTGATGAGGATTCTAATTGGGGGATTCCGCTTTTAACGCTGCCCCCAATTAACAAATGGACTGAGGCGGCTCTTCAACTAAAACGCTTATGCTTGGAGAGGGGTCTAAGGGCTGTTAATGGGAGGTCGATATCAGACAGCGAAGGCAGCCACACTTTTAATAATGGGATAAGAAGTAGCAGAATTGACTACTTTCTTATTAATTTAGAATTATGGTCAAGACTTCTGGATATGAAGATCCTACATAGAATGGAGAGTGACCACGACCCGTTATTGCTAACTCTAGAGTTAAAGGGTCAGGGTCCGCCAAGGGCAAGTACCGAAATAGTGACAGCAGATGTAATTATGTCCCAAGATTGTTGTCGGCTAAAATGGGTAGTGGTATCAGAAGATGATAGCACTTTAGATCTCATAAAGCTATCTCTTAAAAGTACATTAACAACTCTCTCCACTCTAGATACTCATGATGACGCTCTTCCTGCCGTTACGAAGGTACATGAGGACCTCTTTGTTAAGCTGAAAGCTTTTTTTGCTAAAAACAAAAGCTCTACTAGGCATGTCATTCAAAAATCAGCTAAATGGTATGACGGGGCATGCAGGACTGCTTTTAGGCACCTCTCTCAAGCAATTAGGTTGGGAGTACCACAGGAGGTCAAAAATGCAAGGTTAGATTATAGAAAAGTACAACACAGGGCAAGGAAGAATTTTGATGAAAATAGATGGAAGGATCTGCTACATGCAAGTAATGGTATAAACTGGCGGCAATTTTGGCAAACAGTCAAATGGGGTAGCGGAGACATAGGGCCTGTACCAGTCAATAATGTGCCACCAGAACAATGGGTTTTGCACTATCAGGCCCAATTTGGTTCCACAATAGGCTCCCCCATACACTATCCTGAACTAACCTCTGATATTGTCTTAACCTTTGGCATAGGGGAGATTGAAAGAGTTTTGGACGGTGTCCCTGCAGGCAGGCCCCCTGGCCCAGATTGTATTCCGGCCGACATATTTAAACACGATAGGAAGAATTGGCTTAAATACATCCATATCATATCCAATGCCCTGGCTAGAGGTGCCACCATACCAGAATCCTGGCGTGGGGCAGAAATAATCCCAATACATAAAAAAGGGGATCACGCCAGTCCAAGTAATTACAGGCCAATAAGCCTAATTGACACATTACAAAAGATTGTGGCCAGACTCGTGTTGAGTAGAGTAAACACATAGATAGATGATCTGGAAATTCTATCCACCTATCAAGCGGGTTTTCGCCCCCATGTCAGTACTATCGATCAAGTCTTTAGATTCATGATGATTTATTGGAGCACTGTGATTTTAGCCGGGGGGACTCTTTATGCTGCATTTATAGACCTAAAATCAGCATTCGACCTAGTGCCCAGATACAAGTTATGGGACACATTAAAGGAAGCAGGGATGCCCTCCGAGCTCCTACTTTTTATCATTAAACTGCATGAGTCTAACTATGCCCAGGCACGGTGGGGACAATAGGGCGAATTAACGGATCGCTTCCCAGTAAATAAGGGGGTACGGCAAGGGTAAGTTTTGGCCCCTACACTTTTCTCTCTGTTTATATTATACTGCCTACCCAACTGATGCCCCTACTCTTGCCGGCTCGAGGGTTCCATTGTTAATGTTTGCAGATGATACTTTAATTCTGTCTAAAACTCAATCCGGTCTGCAACGTGCCCTCGACAGATTTACTGTTTTTTGCAACGGCTATGAGCTAGTAGTTAACGTCGACAAGACCAAGTTCATGGTGTTGCATAAACACAAAATAGTAAAAGGCAGAGTAATGATAAACAATGCGTCCCTGGAGCAAACTGACACCTTCACATATTTGGGTGTAACAATGGGTAAGAGGATGAACTGGAAATCCCAGATAGATTTGTTAGTCCTCAGGCATAACCAACTAGCAGGTGCCCTACTAAAAGAACACCGACTTTCCCATACTAAACCGGTAGGGCCAGCTCTAACAATTTATAAAGGGAAAATTAGGGCATCGATAATTTATGGTGCAGAACTTTGGGGTTTCGAAAATCTAGCTCCCCTAGTCCTTGCCCAAAATAAGTTCCTGAGATCACTAACTGGTCTTCTTCAATCGACTCCTCTTAAACCTTTACTATTAGATTTTGGATGTACTTCATTTGAGGAGGCAGTGGGTTTTAGACCCCTGGCTTATTGGAGACGATTATGGGCAACACTGGAGCTAGCACCATATGCTAATGCAGTAAAGCATATTAGAGAAGCAGACACATCTTCAAAAATTAATTGGCTACAAAAGATCAAGGGCACTTTACTTGATATGGGGCTCAGCAATTTGTGGGAGGGCCCAGTAGGGAATTTTTTTCCAAGTAAAAATGATTACAAAGCACTTTATAGGGACATGGTCAGTTATAAGTCCATGTCATTGGTGAGTAGCACCTCCTTGACAGGTATCTTTTTAGAACACAAGGATGTATTCAGGCCTGAAGCATACTGGGATTTCATCGCGAGACCTTGCGATAGAAAATTATATCACCAATTCAGAGTGGGTGCCCTCCCCATAAAATCCTTTACGTCAAAGTGGCATAATGTTTTAGACACTTAGGGCCTCATGTAGGTAGCATACCAGTTACCACTTCTAAAATACCGAACGATACCGAATCGGTATTTTAGAAGTGGTAACTGGTATGTAGGTAAAGAGTCGGTATTTTTTACCGAATCGTTACTAGTCGGTAATTACCGAATCGGTATTTACCGATTCGGTAATGAGGCATACCTTCCCATTGATGGGAAGGTATGCCTCATTACCGAATCGGTAAATACCGATTCGGTAATGGGGGGAACACATACAAGGGTGGCAGGGTGTCACATTGACACCCTGTTGCACCCCTGATTCGGCCATGTGTGCACATGTGGCACACATACATGCCCTAAGGGCATGTATGTATGCCACATTGCACACTGCTACGCGCGTAAAAATGCATTTACACATACATTCATTATTTACCACCAACTATAAGTTGGTGGTAAATACCGACTCTTAAACACACACACACACTCCCCCTACATCTCGATTTTGCTTTCGGAATTTACCGAATCGGTAAAATTACCGATTCGGAAAAGTTACCGATTCGGTAACATTACCGATTCGGTATTATTACCGAATCGGTAATTTTACCGATTCGGTAAATTCCGAAAGCAAAGTTTGTCCCCCTACATACCAATGGCCAAAATACCGGTCGGTAACGGTATAATTACCGAAAATCGGCCGTTACCGACCGGTATTTGGCTTCCTACATGAGGCCCTAAATGCCCTATGTGCCTAACTATGGAAGAGTCTATAGCTCATGTATTGTTTGTGTACCCAGCATATAAGGGTCCTCGACATAAATGACTCAAGCCGATCTGTTTAAACCTTGGCACAAGATCTTGCCAAACAGCATTGCATATTTTGAAAACAGATACATGCGAAGACGTAGCTATAGCTATGGCGAAGTTTCTGAGCTGGACATGGGCCCTTAGAAGAACCAGTGTGGAGGCTACAGCAGTTACTACTCTGCATTAATTAACCTGCATATATATTTAGTGAGGTGTATCCTCTGTGTATTGTACTCCCATGAATAATCTGTTTTTTATATATAGCGAATTACATTTTTCTTTTAACACTAAGGATATCAATCCTAGCCACTATTTTTTATTACCATCAAATGTTATTAAATTCTTTTATATAGAAGCGTACAATTTTAACAAAAAATTCCTTTTTTAATGATATTTTAAGGAACTCTAGATTGCAATGACTATTTCCTAAGATATTTTATGGTATTTTATGATATTGCATGTATTATATTTGTGTCTTTTATGATTGAAAATATCGAATAAAGACTAATTTGATTTGATTTGATTTGGTTACTATGTGTCAAAGAGGATTGTTGACTAATTCATTGGTCTCCTAATGACTTCCCCCCCATTTACAATTTCATGCCGCAAAAAAGAACCATTGAATTGTGACTCTAGAACAGGTCTAGAACTTATGGGACCAGCCCTTTCAAAAGTATGTCTAAGGATAGTATTTTTTACTATGCTAGATATCACAAACACACCTTTACACTAAGGTGCAAAGGTGTGTACGCGGCGCTTGGCAGCCTGAAAAGGCACCAGTGCTTGGTAAGAGAGCAACAGCTCAATATTTAGCTAGATATGGTGCTGCCCTGGTCTCTCCTCCTAGCACATGGCAGTGCAGCTACTTTGGTTGCTGGGCTGTGCTATGAAGTAGTAAGTCTCCCCCACCCTCCAGTGGGTATCTAGCTGCCAACAAAAAGCAAATTTAGCATAACCATTGTGCCACTCTTTCTTATAAATACTACCAATGAAAGAAGTGCCCATGTTTTGCTTGTTGCACATGAGTTAACATGGGCAGCACAATTTCAGCCCTGTCACTTGTGCAGTACCAGATTAGCTCGCCGCAACAATTAGAAAAACTGCAGTTCTGACTTCATCGCTCATTAATCAACAGCGCAGGTAATTGGCGTTTAGGACAGAGGCAATGATGAAATTACCAAGATGCAGGTAAGCAGAGGCTCATGAAAAAAACACTCAAAATGGCAGTAATCATTGAAGATTCATAATGACACCTGCCCTTGCTAAAGCTAGTTTGTTACATCTACATTGCTGAGGTAGAGGAGTTTCAGGACTCGCCATTCTAAAAAGTTTCACACAGTCTTGCAAAACCCCTAAGCATTTTAGCGCCGAATTCAAGTTCTGCAAAATGAATAACTTGTCAATGTCTCTGGTACCCCTGTGGAAGCCTAGTAAAGATAGCATTGAGAAGCTTCCAATGTTAAGACCTTTGCAAACCACCAGGACGCAGGGCTTTCTGCTATCTATTAAAGGACAACAACTCTTGTTTTGCACTGCTAAACACACACCACGTTCATGGCAGCCACCCATATATAATAAACATGAAGATTTCTGGTCGCCTGTTCTTTCTGCGGTTGAAAATAGGCTGCCCAAAGGTAATATTATTGACCAATTTAGCAGTCAGAAGCCATTAGGATGACAAAAGTCCCAGACGGTGGTGCCCGCTGTCCCCATTAGTGCCTGTGCCTTTCGCAGGGCTGCTAGCGCACATTATCCAGCCACGCTGCTTGCCTATAGGGGACACAGATATCCCTTTCACATCCATGACATTGGACTATCCGTAGAGGGTGTAGGAAGCACACTGCTTATTGTGCTGCCAGCCATCAAACAGCTCTGAGAACACTCACGCCTTGGAAGCATTTCAGAGGAGTTCAGAGGAGCATCCGGCGGGAGCAGACAAGCAAATGCCACCAGATAGCCCTTTGGTCCTTCAAGCGGTAATTTTCTTAAGACACCCGGGGACATACAATTCAGACTCATTAGATCATCTGTGCAGACTGAACCAGAATCCCCCGCGTCACTTCCACAAAAAGAGTTACCAGCACAGACTTGCAGGGATTTCATGTCCCCCTGATCAAGAGAACCATTGTATTCCGAATTGGAGTTTTCATTTTTGAATGTTCCAGGTAACAAACCTTTCAATGATATAAAGGTTTCAATCCCGCCTAATTGTTCACGGCCCGCTTCAGGACGTCACTGGAACGAGTGGGACAGTGTGTGCATATTGTTCGCGCGCCTGCACACAGTTCCTTGAACAATTTGGTAGGCTTTGAGTCTTCATTATTTTTTAAAGGTTGACGGTTGAGACCCTGGAAGCACAAGGCCCTTAATGCCACTTGCCCCTCTCACAGCTTTGCAATTCAGGATGTACACACTTTTCTCACAGTGGGCTACTTTTTGTGAAAAGAAGCGCATTTTTCATATTGGAAAATGGCGCATGAAAGTGGATGTGGTGCATAAAAGGAGACTTAAAAATGCTTTGTAGAAGGGAACAATACCAGGACGAATATTTGTTTTGCAATATGATTTCAATTTCTCTTGAAAATGGACCAGCGAAATATGGCACACTGCGGGCAAAATGTTGAAAGAACAAATGACTATCTGTCTGCTGCAGTTACACATTCAATTGTAACTGACATGATCCTAATTTGTAAAGACACATGTCACATTCGGGGCTTAGTGGAAAGAAAAAATAACTGGTTTTAAAAGAAAATAAACAATTTATTTAATGTACAACTTCACATTTACCGAATGTACACACTTTAGCTGGTTTGTTCACTTAAAATAATACAAAACTTTAAAACCTATTGGCTTATATATATGATCCTTAAACTTTATACATAATATGTGATTTAAAAATCATTCAAACTTTTCCTGCAGTTTTATGGTGCTATATACAAACGTTTTCAGTTTTGTCCTCGTTTGCATAAATCACGAAAACCACTTAAAGGCATCAAAACCCGATAAAGCCCGATTAGAAATAGTTTTTCCGCTTTGAAGTACAAATTAAGTACACAAAAAACACCTGTGAGTGCAAATTAGCAACCCTAAACCACAGACTCAGGAATGGTAGCATTTTGACACGAAATATTTCCACAACAATTCTGCTAGTGTGTTGGAATTTCTATGTGGGTAAATCTACACCAGTAAAACTTTATGAACATGCACAAGCTAGATTGTTTATGGGTATTCAAAATTTTGTATGTGTTTTCCCGCCCCAGAAAAGGCAATAGATTTAGTACTGTGAGGGTCTAAAATACCTTCATTTTCTTGGTGGGTATAAATAGGAATATACTGTTGGGACAGGAATGTCGCCTGCATGGTATACAGTTGTGTCCCTCTGATCTGAGTTCCCGACTGAGATTTTCTGGAATTCTATTTTCTGATTTTGCCACCAGTCTCACACCAATCTCGTGTGTGCATGAAGGCCTCGGCCTGTCCATTGACATAAGTGAAGTCCTGGACCTGTTCTATGGCCTGGAGGGACACAACAATGATGCCCCCATTTAAATAGCAGTAGACAATAGTCCCTCTCATGGGTTTAGCATAGAGAGTGGTGGTTGTAGCATAGTGTGTTTTGTGACTCCGTAGTTGAGACCAGACCTTTTTATCTGTTTCACTGGAGTTGAAGCCTCCTGGCTCAATCATGTTAAGTCCCAGTGCTATGCGCTAACCTGGGTTCTAGTGCTAAAAATCTAAGTGTATGTTATGCAAGTGTGTGTATGTGGCCTGTGTGTGGGGTACATGCTTTGTGTGTATGAGGGAATCAAAGTATTGAAGTCCTCTGGATTCCCTTTTGAAAGCACCTGACTGTTCTTGTGCAAACGATCGAGGTGAGCACACAGTGGAAATGTATTGCTGACATTCCTGAAGCTGGAGGGAAGAGGCCTAGACACGGAAGTGTGGAAAACAGAGATACGGCTACCTTTAAGAAATTCTATTAGGTCCTTCTGTTAAGATGGGCTGCTGAGTAGTCTTCCAGATCACTGCCATTTGGTAGATGGTGGGGTGAAGGATGAGTCCCTGTTGTCCTAAGTACAAAGCGTTCCGTAGTTAAGGCCAGCCTTCTGTCCCTTTCCTGATCACTGTTCAATGCGGCTGTTGATAGTGAGGTGCAGAAAGCTCACATCTCTTTGTGCCTCTGTTGTGATTACCCCAGGCTGGAGACTACCCTGCTAGTAAGAGCATCATTTTTGTGCAAAGGTTGTGCCTGTAGAACAGCCTGCAGAGGCCAGATGAAAGAAGAACCAATCCAAACCTGTTATAGAAGTACAGACATAGAATCCACATCCTCTTTCTGCTGTGATTGTCTAAATTGGAAGCCACTGACCCACTAGTTGTTCAAGTTGCTCCTCAGAATACTCAGAGGACTGCTGAGTTACCAGAGCTGCTGTCTGCCAACAGCCAGCTTAACAGTGGTGAGGTGACATCACCCAAGTCTGACCTTGAAGGAAGAAGCTGTTTCTCAGCCCTGGAGCATCTCATAAGAGAGGGAAGGAGAGTGCCTACCCTGCTGGAAGTTTGATTTTCGAGGCTGAGCCAGAAGCAGCCAGAAGTAGCTGAACTGAAGCTTCAGGGTCTGTCCACCGAGGAAGGACATAGATCTGTGTGCAGCAAACGGTCTCTGCCAAAGAATGACCACCCCGAGAAGTTGTTCCCTAGTTGACTATGTTGCTGTGACATCGTGAAAATGAGCTTGAGCAGACGGTGACATTGTGATATTGGAAAGCTGTGCTTGAGCGCAGGAGGTCACTGTCACATTAAACTGCACAGGAGCAGACTGTGCTGCTACCCAGTAACATGAGCTGTGGCGGGTCATGCTGCTTGAAGAAGAGTGACCCAAGACGGCCTTGTGACTCTTGACATCCCAAATCATCTGAAGTCCAGGAGCGGGATTGAGACCACTCACAGATGTGCGACAATACAGGAGTCAGCACTCCTGCATAGACTCTGGGTGGCGGCCTCTGCTGGTGTTGTCTGTGGAGTGGACCTGACCTGACCTGAGTTTCAGAGCACTGATAGCCAGAATGTCTTCTCTTGAAAAGAAGAAGAGAAAGCCAGATGCATCCTACTGGTCAATGCCACTGCTGAAGAACAGATCAAACACAGCAATGGAAAAAAGGGAAATTGGAACTAAAAAGAGTAACTGAATGCACAAACTCAATAGGGGGCTGGGGAGGCACTGCACCTGTGCCTGATATCTGCCCGAACTCAATCCCAGGAGAGGGGAGAGAGAGTGAGGGGAGGAGGAAAGTAGGGATTATCATCCCCACGTACAGCTACCTTCCACCCACATCAGTGAAGCATCCACCTCTATGAACTGTAGTGTCTAGTACAGAACTTTCTCTGTGTATTGAAGTAATTTCTTTTAGCAAAGACAAGCACTGGGTTGGCCAATCCATTATTTTACTTCTGGGTGATTGTTGAGTTCTGAGCTTAAAGCATCCCCACACTGCATCCTTGAGAAGCCTGTGATTGTTTTCCATCACTACCATTGAGAGCCAGGTGCTGAAAAACTTGTACTTAGCCCAGTCTGTGATGAAAGTTACAGGAGCCAGAAAGGTAGATAACAAGGCTTTATTTCATGCATAACTTCACCCGTGACGGGCCGCGACCGGTCATCTCTGATCCCAGAGGTAACTGACAAGTCAGCTGGAATCTTCGCCCACCACTTCCTGCCAGTAAGGGCCATATTGTTACAATGTAATTTTAAATGAAAACCTTAATGAACGTAATGATGCCGCTATGTGACTCGGATCTGCTAGTACACAAGTGTGTGTCACTCCGCGTGTCACACCACTAAGCGCTCTACACTAGTTCTCAAATGCCCCCCTAAAAATTCAAAAAATGTCAAAGAAAGGGGAATTACAGAAAGCAAAAAGGAAGAAACAATATTAATACATCACTTAATCCTTGAATATGCCAGGTTTCTTAACCTCACAAGACCTAGTGCATGCTACTATGGGCATCCCACCAGTATGGATATGTGTACTCCCACTTACTCTGGTGATCTAATCTTGACATGGAGTAGACACCTCACAACCTCTTGCGGGTTTTACCCATTGCATCAAATCTAAATCTGAGCCAGAACCTTTTTTTGTGATTAATGATTTTGGCTTGCTGATGAGACAGCCTCACAAGGTTCCCAATGTTCCACCAGCCTTTGTCTTCCAAAAAAACGAAACCCTTGCTAACTCTGGACACTTTAGTTGGCGAAGAAACAATTGACTCCCCTTTCCTCACCATGATGTATTTTTTCATCAGAATGTAATCCTCAGCCTTGGGATAAACGTCCTGGGTGAGGGTGTGGCTCCCAACCTGTGTAATTTTGGCCTGTTTCTCCCTCTCAACTACATGAATGGAGTGACTACTGTGGTGCAATGTGGTGTTATGTTATACTTTCAGATTTTCTGCTTAAAAACTGTTTCACATTCAGCTGGCTGCAATGGCCATTTGCACGACTTCCTTTATCACCTTGTTCTCTCTCTCCACCAAACCATTGGATGATGTTGAGTAAAGGGCAATGCGTAACTGTTTGACATCATGTTTGCCCAAACAATCAACACAAAATGTGATCCATTGTCTGTAACAAGAGATCTGAGTGATCCCTCTATAACAAATACCTGTTCCAAGAAAATAATTGCTGAATTGGTAGAGGAAAAACTTACAAAAGAACAATATGGCCACTTTGAAAAATAATCAACCAATAAAATGGCATATATCATATCCCCTGGCAAGGACATATATGGCCCTGAAAAATCAAAACCTACTTTGTCCCAAGGTGAGTTAGGAAATGGAACAGGACGTAAAGGTGCTTTATTTAATTTTCAATGCTTAACAGATAGTACGCACTCAGGGCACTTGTCCACAGTGAGCCTCACTTGGCCAACTAAGGCAGGCCACAAGTAATTTTCTTTGAAGTGCAAGCATGTCTTAGTGTTACCTAAATGCCCTAGATGTGCTTTAGAAATTATGGAAGGGTGCATTTTGGTGGGAGGAACAGGCAAATCACCTCTTAATACAAATCCATTGACAAGCAAAAGCTTGCTCGCTATCTGTGTATATGTTTGTAAATCACCCTGTAGACATCTAATAACAGCCACGCTTTAACAACGTATGTACCCACTTGTTTCAGCACATCATCCTCCTTACACGCTTTCAACTACTCATCAATGGTAAATGTGAAATCACTATCTTGCAAAGCATAGGTAGCGTCAATGGAAGCAACAAATTCAATGTCATCATTGTCATTTTCATCATCAAACCCTGGCAAAGGCATCCAGGAAAGACAATCAGCTCCAAAGTTCCAGACACATGACTAATAGTGAAAGTGTACTTGTGTAATTTAGACACTAGTCTTGGTAATCTGGCTGACATGTTGTTCTGAATGCCCCCCATGAAGATAAAAACAAAAGTTTATGATCCGTATGAAGTTCAAACCACTTGCCCAGACATATATCTTATATTTTTTAACTGCCCAGATGCATGCCAGTGTCTCATGTTCAATGGTACTGTACTTGTTTTCAAATTTCCTGAGTGATCTGGAGGCAAACACAATGGTTTGTTTTTACCAGTAACTTTCTGGCTTAAAACAGCACCCAACCACTGAAGACTGGAATCCACAGTGATTATTGAAGTGCATTGTTCTCTGAAAGCAGATAGCGCTGATGCTTCCACACTTAATTCCTTTACCTTTCCTAAAGCAATTTGAATTTTCATAGACCAAATTAATTTCGGACCTTTCCTTAACAAAAACCTTAGGAGTTCCACTGCTATAGCATAACCTGAAACAAATTGTGCGTAGTACTCAGTGAGACCTAAAAAAGAGCGAAGCGCATCACAATCTATGGGTGCACTTGCCTCCTTAATGGCCTTCACCAAGGAAAATGTGGGTTTGATGACAGATTCAGATATGATGGGCCCCAAATATTCCAACTCTTTAGTGGCAAACTTACATTTGTCCCTGCTGACTGTCATGCCCTTATGCATTAAAACGGACAACACTTTGTCAATACTGATATTGTGTTCTTCCAAGGAATCTGAAAAAAACAGTATGTCATCCTGGTAAGCCTGAACTCCTTTTCTGTCAGCAAATAAGACAACCATAAGCTTTAAAAAAAACAGTGGTGGCTAAAGCCAGCCCAGAAGATAGTCTTAAATATTTATAGGGACCAAAAGGTGTGACATAAGCCATCAGAACCTGCAAAACCTCATTCAAGGCAATCTGGTGGTAGGCCAATCTCAAATTAATGACAGAAAACCATCTGAAACTGCCCAAGTTAGCCAGCATCTCTTGTATCATAGGCAGGGGATGACAGTCTACTAAAATGTTTGTGTTTAAGATTCACAAATCTGCACAGAGCCTGATCTTGCCTGTCTTTTTTCATGCAACTACGACTGGAGCCACCCAGAGACAGGTACTATAATTCCTTGAGCACATCGATCCTTTAGCATTTGTTTAAGCTCTTCTCTGACAGACAAAGAAACCTGTCCCACTATGCGAACAAATGGTTTACTGCTGAGTTTGACCTTGATAGGTTGCACAAAACCCTTGGCATTCCCAACCTGTTTGCTGAACAACTCTTTGTACTTATCCAGAATTGACTCCATATTAATTTGTCAGGCATGTTACCTGCGACTACAGGAGTATCTGAACGAGGAATAAACCCATCTTGAGTGGGTCCTGCCACCCAATAATGTTCTTACCTTTGATGGCAACATACACTTTAGTAAAGGTTAGTAAAGGTTTCTCTACCAAGACACTGTATTTTCGCTGTAAAGAAACATAACATGTCAATGGACTTCTCACTAAATGATCAATATCAAGTATAAAAATAACTTTCTCTCATCCCATTTGTCATAAAATGTAGTGTCACGAAGAATAGTAATCGTCGAGCCAGAGTTCATCATGACCTGTAAAAAAAAGTTATCAATTAAGCCTTCACAAGTTGTATCTGTCACGGAAGTGCAAACAGTATTACATTCAAGGGTTAAAACCACATTGTTAATGGAATCTGTGCAGGAGTCAACATCAATATCAACATTACTGAGGCACACAGGTGCTTTACTACTCCTGCACATCACTTGGAAATGGCCTCATAGTTTGCAAGACATGCAACGTTTTCCCGCAACGGGACAGCTAGAAACTTTGCTAATATGGTTCTTAGATCCACATTGGTAAAACTAAGTCGAAGATTTCTTGGTATTTCTATTTCTGTGCAAAAGACTTTCCTCTACTGACTACTGCACACAAAGCATCATCTTCTTCAGGAATTGCTGCGCTTGAAACCAAATTCACTGTAGACGCAGGATTTAAGACTTTTCAGGAGATCAACAACCTTTCTATGCTTTTGGCCAGGTCTAAAACTTCATTAAAGGTGGGGTTGCGGCAACTGAGTAACTGTTCTTGAATTTTCCAGGATGCGCAACTGAAAATGAACTAGTCACAAATGCATGCGTTTAACCAAGTTATGCCTTTCCAAAATGACACTGGGTTCCTCAGCAAATTGTTACCCAACCATTCAACTGCCTCTAAAGATACATTCCACGTATCATCCTCAGATTGGCCATGGTACCTCGCTACAGGTGGGAAATTGTCAAACATTTACTGCACTGCCAGACCAACACTACCTTACAGTAGGGCAAATTTGCATTCAGGACAGTAATTGTAGGCGTTGATAGCCACAAGGTAATGCTCAAAAATATGAAACGAATGTGCCCACCTTTTAGTAGGTTTGCCTAGATGAGCCAAAAAGGGACAAAGTGCCAGGACTCTCTGCAGCGAAAGCGGCAAATTGGGATCCTCAAAACCGATCCAAGATAGCTGCTGTGTGTGATGTCACCCCATAGCTTGCTGAGTACCTGTGCTAGGGCCATTGCGAAGCAACCCAAAAGCTTCTCCAAAATATGCCAAAGGGGCTGATGGTGCGCAAAGGGAAAGCGCAGGCATGCCTAAATCCGAGGAACCGGAATGATGCACACACAGAGAGCTTCCAGCACTTGCCATAGGAAAATTCAAATGTCGTAAAAAGAATAAAATCCAAATGCTGAGGGGCATCGGGGTGAAGGTAGATCACCGCAAAATGTAATAAAAGTTGCAGGAGCTGGAAAGGTAGATAACAAGGCTTCATTCCATATACAACTACACCCACAATGGGAGGTGACCGGTCAGCTCTGATCCCGGGGGAAATTGCAAATCAGCTGGAAACTTTTCCTACCCCTCACTGCCAGCACAGGTCATATCATTACAATGCAATTTTAAATGACAACATTAAGGGACATAAACATGCCACTGTGTGACCCGGACCTGTGAGTACACAAGCACAGGACAAGCCGTGAGTCACACCGCTAAGCGCTCTACACTACACAGTCTGCAGAGCCATAATTGGACTGACCCCAATGCATCAAAGGCAAACAACTCCAGTCCCAACATCCCAGCCCCAGTAGCCGCTGCTTGCCCCGCTGCTTCCCCATGCCCCCCTAAAAGGGGTCTGACAACCATTGTTTGGGGAGCGGTGTAAGGGATGGAATCCTTCGATCAAGAGAAAGGATGAATGAACATTTGCACCACATTTCTGTGTGCCTAAATCTATATCTGTTGAACTCCTGCATACAGAAATCAGGAACAGTTGCAGAACTCCAGGAGTAGTTCTGGAAATACTTCTGAATTACTAAAAGGTCAGAAATTAAAGTATGCTGCTGGAAGCAAATTTCAGGCTCTCTTTTGATCAATTTTAAGAACTTGGTTATAATTAGGCTCATGCAAAATTTCCATTAAGTGGAGGATTTTGTTTACATGAAATTTGTAATTTTTTTTCCTTTCGTATACTGCAAATTTCATGGGATTGTAGCACACATGAGTCAACCTCAGATAGACAATGTCCTGTCACTTATTAGACATTATGTTCCTGAACCCGTCTCATGACTTTATCTGATGTGAAAACTGCATGCCGGGTTTGGAATATCAGACAAAATATTTCTGTAACATACACAATTTTGCTTCAATTTCAGGAAAGTTCTACCTATTACGTGAAATAAAGTTTTGAGAATTTCGCACATCCTTAGAAAAACACAGCACATTACCCAAATATATGTTCTATATTAAATGTACATTTAACTTTAATTTATCTACAAATTAAGCAATTGTCGCTGCAATGCATGGATTCCAAGCTAGGGATATTGTGCATGTCTGTTTTAGCCTACGTTTAGGGAAAAAACACGGACAGATTAGTTCATAGTATAAAAAAAGTAGTATCTGCACATAGGGAGGTGAAGTATTGAAGAATGGTAAAAGAGGAGCGGTCAATGGCGAGAGAAAAATTTAAAGTCTTGCATAGTTAATAAGGGGTGACTTCAGAAAAATAGAAAGATTGCATAGTTAGTAAGTGTGGCTTCAGAAAAATAGAAAGGCCTGCAGAGTTTGTAAGGGGTGGCTTCAGAAAAACAGAAAGGCTTGCATAGTTAGTAAAGGGTGGCTTCAGAAAAATAGAAAGGCTTGTATAGTTAGTAAGGGGTGGCTTCAAATTTTGATAGTTCTCTTTACGATGAACATCTCAGCAGAGAGCCATTTAACAACTGACATTTTGGCCACAAGAACACATTTGGCTAATGAAGGAATAGAATAAGATGAGCTTTTGCACTCTACTGAGAAATTAATTGTAAACAGTGCAATGAATTGTTGAGACGTTTTGGAAGATTATGATTACAATTATGTGTCTTGTGAACTATCAACTCCTTAGTAGCCCTGAAGGAGTGTAACACATTTTGGCTGAAGGTTTAAACTATACAATTTACAATAGGAACAGTCTTAATGACAATAATTGAGAAACATTCCTAAAACGACAACAAGATTTTTGATAATCAAAAGACAAAAGGGTGCCATATAACACAAAATAACTTGGGGTTTTGATGGGGAGGGAGATTTGTACATAAATCCCAAACTAATCTTGATTCGGGCTGAAACAAAACATAAGCCAGGGCACCAAATTAAAAGTGACCCATTAACGAAAAAGGTAACTGAAAAAGTGGACCACATTTGCAAATCAGGCCAGTTTTTAACTTGTAAAGGCATGCAGTATGGGTACTTTTGCAAGGCATGAGAGACTAAATAGTTTTGTGTTTGCTGCTGGCCATGCTTGTGGTAATATCAGTGAAATAAAAAATAAAAAAACGGCTTACCTGGCCATAACACAGGCCCATACGCTGACATCTGAGACCAGCCCATCAGTCACTGCCTGATAGCCCTTATAGGCAAATCCGACCAGCATAGCAGCACTGAACAATGCATGTATATATCTAAGTAGGCAGGTTCGGACTGGCCTATAGAGGAATTGGGCAGTGCCCGATGGGCTGGTCTGACAGGTCCCAGTGTGTGCCAGTTTCTTGGTTGTTTGTGGGCCTGTTTTATGGTCAGGTGAGATGGCTTTTACTGTTGATTTCCCTAATTTTATAGCAAACATTGCCTGCAGCAAGCACAAATCCATGGAGTCTGCCACACCTTGTAAACGAGCTATGCAGTGTATCTTTACAAGTGAAAAACAGTCCCGATTCGCAAACATGGGTGGTCCATTTTCCTAGCAATCTGGTTTGCTAATGAGAGCCACTTTTATTTTGGAGACCAGGGCTATTTTTTGTCCCAGTCTGATCCTGTAAGTAGGAGGCACTTACTACAGAGTATGAAAACATAGGGGCTCATTCACAACCCCTTGCATTGCCACTGCATTACTTTTAATATGGGAAAAGGTGACATTCCTACATTGCAAGGGGCTTTTTAATAAGCTCTACAATAGTGGTATGCAGTTCCTAAATTATAAAGCAGGAGGTTGTGTGTATTCATGGGCTCCACATAGTGGTGTAGAGTCAAAGAAGTACAGAAAAAGACCCTCACACACCCAGCCGGCTAGGTGTCTTGCTACATCATCGGGTCTGCTCCTTATCGGGTCGGTGCTGCAATACCCGATCAGCACCCGAGATGGGGCCTTCTTGGCGGAGATCTTTATTCCTTATGCCGATGGGTGAAGCGCGTGTGAGGGCCCTAGATCAGTGTAGATGATAGTGATGTGTAGGAATGTGGGTTAAAATAGGGGAGATGGTCCACTCATAATAATTTTAATGAAACGTGGCCCCTACCCGAATTAAAAGTAAAAGGGCGCGTATTTTCACTCTAAAGATGTGAAGTTTATGCGCTTGTAAATAAGGTCAACATGTTTCTTGCCCATTAATCTATTAGATGGCAATTCATCAGGACCAATTAGGATCTACCTACACTTTTTGGTAGTGGTCAACAATTGGGTGAAGTGAGAAAATGACCACCTTTACAGCACCCAAAAAAGTGGTACATGTAGATCTAAAAACACAACCCCATTAGGGTCAAGGTTGCACGGCATCAGTACCGGCTGGTGTAGACACTAATGTGTAGTGTCAGGCAGGCGGTTGTCCTACCCTCACGCAGCCGGTACTGATGCCGTGCAACCTTGACCCTAATGGGGTTTTGTTTTTAGATCTACAGGTACCACTTTTTGGGGTGCTGTAAAGGTGGTCATTTTCTCACTTCACCCAATTGTTGACCACTACCAAAAAGTGTAGGTAGATACTAATTGGTCCTGATGAATTGCCATCTAATAGATTAATGTCAATGTCAATGTCAGATATTTTTATAAAGCGCGCATATCACCAAACGGTCTCAGGGCGCTTTGCAGTCATAGACAAAGGAAGAAAGAGACATCAACTGAAAAGACTCAGCCAAGTTAGAGGGCAAAAAGCCAGGTCTTAAGCTTTCTGCAAAAGAGTAGATGATTGGTTATAGAGGTTAGTTCAACAGGGAGTTGATTCCACCAAAAAGGGGCAAGATAGGAAAAGGATCGACCTCCGTTACGTACCGTACGGATTCGTGGCTGGGCAAGAAAGGAACTAGAGCTGGATCGCAGAGAGCATCCGGGAACATACCATCGGAGCTTCTTAACAAGATACAAAGGACCAGCTCCATACATTACCTTGTGGGCGAGACTGAGAATTTTAAAACGCCCTCTTTCGCGAACAGGTAGCCACTGTAGAATTTTGAGAGTGGGGGCGGAGGGGGACCGAGAGGGAAGATCAAGAACCAATCTGGCGGCCGTGTTTTGTAGGATCTGAAGTTTACAGAGCAGATCCTGGTTAAGCCCAGTGAATAGGGCGTTACCATAATCAAGGCGACTGATTATAAGACCCTGAACCAGGGGTTTCCTTGATTCCAGGGGTAGCCACTTAAAAATCTTCCGCAGCATTCGCATAATCCCGAAGCAAGTCCCAAGCACCTGATTAACATGAGTCTTCAAGGACAAAGACTTGTCAATCATGATGCTGAGATTACGCACTGATTGCTTAGGCTGTGGACAGATACCCAACTCTTTCAGCCACCAATCACTGGACCAAAGCTGTTCCGCTTTCCCGAATAGAATAACCTCTGTCTTGCTACCATTTAGTTGAAGCTTGTTCTCATGCATCCAATCATTTATTCGGATCAAGCAGTTTTTAAAGCGGGCTCGCACATCCGTTTGATCTGGCTTACAGGTAACAAGCAGCTGAGTATCATCAGCGTAGGAAATTGTTTCAAATACGTAAGTCCTGATAATGTCGGCAAGAGGGGTTAAATAATGAGCAAGAAACATGTTGACCTTATTTACAAGCACATAAACTTCACATCTTTAGAGTGAAAATACGCGCCCTTTTACTTTTAATTAGGGTAGGGGCCACGTTTCATAAAAACTATTTTGAGTGGACCACCTCCCCTATTTTAACCCACATTCCTACACATCACTATCACCTACACTGATCTAGGGCCCTCACACGCACTTCACCCATCGGCATAAGGAATAACGATCTCTGCCAAGAAAGCCCCATCTCGGGTGCCGATCGGGTATTGCAGCGCCGACCCGATAATGAGCAGACCCGATGATGAAGCAAGACACCTAGCTGGCTGGGTGTGTGAGGGTTTTTTTCCGAAAGGAGAAGATTCTTCTCCGTACTTCTTTGACTCTACACCACTATGTGGCGCCCATGAATATACACAACCTCCTGCTTTAGAATTTAGGAACTGCATACCACTATTGTAGAGTTTAACTAACGGGCATGTATGCTGGACCTGGATAAAAAATCGCCTGTACCTCCCTACCTTTGATTCATCGCTTGTTAATAAGCCCCATAGTGTCAGCAGCCACTCCTGCAGCCAAATGAACAGCAGAACAGGCATTGCGAGCCTATATTTCATTTGTGGCCCCATCTGCAGGCTTGATTAGGACCATGTGTAAAGTGACAACCCATACAGTTTGGCTGCCAGGGCACTCATTCTTCAGTAAGTAAGGAGAAAGTGCAAGAAACAGAAAAATGCAAAGGACAGCAACAGTGCAAACACCTCCTGATTTGTGTCAGTAAGATGCCCATATTGGAGATCAGAGAGTGGAAGGTGTGTCCTGGGGCCTAAGTGAAAACAAAAGGTTAAGATGTTGGTTCATTGTGCTGAAATCAATGGAGTATCGAGGTGTCCCACATTATGGGCCATATGTAGGAAGCCCAATACCGGTCGGTAACGGCCGATTTTCGGTAAAAATCCCGTTACCGACCGGTATTCAGGCTTTTGGTATGTAGGGGGGACATTTCAGGATTCAGTAATTTACCGAATCGGTAATTTTACCGATTCGGTAAATACCGAATTCTGAAATGAGATGTAGGGGTAGTGTGTGGGTGTTGTGTGGATTCGTTATTTACCACCAACTAAAAGTTGGTGGTAAATGACGAATGTCTTAGAAAAAGCATTTTTTGGCCCTTAGAAGTGTGCAATGTGGCAGGCATGTATGTGTGCCACATGTGCACACATGCAGGAATCAGGGGTGCAACAGGGTGTCACTGTGACACCCTGCCACCCTTGATTGTGCTCCCCCATTACCGAATCGGTATTTACCGATTCGGTAATGGTAACTGGCTTCCCATTGATTCCTATGGGCCTCCTGGCCCGAATCGGTAATTTTTACCGACTGATTACCTACATAGCATTTACCACTTCATAAATACCGAATCGGTAAAATTCGGTATTTATGAAGTGGGAAATGTTAGGCTACCTACATAAGGCCCTATATGTTTTAGAAAATAAAAGTTCTAGTTTTGCAGATTCCTCACAGTTTATCAGCAGTGGACATGGAGGAGCGGGGGTAAAACGTAGTTCATCAAAGTTTATAGTTCAGAGGTAGGGAAGAAGAAGTGGTTGCGTCCAAGATTGAGAAACAAATTCAATTCTTCAACTTTTTAAGCCAATACTTTGCTTTAAGGCCAGCATGTATGGAACATATGCTAAGTTCCATACATGCTGTCATTTTGGGGATGCATTTTGCATAACCAGAGCCTGTTAGTTCCTTGTACATGGCAGGGTTAACTATAGGGGCCAAGGGTATTTCATGGCTAGTAGCCTGTGGGAGTTATCAGGGGAAACCTAGCATGATGAAGACCGAAGAGCACATTATAAAGCAGCTAGTCAAGTGCAGTACATTCCAAAGATGTGTACGTGAATACTAAAAATGAGTGGATTTCAAGTCTGTGTGAAATTGGGTTGTTGGTTGACTGGGGTATGAGCCCAGGTTAACCAGCAACCACAATCTTTGTCAGGGTAAGGCACAAATAAACCCCAAATTAACCTGTGCTCAACCCCCTGGTAGCTTAGCATAGATCAGTCAGGCTTAACTTAGAGGCAATGTGTCAAATATTTGAGCAACACTTCAAATACTAATAGAATAAAAAGGATCCCAGACTAGGCTAGAAAACTAGAGTTGAATTTAATATATAAAAAAAGACTGAAACAACAAAAATAAGTAGAACCAGAGTTATACATTTTTAAAGAACAAATTGTAAAATAGCGCCTAAATGATCAAAGCACTAACTGTGGGCATCTATTCGCGTGAGACCGGGTCAAAGTTGAGAAGTTAAGATTGACCACGATGGCAAGCTGTGGATTGGGCCCGGTCAGCGCTTACCTTCAGACTTAGAAAAGATCTTGAAAAAAAGTGTCTGAGAAGGTGAAGTTCTGCGGGAGGTGTCCAAGCTGGGACTGTCATCATCAGATGGCCTTGGGTCGAAGCTGCAGTGAAGATTTTTACGTTCTGATTTATTCACTGAAATGGAAGTAGTTAAACTCCAGCGGGACGAAGCAGAGGGCTGTAGCCGAAGACAGTTCCACAAGGTCAGATACCCCTTTTGCGAAGGTCCACTGAAACAGATTTGCTGCTGCAGAGAAGAATGTAGCAGGGGAAGCTGCAAATTCAATCGGCGATGTACCTCAGGTGTATAGATGAGCAGGTTGGTCCCGGTCTCCTCCTGATTCTTGGAGCACTTTTGGCCAAATTTTGTCTAAGCCCTCAGTTTTGGAAATTAGTAATCCGGGTACCTTTAGCACTAAGGGTCTAGGACTAGTGAGACATCGCTTGGGGGTTCATGACTCACTCAGGCTGGATTCAGGTGTGGGCCCAAGATGGTGGGAGCCTTTTATGTCCCTGTGGCTCTGAACAGGAGGCCAGCACACCAGCCCTTGAAGCCACTTCTGGTTCTCCTGGGTGCAGGTGATGATACAAGGCTCAATGGCAGGGCTGGCCTCTGAGGGTTCAAGGCAGGCTTCAGGCAGCAAAGCAGTATTTCCAGTTACAGCAGCAATCTAGCAGAGTTCATAGCAGGTCACAGAAGCAGGCAGTTCTCTGAGAGTCTTTCTACAATTCCAATAGTGATGTGAAGTGAGGAGAAGCTTCTAGAGGCACGCCTTTCAAGTCCCCAGGCATCCTGCTTTCCCTGTCCTGGCTCCAGACTAACTACAGGAGGTATGTAGCCCTTTGTGTGGAGGCAGGACACAGCCTATTCAAGAGTAAGAGGGGCTGTGTCCTGCTCCTCCCTCCCATCCTGCCAGCGATGGCTCAACCAGGAACACCTAAGCACCTAAGCTCCTTACTGTGTGTGGCTGTCGAGGAGGAATACACAGCTCAACTATCAGCAACACCTAGTCATATGACCCACGTACAGGCTACAGGCACTAAATGGCTAAGACAGGAAAATGTCAACTTTATACAAGTGGCATTTTCAGAGCTACAATTTAGAATCCAACTTCACCACAAGTTAATTTTTTAAATTGTGATTCTAGTGACACCAAACATGAACTGGTCATCCCTTCCTCATAGTGGAAGAGGTGTGGTGCAGTGGCCAGGGTGCCTGACTCCAGCCCACGGGGTTCACGATTCAATCCCCGGTGCCGGCGGCAGGTTAGCCCAGAACCATGTGACCCTGGGTAATAGCTTGCTTAATCTTCACCAACGGCCACAGCGCTGGGACACCTCTCTGGAGGTATCTGTGCGCTTCACAAATGCTGGTATTTAGATTACACTTATAAAATGTAATAAGGCAACTCCAGTGTTATCCTATGGGAGAGAAAGCACTGACAGTAATAAAAAACGAATGTAAGAGTTTTTTACTACCAGGATATGTAAAACTTATAACTACATTGCACCCTGCCCTCTGGGCTGTCCAGGGCCTATCCTGGAGTGACTTATAAGTACTGTTAGACCTGCCATCTTTTGGCATGATTTCCGCTGTCCTTTTGTTTCTGACCTCCTGTTATTAACTGTGTGTTGTATTTAATTTCTGCTAGTTTTAGGACTCCGGGCACTTTACAACTGCTGATTAGTGCTAAAGTGCAAGTGTTCCCCGTATAAAATGTATTGGTGATTGGTTATCCATGATGGCATATTTGATTTACTAGTAAATCCTTAGTAAAGTGCACCAGGCGTGCCAAGGCCTGTAAATCAAATGCTACTAGTGGGCCTGCAGCGCTGATTGTGCCACCCACATGAGTAGCCCTGCAAACATGTCTCAGACCTGCCACTGTAGTGTCTGTGTGTACAGTTTTAAACTGCTATGCCGACCTGGTATGTGGACCCACTTGCCAGGCCTAAACCGTCTCTTTTACTACATGTAAGCCACCCCTAAGATGGGCCGAAGGCAGCACCATCGACAGGGTGCAGAGTATTTAAAAGGTAAATTTTCTAGTAAGTCCCTAGTAAAGTGCACCAGGTTTGCCCATGGCCTGTAAATTAAATGCTACTAGTGGGACTGCAGCGAGCATTGTGCCACCCACATGAGTAGCCCTGCAAACATGTCTCAGACCTGCCACTGCAGTGTCTGTGTGTACAGTTTTAAACTGCCATGCCGACATGGCAAGTGGACACTTGCCAGGCCTAAACCTTCTCTTCTACTACGTGTAAGCCACCCCTAAGGTAGGTCGAAGGCAGCACCATGGGCACGGTGCAGTGTATTTAAAAGGTAAGACATGAACTGGTGGGTTTTACATGTCCTAATAGTGAAATAGTGCTAATTTTACTTTTCACTACTGTGCGGACTATCTCTCCCATAGGGTAACATTGGGATTGCCTTGAAATATGTTATACGTGGAATTTCCCATTGGTGCCAAATCCAGTTCCTGGGACCTTTGAAATGTAACCTGGTGAGCCACACATTGAATCTCAGCATCTGTTTTCTCTACACATCGCTGTAAAAGATCAACGCATCACTGCTGCCTGCACCAAAATGTGGTTCCTGCTTGAAGCATCAACCACGGCATTCACTGCAGGCCCCAGCTCACCATAGCAACACGTCAAAAGAATTGCCATAGTGTGAGTCCCAAACACCGTGTCACTGATGTCCACGGCACCTGCTCCGACTCCGATGCAGCATCTGCGAACGTCTGAAGAATTGGCTCATTGTCTGCATCGCTGCTGTTGCATTGAAGCACGCATCTGCATTTTCGATGCATTGTCCCTCGACGCCGATTCTTCATTGACACCGCGCCACAGTAAGGAACCGTGGCCACGTGTCCAGAAACCAACACATCACCTTCCCTGCCAGTAAGGAACCGATGCATAACCTCCCTGATCCCCTATCTTACATATAAAGTCAAATAAGGTCTGTGCTGTGTTGGCTTGTCTGTCTTCAACACGTCTACGAGAAATTCAATATCTTTGGTTTTGTTTTTGCTCTTAGGAGATTTAGTGAAATATTCTCTATGATAACGTCTCAGCTTCCGATCTTGTTAAAATAATTGTTTGTTTCACTCAACGAATACAAAAAAAACATCCTTAACATCGAAAATATTGTTTATTGACAGGGTGAAATGTCAGCGCTGTATGAAAGCAAATAATAATAATAATAATTGAAGCATGCATCATCCTAAAATAAGGAAGTGTTCAGTAAGGGTCCGTATGTGCGGTCTGAAGTGGGAAGAGAAAAAGGTAGTGGCCAATCAGGCTGCGCAGTGGGGTCGTAAACTCATTTATAGTGTAGAAGGTGTTTGGAGCATAATGAAAGGTTATTATGAGCCCTTTGTACAACAGCATGCCCTTAAGCATATGTCTGCCATGCTTATTAATATTTGGGGGCAGTGTTTCAAGGATGCTGCACCACAGATATTTTATGATATTAAAGATCGTGTATATATTAGTAATATGAAGCCAGGCCAATTTTTTGGTAGTGTTATGACATTGATTGCTTACAGGGGTAGGCTACTTGAGAAGAGTCCCACCACAGTGTCCCAGTTTTCGATGAGAGAGGTTCATCCCATCTATCACCCCGAGGTACCAGAATTAACAGACGGCCATGGTAATGTTACTCAAGTGGCAGTGGCAGCTCAGTTTTAGGAGCAATGGGTTTATACCCTGTGGAAAAGAAGTGAAGTCTTGTCTCTCAAGACTCATTTGCCTGATCCTAGGAAGAATCCCACTGCTTAATATAAAGAACTGACTGAAGCTGCTTCTTCCACGGTGATATTGAAATGCTCTTTGGTCTTCTCGTTCCAGTCGATATTTGGGGGCAGGTTCATACTCAAGATCACATTCCAGAGTTGGGTGGTACTTGGGATCAAATTAAGGTGTGGGATCAGGAAAGGAAGCCCGGTGATAAGCCTTGAGCTGAGATTTTAGCATTGCTAGGTCGCATAATTACGTATATGCATTTTTCTTATTCTGCCAAGAAAGGTGGATTGGGATAAATTGTCGGCCTGTCGGTAGGAGAAAAGAATGAGAGTGTGTCTGAATTTTTCACTTGACTTAAGGGCACATTTTTGTATTCTAGTGGACAGTATTTGTCTGTCAAGGGAGGTGTTCGGTTGTTTGTCAATGGATTTGTTTCCAATTTGCTCTCCAAAATGTTGACGTGTTTGCAATCTTCTGAGAGTACCTGGTCCACCTCCTATCCCTCTGTTATTTTGAATATGTCACAATATTATGAACATAGGGATAATGAGGAGAAGGAGAAGACAGAGAAGAAACATAAAGATTTAAAGATTAAGGTGTTGTTGTAGCAGGCTTTTAGGAGGAATGGGAGCGGACGTGGTGGTCCTGCCTGACAGCTTCCACTTACTAGTAGGCAACCAACAACTGCGCCTTTGGTTCTGAATCAGTGTGCGTATTGTAAAGAGGAGGGGCATTGGCGTAGCAAATGTCCTGTGCATTTGCAAAAGGTAGCAGTCCCGAGAGGACGAGGTTCTCGTGAACGGGGTTGTGGAGCTGGTGGGGTAGATAGGACTTATAATAATAATAATAATAATAAAGACATTTATACAGTGCACAACTACCTCGACTGAGGTGTCCCGGCGCTAGAATGATGTGGCCTCACAGGGTTGTTCAGATAATAATTACTTTGATGACCCTCGTGACGGACAGTATTACCATGATGATTATGACATGGAAGAAGTGATGGGGATGTCTTACAGCTAGGACAGCCAGGGGCAGAGTGAGGGACCAGTTCCGATACATGTAGACCAGCGTGCTCCTTATGTAACAGCAGAACTGCAAGGTTCGACAACGGAATTTTTGATGGACACTGGTGTGAACAAAAGCTCTGTTTCTCTAAATATGGTCCCTGGGACGGCTCGGTCTGGCCATAATAATGTGTCGGTTGGTTTCTCTGGTGTACCAGTTGTAAGCCCCATTTCAAATCCTCTTGCGCTGACTATTGGTCCTTTCACTGTAGATTCGCCATTCTTATTGACATCTAATTGTGGTGAGAATTTTATGAGTTTGGGTTTGTTGAAGACATTGCATGCATGCCACAATTTATTGATCTCCGGCAGGTGTTAGATGTGGCACACGCAAATCAGTGTTTGTCTAAAGTTGCACCCCTTCCTGTTAAGTTTAAAGATGTGACCACAAAATTGTTCAAACAGCAGTTTGAGCAAAGGCGCACTATCCACCCGCCCTTTGAGGTGCAATATTATAGTATGGTTAAATTCTAAGGAGTAAACAACATGTGAGGTTATTGATGGAAACACATTAATTATGAAGACGTAAACAAAACACTTAATGTCAGTGTCAAATGCAAGTCAGTTTCCAATGTGAACAAAATTGTAATCCAAAATGAAACTCAAGAAGGTGGCTGTATCACAGATTAGTTCATAATTGCTTAACGCATGTCAATGTTCTTCAACCATAACACCACAGATGACTGTGAAGCAGAAGTCAAAACTCTTCTTTATTTTCTTATGCAGAAAGAATTAGTATTTTCAAACCAACGTCATGGTATCCCAATGCATTTCAGTATCAGAACCTTCATCAGGGGAATGCTGTAAAAGTATATATATATATATATATATATGTATAATTTCTATGCAAATGTCATCTTAAAGATACAAAACAAATTTGATAAGAAAAGCATATATTACATTCTATATATGGCAAGACCAATCTACTGGACCTGTTGCAGAAACTGCATCTCAAGTATTCAGACCCAAGAGCACCTTTATGTCACCTATCACTCATAAAGCCATTGATCTCTTCGAGACACTGGTTAAAAAAGATCTTGCACACATTCATCAAAGAGAAAGTGATAAAAGTAATTTAACTAAAAAAGAACAGGTTATACTTACTAATCTAGCCCAACGCAAGAATCTAACCTTTCAACCAGCAGATAAGGGTGGTGCCCTAGTGGTTATGGACACCACATACTATGAAGCCAAAGTTGATCAACATGTTCTAGATACCGACACTTACATGGCCTTGGACACAGATCTCACTGATACCTTTCAGGCGACTCTATCTTTGATCCTGACCAAAGCTAAAGATCTTAATTGGATTAATGAGAATACATACAAATTCCTCATCAATGATTATCCGAAAAGACCACTCATATACATGCTTCCGAAGATGCATAAAGACATGGTGAACCCTCCTTTCCGCCCCAGTGTGGCGGGCTGCGGGTCGTTACATGAACCATTGGGTAAATTTATAGACTATTTCCTACAACCCTTGGTTCAAAAGTGGGTTACATATGTGCAGGATACCACAGACTGTCTCAATAAACTACAAAACATCACACTACCCAGTGCCAGTGAGGTGCTGCTTGGCACGATAGACGTTACAGCTCTTTACACCTCGATTCCACATGGTGAAGGTATTGAGGCAGTTGAATGGATGCTCCTCAGACATAACTATGAAGAATCTCTCAACATTCTCCTGCTTGAACTGCTTCAGTTCAGCCTATATCACAGCTACTTTTCATGGAAACAACATTTTTACCTACAGAAGACAGGCACCTCTATGGGTTTTACTGGGGCACCCACGTACGCCAATATCTTTATGGCAAAATTCGAGGACAAACATATTTTGCATAACAAGTTGTGGACTGATCATTTACTTCTGTACCTTCGGTACATTGATGACATTTTGATCCTGTGGAGAGGCACACAAGAGTCTTTGGAAGGTGCCATTTCGATTTTGAATGACTGTCATCCACACATAAAATTCACATACTCTATCAACTCTTCCACCATCAATTACCTGGACATCCTGATCGAGAAAAAAGGCTCGATCCTGACAACTAGAGTATTCAAAAAGCCTACTGACAGGAATAATGCACTCCATTACCAGAGCTTTCACGCCCTAACTCTAAAAAATCACTTACCACTGTCACAATTTATTAGGGAGCGCAGAATCAGTTCGGATGACGAACAAGGGAAATCAGACACAGAAACCTTGTTTCAGCAATACCTGGAGAGAGGTTACCCATCATCAGTTCCAGAAACAGCCAAACATAAAGCATACAGCATGGAGAGATCACAGCTTCTCAAAAAAACTATAAAACCTGTTTCCAAACGGGAAGTCTGTGTCCTAAAATATTCCACAGCCGCCACGGCGATCAAACGCAGTATCCTCAAAAGATGGGAGATCATAGAACAAGAACATGATTTCGAAGAGGTCTTTTTTGCAACACCTATTTTCGCATTCTCTAGATCTAAAAACATCAAAGAAATTTTAGCTAAAAAGCGGCAAGACCAGGTCACTTCCACTAGAACAGGGATGCGAAAGTGTTATAACTGTGGACACTGTGGCAATGTGATGGTTGGCGACACATTCACACACCCTCACACGGGCAAACTGATCAAGCTCAAACATTCTTCTGATTGTAACACCGCTATGGTGATATATGCCATCAAATGTCCCTGTGGACTGGTTTATGTGGGGAGGACAACCAGAAAAATAAAAATAAGGGTGACCGAACACAAAAGCTCAATTCGTACATCCAACATGAAATCCTGTTTAGCAGCACACTGGCACACACATAAACATACCATACCTCAATTACGATTCACAGTGCTTGAACAAGTGTCGGGACTAGCACATGTTGACCCGAACAAACATTTGGCTCAAAGAGAGACTTTTTGGATACGTTTTCTGAAAACCCTGCACCCTTGTGGTCTGAATGACAAAATTGAATTTATTCATTTCTGGTGATAATATGTGGTTGCATATTGCTAGATGCCTATGTATTCATTGTCTTGCGCATTGCAGTGCACATCATATCTCACAATTTTTCTTTGTCTTATAATGTATTTGTGCAAATAATATTTTGTTTTTTTGACCATAGGTTTACTTCAAAAATCTGATTTTACCATTGAAATGTTTAAACCTTTCGTGTCTTCCCTTCAATCATGTCCACTCGCCCAGCTGTATTATTGTCTCCCGTTTTGCACACTCGTTTGACTCTTAGGGGTATTTTAAGGTGTTCCTCTCTTTCTGTAGGTTGCACTAATGAATAGCTTCTGACCTTTTCACATTTATGTTGGTTGAAACTCAACCGCTTGCACACTGCTTGAACATCACCGTCTGTGCTAGTCCTCTCTCGATGTCAGGCACACAAGGACGCACGTCACGTGGTCCGCTTTCTATATTCACTCCGGCATGGTGTTCGCACAGTCATACACTCTTGCTGCTGGAACTCTGAACCCCGCCGAGGCACTACGTAACATTTCAACGCAGATAACTTAACAGCCCTACAGCATTTACTTTTCTTATAATTGTCTCGCTTAGATGAGCGTCGGTAAGCTCAATACTCATGACTTTACACATTATTTACACAGATGCTCACTTTATAATGCCACCTCACACTTCCGAGTCAGCAGTCCATGGTGTAGGCGTTCGACAAACAGCGGTTAAGTAAGTGGGAGTTTTGTTTTCCCTTCAAGCATAACATCAATGACTATTGTGGACACTAGAAGCCTGATTGCATTTGGTAATAGTTCTCTCTTTTCCCCTGACTTTTTCAGCACGGTTAACCTGCAATAACTAACCTGTGTTTGTTACTCCTAAGCGCTCAGAGCCATTTGGAGGTGAGCCCTCCCTTTATATTGAACAGCGAGGTCATCACTTTCAGAGGTGGATGGGGTAGTACTGGTTATTACGCAGACGCTCACTCTCTTTCGGGTCGTTCACTCTGTTTGCGCTCACGAGGTTTCGGTGACCCTTCACTTAGCACCCCCATACTTCTGGACATGAACTAGAACATTTGTTGCTATATTCTTTATTGTGAGAGTTTTATTTTAATTATTGATCGCTCTGTTTGACATTACCGATTGTTTGTGTTTCATCACTGGATACGCCATTGGCTGGCAAAAATACTGGATGTTAAAGCTTTAACAATGCCATATATGGAATGTAATATATGCTTTTCTTATCAAATTTGTTTTGTATCTGTAAGATGACATTTGCATAGAAATTATACATATATATATATACTTTTACAGCATTCCCCTGATGAAGGTTCTGATACCGAAATGCATTGGGATACCATGACGTTGGTTTGAAAATACTAATTCTTTCTGCATAAGAAAATAAAGAAGAGTTTTGACTTCTGCTTCACAGTCATCTGTGGTGTTATGGTTGAAGAACATTGACACGCGTTAAGCAATTATGAACTAATCTGTGATACAGCCACCTTCTTGAGTTTCATTTTGGATTACAATTTTGTTCACATTGGAAACTGACTTGCATTTGACACTGACATTAAGTGTTTTGTTTACGTCTTCATAATTAATGTGTTTCCATCAATAACCTCACATGTTGTTTACTCCTTAGAATTTAACCATACTATAATATTGCACCTCAAAGGGCGGGTGGATAGTGCGCCTTTGCTCAAACTGCTGTTTGAACAATTTTGTGGTCTCATATTTTGCAGCCTGTCTTGGGGTTGAACAGGTCATACAAAGGCAGCACCCTTGATAATTGTAAGACTCACTTCTAGATTTATTTTTGCTTTAAGATAATTTAATCATTGAATTACATTTGGAGTGCAGGCTGTCAATCCCCTCATTCTAGAGTTTAAAGATGTGCCACCCACTCTGTGGGGGGGACAGGTGACACCGATTTGGGAATATTGCCGATATCTCCAATTTCGATTCCGGTTAAGGATGGGGCTATTTTGCCTCGTATCCCTCAGTATGAAATACAGCAGGCAGGAGAGCGAGCCCTATTGCAAATTATACAGGATTTGATTCAGAAGGGAGTGGTTGAAGAGACAACTGCTAATATTTGCAATTGTCCTATTCTTCCAATTCTTAAAAGGACGCCCTCAGGTTCCCTGATGACCATGAAGATGTTTATCATTTCGTGATTGATTTGCTCGAGGTTAATAAAATAGTGGTCCCTCAGTTTCCAGTGGTTCCTGACATTATTTCTCTTTTGACAATGATTCCTTCTACGGCAACATTTTTCTCTGTTATTGATTGAAAAATGCATTCTTTAGTATTCCTATTCATCCAGATACCAGATTACTTGTTTGGTTTTCCCCTAGCTGGTAGGAGATTTAGATTCTGTCGAGCTCCTCAGGGCTATTCAGAAAGTCCAAGCATTTATGGTCAAGCATTAAAGAGCCAACTGGATTCCCTTTCGCTTCCCGCAGGTAACGTATTGGTGCAGTATGTTGATGATTTGCTCATCGCTTCTGACATAGAACAAGGTTGTAAAGATAGTACAGTTAAATTGTTGTCTCATTTGGCCCAACATGGCCCTAAGGTGTCTCTTTCTAAATTTCAATATAGTCGACAGCAAGTCACCTATCTAGGCCACCTACTGTCGAAGAAGGGTAGGAGATTGACCCGAAGCGCATCAGTACCATTGTTAAAATGCCCGTTCCACAAACTCAGAAAGATGTGCTTGCTTTTATAGGTATCACTTCCTACTGTCGTCAGTGGATACCTAACTATTCGTTGCTAATCAAACCTCTGCTTTCACTAACACTAAAAGATTTGCATGAGCCCCTGCCTTGGACGCCTGAATGTCAGCAGTCTTTTGAGCAATTGAAAACTGCGCTTTGTTCGGCACCAGTACTTGCCACTCCAAATTATACTAAACCATTTGTGTTGTACGTTCATGAGATGGCCGGTTGCGCGCTTTCAGTTTTAACATAAAAATGTGGAGATAAGCAATGACCGTGTGCTTATTTCCCTGCTGTTCTTGACCCTATTGCAAGAGCCCTTCCGAGCTGTCTAAGAGTGGTCGCGGCTGTGGTCGTCTCAATAAGACAATCGGCTGGACTCAGACTTGATGGTACCCCATGCTGTGGATACACTTTTTAATAAGACAAACACGCAGCACCTCACCAGTGCACATCTCACAGGCTGTGAATTAACATTGTTTGCAAAACACATCACAATCAAACTATGTGCCACTCTGAATCCAGCCACGTTACTGCCCCACCCTTCTGAGAATGATGACATTGATAAACATGACTGTATCTTCCAGACAGAAGAAGAGACAAAAGTATGGGTAGACTTGACTGATGTTCCCTTACCTGACCCGCAAGTGGAACTATATGTCGATGGCTCTTGTTTTAAATTACCAGATGGCACTACAACTGCCTCGTATGCTACTACCACATTGTGTACGGTAGTTGAGACATCACAAGTTCCTTACCAGTCGGCTCAAGCTGTGGAGATTGTTGGTTTGATACAAGCTTGTGAATTGAGTGAGGAACTGGTTGTCAATATTTATACTGACAGCTAGTATGCCTTCGGAGTCGCACACAACTTTGGGCGCCTCTGGGCTGAGAGAGGGTTTCTTACTCTGCATGGCACTAGGATCCAACATGGGCACCTTATATTGCGGTTTTTGTCTGCTTTGGCATTCCCTAAGAAATTGGCAATTGTGAAGTGTAGTGCCCACCGGAAAGTTACTGACAATGTAGGTTGGGGAAATGCTTTTGCAGATCGGTGAGCTAAGGAAACAACCCGGACCAAAATGAAAAGAATGTTTGTAGCAGGTCCTGCTAGGTGGGTGCCCAAGGTTACTATGTTCATAGACACACTTGAGAATGTGAAGGAGATACAAAGCAAGGCCACAACAGAAGAGTTAGCAGTGTGACAAGAAAGTACAGGACGATTGAACAATGAGGGGTGACGGACCGATAAGTCAGGGAAGCAGAGATGGATGCTGCCAGATGCACATGATCTCCCTGTAGTTACGATGGCCCACAACCCAGCCCATATTAATGCTAAAGGTATTTGCATGTTATTAGATCCTATATGGCAGATTGATAACATTTCGAAAACTGCTGCAAATTTAGGGCCAGATGTAGGTAAAATTGAAATACCGAGTCCTTAATAGCGAATTTTACCGATTCGTAATTAAGAACTCGGTATTTTCGATGTAGATAAAAAATCGGTAAAAATTACCGATTTGTTAAAAATTACTAAAAAAGATACTGAATCCCCATTACCGATTCGGTATTACCGATTCCTTAATACCGATTCGGTAATTAGCGCATTCGGTAATTTGAAAAATCGCTAATTGTTGAATCAGCCAATCCTGTGCTATCTCATTACCCCACAACCAGGAAGTGGCCACACCCATGCAGCTGCACTGATCCACAAACAAACCAGGAGCAACATTTCCAATTTTCTGCTGACATCCAAGACCAGAAATCGACAATCAGGATAAGGATAAGGAGGCTGGAGAGCGCAAAAGGAAACACAAGTTCAGTAAGAGGGAGCTGGAGGTCCTGATTGAGGAGGCTCCAAAGGACCATGACAAACTGTTTGGTACAAAGTCCCTGCACGTCCCTGAATCACAGAAGAGGCAGATATGGCTGGTCATCCAGGGAAGGATTAATGCCATAGGTGTCACCCAGCGCTCCATTAAAGAACTTAAAAAACGCTGGTATGACCTCTGGAAGCGTGCAAAGGAGAGGTTGGCAGAGAGAATGAAGCAAGCCAAGCAGACAGGTGGAGGGAGATCCACAGCACCTGCACCAACTGCCCTGGATCTCCTAGTGGAGTCCACCCTCCAGTCGGAGAGTGTGAGTGGGATTGGGGATGCAGACAGTTCAGCCAGAGCTGGCAACAGGCAAGGTAAGATGCATGCACAGCATGCTGTGCATCCCACTCCCTAACCCCAATCCCCAATGAGGCAGTATGATTCCCACTCCATAACATGTTTTACTAAAAACCAGCAATGCATTATGGGAGATGTAGTCAGAAGTAACACATATCATAACAGTCAGTCCACTGAACCCAAATGCATGTGACACAGCAATTAGCAAGCAGAGGACAGTCAGTTTGATTGGCAGTCATTACATTTATTATTACGCAAATGCTGCCAGACAAGTGAGCAAATGTTCATTCTGTCTCCACAGGCGAGCCATCCCACAGGGCTGCAGAAGGGGACACAGGAAAGGCACCCAGTAGAGAGAAAACACAGGAGGAGGAGGTCATGTCACCTGCACAGCACACCACCCCCACCACCACCACCACCACCATCACCACTACCACCACCATCACCATCACCACCATCACCAGCATCACCACCGCCACCACCACCGCCACCACCACCGAGAGCCAGGAGGCAAACAGTGGCTAGCCTCCAGCAGATGGAGGTGTCCGAGGATGCCAGCATGGGAGGCCAACAATCCACGCTGGCAGCGGATGACAACAGTGCAGGCACACAGTCCCCCACAAGCGCGCCCACACAGGTGTTAGATGCCGCAGAGCAAGGGCAGTCAGTCCAGTTGCACAGGGCGAGGATCAAAGTGTATTCGTCGGTCTTGAGGGGAATATGCTCAAGGTGCAGGGCCTGCAAGGGAAAGCAATCAGATCAGATCAGTGCAACGGCAGATGGTCCACATGAATAGACACATGTTGGAAATCAAGGAGGGCATGGACACCATGAACAATACTGTGGCTGAGGGCATGAGGGACATATCAGAGGCAGTGAGGCTGCTGTGCAGCAAAATGGATGAGGATCGTTTGGTGAGGCGCAGGGAGTGCCAGAAATTGGACAACTACACTAAGGCGGTCAACCGCCTCTCCACTGCTACCTCTGTGCTCTGCAGGCGCTCGGTGGCCATGCAGGAGGAGATGACCCACTGCAGCCGTGACGTGGCAAGGGGGCTGGTCACAGTGACCACTGCACTGGAAGTGCTACAAACAAACCATATAGCCACTACAGGTGCAGGTGATGGGGGGGACAGTGAAGAGGCAACTAGCCGCAGTAGCATCACGCCCCTGATAACCGAGTCCAGGAGGCGCAGCGAACGGCACAGCGCTGCCACAGGACAGACCGCCAGTGAAGACAGTGTGCCCAGGGAATGCAGCAGTGCTGCGCGTGGGCGCAGGAAATAATGCCAGCCATCACCTGGTATTGTGAATTGGGTGATGTAACCCATTTCGCCTTTGGAATGTCCATTGCATATTGGGCTTGAATGTTGAGGCCTTCATGTTGTGGCGGTGTGCTATGCTATTGCCTGAGTTAAGGTAAATAAAACACCGCCACTAAGTAACTGCCTGTGTCTCCTTCCTTACTCAGAAATAGTTGCGTGTGATCTCAACACATCTGTGTCTCCCTTCTGGTGCTGCTGCCACACCTGCTGCGCTGTGCTCTGGCTGTGGACAATCCTCACCCTCGTCCTCGGAGTCAGTTAGTTCCACTGCTGTACCTTTCTTTGTGGCAAGGTTATGCAGCATGGCACATGTTGCAATTATTTTACAGCAGATGATGGAATAGTGCACCAAAGGAGAAGTCAGATTAGTCAGGGATGGACTGTGTAAGTTAGGTTGTACTTTGCTATAGTTTCAATGGAGTTAGTTGAGGGTGATGTGAGATTTGTGCACTGTTTGAACATTGCACAGGATAGATTGAATGTATCCCCTTGGGGGTACTCTATCCTGATCGGCGTGGGATACATCAAGAGCTTAGGACAGAGCAAGCTCCACCGCCGGTGCTCAAGAGTGCCAATGTTTTGATGAGCAATAGGAGCATGTACCAGTGAGGCTCTGATGGACCCTGGGAACTTGTATACTTCTTATGCTGGCAATTTGCCCCGTTGCTTTATCAGTTGCTATGTACCCTTTTGGCAGAATGGTTGCAGATGAAGAGCAAGCAGTAATTCCCCTTGTTCGCGTACGGAAATTGTGGTCTACCAGGCAAAAATACTCTGTGTTGTTCTTGTATTATTGTTGTTATAGATCTTGGGCGGGGTGGCTTGGGTTTTGGAACGTGATCGGAATGCCCCATCCTCTGTATCGCCCAGGTGGTAGAAAGGGGGTTTCCTGGGGGGAGGGGGTGGGGTGCACTGGGTGTGGGGTGCAGTTGGAGAAAAAAAAAATATTTGTCCTCATTAAGCTAGCTTTTAGGAATCAGTTGGGTCTAATAAGACAAAGGTATGGATTTAAGACGATCCTATAAAAATAGAGCATGGATAACACAAAAGTAGTGAATTTGTTAACTTGGAATGTCAATGGGTTGAGATCCAGAAGGAAAGTGTCACGGGTTATCGAAACCTTGAAAGAGAGTGAGATCCAAATAATATTATTACAAGAAACTTACCTGGAAAGAACTGAGTGTAAACAATGTTTTGAAAAACTTAGATGGGTACAGGAGGTTATATGTTTGGACCAGAGAGGGAGTACCAGGGGAGGCGATATAATCATTACGAGTAATAATGGAATAAAATTAGTTACGCTTGAATCAGATTTTTCGGGCAGGTGGCTAGTGGCAACTCTTCTTGTTCAAGGTAGGCCTTTGGTGTTTGCAGTATATTATGGGCTGAATAATGATAATCAAGAGACCTTGGAAAAATTAGAGTCCTGTCTATTTGAGATGACAGCCCCTATTATATTAGGAGGAGATTTTAATTTAGTCTTAAATAAAGGTTTAGATAGGAAATCAAAAGTTAAATATACCAACCCGCCGAAAACGTTTTTCTAGACTAATCAGCATGATGAAAGAATTCAATTTGGTCGATATATGGCGTATTAAGAACAGGGAGATAAGCGAATTCACATTCTATAGTAAAAAGTACAGGCATCACTCCTGTATAGACTACTTCTTATTAGATCAGGATATATGTGGGGAGGTGGTGGAAGTGACCTATATCCCAGCAATAGTGTCAGATCACTCTGCTGAAGTATTATCACTGAGGTATCAGCAAAAAGTGGAGAATAGAAGGTGGACCTTGGACAGGGCGATAATTCTAGATGAGAACATAGTTGGAGAGCTCAGGGAAAAATAGGAAAACTACTTTGATGTTAACAAGGGCTCAGCAGAAGGTCACATAGTATGGGATGCTTTTAAAGCATATTTAAGAGGGGTCCTAAAATCTATAACGGTAGGAAAAAGTCGAGTGTTGAAGCAGGAAAAAGCTAATAGAATTAAAGAGATTAAGAAAAAGGAAAGGGAACTACAGAAAGTTTCCATGAAGAATTCAGATAGAGTGCAAGCCTTAAGTAAAGAGCTGGAGGGGCTACAAGTGGCGTTCCAGGTGCAGATGGATAAAGAATTACTAGATAGGTGGAAGGCAAGTAAACTTCAGCATTTTGCCTATGGAGAAAATTGTGGATTATTATTAGCCTGGAAGGCGAAGGCAGACCGGCCAGGAATTCAATCCGGGAGTTAACCAGTAGAGAATCTGGAGCGGTATTGAATGTTAACTCTGATATATGCGGAGAGGCCTGTAGTTTTATGAGAGATCTATACAGAGACGATATTCAACCTAGTCGAGAAGACATAAGGGAGTGGCTAGGGCTGACGATACTTCCACAGTTAACTATAAAGCAACAAAAAGTCTTAGAAGGTGAGATTAAGGAGGAGGAGATAAGAGCTCAGATAAAGAAAATGATCAAGGGAAAGGCAGCTGGACTGGATGGTCTTCCAGTTGAGGTCTTTTTCTGTATCATGGACACAGTAATCCCTGTTTTAAAAGTTCAATTTAATGGGGTATATATAAGTGGGAAGAAGGTCCCTAATTCCTGGTCAGAGGCTACAGTCACCTTGATTTTAAAACCAAACAAGGATCCACTGAGGGTGGAATCATATAGACCGCTATCCTTATTAAATATGGACTATAAGATCTTTTCTGGAATCATAGCATCTCGGGTAGCTAAGGTAATACATAATGTGATCCATCCCAATCAGAGAGGTTTCATACCAGGGAGGCAGCTGAATGAATTGACTTTTCAGTTGTTGGGAGTGATAGTGGCTGTGGACGCAGCCAAAGCTTTTGATCAGGTTCATTGGTCCTACCTATGGGAGGCTTTGTTAAGTTTTGGTTTTCCACAAAATATGGTGAGGGCGGTGCAAAATCTGTTCTGTGGTCCTAAAGCCAGGGTGGGCTGTCAGACTGGTTTGAAATTTTCAGAGGGACAAGGCAGGGTTGCCCTCTGTCCCCCCTCCTTTTTAATACATATATTGAGCCACTAGCCAATTTGATAAGGGCCAATGCTGCTATCCTCCCTTTTAAATCACAGGATCTGGAAGTTAAACTAGCACTCTATGCGGATGATGTATACGAGAAATCCACAAGACGCAATCCCCAATTTGATGAGGAAGGCAGAGATGTTTGGCCATATTTCTGGGTATAAAGTGAACACAGGGAAAACTGAGATTATGGAATGGAACCAGGGCTTGGCAACCTATGGGGTGAAAATTCAGATATGGTATTTAGGGGTGTTAATAACTCAGAGAATAGAAGTTATTACAAAACAAATTGGAGGAAAACTAGCCAGGAAGTAGTTGGGCTACTGTCAAAATGGGCGAATCTACGTTTGAATATCTATGGGGGGGTAAACTTAATAAAAATAATTATTCTCCCGAAGGTGACATTCCTTTTTAATTCCATTCCATTAGTTTTCCAGAAGAAAGATATAGAGAAAGTCCAGGGGAGAATAGGAAGCTTTATTTGGGCATCGAAGGGCCCTAGAATCTCTTGGAAAAAACTGCGTAGGAGGCTTGAAATCGGAGGACTGGCACTACCAGACATACTTGCTTATTGCCACGCTTTTCAGTTGAAGAATGTTCGCATGCTTGCTAACAGGACTGATAAATCAATGATAGGCTCACTTTTTGCGGCAATGCTGACTGATGTCCCACAAGGTAAGGCTGATTTCCTTTTTAAATACAGAAACCCAGAGTTTTTTAAAAAGGAGAGGCTCAAGGTGTTAGAGGCCGCATTACACATTGTATGTGCTAAAAACTCTAAGAGTCCCATATTTTTCAGAATGGGCACCGATTTGGGACCCATTCAAGCACCCCAGAGTGTTTGAGGGACCACCTAAGTCAGCCCCTGAAATTGGGGGTATTTGTTATTGGGTAGATCTAAAGGTAGGAATAAATTTGATGAGTTGGGAGGCATTGTCTAATTGCACTAATGGTTTGTTGATGAGGTTTAAATACTACCAACTGAGTTCCTGGTGGGCAACACAAGATTGGGTGGAGGAGGAGGAATCCAAATTTGATCAAGTGATGAGAATTGGTCAGTGGAAAAAGGAAACATCTTATTGGCACTGGGCTTTCTTGGAGATGAGTACGAAGATTGAGACTGAAATTCTAAAGCTATGGGGCGAAGAGTTTAACGATGAGGATTTGATGCGAATGTGGAGTGACTCTTACAGTATATTATGACAGGAAGTAAAACTGGCACCACTCAAACAAAATCACCAATTTACCACCCATAGAGTTTATTGGTCTCATGCGAAGCTCTCCAAGATCACTGGGAATACCTATATCTGTCCTAAACGCACGCTTGTAGCAGCAGACGATATGCATTTGTTTATGTTATGCCCAAAAATTGTACCTTTTTGGAATGCGGTATGTGACTTTGTGGGAGAAGTTATTGGGACACAAATTAAAGTGAGCCCTAGTGTCATTTTCTTCGGATTAATTTTAGATCAAGAAGGGTTGAATCAAAGTTTTTGTTTTATGTAGCCCTGTTGGCAAGGTGCGAGATTTGCAAGTTATGGAAATCTGAAGACCCTCCATCCTTTACTGAGTGCCTTAGGAGCGTTATCTATATATGTGAATCGGATATGGCAAGTGACTTAAGAAGCACAGAGAGAATTTGGGCTCCGTTGGCAAGATGGAGAGAGAAGTATGAGTCCTATGATTAAGCCACGTACGCCGTAGGCCATGATATCTCCTACCCTTGGGCAGTCTCAGTTTGGAAGTGGAAACAGCGGTATACTTGTGAGCCGCTACTCTCCTTTTTCCTCTTCTGGTCTGCGGTTTGGTTTCCTCTTGTAAGACCTAGAAGGATTAGAGTATAATCCGGCAAGAAATTTGGCAGAATGAGGACAAAAAAAAAAAAGAAAGCCCCATCCTGTACTAAACGCAAGATTGTCTCTCAAGTTCGTACAAGAAGGACAGTCACGAGTAATGTATTCCTAGGCACACATAAAAGGTTTTTTGGAGGAAATACAGCTTCCTAACGAATCTGTTTCAAGTTTATGGACTGCTTACCCATTGTCATTATTCAATTATACGTATACCCGCCCAGCCCACTTTGTAGCGGTAAGGGGTGAGTTTGGACTGTGGTATCCCGGTCCTTGTCTATATTATAGGAAGCCACGAGGAAAGGGATAGCCAGGTTGTGACAATATTACATATTGGGCCAGATGTAGGAAGCAAAATAGCAATCGCAAATGCTGAAATTCACAGAACTTCAGCGTTTGCGACCGCAAAAGAGCCCTGTACAATGTAGAGAGTGAAAAATCCAAACACAAAATAAGGAATCGCAAAAAAACAGAGAAGTCAATTTGCGATTCCTTATATTGCGAATTTAACCTGCTGAGTCCCAAATTGCATCTCACAAATTGCGAAATCGCAAACAAAATCGCAAAGTAATGTAGAAAGAATCGCAAATAGCGATTTCACCTGAAATTGCAATTTGCGAGTCACAAATTACCACCAACTCAAAGCACGTGGTAACCAGGTGCACTGCATCTAAACAGCCCCAGAATGCAATATTTTCCACACAATGGAAGCCCAGTATGTCATAGCAAGGAGGATGCGGATGCAAGCAGCAGCACAGAGGATGAGGAGGCGACAGGAACGCATATACAGAGTGCGCATTACACTGTTCCTAACAGAAGAAGAAATACATGAGAGGTACAGGCTTCACTCCACTACCATCCTAGACCTGATACGTGACCTGCATTCAATCCTGGAGCATCAGATACCCCACATGTGCAGGTCCTGTGTTCCCTGCACCTACTTGCATCAGGTAGTTACCAGGAAGTGATGGCTGTAGCTTGAGTGGTCTCTCAAAGTTTCCTGTCACGCTTCTTTAACAACTTCCTGGATGCCATGCTTCAAAGAATGCACCATTACATACGGTTTCCCACCACACAAAAGGAACTGCATAAGACCAAGATGGATTACTATCAGATGGCTCACTACCCACATGCCATTGGGTGCATTGATGGGACACATATTGCAATCTGTCCCCCCTTGGCTAGTGTGTACGTATATCGGAACAAAAAATCATATAATTCAATCAATGTCCAGGTCATTTGTGATGCGTCACACATCATAACTGATATAGTAGCAAAATTCCCAGGAAGCATGCATGACTCCTACTTCTTCAGGCATAGTGGAATTTATACACGTCTGACTGGGGAAGTATTGGAGAATGATACCTACTAGGTAAATGCATGTGACACACTCTGATGTATACCATGGATGTATCTGCAGTTGCCTGTGATTTAGGTTTCATCCTTTCCCATTTAGGTGACAGCGCATATGCAGTGCGTGCATTCATACTCACCCCATTTCTCAACCCATCTACCCCAAGTGAAAGGAAATACAATGCCGCCCATAAGTCTACGTGGAATGTGGTGGAGCGGAAATTTGTACTCCTGAAGAGCAGGTTCTGCTGCCTCCACAAAAATGGAGGTGCACTGCAGTACCGCCCCGAGATATGCTGCAAAATCATTGCTACCTGTGCCATGCTACACAACCTGACCACTAAGAAGGGAACCCCAGTGGAAATCACAGATTCGGACTCAGAGGATGAGGAATGGCCACGGTCACATCACAGAGCAGCAGGTGGTGTAGGAGCCGCAGATGGGAGACACAGACGTGATGAGATCATACGCAATTATTTCTAAGTAAGTAATGACACAAAGCCGATACTGATATTTGTATAACGGTGTTGTATTGTCCTTACATCAGGCAATATGTATGCACACCGACTTACAATACTGGCCTCTGTGTACCTTGAGTTGCCCATCATGGTATGTCCACACTGCATGCACATTGTCAACCACTTTTACTGGGTCACATGGATTACCTCACCCATCAGCAAATGTCAGCCACAGCATGGATTTATTTCCTGCGCCCACGACCTGCAGTGCTTCTCTCAGTGTGCACACTTCCCTCCCTTGACGACTGTTCTGTTGATGGCCCTTGCCTTGCACTATGCTGTCTGGGCTCAGCGACAGGTGGAGTAATGCTGCTGCCGCTGGTGACCTCCTCACAGTCTCCACCATCCCCAGACCCTGTGGTAGCTATGTTGGCTATCTGGAGTAGTTCAACAGTACTGGTGACCTGCACCAACCCCCTATCAACATCCTGGCTGCAGTGGGCCATTTCCACTTGCATGGCAACTGTGCGTCTGCTCAAGACAGCTGTAGCATTGCATAGGCGGTTGACCGCCTTTGTGTATCCATCCATGCGCTGTTTTTCGCGGTGCCTTGTGTCACGTTCACTCTGCAATTTGCTGCATAACTGCTGTACTGCCACAGTCATGTCCCTCATGCACTCTGCATTGGCCCTATGACCCTCAGCAACAGTGGTGTTCAGTTCATTGATGCCCTCCTTAATGTCCCTCATGTTCTTGTTCAGAGACACCAGCTGCTGTTGCATTAATCTAATTGTTTTCATTTGCAGCCCCTGCACCTTCATCATGGTGCCCTCAAGACCTGCAAAGACACTGGATTCCTCTGCTCAGACAGACTTTGTGCCCTTGGTCTGCGTCGGAGACCACTGGTGTGGCTACGCTGCATGGGTGACTGTAGGTCGGGACACTCTGCTCGCTCTTCGGGCATGGTCTGTGGAGCTTCCGGGGTCTCCTCCACTCCCCCCTCCATCTCCTGTAGCGTTTCCACAGTGTACCTCCTAGGTCTTGGTGGTGGTGTAGGTGTGACATCTGTGGTTATCTGAGACTCTTCCTCCCCAATATGTTGTTGCCCAGGTGCCTCATGTGTCTCCCTCTCTACTGCCTGTGGCGCAGGTTCGCCTGCGGATACAAGATGTTCATTTACTGACTTTCCTTGAGCATTGTATTACATTAAATTTACATGATTTGCTATTCACACTAACAGTTCTCCGCTTGGTTATTGCCTGGTGTGAGGCCCCTGCGATTTTGTTCACAAATGTCACTACTATGCTATATGGGTTTTGGGACTACATATCCCATGATGCATTGCTGGTTGTTATCAAAATGGGGACTGGAGTGTAATTCTTACTTGCTCATGGGGGATTGTGGATTGGGGATTGGAGAGGGTCAGGGTTCAGGACAGGCTGTGCATGCATCTTACCTTGTATGGTGTTGTCTAGGGCTGAGCTGTCCATGTCTCCTATGCCACTTATGCTCTCAGGCTGGAGGGTGAACTCCACCAAGTCATCCAGGGGTGTTGTTGCGGGCTCTGTGGATGGTCTGCCACCTGTCTGTTTGGCTAGCTTCAGCCTGTCTGCTACCCTTTCCTTTGCCCTGGAATGCAAGTCATACCAGAGCTTCTTCAGGTCATCGATGGAGCGCTGTGTGACCCCAGTGGGATTGATCTTGGCCTGTATCTCCAGCCAAATCTTTCTCTTCTGTGATTGTGGTACATGCAGGGATTTCTTGCCAAATAGTTGGCCATGTGTCTTCACCACTTCTTCAATCAGGACCTCCAACTCTTTTTCACTAAACTTGTGCTTCCTTTTCCTGTCTGCAGGCTCCTTTCCCTTCTCCTGTGTGTCCATCCTGTCAGTTGGTGTCTGCCTGAACACTCCTGTGCAGCTCCTGTGTGTGTGTTCCTGCTCTCTCCCTCTCCCACAGTCTCAGGCACTCAGAAACAGGATGGGTGTGGCCACTTCCTGTATGTGATGTCATCAAGAAGCACCTGAATAGCAAACTGGCTAATTTGCGATTTTTTGAAATCGCGATTTCGCAAATACAGAATCGGTATTTGCGATTCGGTATTTAGGATTGCGATTTTATGGAATCGCTAAATATTTGTGATTTTTTTCTACATAGTGGTTTGAGAATTCTTAATAGCGATTTGCTAAAAATCGCTATTAAGGACTCGCTAAACTGATTCTACCTACATCTGGCCCAATGTGATAATTTGTATATAAGAGAGCAGAACATTACCTTGGTAGGATGGCGTAACCAAGATTTAACAGTCACTCGAAAAGCTGCATATTATCCCGCCTGTTGTCCAATAGTAAACAGCATTGATGCATTTCTGTATGTCAATTGTTCTGGGATAATATTGTTCAAAAATACAATGTCTCTAGAAAAAAGGAAGGATCCAAGCACGGTAGGATTGAATACTAGATATGCCACTGTAGATTATCAAGGTCCACTTTATGTGCACCCAGGATTTTATTTTTTGTCCAATGGTACTTATTCAAATGTTCATAATGGCACAGATGATGTTGCTTTAGGAACGGTACTCCCTTTAGGTGTGCCTTGTAAGTATGGTAAGCCAAACATACGGTGGGTAAAAGAACATTAACAACAGAATTCTGTGACGGAGTTACAGATTTGGAAGTTAATAACTATAGTAATGGTATCCCCTTTGGGTATGTTCTCTCCTCCATCATACTAGAGCTTCTTCAGGTTGTCGATGGAGCGCTGTGTGACCCCAGTTGCATTGATCTTGGCTTGTATCTCCAGCCAAATCTTTCTCTTCTGTGATTCTGGTACATGCAGTGATTTCTTGCCAAATAGTTGGTCATGTGTCTTTACCACCTCTTCAATCAGGACCTCCAACTCTTTTTCACTAAACTTGTGCTTCCTTTTCCTGTCTGCAGGCTCCTTTCCCTTCTCCTGTGTGTCCATCCTGTCAGTTGGTGTCTGCCTGAACACTCCTGTGCAGCTCCTGTGTGTGTGTTCCCCCATGGCTAGAGGTGGAAGGGCTAGAGAATATTTTGGATGTAAGCTACAGATACGGTCCAATTCCACAGTGGCAGCTCTTTGTGACATCACCACCCAATTGGAAAGTATGCGAATATATTCTGAGCAAACCAGATATGTAGTTGACTTCATCCTAGCTAAGAGCGGTGGTGTGTGCGCAGTAGTAGGAGACCAGTGTGTAGTCAGGATAACTAATATGGAAAAAAATATTACACAACACATTTTAGACATCCTAGAAAATGTAAAAGGAATGGAGAGTGACAATTGGAGTTGGTCATTGTTCGGTGGGGAGGGTTGGATCCTTGAAAGGTAATATATATCATTGTGATTTTGATTTCGTCCTGTGTTTTGGTCCAGTGTCTGCTGCTCTTACTGCACCACTTTTCTCCCTCCTAAAAGAATATCAGTTCATGACACTAACACCACCATAATGCTTCAGAAAGAGCTCAATGACCTTATGCAGATAGACAAGGGTATTTTTGAGACCTTTTCCCTCCTTACCGTTTCCCCCCAGATGCTGAAGATATGGAGTGCTCTTAAATGCATTCATGATTTGTTGAACTATATGTTTTTCTTATTATTGTTCCAAAAATGCTTAGATCATTCTAAAAGGAGGGTCTATTGGAATAAAAATTATGTTTCTGTATTGTTTTATGTAAGTTAGCATTCGTGGAACCATATTGTGTGTAGGCGCCATTTTATATTTAGATCAAAACTAGTATTGCTTTTTCCGAGAAATAGCCTCTCTACGTTATGTTTCTTCAGAGTTGGGTTCTGCGACACTAATGAATGCACTGTTCTTATTGGCGCATACCTTGCCTTTACATGTAAGCCTTCTCCCACTTGTCTAGTGGCGGGCACAGCAGAGTAACCTTGAGAGATAGATAATGTATGCCCAGCCTCGGAATCGAAACTTACTCCTCTGTGATTTACCGTCCAGCTTCATGTTTCTGGAAAATTCCATGGTGGGGGTGTTTTCATTCATTCTGAAATGTACATAATGTATTGTTATGCTTGCTGATGTCAGACTCTCTCTGCAGCACTCATAGCGACTGGGCAAACAGGGCTCCTCTCTGAGCGAAATCTGAATAAACTAATATTGGTTTGTATTCCCTACTGTCTGATCAACTCTTCATTTGTATGGAAGGCTGAGAGGTGGTCGTGAGTGACCAGAGTGACCTGAAACGGGCCACTTCCTTCACTCCTACAGCTGATATATATATATATTATCTACTGGCGGTCGCCAGTAGATAGTTATAGTTAGGACCGTGTTTCCATAGGAAACCCGCAACATTCTATTTGGAATAACTTTGGCGCCGGTTGACGAATCCTCGCAAAATTTTCAAAATAGGTGGGGTGCTCCGCTCCGCTCCTACCCTGAAAGTCGCGGGGTGATTTGTCAAGCGGGGGCCGAGAAAAAAGGGGGGTCCCAAAACACATTTTTCCCATTCAATTTTCCATAGGGACCTTTAGTCCAAGGTACAGCCCGAACGGCTGAACAGAATTACTTGAAATTTGGCAGAGAGGTAGTCCTCAGGTCAGGGATGTGCCTTTTGCAGGTCTGGTGTCAATCTGTTCAGTAGTTCCTGAGAAAATCAAAAGTAAAATCATATATATATGTGGGCGGAGCCTAACCACACATCTCATCCTGAGATCTGATTGGCTGTCAGCACTTCATCCAAGAAGTGTTGGCAGCCATCTTGGGACCAATATACATGATAGCACCTCATTAAAAAGCATTGCAGTTAATAGAAGGCTTTAAGACTTTAGTTACATTATAAATCATTTGTTGATGGTACCATACTCATTTTAGGAATTGTGGTATGTTCTAAGGTGATTTCACCATGTGAAAAAGCCTTCTGCTGGGATATCATGATTGAGAGAAAACTATTTTCTCATGCTTTTCCCACAGAGGTTTGGAAGGTGATCTATAAGCTAAACTGAGAGCTTATTTTCTGTAAATTCACATTATCTTTCTCAGTCATGTGAGAATGAAGTCTGACATTCTCAGTACAACATGTACATCCAACAAGGGCAGAGACTGTCAGTTGATTCCTTTGTGTTTTACTGCAGCTTCCCAGAGTGTTCTAAAGAACAACTAGAGCGCTAACAGTCCTACTTATGACAAACGTATTACACACCTGAAGCCATCTTGATTCGAATAAAGTGGTAACTCTTAAAACATTTAATTTAAAAAGGAACAAAATGAGGGGGTTCATTTTTCCATAAAAAGTATGATTAGTGCTGCAGAAAGAAAAATTAGGGCACATTTTGAGTGACTTCTCAAATCCTCTTCTATTTCATTAAAAAATTCTGACATGCAGACTGAAACATGCACTTTCAAAACCAGCAGCAGTTTCCCCTGGTGAGCAGTAGCTTTACTACAGTGATCTAATGAGCAAAAAGAGTGCTAACATTCTGAATTTATGGCAAATGTGTGACACATCTGAATGCCTTCTTGATGGAATCAAAGTAAAAAACTGAAAGTATTTCCTACTGAGGAGACTGCAGTAAATGAGGAAATGAGGAAACTTCATAACAAATAAGTCTCCCAAGATGGCCACCAGAGACAAAAGAGCCCAAATGTAGCTCAAATATCACCCAGATGTAGCCCAAGTATAGCCCAGTGACAGAATGTCCAAGAGTGTTCTTAAAAACAACTAGAGCGCTTACTGTCTTCATTATGACAAAAGTATGGCACACCTGAAGCCATCTTGATTGGAATAAACTGGTAACACTTAAAACATTTAATTTAAAAAGGAACCCAATGAGGGGGTTCATTTTGCCATAGAAATTATGATTAATGCTGAAGAAAGAAAATGAGGGCACATTTTGAGTGACTTCTCAAATCCTCTTCTATTTCATTAAAAAATTCTGACATGCAGACTGAAACATGCACTTTTAATACCAGGAGCAGACTTCCATGGTGAACAGTAGTTTTACTACAGTGATCTAATGAGCAACTAGAGTGCTAACATTCAGAATTTATGGCAAATGTGTGACATATCTGAATACCTTCATGATGGAATCAAAGTAAAAAACTGAAAGCATTTCCTACTGAGGAGACTGCAGTACATGAGGAAATTAGGAAACTTCATAACAAATAAATCTCCCAAGATGCCCACCGGAGACAAAAGAGCCCAAATGTAGCCCAAAATCACCCAGATGTAGCCCAAATATAGCCCAATGACAGAAGTGTGCAAAACACTTATTATTTTGTGTTTTTGCAGTGTTATATAGTGCAGACTTGTCAGGTATTGGAGTGCTTTACATGAGCATTGGTTACATCACACAAGAACAAATTCATTTTGGTTGTAGACATGCGGAGACTAAGTGATTTGACCAGAATCACAGAATGTCGAGCTGAAGCAGAAACTCCAACCTGGTTCCCCAGTTGCAAAGTCTGCAGTTCTGGAAGTAACACCACATCCTCTCCCCTAAGTGCAACATTTAATCAAGTGGTCAACTGGATAAAAAAACATAAAGATAATTTAACCCCTTGAGTGCCCCGCCCTTTCCCCGCCCTGTGCCGGCCCTTTCATTAGCGGGCGGGGTTCATGACGAGATAGTCTCGTCATGGGCACAGCGCAACCGCGCTCCATGACGAGACCATCTCGTCATGGGCACTGAAGGAGTTAAAAGTGCTTTGTCGCTATTTGAAAACTCTGAAAATATGTTCTTATTTTAGTCTTTTAGAGCACCAACCATAATTTTGATGCCAATAAGACCCTCTCATATATGTAATTTCTAAAGGAAATGCTCTAGGTATTACAGTTTTGATTACATCAAGATGACGTCAGGCGTTCCACACTTTTGTAATAAATATAGAATGTTAGCAATCTAGTTGTTCATTAGGATACTGTTGAGAGGCAGAGGCCAGGGGTCCGGACTCTGAAAATTGAAGGCAGGTAGGAGGGTGCAAAGGCAACAATTTAACCACACTGAGCAGGCAGGAAGGGCCGTGGCAGCACAACAGACTATGGAGGGCAGTGGAAAGGGGGGCTGGGGCAACAAACCAACAATACAGGACTTGCAAGAGAGGCTGTGGCAATGTAATAGACCATTGTGGGCAGAAGGAAGAGGCAATGGTAGTACAACCATACATGCCAACAGACCCGATTCAGCCAGGAAACGTCCAATGTTTTTAAGCTCAAATGGCCTTTATTTGATCTGTCTCCTGTCTACAATCTCCTCTTTTTCAATGTAACTCAAAGGGGAAAATCAATACCCCAGTTTTTTTTCAAAATCTCCCTCTTACCAAGTTCAAAATGTTCGCAAGTATGGTACATTGGATCATGGAAGGAAATGGGGTAGGGACATGGACTTGGATAACAGAGGACAGGAGGGACATGGAGAGGTGCACCAAACTGACCCTGCAGGGCAGGCATCAGGGTTTGCAGCAGCACAATACACCACACAGGGCATGCGGGACGGGAGTGCAGCACAACAATCCATAGAAAGCAAGAGGGAGGGGACAGGACCATGCACATGGACAACAGAGAACAGAGGGGCAAGAGGCACTGGTAGCTAGCTGACCATAATGGACAGACAGGAGAGAAAGCTGCAACATAACAGACCATAAAGGGCAGAAGGGACGGATCAGGGGCATTACAATGGAACAGACAAGCCAGGAGGGAGGGAGTAGGGGTCTGCACATGTAAACAGAGGGCTGGGGGCAAGGGGGCAGGGCAGGAGCAGCAAGATAGCCATGGAGGTCAGGCAGGATGGGCACTAGAAGCAAGACACACCATGAAGAGCAACAGTGAGACTGTGATGGCATACACACAGACCATGGAGGGAAGGTTGGAGGGAGTCAGGGGCAGCTAACTGACCACACAGGGAAGGTGGGAGGGGCCATGGCAGCACAGAAGACCATGCATGGCAAGTGGGAGGGTTAGTGGCAGCACAATGGCTATGATGGGCAAGAAGGAGGGTGCAGGGGCATGCACAAAGGACGATGGAGGATAGAAGGGAGGGTCAGGACCTGTGCACAGACAAGAAAGTTCAGGGGAAGGGGCCTCACAACAGACCGCACGGGGCAGGCAGGAGGAGCAGTTGCAGCACAACAGACCAGTGAGGGCAGAAGGGTGTGGCAGTACAATGGAGCATGTAGGACAGGAGGAAGAGGATAGGGGCATGGCATGTGAACAGGCAGGGTGGAGGTGGCAGGGACAGGTTACAGTCATCTGACAATGCTAGGCAGGTGGGAGGGGAGTGGCAGCTCAACAGAACACTCAGAGTAGATAGGAGTGGCAGGTCCATGGAACATGGTGGGCAAAAAGGATGGAGCAGGGGCATGCACAAAGACATCGGAGGGCAGGGGGAAGGAGAATAGGGGCAGCAAGCTAAGCACAGAGTTTAAGCAGGAGGTCAATGATGGGGCATAGAATTGGGCAATGGAGGGCAGGAGGAGTGGACTGGTAAATCATACTAAATTGAGGGCAGTGGCAGCACATCAGACCATGCATGGCAGGAGGGAGGAGGCTAGTCCATGGATTCACACAACAGAGGATAGGGAGGAGGGGGATGGGGCAGCAAGCTAACTGTTCAGAGAAGGCGGGTATTAGGAACTTTATTGTTTTTAAAACGTGTGTCTGTGCGAACCACTTAAAATATGAACAAGTATGCAGCATAATCTCACTTTTATTCAGGAAGAAGAGGACGTTTGCGACTGTGACTCCGGGCTCACTTGGCAGAAACACCCCCTGACCCTCCAACCCCTATCGCAAAATGTAATGCCCGTGAACAGGGTAGGTGAACACAGTGTTATATAGAACATAGTCCTGAGAGCACTATTGAAAATGAAAACTAGATATAGTGTATGGTATAAACTATGCACCAAAAAGTGTGATATAAGATGAACCGGGCGTGAAATATAATATGCAATACATTGTGCGTAATGACAGATTCATTGGAGAGCGCGAGATAGCACAGGCACTAGCGCGTGCTATGCGATATGCGCCTTGGAGTGTAATATGCACAGGGCAGTGTTGTGTAACCTAACTAGTCTCTAAAGTTGTAATATAAAATATGTGCTGGGGAGTGTAACGTTGCATATGCACTGTGACAAAGATATGGATCCCAGATTGTAATATGTATGGCATAGCACTGTGCGTTATAACATAGGCATCGAGGAAGGCACGTTAGATGGGGCAATATAACCCGTGCGAAGACAAGTGTGGCATGACATATTCACGGGGTGGTGTTACAGTGCACATGGGCTAGAGAGTGTCATAGCATATGCACTAGCTAGTGGAATACAACACAGAGGTCTGTGGCACTCAGCAGGCAATGGTGGGTGTAACACAGCATTGGGCTCTGCCAGGAGCGCGCTGTGACTCTCAAGTGATGTTCGTCCCCTTTCCAGAGAGTAAAATAAAAAGTATTACACATCCGGCAGTGGATGTGTGTTTTATTAACCGTGAGGGGGGTTTCTTGCATAGTTTTGGTCGAATTTTTGTCGAATCCCCTTTGAATGGCTTGTTGTGCATGTGTATTAAATGTGCCCGTCAATAGCTACCCATGTTTGTATAAATAAACGACAAGGGTGTTTACCGGGATTAGGCACGGTAGGGCATCAGACATGTCAGAGCTTCACTAGTGGTGTAAATACATTCCACGTGGATTCATTGTATGCATAGTCGCTTTTTAATGAATATCACGCAAATCGTCATGGTGATAGGTACGTACGGTTTGTACAGCATGTCCTTGGTGTGTCTATAAATATATATTTTTTTTAAATAATAAAAAACAGTGGCCGGCCCTGGGGATTGGGGTCAAAAAATATAATTAGGAGACAGGCCCTGGGGGATGGGGTCATCCGGGCCAATAAATTAGAAGAAGAAGGGGAACCACACAGCCCCCCTTCTTAAAAAATTAAAATAAATAAAAGACTGGCATCGTGCCGGAGGCCACGCCCCCTCCTTGCAGCACTCTGCAAACGCGCCCCCTGGCGAGTTGTAAGTTGGGGAATTAATTCCTCTTCAATACTGAGGGTCCCTGAGGGCCAACTAGCCCTACAGGCATCTCCAGTATGCGCCAGGGAGCTGCGCTGCAGACAGGTATTCTGAGGCCAAGCCCCTTTTTACACCTCTCTGCAACACAGCTCTGTGGCGCTTACTGGAGGTACCTAGTGGTCTAGTTTGACCTAAGGGACCCTTAGGATTCAAGGGGACTTAATCTCTCAACTTAGAACAGCCACAGGGCGCATTTACACAGTGGTGAAGGGAGGGGACGGGGCCTGAGGTGACGTGTGCAAACACGCACTATGGCACGTTTTAAATTGGGGATATAATTTCCCTTCAATACTGAGGGCCCCTGGGGGCTAACTAGCCCACCAAGTGCTTCCAGTAAGTGCCACTGAGCTGCATTGCAGAGAGGTGGTCCAGGCCGTGCCACTTTTTACACCTCTATGCAACACAGCACTGTGGCACTTACTGGAGGTACATAGTGGGCTAGTTGGACCCTAGGAACCCTCGGGATTCAAATGAACTTAATCTCCCAACTAAAAACGGACACAGGGCGTGTTTACACAGTGGTGAAGGGAGGGGACGGGGCCTGAGTTAACGTGTGCAAAAACGCCCTGTGGCCTGTTTTAAGAGGTAGTTTTAATCCCCCTGCCCTATTATATACTAGGGGCTTACAGAGGAGGTCATGCTAATCACAGGGGGACCCCAACGCATAATGTTCCCTAGTGTATGTAGGTGTTTTCACTGTATTCTAAGTGTCTTTTAACATAGCACTGGCTCTAGGACTGGTTAGTCAGACTCAGTTACCACCAGTATCCGTCTGAAAAAGTTGAGGGTACAGGATGATTTTGCAACAAGGCTTCTTTCTGCTCTTCTTTTTGTTCTTTCTGCACGTTATCCTTCTTCCTGCACTTTTCTTCGTCTTTGAGGACTTCTGTTGCTTCATTCGGCATTTCTTTTTTTTCTTTCTGTGCATTTTTTCTTCTTTCTTCACATGTCCTATCTCTGTAGGCATGGTTAGAAATTAGCATTTAAAAAACCTTTGAAATTCACAGAAAAAACCATAGGTTTCAGGCATGTTATAGTTAGGAATTAGCATTTTAAAAACCTCAGAAATTCACTGAAAAAAACATAGGTTTCAGGGGTGTTATAGTTAGCTGGACTTTTCACTTGTACAAAACCATTGAAATTCCCCCGTTATAGTTAGTTCAGCTAACTATAACTCGCGCGCCCGCAATGCACTGCTGATGACGTCACATATTACATCACTCATGACATGGTCAGTGACATCACTCATGACATCACTGATGACATCTCAAATGACATCACTGATGACATCACTGATGACATCATCCTTGTGATAGAGTGACAGACCTCCTCTCACCCTAAGATAACCTTTGATACACACATTCAAAAATAGAGACTCAAATTTTCAAAACAATGGACATACCAATAATTATTATTATTATTATTATTTCGCGGTTTTTATTGCGCAAACAAATACCCGAAGGTGTCTCGGCGCATGTGACAAAAAACGAGAGACCAAGCCGCAGGATTACTGATTGAACAGCCATGTCTTTAAGAGCCTACGAAAGCTTATCAAATTGGGGGCAGTTTTTATGGTGAGTCGCAAAAGGTTCCAGAGTTTAGGTGTGGCAACCAGGAAGCGCCTGTCTCCCCAGGTTGCCGTTCTGGTGCGAGGTAACGGAAGCAGGCAGGAGTTGGCGGATCTCAGCTGTCTCTTGGGGCTATACAACTGGAATGCTTCAATCAGAAACTTTGGTCCGACGCCATGCACTGCCTTATAGGCAATGCAGAGGGCCTTGAATTTAATGCGGCCCTCTACTCTTAGCCAATGCAGATGACGAATGGCTGGAGTAGTTGGCTGGCGGCGGGGGATGTCAAGAAGAATTCTTGCAGCAGCATTTTGTATGGACTGCAGCTTAGATAGAACGAGTTTCTGAGTATTAAGGAAGAGGGCGTTCCCATAATCGATTTTTGAAAACACTAGGGTAGAGACCAGGGTCTTCCCAGCTGAGGTGGGAAGGTAAGGCAGTATTTTCCTAATTTTCTTTAAAATAAAGAACGCAGATGACACAACCTTGTTGACATGAAGGTTGAATGACAGCTTGCTGTCAAAAATGACTCCCAGGTTTCTGGCCTTATCAACTGGGATAGGAGGAGAGCCCAGCTGGTCAGGCCACCAGGCAGAAGACCAAACCGGGGAGAGATTACCAAAGGTCATGACCTCGGTTTTGTCCGAGTTAAGCCTCAGACAGTTGGAGGACATCCAGGTACTGACAGCAAGCATGGCGCTTTGGAAATTAGCTGCCACCGCTGGGACGTCCTTGTGTATTGCCAGAACCAGTTGGGTGTCATCTGCGTAGGATGTAAGTCGCAGCCCATGGGCCTTTATTACCCTCGCTAAGTCTGCTACATAGATTTTAAATAGCGTTGGACTTAGCGAGGAGCCCTGTGGGACTCCACAGGGGAGTGCAGAGACAGGAGAATAGAAGTTACCCAACTTCACTGTCTGGGTACGGTAGGCAAGAAAAGATGAAATGAGATTTCTAGCCATACCGTTTATCCCCAGGGCTGTGACACGGTCGACCAGAATATCATGGTCGACCGTGTCAAAGGCTGCGGACAAATCCAGCAGAATCAGGACAGCCGCACCTCCCTGGTCCATAATGGCTCTAATCTCATCTGAAGCTTTTATTAAAGCGGTCTCAGTTCCATGACCTTTCCTAAAGCCAAACTGCGTTTCGTCGAGAAGTTGGTGAGTATCGATGAACTCTGAGAGTTGTTTATTCATCAGAGATTCGCATATTTTGGCAGGAAAGGGGAGACACGCTATTGGTCTATAGCTGGCCAGAGCTGTGGGGTCCAGGGAGGGTTTCTTCAGGAGAGGTTTGATCACGGCCTTCTTCCAAAGATCTGGATAGTGACCAGTTTGAAATGCGGTGTCACAGATTTTCATAAGTGGATAAGAGATCACCTCGCTAAGGTTAGCCATCACTGAAGGAGGGCAGGGGTCTAAGGGGGAGCCAGACTTGGTAGTAAGGATAAGTCTGCTGATTTGATCTTGCGTAATGGGAGCAAAGGAAGAGAAGGGATCATGATCGGTGGCAGGTTCTACACCACTGCAGACTCTGGATCTTGTCTCTACGTTCCCTGCAAAGGATGAGTATATATCTGCTACCTTAGTGGTGAAAAAGCTGGACAGAGCATTACAGAGGGACTGAGAGGGTTCGACCCCAGGTCCCGTAGAGGGGGTGGACAGAGTGGTGACCACTGAAAACAGCTCTCTAGCAGAGTTGCTGGCATTCTCGATTTGAGCCGAGAAAAATTCACTTTTTCGGGCAATAATAGCCTTTTTTTATATTGTCAGGGCGTCTTTGTAGGAATGCTTGGCTATGGGGCAGTAAAATTTCCTCCAGCGCCTTTCTAAGTTCCTGCAATGTTGTCGGTGGAGCCTAAGCTCTTCGGTATACCAAACCGCCGAAGGAGATAATCTATTAGGTCGCGTAAACTTCTCCGGCGCCACCTGATCAGCAGCATTCCGAATCCAGTCTTGGAAGTCGGAGGCTGAGAAGACAGGATTGGCTATCCCCATAGGAAAGGATAGTGTCGGGATATCTGCCATCTGATGGATATCCGCATTTTTCCAAGCACGGGTCCCTAACCTAGTTCGTGGCCTGGAATGGGGAGGGTTAGCGTGCCGTGTATGGATCCCAAAGATAATGGCCCTGTGATCTGACCAGGTGAGAGGAAGAATATCCTGTACAAAGATGTCTGAGTTATTGGTAAACAGACCATCTAGTATGTGCCCCGCCTAGTGTGTAGTTCCCTTCACCAATTGTTGAATTCCTAAGGTTAGGAGATCATCAGTGAGTTGAGTGGTTTCGTGGTTGCCCTGTTCTTCCAGAGGGAAGTTAAAATCTCCTAAAATCATGTATTCCGGCGAACTTATGATAAGATCATTAAAATCAGAGAGTGTGGCAAGGAAAGAATTTCGGGGCCCAGGAGGTCGGTATAGCAAAATTCCCTTGAGGGCTTGTTTGTGATTAATATTAATAGGAAAGGTGGCTGCTTCACAGTTAATGGACTGTATGGGATCGAGTGTAGTGCGATAGAGATTCTTGTAAATGATAGCAAGTACGCCACCTCTTCCTATATGTCTATCATGCCTAGCGACACTATAGCCCTCAGGGGTTGCCAGACAAAAGTCCGGTCCTGAACCAGCATCTCCCCAGGTTTCAGTGGCAAAAAGGAAGTCAAGATCATGGGCGAGAATAAACTCGCTGATCTTTAAGCTGTGACAGAGAAGGGAGCGCGTATTAATGAGCGCTGCTCGATAACCATGGGGCTGAGTGATATGCAATTCATGAAAAGGTATATTGCTAGGGGGGTCTAAGGCTGAGGAGCCAGGAAGACGAGGTTGCGGAAGTTGGTATTGACACCCAGGGCAAGGGGTGGGGGTAACGCCCACTGCAGTGGAGAGAGGCCGAGTAATGCAATGTCGGTCGGAATGGCCAGGGTTCAACTGTCTCAGTTGCAGGGAAGAATAGCATAGTGGAGGGCCAGAAGTTATGACCCTGGGCCGAGTCCGGTCGCGGACGAGCGCAGACGGGCTTGCCTCTGGCACGCCTCAGGCGCACCTGCGGGGCGCCCGCTGCGCGCGCGCGCTGCGCGCTTGCATGACTCTGTGTTTTATAGTCTCCCCGTCTGAGAGCGTAAATGCACGTTGCAAGATGGCGCTCAAAGTATAGGATCTAGACCGATCCAAGATGGCGCTCAAAGTTTAGGATCTAGACCGATCCAAGATGGCGCTCGTGACTAGGAAGAGAGAGAGAGAAAGATCCTGCTCAAGCGGCAGGTGAGTGAATTCTGATTTTAAATGAGGTTATGCGGTTCAGAGTGCAGATAAAAACACAGTAAACACAGTAAAAAACACAATAAACACAGTAAAAGACCGAAATCCGGTCAGTGAACTAGCAGCAACAAAGAAAATACCAGTACAACAACCTCTTCAGTAATTCTAAGATCCACATACACATCCACTCATTCACCAACAGTCCTATACAGTCACTCATACATGTACTCACTCATCATATGTACTCATACACCTATACATCCTGTTACACAATGCCACTCATCCATAGAGTTACTCACACACATAGTCACTCATGCTGATAAAGAATCAAACATACATTTACTTGCATATACAGTTATACACACACCACCACACTTACTTCTATGGAAACTTAAACATACTTAGTCTTTTAAACAATCACTTATAGAAACACATACTTATTCATACAGGAACTTTTTCAATCTCTCACTCTCACATATACTCACTTATATACACCAATAGTCACATATACTAGTTTAAAACATATGTAGTTACTCATAAAGACACTATTGAGACAGTCATTCACTCACTAACACACCCATACACACACTCATCCACCCATACAGTCCTGCACACATGCTATCTTCAACACATACAAACAGTGAGTCACTCATTCATGCACCTATGCACTACGTAATACCCCCCACCGAACCATGCAGACACTCAGACTGATACTCAAAAAACCAACTAATAACCTATATAGACACTCATGTAGCTACTCACCAACCCATGCAGCCACTTATACACAAAGTGAGAGACTGATACAGATATTTACATATTTAAACATCACTCACTAAGCCATGTATTCACTATGATACACTTAATCAGTCAGTTACACAATCAATTTTTCAAAAACAAATCATCCATTTAGACACTTATATACTCATTTATTCTTCCATCGACCTTGAGATATACATATATAAAACATATTTAATTTTCAGAAAAACACACATTCACTGGATGATGTCATCAGTGATGTCATCAGTGATGTCATTTGAGATGTCATCAGTGATGTCATGAGTGATGTCACTGACCATGTCATGATTGATGTAATATGTGACGTCATCAGCAGTGCATTGCGGGCGCGCGAGTTATAGTTAGCTGAACTAACTATAACGGGGGAATTTCAATGGTTTTGTACAAGTGAAAAGTCCAGCTAACTATCAGCCTCATGCATCAAGCCAAAATCCAGTCGGTAAAATACCGAATCGCTAATAACACCCGTTAGCGAGTAAATAAAACCTAATCCCAATGCATCAACCCAAATACAAAAATCGCTATTTAAGGAATCCTTAAATAGCGATTCCTTAAATTGCGATTGCATTTAAGGAATCCCAAATTGAGATTCCTTAAATGCAATGTATGAAAGTTAAAAAATTAGCGAATTCGCTAATAGGGGGAGCAAATTACCATGAAGATGAACTGCATGGTAATTTGCTGAAAGTTTGAAAAATGCACTTTTGTGCATTTTTCAAAGTTTCATGTTGCGCACACACATGCCCTTAGAGAATGTGTGTGTGCAACATATGTGCACATATCAATTTCAGGGGTGCAATAGGGTGTCATTTTGACACCCTTGCACCCTTGAAATTGCATGAGCAATTTGCGAGAACCTACTGGTACTCGCTATTTGCTCATGCAATCTCCAATTCATTCCTATGGGCCCGGAGGCCCATAGGAATGATAGGGACGGCATTCCTTAATTGCTACTCGCAATTTGCTAGTCGCAATTAAGGAAAGTTAAGGAATCGCTATTTGAATAGCGATTCCTACATGCATAGCCTTTTGCTATTCCTTATTAGCGATTCCTTATTTTTCGCTAATAAGGAATCGCAAATGGCATTGTTGATGCATGTGCCCCTATAACACCCCTGAAACCTATGGATTTTTCAGTGAATATATATATATATATGAAAATTTTGCGAGGATTCTTCAACCGGCGCCAAAGTTATTCAAAATAGAATTTTGAGATTTCCTATGGAAACTAGGTTGTAACTATAACTATCTACTGGCGACCGCCAGTAGATAATATATATATATATATATATATATACATATATATATATATCAGGAAACAGATCGCTCGGCGATTCGAGAGCGCACTCGGAAGCAGAAGAGAAACCTCTTTATTATCCACCAGGCAAAAGGAGTACATTTGCAAATTCAGTGAGTCCGCCTGACGCGTTTCAGAATGTTCCTTCATCAGAGGCGTGGCTCAATTAAATCGCTCTGCTGCGTGACAATATTTAAATACTAGCCCTCCAATGGACTCTCAGGTGAGACCCCAGTGTTTGCTGGGAGATGTAGTCTGTCACGCAGCCTGCATTTTATACCAGAATTGGAATGAGCTGTGACTCACAAACAGTCCTGAATGAACCGCCAAATGTCCCCAATGTCCGTAATCCATAGGACTCCTTCACCAAAGCGAGCACAGGGAATTCTGTGCCCATTGGCCCCTGTCACATCTTTAGGGTGGTGCGCTCTCCACGGCCTGGAGCCGCCGTGAAAACATCAGGAAACAGATCGCTCGGCGATTCGAGAGCGCACTCGGAAGCAGAAGAGAAACCTCTTTATTATCCACCAGGCAAAAGGAGTACATTTGCAAATTCAGTGAGTCCGCCTGACGCGTTTCAGAATGTTCCTTCATCAGAGGCGTGGCTCAATTAAATCGCTCTGCTGCGTGACAATATTTAAATTCTAGCCCTCCAATGGGCTCTCAGGTGAGACCCCAGTGTTTGCTGGGAGATGTAGTCTGTCACGCAGCCTCCATTTTATACCAGAATTGGAATGAGCTGTGACTCACAAACGGTCCTGAATGAACCGCCAAATGTCCCCAATGTCCGTAATCCATAGGACTCCTTCCCCAAAGCGAGCACAGGGAATTCTGTGCCCATTGGCCCCTGTCACATCTTTAGGGTGGTGCGCTCTCCACGGCCCGGAGCCGCCGTGAAAACATCAGGAAACAGATCACTCGGCGATTCAAGAGCGCACTCGGAAGCAGAAGAGAAACCTCTTTATTATCCACCAGGCAAAAGGAGTACATTTGCAAATTCAGTGAGTCCGCCTGACGCGTTTCAGAATGTTCCTTCATCAGAGGCGTGGCTCAATTAAATCGCTCTGCTGCGTGACAATATTTAAATACTAGCCCTCCAATGGGCTCTCAGGTGAGACCCCAGTGTTTGCTGGGAGATGTAGTCTGTCACGCAGCCTGCATTTTATACCAGAATTGGAATGAGCTGTGACTCACAAACGGTCCTGAATGAACCGCCAAATGTCCCCAATGTCCGTAATCCATAGGACTCCTTCCCCAAAGCGAGCACAGGGAATTCTGTGCCCATTGGCCCCTGTCACATCTTTAGGGTGGTGCGCTCTCCACGGCCCGGAGCCGCCGTGAAAACATCAGGAAACAGATCGCTCGGCGATTCGAGAGCTCACTCGGAAGCAGAAGAGAAACCTCTTTATTATCCACCAGGCAAAAGGAGTACATTTGCAAATTCAGTGAGTCCGCCTGACGTGTTTCAGAATGTTCCTTCATCAGAGGCGTGGCTCAATTAAATCGCTCTGCTGCGTGACAATATTTAAATACTAGCCCTCCAATGGGCTCTCAGGTGAGACCCCAGTGTTTGCTGGGAGATGTAGTCTGTCACGCAACCTGCATTTTATACCAGAATTGGAATGAGCTGTGACTCACAAACGGTCCTGAATGAACCGCCAAATGTCCCCAATGTCCCTAATCCATAGGACTCCTTCCCCAAAGCGAGCACAGGGAATTCTGTGCCCATTGGCCCCTGTCACATCTTTAGGGTGGTGCGCTCTCCACGGCCCGGAGCCGCCGTGAAAACATCAGGAAACAGATCGCTCGGCGATTCGAGAGCGCACTTGGAAGCAGAAGAGAAACCTCTTTATTATCCACCAGGCAAAAGGAGTACATTTGCAAATCCAGTGAGTCCGCCTGACGCGTTTCAGAATGTTCCTTCATCAGAGGCGTGGCTCAATTAAATCGCTCTGCTGCGTGACAATATTTAAATACTAGCATTTGGCGGTTCATTCAGGACCGTTTGTGAGTCACAGCTCATTCCAATTCTGGTATAAAATGCAGGCTGCGTGACAGACTACATCTCCCAGCAAACACTGGGGTCTCACCTGAGAGCCCATTGGAGGCGCCGAGCGATCTGTTTCCTGATATATATATATATATATATATATATATATATATATATATATATATATATATATATATATATATATATATATATATATATATATATATATATATGTATTTATGTTTGTTCTTTCCGTCGTTCAAATATTCGCTCACGTAACACAATGTTATTCTAGATAATTAGATTTTATCGTTATTTCATGTATGTTACATGTACTATAGGATCGAAAGAATTTCATTGGCTGGATAGTTTGGTCTTCTATTATTCTAGTTTTTTCTCTCTCCATTTTAAATATTTATGCACTTTGTCACTTTTTGAGTAGCAGATTGTGAAATGAAGATTGGTAAATATTTTACTGTATCGTTTTATATTTGCTTTTATGGCTGCTTCTGTAACTGAATACAGTTTATTTGAATTTGAATTAGAATACGATATACACACTAAATGCTATTTATCACACATCACTTAATTTGATGATAGCTCCCTGTGTTTATAGCATTATGTCACTACATCCATCCTGAGGCAAGGAGGGAGTTAATACTGTCTGCCTTCTGTTTGCAATTTGCTCATTTAAGGCTGTTTGTTTACGTCACAAAGCGGTTTTGTCCACTCTGTGACCCTGCTTCTTCCAGTGGTTTATCTAAAACTGAATTGAATGCAGAAGAGAGTTTTGTTTGGGGTATTAACGTGGTCCAGTGAGATATCTGGAGCCCTCCTTTGTGAATCCTCGTCTGGCAATTCTTCACAGTTGCATCCACTTTACAGGTAACCATGTCATTGGATGAAACTCATCCAAATGTCGGTTCTGAACAAAACATTGCTTTCCTTACCACTCAGACTGCCATTACACTAGACTAGAGCGCTCAAGGCATGTGTTGGTTCTGTGTCTTATCACCCTATTTACAGCAAACCTCCATCTAAATGATGTTCTGGGTGATCAAGTCTGCATGGCAATAAGGTGCTGCTGGCCCAGGACCGGAAGGAGCAGCAACCATTGATTCATCCATTCCCCTAGCAGGTCAGGACTCTTAGCAATTTCTTAGTCTCAAGATGAGATGATGGTTCCTCAGTAACCACAGCTACCAGTATCGCTGTCAAGGAGGAAAGCCTATCATGGGATCATAGTGTGTCTAGATCATATTTCTTGTTTTGCCAGAGTGGAGTAATGAAGTCACGTGTTTTAGTTTGTGCTGACCTTTGCCTGTGGCTAGCAAGGTTTGACTGAAGTTAGTACTAGCTAGAACTAGAAGGCATAGATTGAAGAGTCACATGTTACAGATGCCAGGGGGTGCCAATGCTTTCTTGAAGGATGAGAGTACATTGTGACCTTCAACTCATAAGCCAAGGTCAAGTCTTGTATGGAGGTCTCGGATAAACCCTCTCCATCAAACCCCCCTATGCCATTCCTGGAAACAATATTTTCCTGCTTTTTTCAAGAGAAAATATCAGAGCTTTTTTTAAAAAAAAGGAAGAGGTCAGAGAGAAATCTGTAAGTCAGAGGGCACTCCAGGCCTACAACCTCCACTCCCAAACCTTATGTGTTGATTTACTCACACAAAAACCTTTGTGAAAGTAAATCGTTTTGGACGTTCAAAGCCAAGTTATATGAATTTGAAAAATGTTTTTGCACTCAGTAATAAGGCTATTTGTATTTCAAAACCAGTATATTCTCTACTGTATGAATCCCACGGAGAATTGCATATATTTGTATAAGAAAACTGAAAGAATGCAGGGCAGTATTTAATGCTGACACGTTGAACCTACACGACCATCTGAACCCTTGCAATGTTACAGAGGACGACATTAGGCTTGCATTAAAATCTGACACAATGGGCCATAATATAGGAATGAATTAGACATAACATTATGCCGTGCACTTTGATTATGCTTGAGTTCATTCTTAGATTATTAAGACTGACAAATCTTTAATATTTTAATTAAACTGTTAGAATTATTAGATGCCAGGGGCACTTTAATTATAAAAAAGGCATATTTGCAACCCAATCTCTAAGCCTTATGGAAGTGCAAGGACGTTAGTGAAGCCTATTTTGATCTAAGATGACCAAAAGGTGCTGTTCCTACAGTCACTGGTGCAGTTGGATCTTCTGCACCCTAAAGTACAATATGACTTTTACTAGCAATATTTTAAGTGGAGAGCTTCTAATGTTCTTAATGTTATGTTATTGGTATTTGTATAACCTTATTATGGGACCGTTGAACATTTTCTATCTGGAACCCCTTTCTAGTGCTGACAAACTGTGATCTATTCACTTCCAATCGACAGGTGAATTATTCTATTCTTTATTTCAAAAGCTAGGGTTTAAGAAAGTAATTTGCAACATTTAATTTGGATGCTGATGGACTTGCACGTATAAAAAACAAAAAAACAAAAATGTACGAGAGGCACTTGGTGTAACTCACTCGTCTACACATTAATCTGTGTTTAACAACATGCCAACGGCAAGCTGGTCATAGGGAGCGAAAGGTGGGCAGGGAAAGATTTGGATCTGCAAAATCCCCCGATTTTCTTTTGTAAAATGGAAGTGGAAATAGGGTTTGAACCTATAAATGAGAATATGCAGCAGAGATATGCTAATTCACAACACAAGAAAATGATTTGCTTCTGTTTACCCAAGTTGTTCGTGTCACTTGCTATAATGTGGCAAAAATTGAACTTGTACAAACTGGTGAAAAAAGAACTTGTCTGCATTATTTGTCAGAGAGACACTTCCCTGCCCATGTAAGTGCAAGGATAGATCCACATTTTTCGTCTTTGCTCGGGACATGCGATGTGCCTGCGATTAAAATACTAACTTAATCATGTTCAGTTTTCATATGGTGCAGGTACGCATTTTATTGGACTCCCAGCCAACCATTATTTTTTGACGCTCTCACTTACGCAGATTTTCTTTTATCATGTGGCCCTATGGCAGGACAAAAAACAGGAAAAGCTAGCACAATATTGTCAGACCTTTTCCTCATTGGAAATTGATCTTGCAAACACGTCACCTAAATCTATTTGATTTATAACAGGTAATACCAGCTATTTTGATATCCATGCTAACATGTTTTTCTGACATCACCCTGGCCTGAAAGGCATCTTATGTTCGGCAACAGATCAGCAAAATACTAAAGAATGTTCATGTCACCCAAATCCTGTAGGAAATACACTGGATCCCTCTCGACCAGAAATAGCGATTCTCCAAATAAAATGGCAAGAGATTCTGAATTTCATTAAAGACAGGGAGGCTAACATTATGCATTATTCCTTCAATGCCACTCCAAGCAGCACTTGAAAGAACATTCCATAATAGAACAGAAGCAATCTAGAATAGAACATCCACACAGTACGAGTAGTCCATATACAGAACAATCAACGGGCCCGATTCACAGAACTAACTTAAGACAAAATCCTAAACTTACTACCATTTCGGTATTCACAGAAGGCACTTACTCATTTTGGTATTCACAGAAGGCACTTACTCATTCACAGAAGTTAGAAGTCCTAACTTTAGGACTCCTAAATGCCTTTTGTGAATACCGAAAGTCTTAAAATTAGGATTTTTCTCAATTTAGTAGTAGTAAATTTAGGACTCCTAACTTTAGGACTCCTAAATGCCTTCTGTGAATACCGAAAGCCTTAAAATTAGGATTTTTCTCAGTTTAGTAGTAGTATAGTTAGGATTCCTAACTTTAGGACTCCTAAATGCCTTTTGTGAATACCGAAAGTCTTAAAATTAGGATTATTCTCAATTTAGTAGTAGTAAAGTTAGGACTCCTAACTTTAGGACTCCTAAATGCCTTCTGTGAATACCGAAAGCCTTAAAATTAGGATTTTTCTCAGTTTAGTAGTAGTAAAGTTAGGAGTCCTAACTTTAGGACTCCTAAACTGAGAAAAATCCTAATTTTAAGACTTTCGGTATTCACAGAAGGCATTTAGGAGTCCTAAAGTTAGGACTCCTAACTTCTGTGAATACCGAAGTGAGTAAGTGTCTTCTGTGAATACCAAAATGAGTAAGTGCCTTCTGTGAATACGAAAATGGTAGTAAGTTTAGGATTTTGTCTTAAGTTAGTTCTGTGAATCGGGCCCAACCTCTTTAAAATGCAAAACTTGTTCCCTCCTTTGTTGAGGATTGAGTAAACAGCAACGGTGTAACTTCTTACAGCTGCTGTGTAACTTCTTACAGGAACTGTGTGCCATTGAGTATTAGCTGAAAGGATTAAGAATTGTTAAAGTCTCAATCTAAACAAAACTTTCAATAAAAGCTTTCAAATGCAAGGATAATCGCTTACACACGCAAATAAATATGTCAATTTCTAAATACTTTACCAATTTATGTTTTTTCAAATTATTTTTTATATAAAATCAAGAAAAAAGATCCCACTAGATTGGGGTGGGAGGCTGGGTTTTGGATTAGGCGCCCTTTTTTGCAAGGTCATTCCAGAATGTTTTGCCTTCCTACTGTATTTCTTCTGACCTGTTTTTGTTGATTTTATGACTCTGGGCACTTTACCACTGCTGATCAGTGCTAAAGTGTATGTGCTCTCTCCTGTAAACTTAGTAAGATTGATCTACACCTGTTTGGCATATTTAATTTACCTGTAAGTCCCTTGTACAGTTGTATCCCACATACCCAGTGCCTGTAAATTAAATGCTGTTAGTGGGCCAGCAGTGCTGCTTGCGCCACCCACCGAATAAGCCTTTGAAACCTGTCTCAGGCCTCTGCAACTGCAGAGCCAGTGCATGCTGTTTACTGCCACAGAGACACGCCCTTTAAAGTGGTTGCCACATCTGAAACTCCCCTTTTACTACATATAAGTCACCCCTAAGGTAGGCCCTAGCTAGCCCCATGGGCAGGGTGCTGTGTAGGTAAAAGGTAGGCTATTTACCTTAACTCTGTGGCATGTCCTGGTAGTGACATACAGCCTATTTGGTTTCTCACTGCTGTGAGGCTGCCCACTCATAGGTTTGCATTGAGAATTTCCTAATATATGTTTCAGTGGTAATGTTTAATACCAAAGGGGTAGCATGACCATGTTTGGTATGTTTGGAATAATAGTAAGAATCACTGTTTATTGGTGAAAGCGGATTTGTCATTACTATTTTAGAGATGTCACTTTTAAAAGTGGGCATTTCTGGGTGCTTATGAGTTTTTGTGCCCTGCCTGGATGTGTATTAACCGTCTAGTTGAGACTAACAGGAGAGAGGGGATGTGCATTCACTCTAGACAGTCATAATGGGGACTGAGGTGTGTCCTGCCTTTCCTGGGTGACTCTTCGCTAGGCTGAATAGACCTTGGTCTGCATTTAGAGTAGAGGGATGAGTTTTCCTTTCACCTGAATAGGCCTGGTCTGCATTTAGAGTGGTGGGAGGAGTTGCACCTGCACCTCAATAGGGCTGTGCCTGCCTTGTACAATGCTGTCTCCGCCGCCCTGTACTGTGTCTGGGGCCAGGGCTTGGGATGTGAATGGGGTGTTGTGCACTTCTAAACAGTGCCCCCAAGAACAAAGACTTTTGAACTACAATTACAGGGGCTGTGACCCCATGATTTGAGACACTGTGTGGACCTGTAACCAGACACTACTGGCTCTACACACAGCATTTGGCCAGAAGAGAACCTTTATGCTGCAGGAGAAACCACCAATGGAAATTTGCCTTGCTGTACTGACCTGCTGGAAGTACTGCCTCTTGCTCCCCTGCAAGGACCTTGTGTGCTGGCCTGTTGCCTTCTCCCTGCCGGTGTGCTCCAGTGATCTCCCAGGGCTTGGTATCCTACCCTGAGGTACTAAGAAAACGTAGCGTGTGGTGAGCTCTATTCCTCTGCAAACAACTACGCTCGGTGAGCGCCTTGGAAAGCTGGTGGCCCTGCAACTCGGGCGATGCTGCACTTCCCTTGTGCTGTTTAAACAACAGGAGGGGAGAGCTCCAGCAAAAGACGTGCTCTCCCTTTCCCTGTCGCTCTCCTGCATCATTTTGCTGTTTATCGGTGGCCAGGGCTCTGCTTTGTGGCCCCGGGCTGCCAACCGGCCTACAAGCAGTGAGAAAACCCGGCTCAGCCGTTTTTCTGTATTGCTGGGGCAACGCTCACATACGAAGGGGGGCGGGGCCCAACCGCAAGAGGAAGCCGGAGCCTCACGGGCTCCCACCAGCCCCACCCGGAAGAAACCGGAGCCATTTGTGCTCCCAGTCACAGCCTCCCACCTAGAGGGCAAGAGGAGTGCTTCCATCAGTGGAAGGTCTCTTCGAGGGGACCAGGGCGGGGCCGAGAACGGTCTAGAGGAGACGGCTGCCAAAAGGTTCCAGTGAGTGAAGGACTACAGAGATGGGCACGACTGCGTCCTCTCCCCCGCAGCTCTGTTAGCAGTTGAGCCTGTGTCTGCGGGCCACAGTCCCGTTGCGAACATTTGAGGAACATTGTTTTTGGTGCGACAGAGTGAGAGTGAGATGCCTTTTGTCCATTGTCCTTGAGGGGAAAAGTGGGGGAGGGTTCTCCTGAAACGAGGGTGTCCTCCCCCCCTTGCATACTCGTACTTGGGGGGGTGCCAGAGCTGGGCATAGGGATAGGGTGAGACCTCGACAGAGGCCCCCGATTCCTGAGTGGGGAAGAATTCTCAGAAAAGACAGCATTCACCTGGTGTAGGTGGGCAGGTGGCCCAGAAGCCTACCAAGAAGGGAACTGAGTTGGAGCAGAACCCATCATAAGCACCCAGGTGCTGCTCTGGGTGGTGTTTCTTGTTATGCTGGTAATTCCTATGCATTATGCCTTATGATAACGGCCTTGTGCCCTGCCTGATGTGATGTTGCTTATATCTGGCAATTGTCAGGAAGTGGCAGATATGTGTTCAGTGATGGTATATTGGTAACAGGTGCACCGTGAGGATGCTTTTGTGATGTGTGCAATCTCCAAGGATTTACTGGATTGCACTACATTGTTTTGTTGTGACAATTGCCCGATTGGCAAAGTGATGTATGATCTATGTGAAGTCATGACAAGTACCTAGTGGCTCAGTGATTTATGTGATTATGGTCTAATGTGTTTTATGTGTAATACAAAGCATATTTTTATGTAACTTTGTGTGGAGTCTCTTTTTGTGGTGTGTGTGTGTTACGCTTTACACATTGCCTCTGGGAAAAGCCTGACTGGGCTCCACCCAAGTCCACTGGCAACAAGACGAAGCAGTGGGGGACAATACGAGGAGCAAGACTCAACGAGCAGGCCCCAGCAATCAACGAGTCTGATCACGAACCTTTCATCAGTGACACTCACGACCGACGAAACTTCAGTCCTGGAAAAGGGGCTGGGTTTTATACCCACAGCCAGTTTTGATCGCTTCAAACTGAGATGCGAACTCTCTAACTTCTTCAGAAAACTGAAGCTCAAAAAGCTTCTTTGAAAAACAACCTCTGGACAGCACCCAGCCTCCGTCGAGTGATACAGGATTTAAGGTCAAATCTACCTTTACCCCTCCCCCTCACTCTATTCCGCCTGAAATCACAGCATTTGAGCAGGCGGTATCTAACGATGTTGAAGCCTTCATCGAACCCAACCGCTTCAAGAACATGACGGCGGGCGAATTTCAAGCACTACTTTCTCTGCAATCGAATACTGGTATCGTGATTAAATCAGCAGACAAGGGTGGCGGAGTAGTCATTCAGGATTCTACTGCCTATGACAGGGAATGCAGACGTCTCCTAGATGATCCTATTAGCTATACTCCTCTGACTACGGATCCATCCTTGGAACTCCAAGGTATCATTCACGATTTGGTTCAGGACGCCGAAGCTAATGGCTTTATCACCAAACAGGAAGCGACTTTCCTCACTACCAGTGAGGGCAAGATCCCTTACTTTTACACCCTGCCCAAAACACATAAGAACAGAACACCCCCTCCTGGCCGACCTATTGTGTCCGGGATCGGTTCATTGCTGGAACCCCTGTCACGTTATTGTGATTTCTTTCTGAAACCTCTGATTCAATCAACCAGCACTTATCTCAAAGACACTAAGAGTCTGTTAGCACTACTTCAAGGGATTGTTCTCCCAGATGGGGCATCTTTTTTGGTGACAATGGATATTGAAAGTTTGTACACCTGTATCCCCCAGGATGACACCATCAATGTCGTAAGGCGTACCCTTGAGTCCAGTAACTGGAACTACACCACCCCGCGAGAATTCGTTGTCAGCTGTGCTACTCTCGCACTGAAAAGGAACTTTTTCGAATATAAGGGTGACCTTTTTCTGCAAACAACAGGTACTTCAATGGGCAGTACTTTTGCGCCTTCGGTAGCCGGGCTGTACGTGTTCGATTTTGAAAGTAAGTTCATCCTGGCTCAACATAACCCCTTTTTGCCAAACCTTTTCTTTTGGAAAAGGTACATCGATGATGTACTGATCATTTGGCAGGGCTCTGAGGAATGCCTCCAGGATTTCTTCAGATGGGTAAATACTTGTGATCCCCATCTTAGATTTACCCATACACACAACAAAGATGAGATGATTTTCCTGGATGTGGTCATCACCAGGACAGGCGACACCCTACAAACCAAAACTCATCACAAGCCCACGGCAAAAAACAATTTGTTACACTTTTCTAGTTACCATCCTCGCCTACTGAGGGAAAACCTCCCCTTTGGCCAATATCTGCGTCTACGTCGGAATTGTAGCGAAGTGTCTGCATACAAAAAACAAGCACAGGAACTTACTTGGAAACTGAAATCCCGGGGTTACCCTGATAATATCCTCTCGAAGAGTAATAAGCGGGCCCGTAACCAAAATCGGGAGGCTTTATTGGAAGACCATGTGAGAGATGACCAGGACTCCTTACCTCTCACATGTGTGACCACTTTCAATGCAGCATCTAACACAGTCAGTAAGTCCATTAGGAAACACTGGAATATCCTGACGAGCAATAAACACAATTGGGAAAAACCCTTATTCTCTTACAAAAGAGCGAGAAGTTTGAAGGATGCTTTGGTTCATACTCGCCCAAAGCCACTAGACAAAGATCAGCATCTGTCTATCACCAGCGCGTGGGGCCTTCCCCCTATTGTTGGCCACTACCCCTGTGGTTCATGTAGTGTTTGCCACCTGACTTCCCCTTCAAAGTATCTTGAGCTTGAACAAGGGAAGCAATGGGTGCAGAGAACGCACACCAACTGCAATTCCACAGACGTGGTCTACCTAATTACCTGTCCCTGCGGACTGAGATATGTGGGAATGACAGGCAGGAAAATTAAACAGCGCATCTGCGAACATCGCAGCACCATTCGCTGTCGCAAACTAAGTACCAAATTGACAGAACATTTTCTTTTGGCCAATCACACAACAAATGACATGACTTGGTCAATTATTGAGAAACTGAAACCAGGACCAAACACTCAGCAGTTACTCTTTGAGAAAGAACAAAGATGGGTCTATCGCCTTTCGACTCACCTCTCAGGTCTGAATGACAATATCCCGTGAAACTCCATTCTCAAAAACTGAAGTGTTGGACGGTTTTCACCAACACAGGATAACACCCTGATGGCCTCCGTGCAGCATAGCCTACGATTTCAATGCATCCCTTTTGTAATTCATCCACCTGATCAAAGGGGGTGTATGTGTGTGTGTGTGTTTCTCTGTGCCTCACACTGAAATTACCTCTTAGGTAGCTGTTACACTGGAGATCTACATAACGTATGATCAACTAAAGGTTTTTAGACACCACGTGCCATTCACAAACAGTCAGTAGTTACCTGCCATTCCTAGACATCATGCACCAGGACAAAGGTTTCGCAGTGAAAGTGCACGCAATGTTAATGCATTTTCACAGGCCAGAACCGGTTGTCATGAATATTACCTGGTTTCCCCCCCTTTTTCAACAATAGACTGGCATGTCACCTTTTTCTTCACTAAAGACCAATCCTGACTGACTTAGGTATGGGAGCACGTCCGATACAACACGCCCCACCATATGACGTCACACGTTGACGTGCGCTGTTAAGATCACGTGACACGCGTTGTTTTGATCACGTGACGGGATCGCGTTAGTATTTCTTCCGGTTTCGCTTTACACTCACCAATATCCGGGCCGAGCAGGACTTGACCAGGTATTTCACGGGAGTGTGCGAGCATGGAAGTAAGTAGATATTCTTCGCTACCGCATCCCTTTGGTCCCAGTGAGGTTTACTTTTGAGTATCTAGGCAAACAAGGTTCTCCTGTTTATTTATTCTCACAGATACTATAGCTCACTACCCCCCTCTCGGACCCATGACGCAAACAGTACCAATTTACTGAGTAAGAGTTTTCCGCCCCTTTTTTCCATGTTGTTGTTGTTGTTTTTATCATACTTTATTGATAGTCATGCACTGGAGCAACGGCGCCTGGCAAACACTACGTGCGCTCGTTTCAGCATACACTTCACTTGCACGAGTCTGCTAGTTTTTCGGCATACATAACGGCTAAATAGCCTTTGTCGACTGCACATCGCTGGTCGATCGGTCAATATATTTATTGATCCTTTCACAGGCACAATTAGTGCGTAGGACCGTAACGATACACAACGATATATGTATAGGTCCTCTACCTCTCATAGAGCACTACACTCTACTGTGGGCGTTTTATAACCACATATCGTTATTTGACACCCACTCCCGCTTCACAGCACGGGACTACCATTTGTGTTCACCTGAATCACGTAAAGTATAAGCAATTCAAGTGACAAAAAGTGTCTGTCTTTATATGTCTTTATGTGTGTTATGTCTGTTTTTCTTTTACAGGCGTTACTAGCCCCTGAATTGTAGGATGGCTTTTGCGGTAGAACAGTGAGTTTTACCGCCTAAACACGCCACTGGTTAGGGTGCACCTTAGCGTGTGCATACCGCCGTGGTGTTCTACATGGTCCTGATGAATGCTTAGCCGACTGGGCATGTTAAGCTGAAACATGTTGACCTCCCTTTAATTAGGACGAGCCCTGTCCCACCTAATTGGCCGGCTCTTGTCCAACTCACTTGTTTTTATTCGGTCTTTGGTTTACCAGGATTAAATTGGTTATTGGTTAAAACCATTCACCTTTTAAATTTTCACTCCCTTTTCATCCAAAACCAGCTCCGCTGTAGTTCAGGCGTTGCAGCACACCAGAGAGGCATTCGGCCTCTCTGGTGGGAACCCGATGATGAAGCATGTCACCAACTAGGTTGGTGAGTGAGGGTTCTTTTAAAACACTATTTTGGTTTTTGCCCACGCTGTTACTCTTAGTTTGCTCCTTCCCCTGTTCACTCTTTTGTTGTTGATTTATTATAAACCAGGGGGATCAAGAGTGATTTTCCCTCACCCTCTCGTTGTTATTGTGGTCTGCCAAGCTACCAAGTGAGTGAGCAGGGGTTATCTTATGTATGTAGCTTCCTTACCCTGACTAGAGTGGTGGGTTCTGCCTGGCTTAGATGCATACCCTAGCCAACCAGAAACCCCATTTCTAGCAGCGGGACAATGTTAGCCTCTGTGTCTTTAATGAAATTCAGTTTCTCTTGGCATTCTATTTGGGGAATCGCTATTTCATTACAAGACCAAAGGCTATCATCAATGTTGGTAGCCCTCTAATACCACATCAGACATATGTTCAACTTGCATTAGACCAATTTGTTCTCAGAATATTTTCCAGACTTCCACCTCTCCAGAAGGTTTGAGTAGCCAAAGAGAATGAGTGTGAACCTTTTGCAAATGAACACCAGTCTGCTGCATGGAACATTTCACCCATCTTGAGACAGAAACTGTGGTAACTACTTAAAAAGGGTTCAGAAATGAAAACAAAAATTGGTCAACACCATCAGGTCTAAACTCACTCATTTGAGAATCATATTCTCTCATGCAATCCACTGCATACAATTTCTTGCATGAATCAACTTTTGGATAAAGTTATCCCAAAAGGGTCATAGCACCTGCTACTTACCTCCAATGCCTAAATAGTTAAAGCTCTACGACAAGAGGTTAGATGTAAAAAAAGAGGCTCATTTCAACGTAAATTTTTTCTAACCTAATATCTTTTACCTGCCCATCTAGTGAATAAGGGCAAGAACCAAATTGACATCCCACAGAGTTTCATATCTTGGTCTAGAAGGTCTTCTTAATCTGATGCTCTTGTGGACTCTGCAAACCAAAACATAATAGCCCCCACTCTAGCCATTAATCAGCCTGTGACCGGCAGAGACTGCTGATCTGTAATAGTTAAAAGCACTATGACGAAGGCCACTTACAAACTAATCTACCAGGAAGATATCTACTATAACTATAGGACCTTCCACGGGATCCACATTCCTTTTCATGCACCAAGGTAAAAAAATTCTTCAAATTCTAATAAACCAGTAACGGGTTCCAGGGCCCTGACATCTGGGAAGATCTCCTGATACTTTCCATGCAAGATAGCTCAAAGTCCCTGACTGTATCAGAGAACGTTTCTCTCTATCTATGTCTTTCAACAGACCCTCTATAGTAGGGTGAAAAAAAGTGGAATGTCACAAGCGAGTTCCAAAATCACTGGAAACCACACTTGAGAAGTCCAAAATGGGGTTACCAGTATAAAGGAGCATCTCTCTTGTCTCACTTTCTGAAGGACTCTCTGAGGTATTGCAAAGGGTGGAAATGCGTAACCGTTCGTTCCGTTCCAACTACTCTGTATGAATGCATTCACCACTAGGGCTTCTGGTTTGACATCCAACCATAATACTTGTTCAGTTGAAATGTAAATCTGCTCGCAAAAAGGGTCTACCGTCGGAGGACCCCAAAATCAAGCAAATTCCCTGAAACAACCTTGTTCAGTCAAAATTCTTGAGTTCCAGTCTGCAGATACATTTGCCTTTCCAGGCAATTACTCTGTCCTCAAACTTTTTTTAAGTTCTAAGCAAAAAATCCAAGGTTTCTTGGCTGAATCTGAAAGATCCAAAGCGATTTATCTAAGCCACTACACCACATGGACCATTTACAATGATACTGCTCTGCCTTGTAAATAATGTCTAAAACTCTAGTGAGGATAAAGACCTGATGATAATTCCACATAGTTTAAAAGATGCTGGGCTGTATTCTTAAGGAGCTATAGCCGTTAATGGCACATCAACACAGTCAAAGCCGCGATAAATTTATCGCCCCATTCACAAGCTGGTGCAAACAGCTAATATCACCAGATTTCCTGCGATAGCAGCCACAAATAATATCGCCACAGATGACCCCGGCAACTATCGCTAATGAGATGCAGAGTAGGCGTTTCCGAGCAAAAAGCAGCGACAACACCACTCCGCAACATTCTCAATGATCAGCCTGATCTGTGATAAGATCACAAAACAGGCGATAAGGCGCATTAGCACCAGGAAACTAACACCTGCACCGACCTCGTGCAAAGTCAGACTACAACCGGCACCAGAAAAGAGAGCCCAGCCCAGAGCCACACCCGAAGAACACCAGATGCCATGGAGCCACTGAACATGCGGGCTGGACACCCAAGAGGGCCACAACACCCACCGCCAACACCCCCATGACCACCCCCAACCCCCCAGACACCCACCGCCCCCCCTGACCAACACTGAGGCAGCGCAGACAAAGAGAGCTACCCTCCACAAATGCACCATTCACACAGCCCCAACACCAGAGAATGTCATTGCCCACTACATGCTCAAAGGGAAAACCCTCCTCCTCATCCTGACCACCATTACCCACAGTCTGACCGTATCAACACAGCGGACAACCAACATCCCACCTCAGACAAAGCTGATGGCCGTGCTGCACCTGCTGGCCTCTGGTACCCTTCAACCAACAGTCACACAGCCAGGCCAATCCAAGTCCCTTTACAAAGGTCATGGATGACACCATCAGCTTGGTATCCCACCATCTATACTTCGCACACACTGCGCAGAAACAGCCTGAGACCAAGCAAGGTGTGTACGCCACAGCTGGCTGCCCGTACGTGCCAGGGGGCAATAGACTGCACACATGTCCCACTAGTGGCCCCTGACAACACTGCACACAATGAGCGCCACAGAAAGCGCATGTATCCCACCAAAGTGCAGGCAATAGTCGATCACCAGGGAATCCCCGCCAACGCCACCGCAAACCATCCAGGCAGTGTGCATGATTCCCACACCTTCCGACAGTCCATCATCAACCTGCACCACCAGGATGGCACCTACGGAACTGGACTGCTCGTTGCCCAATACCAAATGCACACACCACACTCCTCAACTCCACAATCATGCAACACATGACACAGAAAATGCACATGCACATGCTCACATACAACATGCACGCCCACCAGACACAACTCTATGTGGGAACCTGGGCCAGCCATGTGCATTAGCCATCAACCTCATGGCACTTCGGCCACACATTAGCAGAATGTCAAAAGAGGTGGGGACCATGCATGTGCGAAGGAGGCAAGTGACCTATGAATGAGACTGTACACTACGCCAAGTGAGGTGTGGATGTGCGGGCCAGACTGCAGTACGTAGACCACGTACATATCCATGCTGGTGTTTGGAGTGTAGTGGACAGTGGACGAAACCATCTCACCCCAGCCAGTGGGGACGATCGTGGAAATGTAGATCGTTATGTCCCCCCGTAAGCGTGAGCGGAGTGGGCTGGCCCGGCATAGGGGTGTGAATAAAAGGCACGTAACTCTGGCCGTGGTTCTCTTCTGGAATTCCCAATGTCTCTGCCAGGGCGGCTCCTCTCACCCCGCCACGAGGCCGACACCGTGAGCGGTGTTGCCAGTGATCCTGTGCGCCTACTGCACCCCGGGCCGTAGGTCCACGTATGAGTCCTGCCAGGCCCCTGCGCACCCAGGCCTCAAAGCCCACAAGCCGACACCGGCATGGGTCGAAGAGGGCCCACCACGTGCCAGTGCAAGCTCCAAGCCCGAGGCCCCAGACCTTGGCAGAGTCCTCGAACCATCACGACACAGGCCTGCGGAACTCCTTTATCTTTGATGTACTCCACCAGCATACACAGCGGACAAGTAGGACACATATTTGGAACTGAGTCTTGATCCTACATTGTCCGAGTACGCACATTAATGCAGAGTTTACTTCACTGTACTCCCTTCGATGTGGTGACACCAAGTATGTGCCTGGTATCCCAACCACACGTGTCAGTGGGTCCTTGATGACTATGCCGTCAGCCTACACTGTGGCACAGCAGGCCTCACACCAATCCATTCCAGTCCGTACCAGGCAGGACACGTCATCGTCGCTGACTGAACACCCACACAGCTCTGGTGCCACTACCTGTCATCCACAAATGTAATACAAATGACATTCCAACGTCGTGTGTGAGAGATCCAGGAGGAGTTCACTGAACCGTGTCTGGGCCGCACTGACCGCTGCCTCCGGCCGACACTGTGGCCAACTAGTTCACACATTTGGAACTGAGTCTTTATTACACCATGGCAGAGAACATTAAGTATGGCTGAGTGTATGGCACTATGCACCCTTCGATGTGGTGCCACCAGGACTTAGTGGTACATCACATCTGCAAGATACTGTGTGCCCAAGCGGACTACTCCTCTTGGCCTACGCTGCGGTCGAATTCAATCTTGGTTTATTTATGGCTGACTTGATGTCATAGTACAGGCCTCAACGCAGACTGCATCCCCTTTCATCCCCGGTGCCACTAAGCCTGTTCCCCGAGACCCATGGACACTTTTTGGTTGAACTTTGGTGGCGACTGAGTCCATGGACTTGGGGTTGTTGTCGCCATCATGTCGGTGATAATGACCTCGTGGCTAAAATGATGCCATGGCATTCCACTCCTCCATTTACTGCTTCCGGACAGCTTCCACCCTCTGCATCATGCCCTGGAGGACACCTTCCACTGTCCCCTGCAACCCTCGGCCACATGCACCTCGAACATTGATGAGGACCCTCTCAGCTCGCATGGCCCATCTGACTGCACCGCAAGTCACCGTCCCGTGGCGGGGGGCCTGTGCCGGCCACAGTGCGCCCAGGGCCAATAACTCAGTGCTGGTCAGGTACAGGATCCCTTCTTCTGAGATATTGGATGGCCTCTGAGGCGATGGCCTTAGGGTCATCAATGCCATGTGTCTGTGGCCCTGCGCTGTCTGCTGCCTCTGGCCTCAAATGCGGTCCACCATGGCTCACACATCAAATAGTGTCCTGACAAGCCCGGACGTTGCATCACCACAGGAGGCACACGCCACCATCGCCAGGGCCAAGTCCAACCGCCAACTGCCAGTGTAGAAATGGTCACACTAGCAGACTGACGGAGTTGCTCGCACCTGTCGTGGATGCCATCTTCTGCCTGATCCCCTGCTCAGCACTCCAGGTGCCACTAGCTCGGTGCACCATGAATCATCATCGATTACTTTTTTGGTTATGTGCTGTGGAGAGCTCACGCAGCATAGTCACCTCAGGCAGTGTGGGAGACCTGGGACGACGATGAGGACGATGATGCAGGTGTGATACCCCCCCACTGCAGCTGCATCAGGTATGTCCAGAAGTGACACATTCCTAGACATTTTCTCCACATAACAGCGCTCCACTCTGGGGCTCCAACCTCAGCGCACTGAAACTCAGGGACACTTCTGTTTGTATGTTGGGTGACCTCTGTACTTGCTCTGGCTCCCTCCCTGTTGCTCAGCAGTTGACTCTGTTATGCAGATGTTGACTTTTTTCAATGAACTGGTGTCCACTGTTCAAGTTGTTTCAAGCACCAAGTACTTCGTGCGGGCTGGCTTATACTCACCCCACACCCATTCAGCACAGGAGTCACTGTACATGTGGCCCTGCCAATAAAGGGGCCGGGCGCACGTGCCCATAGCCAGTTCAACATGATCTCTGCGTCTGTCCCTGTGGTCGTGTTGTATGCATGAAGGCCCTAGGACATCACATTGTGCTGTGTACAGTGGACGCAGACATGTCACCGCAGGCAGTGGGTTAGGGCTTGGTATGTAGCTTAGTCGTCACCCACTCAATTCGTAAGGGGAGTGGACATGGGCCATCGTAGGCAGAGCCAACGTGGGTGTGTGATTGATATGTGCGTGTCCCTGGGCGCGGTTCTGTACTGGGAATGTGCATCTGCATGTGTCTCAATGGCACAGTGGGTCTCCTTTGTGGGGTGTAGGTGGTCCCTGAAGGGTAATGGACACCCACGTATGTGATCTAGTTCTCCTTCCATGGGTTCGGACCACACCCACTCCTGTTCGGCGAACCTCCTTTTGTCGTTCTGACACCTGGCATTGGGGTGCCATGTGTAGGTCGATGAAGTGTTGTGAGCCTGCCGTGCTTGCGGGGGCTTCATGCTGTGTGGTCTGTTGCAGGGCCTGGGTTCTACTCTAAGTAGCTTGTCTGCCCTGGTTCTGGTGGTGGGTTGTGTGGGATGCCCATGGGCTGTTGCAGGGCATCACTGTCGAAGGTGTGGCGGTCGTCTCTGACATCACTGATGGGTTGTCTTGTCTGACCTGCTGGAGGTGTTGTTTGTCCCTCTGCAATGTGAAGGGGAGATGCATGTTGACATTGTGTTGACATTTATATTTGCGCATTGTTCTTGTAGACATGCAGACTGTGTGACAATATACATTGTGACTGTTTGGGTGGTGCTGGCAATTTGAGGGGGGACAGTGGACATTTGGACGACATGACTGATGTGAGGTTGTACACGTACATATGCATCTCACAGTTCCATGTTCTGTCACATGTGATTGGCCTGTTTCTGCGCATGGGCGGACACAGGTGTGTCCCCTGTTCTGCAGTGTCGGTGTTGCACAATGCGTCACATTGTCATGGGATGTGCTGTGATTGATATGTGTGTGTGCTGACGTGTGCCACTGGGAAGGGGGACATGGCCCTGGCTAATTGTGGGTTTTCAGTGGGCTACATATCGTTGTGCATGTGTGCCATTGTGCCCATTGCCCTCGTCCCCCCAGTCCCTGGTCTTTACTCACCCTGTTGATGTTGTGTCAGGTCCTCCCAAGCTGTGTCCGCACTCCAGACTCCTTGCACCGTCTCCGCACTGTTGACTGTGGCCTCCGTTTCCTCCAGCTCCTCCTGTGGCGCAGGACTCCCACCTTCTGTCGCCGTTGCTGCCTTCCTGTTGACAGCGGCTTTGTGCCTGGTTTAGATTTTCACGTCATGCCAGTGCCTCTTGGCCTACTCCATTGGCCTCCTCGACACTCTGGCTGCATTCAAGGTAATCTGATTGTAGCTCAGTTGCTGGTTGTGTTCTGTCATCTCTGTGACGCTGGTCTTGTTTACCTGCGGACTGCACCCCGTCTTCCTCTCCCTCTTCTCCTTGGCCTTCCCCGAGCCTGTTGTTCCTTGCTGGTGGTCTGTGGGTCCTGTGGGGTTTGCGTTGGCCTCTGCACTTGGTCATGGTGCATCCATGTTGCTGCGCACTTTGGATTGGTTCTGGTGTGTTCTTTTTGTAGCTTTTATAGTACATTTTCCCGCCAGACGCATGGGATTTGCAGGCCTGCCGCTGGATTTCACAGCTTTTTGTATCGCGCTTGGCCTCATCACAGCTATTTATGCATTCGTGTTCCGCATATTTGTGGTGTGGCGTTGTTTTTAACGTGGCCATTTGACGCGTTGTCTGGTGACTATTGCATGGTGCCGCCGGGTTGGAAATACCATGTTAACACGGTGTAATTTTCCCGCGATGGACTGCGATGTTGGAAGTTGTGTTAAGTAACTTTTGTGATGATTATCACACGTTTTTGAGAATATGCCCCACTATCTTTCTGAGTTTGACCATAATACAACAGTTTTCCGTATAACCATCCCATGCACCCCAACCAGTTAAATTTGCATCCAATTCCAGAATAAAGTCTGTCAAACATCCAAAGATTGCCTGGCTATACCAGGCATCTAAATTCTCTAGCCATCAAACCAGTAACTCCTTTGCCTCCTGATCTAGAGATATCTCGTCTCTACACCATAAACCTCTCCAAAAGGCCCCTGCGTTATCCTTTGCAAAGCACGATAGTGTAACGGACCACAAAATATTCCCTGAATGGAAGAGGATAGTCCATCTAGTAACATCGCAAGCTCTCTTAGACTTGTAGCCTGATGCAGAATCATGTTGACCATACCTATTGTGAACCCTAAAATCCTCTAGAGTGTGAAGGGATGAGGATCAATTTCTTTGTGTTCACTATAAACCACGGACTTACCTGAAGGCTTTCCTACAATAATTGAGATTGACATTGGGACATAAACAGTACATTTTCCAATTAAGAAACCCATGTGTAAGCCCATTTCTCTCCCTCATTCCATTGGTGAAACACCATGGTACTGAAGAATGGCCAAATGGAAATTAAAATAGTCCATTTTGTTTAGTGAACTAAAAATGAGTTTGGTAATCTTTCGCCATGGGGATTGGAAAAACAGGCATTCTTCAGATCCTACCAACCAACTAATTGTCTCTTCAGCAACATGCCTCTTAAAAGATGGATCCTTCCATCTTGTAGTGCCTGTACACCAGGAATTGGTTCAGATCCCTTAGGTTTAAAACAGATCTTCTTCCCCTGTCATTTTTTTGTACTTGGAAAAGTGTACTTACGAAAACTCTTCTTTGCACACTACTAAAATCGCTCCCTTTAACATCATAGATTTTACCTCCTTGTGTACTACTTTTTTCCTATCTGCATTCAAAATTAACTCTCTTGGAGGAGTATACTAAAAAATGCGGGTTTCTGAGAAATCTAATCTGAAACCTCGGACGGTTGCTTAAAACCCATGGATCCCGTGTAATGGTTTCCCATGCTTGGGTAAAATGTTTAAGGCGACCACTCACTCTTCCCTGAGAAGAAGGAAAATGAGAAAACATAGTACTCACCCTGGTATCCGATGTTACTTTGGCCCCATGTCTTCACCAAAAAAGAGCACCTTAGGGCTCTCTGTGGTCTCTTCTTTGCTCAATCTCCCAAATTGGGGTTGATTTTCTTTAGGGACGCCTTGCGCTTTCGGCCTTTAGTCCTGCGTTGGTATTCTCCAGGAGACCCATAGTGCACAGGTGCCAGTCTCCAGCCTCCAAGTTAAATGGAAGCCCCTCCTAAAATATGCCTCTTCAGACATATCAATGATTCTTGTTGGATGGCAAACAACGTCAAGGAGGCAATCTTGACATTTGATGAGGAATCTCTCAAGACCCTTCTTGGGGTCCCTGCCAATTGGACCTTAAGCGTACATGTCATGGATAACTGGCTTAGAACATTTGACCTTGAGGACATTCCTCCCTTCTTTCTCTAGTGGAAATCCAATCCACCTCTCAATGAATTTGCCCACATGTTCAACCAGCCATGTTTAAGCACCTCTGGGATGTTTAATACAGTGGGGTCAGAACATATTCTCTCCTAACATATTCCTGAAGTCATCTTTGGAGGCAGAAGGAATTTGATCTTGATCCTCACTGAAGAGGTCATCTCCATCAACATCCCCTTGGAGGTCGAGTAAAAACTCCTCATATAGCTCATCATTGTCTCTCTGGAGCACCTCCTCCCCATACTCAATTTCTTCAGTGTCCATGTCTTGTGTGTTGCTCAGGACACCCATCACCATTGTATCCATGTCTTATGTGTCGCTCAGGACACTCATCATTATTCTGGTGCAACAGACACCTCTCTTTTACGTACCACATAGGACACCATTCCTCCATTATGCCACATTGGACACATCGGACACGTCTCTTTTTCGTGTCTCATAGGACACCATTTCCTTTTGAGGCTCTTGGGCCTCCTCTTTAAGGGTATGGACCCTTTCTCAATATGATTGGTCTTCCTTCTTTCATACCTCCTTTATCCCCACAATCAGAGACTCCCTCTGAAATAGACCAGCATTCACTGTCACACCACTCTTAGCTGTAAAGACTCACAGAGGCAGAAAGAGTAGGTGCAGGTAAGTCTTTATTAGAAGTTACACCCTGATGCCAACATACATGTTGACTCTTCCAGAAGTCAGTATCAACTATGTTTCTCATCTGCTGTCTATGACCAAGGTTCCAGAACAGAATGTGTATTCGTATAGAGTCTTGGGCATAAGCACGCAGAAGGGAATGTTCGCCTTGAGGCATACAGTAAATCACAGCCTTAGCTTTCTTCTTGATCATTACTTGCCAATGGTCTCATGTACACATATAGGCTTCTCATGTTGGAATAATTACTTAAAGAGCTCCTCATTAACTTTTCCATCTGGTTTCTCAGGAGATACGCTGTCCTTCTCAGGCATAATATAAATAAGGTGTAAGCTTTTAGTCTGTCATTCGCCGGCATAATGTAAATAAGGTGCATGTTTATAACAAATAGGTGCAAGGTATAGGCCTAAGTTCTTCCTAAATGAATAAACTATCCAACATAGAAAGGAGCTTTAGCGGAAAGCTTAAAAGAAATATGCCCGGTAAATTGGCTTTAATGAATATCTATTCACCATATCTAAACATCAATTCATTCTATGGAAGTAAAAAGAGATTGATCCCCTAGTGAAACAAAGTTGCAGGATGTCGCCTGTGCTGCTGACAGATGATTAGCTACTTGCTGGATTGCTGGAAGCTATGATTTGAAGGCAAGTTTTTAGATTTTCCAAGCTTTTCATGTAAGAGGTATGCATGCACTGTAGGGAGGTCACATATATCTGTCTATATGAGTAATTACACAAATAACCATTTCTCTAGCACTTACTAATACGTACTTATTAGCATCTAAAGGAACGATTTTAGCAACCTTAGAATAAAGAAAGATTCAGGACAATACTGTACGTTTCTACTCCTAAGCCTTGTCAGAAGTCCACAAGTTCCTTAGGAGCAGTACCCTCAAATGGCCCACCTTCTGGCAGCCCAGACTCTGATTCTGAGTTAACAGAGGTTCAGGATGGCCAGATGAGGGGAAGGGAATTAGGGAGGGTACTGCGGGGAGGGAGATCTGAAATGACACCACAATATGATTAATTCTGATTCTCTTGTTCTATTACTAAACACAAATAATTACATTGCCATAAACATATTGGACTCCCAGATTTACCTGTGAAAAGAATATTTGTTGCCTTGATGGTAAACAATCGTATTATCTGGAAAGCTGCCTTTAAAAATATTCCTTTAGAGCAATTTTAGGTTGTTGTATTTCACTTGGAAAGAAGCGAGGCTTGAAGGATTACAATTGCTCTGTTCGTTTTTTCAAGGCTTGATTAAATTGTTTAGAGTCCAGTCTCAGCTTTCCTGTAGTACATGCATGCAAACTGTTTCAAAGTCTTTTCATTACTTAATGGCAAAATATTGTCTCATAAATAATGTCTCACAAGGTTGGATGTTCAGTTTCTGAAATAGAAGCTTAATTATACTCAAATCCTCTTTGGCCTCAGCGCTAGGCTTAAATTCAACCAATCATTTCCAAGCAGGAAGCCAATCTAAGCATGGTTGCATCTGGCACTTGTCAAACTGACATGAGGAAAGTCTTCTTCGGAGAAAGGAGGGATGCACTCTAACTAGAATAGTTTCAGTTCAAAGGCAAAACAGAGTTTCTTACCTGCTCTTCTTTTCTGTAACTGAACACCCAGCGCCAGCAACAAAACTCGGGTCAAACTCGAAGACACACAAACCTCGATCTTCACCAGACCGGGGCTCTGAATAATCCGCAATCAGCAGACGGGCGTGGCTCCTTAAATAGGCACTCCTGCTGCTACAGAAGCCTTGGTTGCTCAAAACATGAGAATAAATTTACCACGAACTGGCTATCTTTACAAAAAGCAAAGCAATGTTATTTCTAGGTGTTTAAGGGCGCACAAATGCTCTGGGCAAATAAAAGTATGATCCCTTTACTAAAACAACTAAAACATCCCAAAAGGATGATTACTTTGCACAACAGTTAAACATTTGGCATTACACTTAAAGCAAAACAGGTTCATCATGAATCTTATTGTTTTTTAAGGAACAGTACTGTGCTTTTGTTGCACCAACAGTGATGTATGTTCTTAACACCTGAGATTCATTATAGTTTGCATGCAGCTCTTTCATGCTGGTTCATAGCTCACTGAGCTATATTACAAGAATTATAACTTATGATCTGCAGGTAAAACACAAAACTTTGGCTTGCCTGTTGCACGTTGTGCTTTGTAACAGGGTCATTAATGCTCAATGCTATTTTACGTAACCCCACAACTACTGGGAATGTAAACACCAAAACGATTGGAAATAAAACGGAAGATGTTTCCATAGATTGGAAACCAAATTAATTCTAAACAAACTAAGTTAATCACAATAACAATATGAAAAGCTTGCTAAGAGAAAAAAAGTACTTATCTGAGCGAGAAGCAAAATTTAAAAGAGGAAGATTGTTCAGTGCATGGATTACTCATACTGTGTGGATATTCTATTCTAGTTTGCTTTTGTTTTATGATGTAATGTTCTTTCAAGTGCTGTGTGGAGTGGCACCAAAGGAATAATGCATAATGGTAGCCTACGGTCTTGTAATGGAATGCAGGTTTCTCCACACAATCATAGCAAACTTTGTAGATTTCTGTATTAAAGAATGAACACTTTAAGAGGATATTAAGATCTGCTCCATCAAAACTAATATATTTTTAATCAAGTATTCTTGGATATGACTTTTGAGTTTGCTAAATCGTATAAGTACAGAACGTTGGAGGAGTCCGACCTACTACTCCCACTCCAACCTATGCAATAGCAGGGAAAGCGCTGGACTTTGGACAGGGTCAAAATCTACTATAACTATGAAACCTAAGCAACAGTTGAAAAAATATAAACGAAATATTATAAAATAGATTTTAAAAAATTACAAAATTAACACTTAGTTGTCGATTCCGATCCTTTAAAAAATTACCATCCGACTCGTATCCGTATTTTTTTACATACGAATCGTACAAGTCCCGTACAAACGGCGAAGTACGATTCGTACGTGAAAAATCCATACAAATGACTTCGGGAAAAGTCTACGAGACGTCCCCGGACAGTTTTACATACAAATTGTAAAACTGAAGTCCGAGCGCGCAAGTACGATCCGTACCGGCCGTCCGAAAACACAAGCGCATGAAAAAGGCACCGTACGGATCGAACGCCGTACCACTCGTATCCGGGAAAACTTGTGCCCGGGATACGAGTCGTAGAGCCCCTTCCCTCCCCTCCCACATGTCTGCATAGTACCCTCCCCATGCCCGGACTGTACCCCAGCCCCGTACCCCAACACCGTACCCGAGCCCCGTACTTGGACGCACCGTACCCCACCACCGTACCCCAGCCCCGTACATGTACGCACCGTACCCCACCACCCTACCCCAGCCCCTTACTTGTACGCACCGTACCCCACCACTGTCCCCCAGCCCCTTACTTGTACGCACCATACCCCACCACCGTCCCCCAGCCCCTTACTTGTACGCACCGTACCCCACCTCCGTACCCCAGCCCCGTACTTGGACGCACCGTACCCCAGCGCCCTACCCCAGCCCCGTACCCCAGCGCCATACTCCAGCCCCTTACTTGTATGCACCGTACCCCACCACCGTACCCCAGCCCCGTCCTTGGACGCCCCGTACCCCAGCGCCGTACCCCATGCCCCTACTTGGACACACCGTACCCCAGTGCCCTACCCCAGCACTGTACCCTAACACCGTCCCCCAGCCCCTTACTTGTACGCACCGTACCCCACCCCCGTACTTGGACGCACCGTACCCCACCACCATATCCCAGCATCGCGTATGTACGAACCGTACAACAACATTGCATATGTGAGCACTGTACAACAACATCGCGTATGTACGCAGCTTACATACACTAAAGCGACTCAAACAGAACCAGGACACTGCAAAACAGCACATGGAGGGTCAATTCGAATCACACAACACGTCTACAGTACAAAAAACATCTAAAAGACTGACCTGGCACATCCAAACAGGCAAACAGAGGCCCAAACTCACAACCAGCTCTTATAACACACCCACCAAAATTTCAAACCCAGCCACACCCACAAAAGGACCAATAAAAAGGGCCCACACTCACAAACCATGAGCCTTTGCAACAGACCCACTGCTGACAGACACCACACACAAACAACTGCACCCATACACCTTAACTTACACACCATCACACAACCTCCTTCACACATACCCCCTCTACACATTCACACACACACCTACACATTCACACCCACACACCCCAACCATCCACACCCACACCCCACACCATGCCCACAGACAAGAATCCAAAGTTCACAAGGGAGGAGCTGGACATCCTTGTCAACGAAGTAATCAGAGTCGAGCCACAGCACTTTGGAACATTGGTCAGACAGACCAGCATAGCCGAAAAATCACGCCTGGGGCAGAGGATCGTCGATCGGGTGAATGCTGTTGCGCCCATTAGAAGGACCAAGAATGAATGCCAAGCCAGGTGGTACGATCTGCGGAGGGCAGTCAAGCGCAAAATGAACGAGGACTACGCACAGAGTAACATCACAGGAGGTGGGCTGCCCCGCAGACCGGTACATTACCATCCCTGGGAGGAGAAGGTGATGGCCCTGCTTCCGCCGGTGGGAGAACACGGAGTCGAAGGAGTCGCTGGACCTGGTGAGTACACAAACAACTTATGTAACATGGGGGTAATGGCATCCACACCCCAACTACAACAAATGCACTCACCTACCCCCAAGCCCTCACCGGACACAACCACACTCAAAAACAATGCTCATGCCACTAACATGTGTATGCCCCATTCACAATGCAAGGCCATGCCATGTCCCAGGCTACACAAACCACAAACCCAAGACTGGATGTCCGGGATGCTGGGAGGGTGGGGATCACTAAACATATTGTACAACTCAAAAACAGACACCATTGCCCTCAGCCCATATGGCCCAGGTACATACCCATGCACCATGCGCAATGCACAGGGACTGGCAAAGTACTGACAAGGTAGCTGACACTTGGCCCTGCTGTAGGCAGCACAAGGCCCTCCTGTGACAACTGCAAAATCTAACACAAACACAACCAGCTCAGATATCTAGGACAGGAACTCACACTCACTGACATGGCAGCATGCTCCATGGGGGGACAGATACATCACCTGGGAGACCCACTGCCAAATCACACTACACCCACCAGCAGGCACCGTCAATCAATCAACAATCGATCAGGGTACTAGTAAGGCGCGGGCGCGCTACTTACCTGTGAGGGTCTCAAGGCGCTGTGGGGGGGGGGGTTCCACTACTGCTCGAAGAGCCAGGTCTTGAGGAGTCATCTGAAGGCAAGTAGGTCTTGGGTCAGTCGTAGGTGGGTTGGGAGGGTGTTCCAGGTCTTGGCGGCGAGGTAGGAGAAGGATCTCCTGCAGGCGGTCGTACGTTGGATTCGGGGGATAGCTGCGAGGGCGAGTCTGCCGGAGCGGAGCTGGCGGGTGGGGGTGTAGAAGCTGAGTCTGATGTTCAGGTAGGCTTGTCCGGCGTTGTGGAGTGCCTTGTGTGTGTGGGTGAGGAGCTTGAAGGTGATCCTCTTGTCGATGTGGAGCCAGTGCAGGTCACTCAGGAGGGGGGTGATGTGGCTGTGGCAGGGGGCGTTGACGATCAGTCGTGCGGAGGCTTTTCGGAAGCGTTGTATCCGCCGTTGGTGTTTGGATGGGAGTCCTGCGTAGAGTGCATTGCCGTAGTCCAGTCAGCTGCTGACGAGGGCCTGTGTCACTGTTCTACTTGTTTTGGTTGGGATCCACCAGTAGATCCGGCGGAGCGTGCGTAGGGTGTCGTAGCAGGAGGAGGAGACGGCGTTGACCTGCTTGGACATGGAGAGGGAGGATGCGAGGATCAATCCTAGGTTGCGTGCGTGGTGGGTGGGTGTCGGTGCTGTCCCCAGAGCGATCGGCCACCAGGAGTCGTCCCAGGCTGAGGGTGTGTGTCCCAGGATGAGGACCTCCATCTTGTCCGAGTTCTGTTTCAGATGGCCCCTCTGCATCCAGTCGGCGATGGACCCTCAGCCCTTGTGGATGTTTGTTTTGGCGGTGTGAGGGTCCTTGGTGAGGGAGAGGATGAGCTGGGTGTCGTTGGCGTAGGAGATGTTTTTGAGGTTGTGGTGGCGGGCCACTTGTGTGAGGGGGGCCATGTGGATGTTGAACAGCGTCGGGCTGAGGGATGATCACTCACCCCTTACACAAGCACACACCCCCGGGGCAGCCAATGGAGTTACCCACTCTCACAATAGACATGTGACACAACAAGATCAAGCCACAGCCAAAGAAGCATCCAAGCCCAAATTCGACATGTCAAACACCCTGGAGAACATTTCAATCAGTCCCCTGCAACATACCCATCCACAAGTGAACAGTGATGTGAATGCTAGGCACATACAACTACCTGGAGAAACTGTGGCAAATAGAATATGTGTGAAACATGGATGTCACATTAAACAGCATTAACATTGTCTCTCTCTCACACACAGGGCAACGTCATGGATCTCCTCCCAACAATGGGGAGAAGAACCACAGTCCCAGGCTCGGGAGGAACCTGATCCCACCGGCAGCGACACCTCACAACACTCCGCGGATGACCCCAACCCACCTGGCCCCTCTGGTGTCCAAGCCCCTGCAGCACCTGCTTCAGGTACATATGTGCCAACCACCACCCCCATTCCTGCCACATCCCAGGAGACACCCAGGAGCCCAGCCCACACTGAACAACTGAGCCAGTCTGACCTGGAGGGACAAGGTTCGCCGGGCACCCAGGAGGAGGCAGCCAACACCGACACGGCCACCCCTCAGGGGTCCCGTAGACCCGATGTGCCCACAACGGCAGGCCAGGCTCGTGTGGGCAGGGGTGGTGGGAGTGGAGGCAGGCAGAGGCGAGAACCTGACCAAACAGCTGAAGGGACCGGTATGTCACACATCCGCAACATCACGGAGGCATACCGGCGTGACACCAGGGCCATCAGTCAGGTAGTGGCGACCCTCACAGACATTAAGAATCAGCAGGCCGAGCAACACGCCAGTCAACAACAACACCAAGGACGGATGGAGGCAAGACTGGCTGAGCTCGTGGCGGTGCAAAGGGACATAAGCCATTCACTCCGTCGGATCGCCAACAACATGGGTAACCCTCCCTGTGACACCAGGCGCAGACCAGCACCAGCCATAGGGAGGGAGGAGGAGGAGGAGGAGGATTCGTCCGACGAGCGTCCCAAACATCGTCAAGGCCTGCATCTGAGGGTCCCCGGAGGAAGGTGGGTCGTCCACGGAAAAGCCCGTGAGAGGCAGCGGACAATCCACATCTCCCAGGTCACCTGGCCTGGCACCTGGCCTTCATGCGCAACAGCAGCACATCATTCACTGACATTCTCTGCCACATGGACTTGCTGGTCACAGTCTGACTAATGATGACTAACACTGTGGTCTGGACTCTGATGACTTCAAATGGCAAGGATAGCATCTCCCCCTGTGAACTTTGGATTCTATGCACCCGGTAGAGCACCTTATTTTATCTACCAAAACACGCACCCCACCGAGAATAAAACTATTTTTTTCATGAGATGTTGCAGTCATTTTGCACTAGTCCACAACATACGTGTGTATTAATGTTAAACTATGCCTGAGTGTTGAACTAACTCCAGCCATCCATACCCTGGGATCTGAGTCGGGTACAGGACACACATGGGTCACAATGTATCATCCAATACAGCCTGGGAGCCCAATACTCACCCATGATGGCCTCAAGCTGCTGACGGGGGGCTTGAAATACTGTGCGCACACACCAATCAGGAAGAGGATGATGAAGGCCTAGAGGTCATGGCTCATGTGGAGGTTCCCGGGGAGTGAGTCGCAGGTATGTTTGGCCAGGTGGGAGAACCATCTCCTTCATGCTGGAGTGTTGTGGATGTGAAGAATGGTGGCCAGGCTAAGTTTGGATGCATTGAGTTGGGCCAACGGGGTCTTGGCTGACAGATGTACAAGGTTGGTTTTGGGGTCTGGGGTTGTTGACTGCCTCCTGAGTGTGTGTGAGGAATGTGAAGGTCATCCTGCAGAACACAGTGATCCCTTGAGGCTATCTCAGGTGGACGGTGATGTTGATGGGGTGCGGGATGTTGAAGCTGAGTTGTGCAGATGCACCCTGGATGTGGACAAGTTTCCCGTGAGTTAGGATGTACTTGCTCCGTAGAGGGCGGGGCAGTAGTTGACACGGCTGGTGTCGTGGACCTGGGGGATGGTCTGTCTTTCCTTGGAGTGGATCTATCTGAGGATCATGTGCATCATGCAGAGGGTGTTGCAGCATGAGGTACAGAGGCTGGTGATTAGCATGGCAAATGTGAGTGACAAATCCATGATGCACACCATCTTGTGTGTGTGGCCACTGGGTGCTTGTGTAGGGCCCCTGCGGGTGGGACAAAAGGAGTTGAGCCAGCTGTAAGGGGACAATCCTCAGATGCTTACCTCAGTCCTGTACAAGTCCAGCCTCAAGTGGCTGATGTTCAGCCATTCATCCACGGACCTCATGCCTTCTTGAATGTTGGAACTGGCAATGGCTGGGTCTTTGGTGAGGGTGAGGAACACCTGGGTGTCAATTGCATACGACATGATGATGATGTTGTGTGCGCATGTGATGGTGGAGAGGGGGGTCCTGGACACATTAAAGATTGACACGCTGAGAGATGATCCCTGGGCCATGTGCCAGATGATGCCACTATACCACATGCTGAAGGCTTGAGTCCCACTCCCATGGTCTTGCTGGTGGACGGAGCCGGTGTGGAGCAGGAGGGACATGATCTGGTTGGTGTGACAGGGCCTGGAAGGCGAGGCAGCGCTGTGTAGGCAGTTGGAGTTACACACTCAGCATGCAAAGGTGTCATGTATGCGCTTAGGGAATGCCTGAGAGCAGGCGGTTGAGTTTCGGATAGACATTGCTTGGAGGGTGGCTACAACATCAGACTGCAGTGTGATGTGGGTCATGCAAGGACATGAAGGTCGTGCAATGTGCTTGTTGCATGTGCTGACGGTCCTGCCTTTGGCACCGCGTGTACCCAACAGTGGCAGAGACAAGATGATGACAGCCAAATGAATAGGTGGAGGTAGGCAGGGAGGAGCATCTTTGAGGCGTGTGTGTTGCCGAATCCCGCCACTTTGTGGGCCCTTGCTGCATGTGCCGCAGCAGCAGGTGGCATGTCCTTGAATCTATGCCAAAAGTAGCACACAAAGAAAAGGATGTCAGAAAGGACAACTGCAACAGGCGTATGTAAAGGAAGGAGTGTCCGGTTACCCATGGAACACCCAGAGAAAATGGATGCACAATCACCAAAGATGACTGACACAGGATCAGGAAACAGAAGGCTGAGCCGCGCACAGGAGATACACCCTCAGCAGGCGTTGATGGTCCGTCGTGCGGACCAACATGCCCAAATACATACACAACCATGGAATTCAGGCACAATCGAGATTCTAACCCATGAAGACCTGCATGCATGTAGCCAAACTACACATAGACTCATATGCACAATCTTTTACAACTATGCCAGAGATGACGCATGCAAAGTGGCAAGAGACCTGCATTGACAGAGATGAGGCACCTTGGAGGGTGAGGAACCCCTTTATTACTCACACTAAGGGAAAAGCGTCAATATGAACAGACACACAGGTAATTTGGCTGAACATGTGGGACCTACACTAGACACCCCCTTCACAACACAGATGTAGTAAATCCAAATGGCCTGGCACACAAGTTAAGGGGATGAGCCAAACACCCCCTTCTGCACACGGAGAGGCTGCAATTCCCCATTGACCCTGTTATGGGGATGTCCCAAACCATGTCCACCCGTAGCATCCCGTATGTTTCTGAGAGAGGTTATACACACATTGATGCCTTCATCAGAATCCACAAACCATTAGAGATGACTGTCACGAAGGTTGACTATCAATTCATGGGAGTCATGCTACATGTCATGTGCCCCATGGTGAGTCGACATGTATGCATGGTAACCCAACATGCACAGGAGCAGTCCCCACACATTCCAAACACCTAACAACCCCAAAATGCCTTGCTGCAATCCTCACCCAAACTGACTTTTCCACATGTCCGTGCATGGAACGCTGATTCAGCACACGTTGCAATACTCATGAGGAATAGCAGGAGGCCAACGATGACACGACCAGACAATATGCGCAAGAACCTGTGGATGACAGACCTACAAGAAGTCAGCTAAAAGATTGTTATCCGCATACATGGTCATTTACTCTACAGGAATAATGTTGTCACCATGCGATTAGAAAAATTAGGGTCACAGCTAAAATGAGTGGAATTACATCATCACTCCAGTGACACATCAGAACACACATCTAAGTCACTTAGCATACAGTCAGCTGGACACACACATTGCAACACATGCCACACAAGGCTCCAAGCGTGCACACTCAGACCCAGTGACTCACCATTATGAGAAGAAGTTGCGTATGAGCTGACTCTGGATATCCTCCTCCTCCTCCTCCTCCTCCTCCTCCTCCTCACTTGCCTCGTGACCAAGCCCTTCATCCTCCATGGGTGGATGTTCCTGCTCATGCTGCTCCAGGATGAGTGGCACTGCCTTCTCCACTGCCATGTTGTGCAGCATGCAGCACACGAGGAAGATTTTGCAGACCTTCACCGGTGCATATGGGAGGGACCCACCTGTCTTGTGAAGGCACCGGAATCGGCTCTTCAGGAGGCCAAACGTCCTCTCAATCACTCGCCTGGTCTGCCCGTGTGCATCGTTGTAACGGTGATCTGCAGCTGATCTTGGGTTGCGGAGAGGCGTCATCAGCCATGGCATGTTGGGATAGCCAGAGTCCCCTACATGGAAACATCATGTAAAAAAGTGGGTCAAGAGATGCCGTAAGATACAAAGATACCGCAAAACACAGGACAAACAGAGTATACCCACCAACAAGATATGCTCATTCGTTGTGCAGCCGCAGCATCATTTCTGGCACCCTGCTACGCCTCATGATGTAGGCATCGTGTGCTGACCCTGGAAAGCGTGCACAGACATGGGAAATCAGCATGTTAGCAAGACACACCACAAGGGCATTTATAGAGTGGTAATGTTTACGGTTGCGATAGGCGACCTCCTGTGCCTGTGGTGGTACAAAAGCCACATGTGTCCCATCAATGGACCCAATGACATGGGGCATCCCTCCCAGGGCATTGAAATCACCCTTGACACCTGTCAACTCCTCAGGAGTCGGAAAATGGATGAATTCATCCAGGTGCTCCAACATGGCTGCCAAAACATCATGCAGGACACGGCTGAACATCGTCTGGGACATGCCACCAACATCAGCTATGGTGAATTGAAACGTACCAGTGGCAAAAAAATGTAGGGCTGGCATCACCTTCATCTTGGGGGTCAGCGCAGTAGGATAACTGTCGCGGTTGGAGGTGTGGTGCCAGCCTGTTTGTCAGGTCCTCAATCAACTGTTGGGTGAATCTGTAACGGCGTATGCAGTCATGTTCCCTCATGGCACCCAAGTCTGGCATTGGTCTGGGGACAGGCGGTGCCCTGCAGAAATTGGGAATAAATAACGAAGAGTGAGAACGTAACAACATCAATGACAATGAACTGAGCACATGCTCAACTGCTAATACACTTCTGCTAAATACAGAGTCTGGTCTGTGCAATACATCCAGGACACGTATGCCAGCCAGGTGATACTCCTACGAAAAGCCAGCTACACTCGTTGATTGGCAAGTGTACATGACTTGCCCTGAAACGAGCTGTGGGCCAGTGTCAGTGAATAGCCAGAGAAATCACAAGAGTGACATACATCCACATTTCAGCATTTTAAGGCTGTCATCTCACACAGACAGCTGACGGCAAGCTAGACGCACAGATCACATGGAATGTCAAATGTACAGATCACACACATTGCGATGAAGTGGTACACGTGGAAACAGAAAACACAGACATTGAGACGACGCAGATATGTCCTCATGTCAAAATATCAAGTTCGATGCATACAGACACACGTTACGTGGAAATCCACATGTGGCATGGTGTGCAAAGATGTGTGCCATGCCCATCAAGACACAGACACATGTTGGATGCAGCAACAGCAGATGCAGTTGACGGGACACCAACAGTGAGCTCATGGGAACACATGACACACACATGACATAGTCACATCGTTGCACGCTGGTCGTTAAATGTCAGTTGTTAGTGTCCCTGTCCCTGGCATCAGGGGACAGTTGCGGGTGGTGGTGACTGTGCCATACCAGTGATGCTGTGCATGACACGTTTGTACTACATGCACACATGTGCAAAGTGTGAAGGGGAAGTGTGCCACATAGTGCCCCATCACACATGACATGTGTACACAGGTCATCACACATCAATTGTGCAAATACATGTGGAGACATGTGCAATATCACTGCCTGACACACCTAGGCCCTGCACATGTAGGACAGCAATGACAATGACTTGATGTACATCCTTCTGCGAGTCTGAGACCTCCATTCCTTTCGTGTGCGCATCCTCTCAACAGTGTAAGCATGTGAAAAGTACCATACACACACTCTGAGGGCGTGTGTACGGTCCATATCAATAGAGTTGTGTGGCCATAGGAGCACTCGTGGTACGGACCATACACACGTACGTGTATTCCCAGTGGCTAGACGTATGTGTACTACCAGTGCCTACACGTACGTGTAGGCACTGGTAGTACACGTACGTGTAGGCACTGGTAGTACACGTATGTGTAGGCACTGGTAGTACACATACGTGTACGTGTACTACCAGTGCCTACACGTACATGTACTACCAGTGCCTACACATACGTGTAGGCAATGGTAGTACACAAACGGGTACGTGTACTACCAGGGACTACACGTACGTGCAGGCACTGGTAGTACACGTATGTGTAGGCACTGGGAGTACACGTACCCGTACGTGTACTACCATTGCGGACACGTATGTGTAGGCACTGGGAGTACACGTACGGGTACATGTACTACCAGTGCCTACACGTACGGGTACGTGTACTACCAGTGCCTACACGTACGTGTACTACCATTGCAGACACGTACGTGTAGGCACTGGTAGTACACGTACGTGTAGGCACTGGTAGTACACGTACGTGTAGGCACTGGTAGTACACATACATGTACGTGTACTACCAGTGCCTACACGTACATGTACTACCAGTGCCTACACATACGTGTAGGCAATGGTAGTACATGTACGGGTACATGTACTACCAGTGCCTACACGTATGTGTAGGCACTGGTAGTACACGTACGTCTAGGCACTGGTAGTACACGTACCCGTACGTGTACTACCATTGCGGACACACATGTGTAGGCACTGGGAGTACATGTACGGGTACGTGTACTACCAGTGCCTACACGTACGGGTACGTGTACTACCAGTGCCTACACGTACGGGTACGTGTACTACCAGTGCCTACACGTACGTGTACTACCATTGCGGACACGTACGTGTAGGCACTGGGAGTACATGTACGTGTAGGCACTGGTAGTACACGTACCCGTACGTGTACTACCATTGTGGACACATACGTGTACTACCAGTGCGTAACGTACGTGTCAAAGGCACTGTGCAACTGGTGCCGTAGGGGTACATGTGAAACGCACCGTACCTGTGTGTGGATTTGAAAATTACATAGGGGACACATAAGGGACAAGTATTAGGCACTAAATGCATGCTGGTTGTCATGGATACAGAATTTTCTGTTCAAATTTTCCATCAAGTGGCCTGGAAAAGTCAGTTGGCCACAAAATACAATGTTGCAAAGTGGTTGTTGACTTGCCATGATGCTCAAATTTTGAACAATGCAAATGCTGTTACTGGTGTATGTGGAAAGGGATTGGAGTAAACGTAAGATGCAAATGAATCTGACCAATCACTATGTACTCCTCCAAATGAATGCCCCTCAGCAAGACAGATATAAGTCAGCCAGAACCCATGAGAGGGCACTTGCCTGCACAACTTTCCTGTCGACAACACTGCTGCTGTCTATGCTTCCTCTGGCACCATGTCAAGGTCTGTGGAGAGGGCCCAGCCATTCACCCAGGAGGAGAATGAGGCATTGCTGGATGTCATCCTCCCACAGTACCCCAGCCTGTATGGGAGACCAGGGGAGCAGGTGAGTGCTGACTCCACTAGCTTTGACTGTGTACCTTTTTTGTGACTGTCACTTCTGGCATTGTGTCCAGGTGTGACAGACATGCAATGTTGTTTAGAGTGGGTCCCAGGGGGGGGGAATGGCTTATGTCTCCCATGCAGAGCATGATGTAGTTCATGTGTGCACTCCTCACTTGCATTGTGCTTACTGTGACATTCACTGCATAGTGCATGACACATTCAGCCTGGCTAATCCTTTGTGGCATTTTTTGTCTATTATCCTGAGGTGATTCAGTGGTCCCCCCGGTGTGACAGGGGACTGTACCCACAGATGTGTGTGAGTTGAGTGGAGCTGTGGTGAGAGTGTCCAAGTGATGTGTACGCCCCCTGGACATTGATGTGTGTGAATGTTCCTTGTCATGTGGGTGAGTGTCTATGTGAAGTGTTGCACCACAGCTGCATGGAGGAGGCAACATCTGATGTGAGAAGTAAGCCGTGCTGTGTGTCTGACTTGCTGAGCTAGCCCCACACCTGTGACACCCCACAGGCAAGTGGCACATGTGCAGAGTGAGGTTTGTATCCACTGTTGCCAATGGCATGTGATTGATCTGTGCCTGTGTGTGTCTGTGTACTCTGCTGAGGTTGCGTCAGTGGCCTGGGGCATGTAACTGCTTGGAGGTGCTGTCCATCAGCCTGGTGTTGCTTGTGATGCACAGTGTGTGCCATGTTCATGGAGTGTGTCGCACCCCTCATGCCACCTGTGTACTTTATATGCCATGTAGTGCATTGGGGCTTCCACAGAGGCCACTGTCCATATGACTAAGATGCTATTCCTTGGCAGCATCCTATGCCCTGTTCAACATATCAAAGTTGTTCAAATGTGTGTCTCTCTGACATGGAGCAGGTGTAGTGATGTTGTCTCACTTTGTCATTCTCACAGGTAACTGCCTACGCCAAGGGGGAGATCTGGAAGCAGGCCGTCAGGGCCGTGAGATCGGTGGAGGGTCGCAGTCGGCGCCTAGCCCAAGTAAGAAAACGGTGGCAGGACATCCGGTGCTGGACCCGGAGGATCGCCCGGGTCCTGCTGAAGGACTCACCTCCACGCCCCCACGGCGGGCGCCGACGCCTGACCCACCAGATGAAGCGTGTCCTGGCGGTGGTCTTCCCTGACATCGATAGGCAGTTACAGGAGATGCAGCAGCAGGAAGGGGGTAGGTACATGTGTGTTTGTTGTGTGTCACCAGCTTTTGGAAGTGCTCAGTCGCCTGGATACACTGCCAGGGTTTATATGTGCAGTGCATATCCTTTTCCCCCAAGTCAACCGGTGCTGTTCTTCCTCTCTTCCCCTCCTTGATATGTGTTCCCTGGTCCGTGTGTAAACACTATTGCACATGGTCATCTAGGCTGCCAGTTAATCCAAGTGCACATTGCTTTCTGCATCATGTGTGGGGGTGGTCTGTGACATGTGTTGGTACCTTGCCTGTGCCCTGTCCTGTTCAGTCATTTGGGGGTCCATATTTGTTGGCACTGATGCGGAGTCTCAACATAGGAGTGTGAGGTTTCAAATTAACAGACTTGCAGCATGCATGATCGATGTTGTGGCCTCAGACATGATGTGCATGAGTGGGAGATATGCATAGTGCCGGGACGGTTGCTCATGTTACAGTCAGATCATTCCAGGACCATGGAGCAGTGTGCCCACTACAGTCCCCTGAGACACCCTTGCCTGGGAATCATGTGTGTCATCCAACACTGTGCTCATTCTCTGTGTGTTCAGCATAGGTTGGCCTCTGTGGCATTGTTCCCTGGCCTCATTTGTATTTATGTAAAGTGTGCTACTTGTGTCCACTGGACAGGGTGACCCCATTTGGCTTGTGCATCCTCACACTGGGCAGTGCCTGTGTGTCTATTTACATCTATCTGTTGATGGTTGTTTGTCACAAATATGTGTTGGCAGCCTCACGAGGTGATGTGGAGTACATTTATGAATTCTTGATGCACATTTTAGTAAACCCAGATTAAGAGGTGTAACTTCTTGATCTGTCTCCATCACATTGTCTCAGGTATGGGGGGTTTGTGCGGGCAAGGTCTACATGTCCAAACCTTATGTCTCCTTGCCAGGTGTGACCTGTCTGTGATAATTGCTTGGACAGACACTCAACATGCAGTGACCCTGTCATGTTGTGCAGGGTTTAATGTTTGTGATTTGCAGCATGTGTCAAAAGTTTAAATACATGATTCCTGCTCATCCATTTTTGGCACCAGTGTGTGGTCCAGATGCTACGTAGTTTGGTCTTTGTGTGCTTACATCTGTATGGACATTCTTGGTTGCCATGAGTGTGTCTCCTCAGTGCAGGTGCTCCTTATTCCGACACAATTGCAGGCCCATTATCTTATGCATTGTCCTGTGTTTGGACATGTGTGCCACTCCACATGACAGGCAGTGGGTCAGATGTGTTGCCAACTGTGTCATCATGGTACAGATGGCCATGTGACAGGTGGCATGATTCAAGTTGTTAGTCAAGAAGTCTTGTACCTTGGCACTCACTACACTTGTCAACATGTCTTACTTTTTTCAATGCTTGACTTTGATGTTTTGTTGTGAAGGACAATGATGTGCCTGCATGACAGATGTCTCCCACGGAAGTGCACAAGAAACCACCTTTACACTTTCAGGGGACACGCTGGCACATTTTAAAGAAAGGCACAGTTCGAATAACACTTTTTTTCAGATTATACATATACATGTTCCCACAGTGTGGTGGCATTTGGGTAAGTCCTTGGTTGTTGCTGATACCAACTTACGAGTGTCAAGTCATCCAGACCGCCGTGGGGCCATGTATATGTACTTACTGAAACCCCATTTCTTTCTAACAGTGGCTTATTTGAATAAGGCTGGCAGCTCATACAATGACTGTGTAAATGTAGTTTTGTGTGCACCTCCTTGTGTGACTTCTTTTATACAGGCACATGTGTGTTCTGTTCACTAAGTGGCACATTCACACATTCTAAACATGTAGATTGTGTAAAGTGTTGTGATTCCCAAGGGATCACAATGTATTTCGTTTGGGTTTCCAAAGTACTCACAGGTCTCTGATTGTGGGGACACCTTCAGCATTGCGGTCTGTTATTTAGCCTTGGGTGTACCAATACTGTTTCGTTCACAGTAAACAAGAGGTGGCATGCCTTCATAGTATTGCTGTGCTCAACTGTTCCCAGACACTAGCTTCTCAGTATAATTCGATATCAATTTATTTGCTGTTGTGTCCTATTTTTCCTTGTTTCAAAGTGGCATGGTGGGTCAACCAAATGGGGAGTGCAGGGCTTACATATGTGCGGAGTAATCTAGATGTTACTCATGATGCATTTCCTGATATGCACTGTGACCTATTTTGTTTGGACTCATGTGTCAGATGTATACAGGTGACTGATTATTTTCTGTATCTTCACCTTGCCCACAGCATCATCGGAGGACACCGAGGGAGACACCTGCATGGACCTGGAGGAGGGATCCAGCACCGGTGCCACCACTGCTGGCGAGTCTGCCTGAGCAAGTGGCACGGAGGGCGAGGGGAGTTAGGCGGAGGACTTGTCTGGTGGCAACACCGACTACGACGCTGACGGTCCGAGGCTGAACTCCTCGAGGGGGCGGAGGCTGCTACAACACCTGGCAGCAGCACCACATCTGTCACCGCCTCCTCCATTCCCATCACCGCCCTCCCAGTTGCTCCGGTCCCTTCTGTCCGTGCAGGGCACCACCATGTCTCCTTTGTGCCAGGCACCACACCCCCTGCCCCTGTCACCCCTGCTGCCCTTCCTGCAGAGTCTGTGGACATTCAGCGGCAGTTGCAGGTTGGCCAGACATCAATGCTGAATTTCCTCCATGGCCACACCACACTGCTGACACAGATGGTGTCGTTCATGGAGGGCATGTCAGCAGCGATGTCTGACCAACGGATGTTGCTGAGGTCCATGGACTCTTCACTGATGGCAGCAGTGAGTCTCCTGCAGCGCTTCGTCCCCCCCACCCCTGCACCAGCCACACTTCCCACTCCCATGCCTGTCCCATGCACACCCAGACATTCCCAAGCACGCACCCCACCAGACACAGGCAGCACACAAACACCTAAGGGCAAGCACACACCTCCTGGCACGCACACTCAGGGGGATAAAGGCACACCCACTGGGTCTGAGATACACAGGCATACACGCAGCCACAGTCTGAGTCTGCATGCCTCACTACCCAGTCCCTCCAAAGGCACTTCCTTTGGCTCCCCTGCCACACAGTCAGACAAGGAGAGCTACTTGGCTGTGCTGGGCCTCAGCCCCACTGGGTCACCATCCCGAAAACGGGCAAGGCACTCCCTGGGTAGGGGTGTTGCTTCCCCCCCTGTCTACACCCTCCCCCAGTAGCGCTGCACCCCATCCCTCCGACCCCCCCCCTCCTTTGTGCCAGTGGTTTCTTCCGGTGCAGGGGATACTCTGGATGCCCTGGCAGAAGTGTGCAGCGCCGAGCTCACCTCCACCTTTGGCGCTGCCCCACCACCTGTGGTGGAGGCGTCCAGCCCTGCACCCACCACACCTACCCTTACACCTCCTGTCCCTGCGGTGCCTGGTCCTTCCCCACATGATGCCCCCCCCCCCAGTCGACGAACCTGCGGGTTCTAATGTGCAGGCAAGCTAGGGGAGAAACGTGCCCATGTGTCCCCCCAAGGACTTCTATTCTGGACTGGCCATTGGCCTTTGTATATAGTGTTGTTGAAAAATATATTATCTTATGCTGATTAAAGCATTTTCTTTTGACTTTGAACACTATTGCATTTCAGGTATTGATGTTGGTGCTGATGCTCCAGGATTTGGGGCTGTGGTAATGTGTTATGTTTCGGGCAAAGGTTCGAGTCTGATGGTCATGAGGTGGCCCATGGGATCTGCGTGCCATCACAAGGTCTCTGCAAAGGATCTTTGATCGTGTGTGTTGTTTGTTTTTTGAGACATTGTACCAAGGAGTGTCCCTTCCTTCGTGGCACCGGACATCTTCCCTGCAGAGAGTTGCACAATTGTTGTGCTGACCTGTGTATACATTCCCTTTGTTGGTGACGGATCCCTTCAACTATGGCCATGCCTGCTCAGCAATGTCTCCGGCTGCATCGTCTGTACCATCCTTGCTAGTCACTGTACTTGTGTATTGAGTATGTTGCCATGCCTTCATGGAGAAATTGTCCCTTTTCCGCACTATGCATGTGTGTAATCCCAGCCTAGCACACATATGGTACTTGTTCTGCAGAGTATTTGGGCACCTGACTCACAATTGTGGGCATTGTATCTGTGGGAACTCCACCCTATTCCTTCCATGAGAGACAACATCTTGGTGGCTGTCCCAGCACCTGTACATTCCTATCAGTCCTGGGATGTGCGTGACAGTGTGTGTTCCCTTTGGCTCTCTTAGTTTATTAGGCATTGACATGACTATACAGTCTTGTGGCATGATCTCTGTGTATGTATTGTGCTGCATCCGCCAGGGGTGGGTATGCATGTGTCATTTGTCCTCACACCCACATGTGGTGTGTGATGCAGTGTGGGAAAGACATCCATCCTCATGGGAGTGGGACACTGCTGTCAGTGATGTGTTGTTATGGCACTATCAACATAGTTGAAAATTAGGGATGCGTACATACACCCATGGAGTTGTTGTCATCTGATAATGATGTACACACCCCCATGTCTCTGTCCACTGCTGGGAGTGATAAGCACCCACCCCCATGTCTCTGTCCACCGCTGGGAGTGATGGGCACCCACCCCTCACATGTCTCTGACCACTGCTGGGAGTCCTCTGCACCCACCCCCATGTCTCTGTTCACTGCTGGTATTCCTCTGCACCCACCCCTCACATGTCTCTGTCCACTGCTGGGAGTGATAGGCACCCACCCCCATTTCTCTGTCCACTGCTGGGAGTACTCTGCACCCACCCCTCACATGTCTCTGTCCACTGCTGGCAGTGATAGGCTGCCACCCCTCACATGTCTCTGTCCACTGCTGGTATTCCTCTGCACCCACCCCTCACATGTCTCTGTCCACTGCTGGGAGTGATAGGCACCCACCCCTCACATGTCTCTGTCCACTACTGGGAATCCTAGGCAGCCACCCACCCACCCACCCACACCCTTGGTGCAGTACACTGCTGTCCTGGGCATACACACACCCCAATATACTGGTTATATGCTGCACCAGGCCCTAAGCCAACATTCGTGGCATGTGTATGCCTTGTATCACAAATGTACTGGTGCCCTAGGGGTACGGGTGATGCGGTCCGTACCCCCGCATTCATAGGTTGGGTACGTTCCATACCATGCGTACCCCTACGTCACCACTACAATGGTGGTACGGACCGTACCCACGCGCTGAAGGCGTGGGTACGGTCCGTACCACGCATACCCCTACATCACCACTACAATGGTGGTACGGACTGTACCCATGCGCTGAGTCCACGGGTTCAGTCCGTACCACCATTGTAGTGGTGATGTAGGGGTACGCGTGGTACAGACCGTACCCACGCTCTGAGGGCGTGGGTACGGTCCGTACCACCATTGTAGTGGTGATGTAGGGGTACGCGTGGTATGGACCCTACCCACGCTCTGAGGGCGTGGGTACGGTCCGTACCACCATTGTAGTGGTGATGTAGGGGAACGCGTGGTACGGACCATACCCACGCTCTGAGGGCGTGGGTACGGTCCGTACCACCATTGTAGTGGTGATGTAGGGGTACGCGTGGTACGGACCGTACCCACGCTCTGAGGGTGTGGGTACGGTCTGTACCACGCGTACCCCTACATCACCACTACAATGGTGGCACGGACCGTACCCACGCGCTGAGGACGTGGGTACGGTCCGTACCACGCGTACCCCTACATCACCACTACAATGGTGGTACGGACCGTACCCACGCCCTCAGAGCATGGGTACAGTCCGTCCCACCATTGTAGTGGTGACGGGTACGCGTAGACGTCCACTTCCGTTGTGGCGGTACGCAGGGATTGGTAGACACGCCCCCCGAAGTGACCAGACCCGGGAGGTAATGTATGTACAGGTTATATTTTTTGTAAATTGAGTAGGGGTTATGTTTCCTGCCCCTCGCCCCCCCCCCCTTTGCCCCTGGGTGTTGTTCTGAACTTCTGCGGCGTGCGCAGCGGTATCGGTGCATCAGGTCGTAGGCTAGGAGGGCCGGGATGACACGTAGGATGGGGTCCATGGCTGTCCGTCGCGTACCAGTGCTCCTTCTTTGCGTCGTCCTCAATTTCACGGGAGTTTTTGGCTGCCGTAAAAAATGAGCCATGCGGAGTGACGTAGGCACGAATCGTACTTGCAGGTCCGTAAAACGCTGCCTGACTCCGTCCGGACATCACGTACGCGAAGTCCCGGATCGGAATTGTGGGTATTTTTTCGCCGCATGTATTTTTTTACGATTCGTACGGAAATGGTATTTCTGTACGAATCGTACTTGCTGGTTTGTAAGGAGGATTTCCCGGGTACGAGTCGTATGGAGAATACGCTCCGTACGACCATTCGTACCCGGGTTTTACAGGATCGGAATCGGCACCTTGATATGTAAACATGCCAAGTTTAATTTTTATTTAAAAAAGTAAATTTTCTATAAGCAACCAAAACGTCTACCAAAAAATAATCAAAACAAATTACCAGTTTACAAATGATTTACTAATTAAAAACACTAAAGTGATTTACAATAAAATACTACCCACACTACTCCCCTACAATTCCAGAAACCTATAAAAAGAGTAAAATAAACCAACGAAATGAATTAAAACATAAAATTATAAAACATATATCTTTAAAAAGCAAAACCATAACACAATCAATCAATCAAAACATTTATAGAGTGCGCTACTCACACGTAAGGGTGTCAAGGCGCTAAGGGGGGGAGGGGGAAGAAGCAGCTACTGATCGAAAAGCCATGTCTTAAGAAGTCTCCTGAAGGTTAGCAGGTCCTGGATCTGTCGCAGGTGGATGGGGACGGTGTTCCATGTCTTGGCGGCGAGGTGGGAGAATGATCTGCCGCCGATGGTTGTTCGGCGGATGCGTGGAATGGTGGTGAGGGCGAGGTCAGCGGAGCGGGGCTGGTAGTTCGGGGTGTAGAAGGTGAGTCGTTCGTTGAGGTATGCTGGTTCGGCATTGTGGAGTACTTTGTGGGCATGGGTGAGGAGCTTGAAGGTGATCCTCTTGTTGACCGGGAGCCAGTGCAGGTCTCTCAGGAGGGCGGTGATGTGGCTGGGGCAAGGGATTCCGAGGATGAGGCGTGCGGAGGCGTTTTGTATGTGTTGGAGTCTTTTCTGGAGTTTGTCGTGGTTACCGCGTAGGGGGCGTTGCCGTAGACCAGCCTGCTGCTGACGAGGGCTTGGGTGACCGTCCTTCTGATTTCGGTGGGGATCCATCGGTAGATCTTGCAGAGCATGCGGAGGGTGTTGAAGCAGGAGGAGGAGACAGCGTTGACTTGCTGGGTTAATGGAGAGCGTTGAGTCCAGGATAAAACCCAGGTTGGGTGGATGGTTGGAGGGTGTCGGGGCACCTCTCAATGTGGCCAGCCACCAGGAGTCATCCCATGCAGAGGGGGTGGAGACGAGGATGAGGACCTCCATCTTGTCAGAGTTCAGTTTCAGACGGCTGGTCTTCATCCACTCTGCGACGGTCTTCATTCCCTCGTGGAGGTTTGATTTGGTGATGGCCGGGTCCTTGATGAGGGAGAGGATCAGCTAGGTGTCGTCGGCGTATGGGATGATGTTGTGGCGGTGCGCTCGGATGATGTTGGCGAGTGGTGCCATGTAGATGTTGAAAAGGGTTGGGCTGAGGGAAGATCCTTGGGTTACGCCGCAGGTGATCATGGTGGCTTCAGATCTGAATGTGGGAGGCAGACTCTCTGGGTTCTGCCGGTGAGGAAGGAGGTGATCCAGTTCAGGGTGTTGTTGCGGATCCCTGCGTTGTGGAGGCGTGTGCGTAGGGTGTGGTGGCAGACGGTGTCGAAGGCGGCCAAAAGGTCCAGGAGAATGAGGGCTGCGGATTCACCATTGTCCAGCAGGGTCCTTATGTCGTCGGTGGTGGCGATGAGGGCGGTTTCGGTGCTATGGTTGCTGCGGAAGTCAGATTGGGAGGAGTCCAGGATGTTGTTCTCCTCCAAGTGGGTTAGTTGTCTGTTGGTAGTCTTCTCAATGACTTTTGCTGGGAACGGGAGCAGGGAGATGGGTCTAAAGTTCTTGAGGTCCTTTGGGTCTGCTTTAGGTTTCTTGAGAAGGGCGTTGATCTCGGCGTGTTTCCAGCTCTCCGGAAAGGTGGCTGTCTCGAAGGAGCTGTTGATGATCTTTCAGAGTTGGGGTGCGATGATGGAGCTTGCTTTGTTGAAGATGTGGTGGGGGCAGGGGTCGAAAGGAGAGCCAGAGTGGATGGTGTTCTTGATTTTGATGGTGTCTTTGTCGTTGACGTGGTTCCAGGAGAGCAGGAGGTTGATGTGTTTGGTGGGTGTTGAGTCGGCGGTGTCGGCATCTGTCGTTGGTGTCTGGGTGTCGAAGCTGTCGTGGATGTCTGTGATCTTGTGGTGGAAGAAGGTGGCCAGGGAGTCGCAGAGTTCTTGCGACGGCGGTATGTCATTCGTGATGGAGCTGGGGGAGGCAAGTTGTTTCACGATGCTGAAGAGCTCTTTGCTGTTGTGTGCGTTGTTGTCGAGGCGTTCCTAGAAGGAGGTCCTTTTGGCGGATCTGATGAGTTGGTGGTGCTTGCGTCTGGTGTTCTTGAGGGCTGCGTGGTTGTCTGGTGTCTGGTCTTGGCGCCACTGCTTCTCGATTCTTCGGCAGGTTTGTTCTGGAGATCGGCATTGAACCAGATGGCTTTCGTGTCCGTGCACCTGTTAGAGGGTTTCCTGATCAGAGCGAGGGTGTTGGCGCAGTCGTCAATCCATTGTCTGAAGTTGTGGGCTGCTGCGTTGGTGTCAGAGGGCTCGGATGGAGGGTCTCGGGCGAGGGTGGTGAGGAGCTGGTCTTCGGTGACTTTTTTCCAGCTGCGGTGTGGGATTCGTTGCGGTTGGATGTGCATGGTGTGTTTCTGAAAGGAAAAGTGGATGCAGTGGTGGTTGGTCCAGTGGAGTTCGGTGGTGTGGCTGAAGGCGATGTGATTGCTGGTGGAGAAGGTGGGGTCGAGCGTGTGTCCGGCGGAGTGGGTGGGTGTTGTGACGAGCTGTTTGAGTCCGAGGTTGGCTAGGTTGTCGATCAGGGTTGTGGAGTTGCTGTCGTTGGGGTTCTCGAGATGGAAGTTCAGGTCTCCGAGGAGGATGTAGTCTGTGGAGGCGGGGTCATGCATGCTGATGAGGTCTGCGATGGAGTCGCTGAACTGTGGTCGGGGTCCCGGGGGTCTGTAGACAAGGGTTCCTCTGAGGGTGGTGTTGTGGTCGATGTGGATCTGGAAGTGTAGATGTTCGGCCGTGCTGAGGGAGTCTTTGATGTTGGTTGAGATTCTGATGGTGTTCCTGTGATCGATGGCGATTCCTCCTCCTGGTCTGATGTTTTGGTCCCTGCTGGTGATCTTGTAGCTGTCCGGGATGGCTATGGCTATGTCGGGCGCCGAGGAGGTGTTCATCCAGGTATCCGTCAGGAAGTCGACGTCCGAGGAGGATAAATCGAGAAGGTCCCAGAGTTCGACGGCGTGCTTGTAGACTGAGCAGGTGTTGAGTACTATACTATGCATCTGAGACTGTTGTGACCTGCTTTGGTTGGATGGGCAGGACGTGCCGGTGTGCGCTGGCTGGTGTAGCTGCAGTTGCGGCAGGTGAAGGGTCCATGGGTTAGCTTCAGGGTGGCCTCGAAGCAGGTGGAGGGTCGGCCGGAGTTGAGTGCATGGAGGGTGTTAGAGTCATAGCGACGTCGGGTGTCGTGGCGCAGTCCAGACGCGGACAGGCGCAGATGGGCTTGCCTTAGAAGGGGAGGGGCGGGACCAGGGGAGGGAGGCGGGGACTGTGTCAGGGGGAGGGGCCGCGGGGCAGCAGCGGTGGGAAAAACAATACACACAGGTAGAGTAACAGGGGTTAAAACAAATAAGCCACAGAGCAAAACTCAAAAAATAACACTAACAAGCACAAGGACAGGCTGAGAGACAGTGGGGGCAGCACCTGTAAGCAGGAGGCGAGGGTGATGAAAATACACGGGGCGCTGCGAGCTAGAGGGATGCAACCAGCTGAGGCGAACCCTGCTTCAGGGGAGCCTCTGCACATGAGCGGAGTGGCGATGAGGCGATGCTGCTGGGGAGAGTGTTGACCATGGGTACCCCCCAAGTGCACCCCCCCACCCCCTTGGGGGCCTGCAACGGGCCCCCGTAGCAAACACCGCATGCCTTTCCAAGGTGGAGTCTCCGCCACGGAAAGGCATGAAATATACCACATCCTGATATGGATGGCGGTGCCTGCAAGGCACTGCCACTATATTCAGGCCCTTTTCCGCCCGGTCAGAAATCCGACTGGCGGTAAAGTGGCGGACGGTCTTACCGTCCGCTGCGTAACCCCTCGCCATAGTAATATGGCGGGGGTAATACGGGGCCATCCGGCGGGCGGATCGCCACCGCTGGGCCGCCGGTGGTCACCGCCTGCCTGGTGGTGGCGATCCGCCCGCAATCCTAATGTGGCCCTATGTGACTTATAAAGTGCATATATATATCTTTCCTACTACTCTCCTCGCTACTCAATAAAAAGATTAAAATAAACAAAAAAAAAATTTCAAATATTATCTAAACAATAAAACAAAAACTTACAAAATATACAGAACTAAAATGATCACATTAGTCACTTAAAACACACAATATCATAAAGAATTACAAAACAATACAAAATTGATATACTATACAAGTATAATTATAAAAATTATATTCATGCTTGTAATATTCTTCCACAATATTCTTTTCACCACAGTGTTTTATTGATGATTTTTGTGTCTGACAATATTTTTGAGACAATATTAATGCACTGTATGAACTGTATCCGTAGTGGTAATCTGATCCAAGGTTCAGCGATATATCATCTGATGACAGGAAAACAAATCAAATTCAAACAATATTTCACTTGTGATATGATGTATCGCATATATCTCATAAAAGTGGAAAAGTAAATATATGGGCGAGACTTCACACAAGGTAAAAGTATGTTTATGTGAATTTATTAGTAACACCCAAACAGGAAATATGAAATCACTAGTAGCAACCTATTTTCAGCAACAAGGACACACATTACATCTAATTAAGTTGCAGATCATTAAAAAACATAAGGTATCGGGAATACTACTGGACCAAACAATTGACATGTTCCAACCTGTGGGTTTGAATGAAAGAGTGGACATTAGCTATTTTTTGTGAATATTTATGAGTAGAAATGTGTGATGTGCAGACTGTATAATGTAATTACTTGAATTTTTTGTTAAAAACTATATGAATGTTTGAAAATGCAGGAACACACACTGGATAGATTCAAGACAAGTGCGTTGTGCAATACCCATGTCACTTCTCTTTTTTTGGATTCATTTTGTTTTAGATGCTGTGAATCACCTTTCTCTATTCTATCTAGATGACATCTTGGTGTTTTCTAAGACTCTTGCAGAGCATCAAGATTGAACGTCAGTCATTATATCATTGATCCTTACAGTAGGAATCTACAAAATAAATCTTCAACGACAAATGAGATGGCCATTTTTGCTTGCACAGAATGATTTCGCTACCACTCATGGTCTTGGTTCAAACAATCTCTTAGCTAATGCCTTGTCTCGTCAGAATGATTTCGCTACCACCTATGTTCTTGGTTCAAATAATATCATAGCTGATGCCTTGTCTCATCAATATCCTGAGTCATCACTTACTTATGATTAACCAGTGACTGGTTTTCATTGTGTGGTTAAACATTTTCAGTCTTTCTTGAACAGATAACAATGGATCCAAAGTAATTAAGAGCTGTTCATCTTAAGAAATATCATTTCTGATGAAATGAAAATATTTCAATCAATAAGCTCTTTTTGTTCCTAACAAATAACTACAACTTGATGTGATTTGTATTTGTCACAACACTGCTATTTTTGGTCATAGAGAATTTAAGACTACATGGATCTGGTGTTATGATCTTTTTGGTGGCCCACTATTCATTCTGATATTCAAGAATATTTTCTTGCTTGTCCCATTTTTGCCCAACATCATGTTCTAAGCCTTTTTATATTTGGATCTGATACCAGTGGCTACAATACCTTGGCATAAGATTTCAACAGACTTTAAAATAGTTACAGTAGACACCTTTTCAAATACAGTTGTATATCTTTGGCTTAATATTTTTGACAGACATTTTTTGTGTTCATGGATTACCTTATATTATTATTTCTAACTGATCAACTCAATATCTTTCAAATTTTTGGGAAGGCTCTGTGTGAGGCATTAGGAACAATAATAGTATGGAAAAAAACTGATGATTGGAATGCGACCCTGAGTGATTACCAGTGGTTAGATTTATTGCAACCATTCCTCCCATCACATTTTGTGTGTTTAATGTACAACCATAAGTGACAAGTGTATGCACAGATGTGGGTCCTGTGCACATTGTATCACTGGAACCAAACTATATCTAGCTGATTAGCCTAACTAGGGTGAAACCAGACCTGAGTTGCTTGTTTCTGGTCCAGGGAGGACCTGGCCTGGCAGTTTGGGCTGGACTGTTCCCCTAGGAGCAGGGTCAAAACTGATTTGCACATGGTTGGGTCCAACTGAGGTCACATGGTGTGTAAAATACTTATGGACTTGGATGCATCCTGAGTAATTACCAGGGGTTGAAATTAATTCAAGCATTCCATCCATCACTTTCTTGAAGTGCCATTTTCAAAGTAGTAATTTAAAATCCAACTTGACTATTAGATTGTATTATGAATTACTATTAATTTGGAGTAATTAGGATTCTAGCTAGTCCCAAACTGAAGTCATGCAATGTAACCCAGTGCTTTTCTATAGGGAGAACCAGGCTTGAAACAATGAAAAACGACTTTGGAGATTTTTCACTGCCAGGACATGTAAAACTTAGGTTCACGTCATACTTTGTAAATACAATGCACCCCGCACTATGGACATTTAGGGCCAACCCTAGGGGTGACCTATAAACATTAAAAAGAAAGTTTTAGGATTGGCAAAATGTTTATTTTGTCAGGTCTAAAAGGCAGTTTCAAAACGGCACTACAGGCTGCAGTGGCTAGCCTGAAACATGTTTTCAGTGCTACTTGGGGGGGGGAGGGCACGTTGAGTGCTGCTGCCCACTTATAGCATTTAATTTACAGGCCCTAAGTACATAAAGTATCATACACGAGGGACTTATAAGTAAATTAAATGTGCCAATTAGGTTTATGCCAATTTTACCATGTTTAAAAGGAAGAGCACAATAACTTTACCACTGATTAGCGGGAGTAAAGTGTGAGGAGTTCCAATGCCCACAAAAATTTGTTCAGCAAAAATGGTGCAGTGAAGGCAAAGAAATCTAGGGGAATGCAACACAAAAGATGGTCAGTTCCAGCAATCTCATATTGACCCTTTGATTCCAATAGCTACTTATTATTTGAGTCAGTTACAGAAACACAATTGTTCAAAGAAAATTTACGCTATTCTAAAATGAAGATGAAATCAAGGTCAACTTATGCTCCTATGCTCCTATATTTAAACTTTGGTTGTCTTCTCATTTCCTTCCTGTTCTGGTGTTGCCAGTAATGTTTAGACCACAATATTTGTATTCATTTGTTGTTAGTCATCAAACTAATCATGTAGCCTTTCATTTGAAGCTGTCTCAAACTTGGATAACTCATACGGTTTTCCATTCTTCACAATTGAAACCATATCGCCCTGATTCTCCACCAATCATTGTACTAGGGCAACCTGAATATGAGGTTTAAAAAGTCAGTAATTCTCAGATTTTCTGAGGTTGTCTTCAATTCTTGATTCACTGGAATGGTTATCCATCTTATGAGCATTCTTAGGGAAGATGCTTTCATTCAATGTCCTTTGTTCATTCGTTGATTTTTCTAGCTCTACCCTGATAAGCTCCAAGTGACTGGAGGGAGGCATACTGGTGCATCCATGCTGGGCGTTTACCTGAGACAACAAGTGTTGGGAAGAAGATGCTGTGCTTACAGTGCAGTCAAGTAGCACGTCTCTGAACTCTATGCTTGGCACTGTGCTGGGCATTTCCACTGCCTAGATCTCACCAGTGTTTCCACAGTTGTGGTAACCCCATGGAGAAGGGCAATGAGTTCAACATAAAGACTTGCATTAGAGAGATGTCAAACTTTGGGCCTCTTCCCATTTTGTTGGAACAAAGGAAATGGTGGTCTGTCCAGAAATTACTGCCTGAACGTCCCACTTCATAATGGAGTTAACCATGTATAAGGAAGCCTTGATGAGTGATGGATTAATTACAGTGCATTAGTACACATATTTTTCATTAAGTTCATTACCCACTCATGACTATTTTTTCTTCTGACTTTTTGCTCTTTGCAGCCACACTACTTTTGAATTTCTTCTAAAGGCTTTGCCCAGCTGTTCTCACTAGCCATATGCCAAGGAGGGTTCTGTGCATTGCCTATCTACTTCTACATAAACCATCATCTTCGGTTAAGGTCTACAAGATTGGCAAGGCATTTTTTCTGCCCCTTGTGGCGTTTTTCTTTCTTTTAAGGAGACACTTGACACTCTTCATGCATATTGTTAATTGCAGGGTGATACTATATCTACTGGGAGGAGTCATCCTTACTTGGGAAATTGAGAATGAAACATAACAGACCTTCACAGCCTCCAGTCCTTGACAGTCACCTAGGAAAGAGTGTGACATGATTATTAACAATGATAGTCAGAGCCTCTGGGGGTTCTTTCAAATATTTTCTCCAATATCTTTTGATGGGATGATATTTTCTTTATATAATTTGGCTGTGAGAGACTGGCAAAGATTTGCCACTTTGAGAACAGAGAGGTTATTGGAGGTTTACCTTATTGGTACTTTCTGTGGTGAAGATGCTGTACTCATGTTCAGCGTGGATGTGCTATCAACATGCTGTTGGGTTTGGCCAGTTTTGTTGTTAAAGAATTTGATTTCTTTGCATTTCTCTTAGGAATGGGAGAATGATGACTCTAGTTTGCGGTTTCCACAGCCATTGATTGCCTTGAAGAGCATCCTTCACTTGTTGGAGACCCTGATGATGGCTCTGCTTGTGGAACCAGCTCTAGGTTCTCTGATGAGCAGACTGTGGGCAGCCTTCAAGGTTGACAGAGTTTCTTGCATCAGTGTTCACTTCTGTGTTTTTCCTGACTGATTATGCATTACCAGAATGCAGGGACTACATGTCATTGAGCGGTCCCTTGGTGGGGCATGGGCAGTTGATATCATATTGAAGGGAACTTTTTGATTGTGGGTATCTGACGTCTGTGGTGAGATCTGGCAGTCATGAACGACTGGTTTGTGGGTAGGTATCAATCAATCAATGTTATGTTATGTTATGATATGTTAATATGATTTTTAAAGCGTGCAAATACCCTGAGGTGTATTGGCGCAATCAATCAATCAATCAATGTTCTTATGAAGCATGACTACTTACCCGTAGGGGTCTCAAGGCGGTGGAGGCATGGGAGGATGAATATATGCATAGCTGCAAATTAGATGTGAATTTACATTTTTTAAACTAACATTTGTGGAACAGGGATTGTATTACACAGAAAATTAAAATGTACTTTCAAACTCAGGCAGAAGAAGAGATCACGAGACTACCGTAAATGAGTGAAGTGCTGCGCACCAGCCATTACTGCCAACAGAATGAACAGCAATCAATTCAAAATGAAGCCGCTGCATTATAAGGTGGCCTTTAGGCTGTACTCTACACCTGTTTAACTACATAAATGTAAATCAGATTTATCTCCTCACTGTTATAAATGTCAACGCTGTGAAGGAAATTTAATACACTTGTTCTGGACCTGCCAACCACTGCAGAATGCTTGGCAGCATGCTAACCTAACGACTTCAAGAAGATTGTGGAGCTGGGAGCAGCTCATCTAAAATTGGCCTTTTTTAGATATATTCAGAGATGTCATTGATTTACATGTGGATCAGTCGGGTAGAAAAAAAGAGATTTTTGAACGTCAATATGCTTTACAATGACCTAGGGAGAAACAGAAATTACATTTTTAATGTCTTATCGTTTAAGGATGCGACTAATATATTTTCGGCATTGATCATTAAACTCACATGTAAACATTCGCTTGAGACATTTTAAGGGTTTTAACTCAGCCAGTAAATGCTGAAAGAATGTGAAATATGCACTTTCAGTTCAGAAAATGGTGGATATAAAAATACAGTAAAATTCTGAGAACATTTGATAACTGTATTCATTTCCGTGCCAGTAAGGCTTATTTTTACACCGAGAACCAAGTCATGCTGTGGTATAGGTTTGAGCTAAAATGAAATGACATTCAAGAAAACACCCCCTTAAGTGAATATAGCTGCATTGCACAAAGCAAATGTGAATACAAATGATGCCCAGAATTATTCCATGGACCCATTAACATTGCAACAAGACCCTGCAGGTGCTGTAATACCATGTAACACAACCCATGAGGACGCTGTAATATGGTGTAACACAACCCATGGAGGTGCTTTAATATGGTGTACCGCATCCCAATAATACGGTGTAACACAACCAGTGGCGTCTTCTCCGCTAAGGTGAAGGAGCATCGCCCCACTGCTTTAAGAGCAGAGCAGCAGAAAACTTTAATGATAATAACTATCATTTTATTTTTCACTACAGACTGGTTTAGAGCGGGGCTGGGGTTATGGGGGAGGAGTGGTTTTCCCACTCCAAGTGCGCAGGACTGCTTGGCTGGTCCTGTGCATTTTGCATCTTCCCCACCAGGCTTGCTTACACAGCCTGGTAAGGAACTTGCAAAGCCTCACAGTAACCAAGCGGCTTCCACAACTCCAAGGATTGTACAAACAGCAAACGCTGCTCCAGATTCCCTTCATTGCCTCTTAAGCATGAGCCCTCAACAAAATGACTTTGTTCGTGATCAGACAATGGCTCATTGACAATATCAGGCCTTGGTTTCTTACATAGTTCAGTGACATCCAGACAGTCATGGTCTTCACATTCTTCCCCATCAGCCCTTGGAATGGGTAACAAGGTAGCAGGATTTAATTCAGAACATCGCTTCAGGGTTACATTCTCATCTGCAAGAAGCACCTGCTCATACCTTGTCAATCAGAAGCTCAACTGAGTGCGGAACATACACTTAAGAAGATGGCCCATCATAATGCTCTCACATCATTCAATACTGACACCAGTTGCAGCAATGGATTTGAGACATCCAGGCAACGCTAAAGCTACAGGATCTAAAGTAGCTGAAAAATAGGCCACTGGTCTAGGGGTACCTCCATGTGTCTTGGTGAGTACAGACATGGCACAACCTCTCATGGCAGAACAGCGAAAACGCTTTGTTGTAATTGGGCACTCCTAAAGCCGAAGTGTGACAAAGGGATTCTCTCAATCCAAGTAAGGCAAATAGGCAATCGTTATCCCAAGGCACCGGATCACACAAATCCTTGTGAGTCAGCATTTGGAAAGGTTTCACCATAAGAGAAAAGTTGGTAATCAACTGTCAACAGTAGCCAACCATTCCCAAAAACATTCTGACCTCTTTCTGGGTACTGGGTGGATTCATCTTCATGATCGCCTCCACTCGTTCAGTTGACACCTTCCTCTTGCCCTTTTCAATCCAATGACCCAAGTACTGTTCTTCATTCAGACAGTACTGAAGCTTACTCAGGGACACCTTATGCCTGTTCTCAGCCAGGTGATTCAGTAAGGCAATGGTATCATCCCTGCAAGCATCACACGTCTCCGACGCAATGAGAAGGTCATCAATGTATTGGACCAGCACAGAGTTTCAGGCCAGAATCAGACTTTCCGTGCTCTTTTTCAAGAACTGGTTAAAATGGATGGACTTTCAGTATACCCTTGAGGGATACGACACCATGTTGAGACATGGTTTTCCACATGGAAAGCGAAAAAAAATTGGCTTTCCTCATGCAATGAGACAGAGACAAATGCCTGACAGAGGTCAATCACTGTAAACCATTCAGTTTCACAAGGAATCTGGAATAGGATCACAGATAAATTCGGCACCACAGGACAAAATGGAATCACTATGCTGTTAATTTTTCTGAGGTCTTGGACAATGCGATAATTTCTGCTAGGTTTCTGCAAACCCATAATAGTAGAATGGCATGGACTTCTCATGATCTCCTTTAAGATGACCCGTGCGATCATAGACTCAATTCCGGCTGTAATTCCTGGCACTGTTTCTGGGGTCAGATTGTATTGAGGCGTTCTCGGAAATTCGGCACTCGACTTGACATGTATGCAGACTGGCTTGACTCCTCGAATCAGTCCGATCTCCTCTCCTGAGAAGGCCCATACCACTGCCGAAACAGTGTCTCTGATGTCCAGTGGTATATCTTCCACTGTCAGTATGAGAAACATAGTAGTGTAAAAGTTCTGATTTGCCAATTTGAAAGCAATGTCCTTATCATTGGTCTGCAACTCAATTCCCTTTGGTGTGCAGTAGATGGTACAATTCAGTTTGCACAGCAGATTATGCTCTAACAAACACACTGGGCTGGAATCACACACCACAAACTGATGGTGATCCTGGAAGGTTCCGATTTTCACCGGCACTTCTTCCGTCAGAGGGTTTGTCATCTTTTTATTACAGACTCCTACAACTTAGATCAATTTTCCTGAGAGGGGTAGGTTTGGGGCTACTGTGGATCTCATAGTACAATGGGTAGCACCAGTTTCAGTCAGGAATGTAATGGGATGACCATCCACTCTCTGCTTCTACGTAGGGTCCATTCTGGTCTACCTCTAAGAGTGCACCAAGTGTACAGTCTTCCTCCCCTCTCAGGCACCGTCATCAGGACGTGTCCCGACCAAATCCATCCACGGACTCCATCAAGGCCATCTGATGGTAAGTCCGAATACCCTGTGGAATTTTTGGAGGCTGAGACACGTGCACTAATTGGTTCGGGAATCCCTCCTGCATTAAATGATCTTGGCCTGGTCACTGTCGGTAACTGGTTCACCCCATCTGCCAACTGTATGAGTTCTCCTCCCTGCTCTTCGTTCGCAGGATTGAGGCGACACTCATGTTTCTAATGCCCAATTTTGTGACAACAATTACATGTAGTGGACTTCTTAAGGGTGGCAACATCTATCCCTGCCTTCGGATCTATAGGGACATCTCTTCCTTGACCCGTGGACCCTCCAACCTGCTGTACTTGTACGTATCCTGGGGCGTTCCCCTGACCACAAGCTACAGCTCTCATCATTCCCTGCACCTGTTCTCCTTGCTGAGCATTACACATTTGGACTAACATCAATTTCTCCTTTATCCAATTATATTTGCAATCCACCTCATAACTGCAGTACCTGGTATACTGTAGGATTTGTTTTGCCAGCAGATCAGATGCTGTTGGATCATGAGGCTGATCTCTAGGCTCAATACAGTCATAAACTTGGACACAAAGGTGCCGATTCCGATCCTGTAAAACCCAGGTACGAACAGTCGGATGGAGCGTTTTCTCCGTCCGACTCGTACCCGGGATAAACACCTTACAAACCCGCAAGCACGATTCGTACAGAAACACCATTTCCATACGAATCGTAAAAAACACCGACCGGCTAAAACATACCCACAATTCCGATCCGGGAGACCGCATACGCGACATTCGCATGGAGTCAGGCAGCGTTTTACGGACCAGTATGTACGATTCGTACCCACAGCACTTTGCACGGCAATATTTTTACGGGACCCAAAAAGTGCCGGAAAAGCTAAGTACGCCACGATGCACGGCGAGAAGGGGGCCCGGTACGCACCGTACCCCCATCCCTACACATCCGTGCCATACCCCAGCACCCCCCATGTCCGCGCCGTACCCTCACCCCCGTAGGTATGGAGCATACCCCCACCCCCGTAGGTACGTTGCGGACCCCCAGCGCGTAGCGCTGGGGGTCCGCACTGTACCTATGGGTACGCTCCATACCTACGGGGTTGGGGGTATGATTCGTTCCTACGGGAGTGGGGGTACGCTCCGTACCTACGGGGGTGGGGGTCCGCACTGTTCCTACAGGGGTGTGGGTACGCTCCGTACCTACGGGGGTGGGGGTACGCTCCGTACCTACGGGGGTGGGGTGGGGGTCCGCACCGTACCTACGGGGGTGTGGGTACGCTCCATACCTACGGGGGTAGGGGTCCGCTCCGTACCTACGGGGATGGGGTGGAGGCCCGCACCATACCTACGGGGGTGTGGGTACGCTTCGTACCTACGGGGGTGGGGGTCCGCTCCGTACCTACGGGGGTGGGGTGGGGGTCTGCACCGTACCTACGGGGGGGTGGGTACGCTCCGTACCTATGGGGGTGGGGGTACGCTCCGTACCTAAGGGGGTGGGGGTCCGCTCCGTACCTACGGGGGTGGGGGTACGCTCCGTACCTACGGGGGTGGGGTGTTGGTACGGCGCATACTTGGGGGTGGGGCTGGGGTACGGCGCATACATGGGGGGTTGGGCTGGGGGGGTGTTCGGCACGTATGCGGGCACATGTTTGGACGTCTCCATGGTTGCCATGGGAGTTCGCTTTGTACGGTGTTTTTTCCATACGGTTGTGCATTCGGACGGACGGGACGGATCGTACTTGCGTGCTCGGACTTCAGTTTACCGATTCGTACGTAAAACTGTCCGGGGACGTGTCGGACACTGTTTCCGACCCGAAGACGTGTCGGGGAATTTTCCCAGTGCGATTCGTATGGATTTTTTAACATACGAATCGTACTTGCCAGTTTGTACGGGACTTGTACGATTCGTACGGAAAAAAATCCGGATACGATTCGTACGGGGAATATTTTTAACGGATCGGAATCGGCCCCAAATTGTCCCATGTCTTTGGGGTCAAGGGTATCCAACCTACTATATTGCTTAAAGGCTTGTAACAGCCTTTCTTAAAAGGTGTGTACTGATTCTGTAGAATCCTGGGTCGTTCGATCTATTTTGACCTGGTTCACTGATAGAATATTGATGTTAAAAAGATCGATGTTCAAAATATCAGAAAAAAATATAGACTACAAACATATCGACTCCCATACCTACACAGGTAAGCACAAAAATATAAAATCAAAAATATCAATGTAAAAAATATAGATGTAAAAAATATTGATTTAAATATATATATAAAAATCAAATAATATATATTAAATACATTGAATATTCATATTCATTTCAACAAAATTAATTTATTGTAATATACATTTTTACAAAATATAACAAATATATTTCATTAAAAAAAGAAACATACAAACATAATACTTTATACATATATATATATATATACTTTAAAATAATTACTAAACTATTATCTTTAATTTATTTTAAAACTTTAAAATTATAAAAAAATAAAATATATATCTAATTTAAAATATGAAAAAACATTCTAAAATAAATTAAAACATTAAACTATGAAAAAATATTTAAACTAAAATTGCCCAATACAATCAGTGCAACAGTAGGGAAAGTGTTGGATAGCAAAATAATTGAATGTACTATTTCAAATCCAGTGAGTGCAACAGTAGGTAAAGTGTTGGATAGCGGAGGGGTAAAAATTACTATTCCCACTCCAAAGAGTGCAACAGTAGGGAATTTGCTGGATAGGGGAAGGGTAAAAATTACTATTCCAACCCCAGTGAGTGTAACAGTAGGGACAGTGTTGGTTAGCGGAGAGGTAACATTTACTATTCCCACTCCAGTGAGAGCAACAGTAGGGAAAGTGTTGGATAGCGGAGGGGCAAACATTACTATTCCCACTCCAAAGAGTGCAACAGTAGGGAACATGTTGGATAGTGGAGGGGTAAAAATGAGTATTCCCACTCAATTGATTGCAACAGTAGGATAAGTGTTGGATAGCGGAGGGGTAAAAAAATTTATTCCCACACCGGTGAGTGCAACAGTAGGGAAAGTGTTGGATAGCGGAGGGGTAAACATTACTATTCCCACTCCAGAAAATGCAACAGTAGGGAAAGTGTTGGATAGTGGAGAGGTAAAAATTACTATTCCAACTCCAGTGAGTGCAACAGTAGGGAAAGTGCAGGATAGCGGAGAGAAATCAATTACTATTCCCACTCCGGTGAGTGCAACAGTAGGGAAAGTACTGGATAGCAGAGGGGTAAAAATTACTATTCCCACTCCAGTGATTGCAACAGCAGGGAAAGTGTTGGATAGTGGAAAAAAAACAACTATTCACAATCAAACACTTAAAAATATAATATACAAATTATTAAAAAAAGAATAAACAATATATATATTTGTTTTAATATTAAACAGTTAAAAAGAAAACATATTATAATATTAATTACATATAACAGAAACCTACAAATATTATATAAAATAAAATAATACATTTCCAAAAAAATAATTATTTTAAACTAGAAAATATTTACAAAGAAAAAAATAATTAAAACATAAATGTATTTATTTTATTTCCTACCCTATAACACCACACCAATAACAAAACACTTCAACATTTTTAATTACATTTATTTACATAATTAACATAATTAATAATCAATTAAAAAATATTACTAGTAACAATTAATAAATAAATAAATAAAATGTCCTTAATACCCACTCTTTACCCCTTTAAAAGTGAAAAGAACACACACAAAAATAAATTACCTAAAATAAATATCAAATAATTGAAATTAATTAACAAGTATATATTAATTATTAAACACAAATTACTTCCCACCATTTACTCTTATAAATACCACAACACAAACCTAAAATAATTGCACAATTACCATAATTAATTATCAATTAATACATTTAATTTAATTAACAACCAATTATTAATTCATAAATTAAAAATAAATTACTTCCCACCCTTTACACCTATAAACACCACCACACACCTAAAATTAATTTAAAACAATGAAAAATTAATAACCAATTAATTAATTAAAATTACTGAGCAACCAATTATTAATTCATAAATTAAAAATAAATTACTTCCCACCCTCTACACCTATGAACACCACAACACACGCCTAAAATGAATTACACAATTACCATAATTACCAATTCATTAATTAAAATTAATTAACCACCAATTAATAATGAATTAACAATAAATTACTTTACACATTTAACACTATAACATCTCAATTAAACAGATGTTAATAAATAAAAATGAATCAGTAAATTTAATATAATTAAATTGCTTCCCACCCTATTCCTCTATAAACCCTCAACCTGCTACGAAACTAATAACGCAAAATTCAAATAAAAAATTAATTATAAATGTAATATAATTAAATCACTTCCCACCCTATTCCCCTATAAACCTACAAACCGCTATGGAACTAAAAGCGCAAAATTCAAATATTTTTTTTTTATAACTACTAACAATGTAACACATATATTAAAAATACAAACAATTCTTAAACAAAAAAAAATACATCACATACATATACAATATATACTAAAATACATAATAATAAACAACTATATTTTTAGCAGCTATATTTTTGGAAATGATATTAAACACTTCGATATTTTTAAAATCAATATTACTTACCTTAATTCAATATTCTCGACCACGAAATTCTTGCTGTCAATATTTCTAACCCACGATATTAATGACTTGATATTTGTGCAACTCGATATATTTTACTCCATATTCTGTCTCTGCACCTCTTGACCCAATCTACTGCAACCCTGTGATCACCTGATCGTTCTTTTTAATGACCAAAGGCATAGGACCATGAGTTACTGAGTCTCTTTCTGGCTGAGCGCTAGGCCACTCAACATCTATCTTACAAGCAGACCACAGGTTACTAGGAACCAAAATTTCGAACTAGGGGCCTCATGTAGGTAGCCAAATACCGGTCGGTAACGGCCGATTTTCGTTAAATATGCCGTTACCGACCGGTATTCAGACAAGTGAGATGTAGGAGTCCAAAAACCACTTTTCGGTAAATATGAGGCGGTAAATACCGATTCATATTTACCGAATTCCAAAATACCGAATCAGATTTACCGAATACATAATTAACGATTCGGTAAACATGAAGTGGTAAATATGAAGTGGTAAAATTTAAAATGACATGTAGGAGCACTCAGTAATTAAGAAATCCAGGAAAATCGGTAAATAAGAGTCGGTAATTAACACGGATTGAAAGCAGGTGGTAACCATCAACAATGCATATAGGCAATCCCAAAATGCAACAGCGTGGACAACATGGCCGCCATGTACGTCATTGCAAGGCGCCTACGTCTACAGGCAGCAGGACTGAGGGTGTGGCGACGGGAGGAACAAATCTACAGACAGCGCATCACACTATTCCAGCTGACTGATGCAGAGATACATGAGAGGTACAGGCTACACCCCGAAACCATCATGGACTTAATCAGGGACCTACACCCACTCCTGGACCATCCAATAAGAAGGGCGCACGCCATACCCCCACATGTGCAGGTGCTCTGCAGCCTACATCTGTTGGCATCCGGCAGTTATCAGGTGGTGATAGCTGCGGTGGGTGGGGTATCCCAGAGTTGCCTGTCACGTTTCTTCAGGAAGTTCCTGGATGCCATGATGCAGAGAATGCACCACTACATAAGCTTCCCAAACACACAGGCTGCACTGCAGAAAACAAAAACAGACTTTTATCACATGGCACAGTTCCCCCATGTCATCGGCTGTATTGATGGTACACACATCCCAATCTGTCCACCAGCTGATACAGAGCACATCTACAGGAACAGGAAGTCCACCCACTCCATCAATGTGCAGGTGATCTGTGATGCAGGGAACATCATCACAGATATTGTTGCAAAGTTTCCTGGGAGCACCCACGACTCTTACATCTTCCAGAATAGTGGGATCTACACACGACTGAGTGCCGGAGAATTCGGAGAGGGATACCTGCTAGGTAAGTAACAGTGACGCCCCTTGAAACCTGCAAATCATAGTGTATAGAGGCATGTTACTGATGGTTCCCTTTTACTCATCCAGGCGACAGTGCATATGCATGCCGGTCATTCATCCTCACTCCCTACCTACACCCAGCAACCCAGAGTGAGAGACGATACAACGTGGCACATAAAACAACACGCAATGTGGTGGAGCGCACGTTTGGACTACTGAAGAGCAGGTTCCGCTGCCTGCACAAGAGCGGAGGCGCACGCCAGTACAAACCCATCACCTGCTGCAAGATTATTGCCACTTGTGCAATGCTGCACAACCTTGCCACGAAAAAGAGGTACAGATGTGGAACTAACATATTTTGAGGACAACGAGGATGAGTCAGGCCAGCCAGAGGGCAACGCAGCTAGAGTGCCAACTGCAATCGATGGGAGAGAGAGACGGGCAGAGATCACATGCAACTATTTCTGAGTAAGTGAGGGGACACAGCGAGTTGTGAGAAGTCCTGACGTAGTTTTAATGTGGCACCACGCCATGAACACATGAACAGGCCAATCAGGCAATATACCATCTATACAAGGAGTATGTCCAGGGTTACGTCACCCAATGGGAAGTGGCTTAGCAGGGCTACATCAATGTTTGCGCATACGCGCTGCAGTGGTGGATTGCACGGCCTGTGCATCCTCACTAGAGCCAACCCCAAGCCGCCTGCTGCTCCTGCGTGCTTCTGGGACGGGGGGTGTGATGCTGCTGCTGGTGTCGATGCTCTCCGCAGCATCCCCTGCAGCAGTTGTCGACGCCTGACTAGTCAATAGCACCCCTAGTGCACTTGTCACCTGCACCATCCCCCGAGACAGGTCGCTGCAGCACTGTGTTAGGCCCTCCTGCATCGTCACAGAGCGCCGGCACAGTAGAGAAGTCGCAGTTGCCAGACGGTTGAGTGCCCTGCTGGTAGTGTCCCTTCTCTGGCGTTCCCGGCGCCGTGCTTCGATGTCAGCATCTAATTTGCTGCACAACTGCTGGATTGACTGGGACATGTCCCGAATGCCCGCAGCCATGCCGCTAATGTTATTGTCCATGTTGACTAATGTTGTCTTCATCACCCGCATGTGCCTCTGGACTGACATGACTGCCTTTGATTGCAGGCGCTGTTGTTTCAACATTTGGCCCTCGAGCCCCAAGAAGACACCATGGCCGTCAGTGGGTGCTGGTGGACTCTGGACACGCGACCTGCGGCGCCCTCTTGCTCCCGTCTGTGCTGCCTGTGAGGTGTGGGGCACAGTGGCATGGTTCCCTTCCTGGGGCCCGGTGCGGTCTTCTGGGCCCATGCTGTCGTCTGACGAGGTGTCTAAGGCTCGTAGCCTGGCTGCTGGACGCCTCCTCATTCTCACACCTGCAAGCGGAGATGTGGCCGGTGATTCGAACATGAGTGGCGATGCTGGCTCTGGTTGTGGTGATGCTGGCTCTCGGTGAGGTGATGCTGGCTCTCGGTGAGGTGATGCTGGCTCTGGGTGCGGCGAGGCTGGCTGTGTTGGTGGTGCGGCTGCCAGTGGGCCTGCTCCCTGGTCTGAACTTGTGCTGGCTAGAGGTGATATTTGTGGCCGGTGTGCCGTCTCTCCTGCAGCATGCCCTGTCCTGCATGATGTCACATCTGTGGACAGAAATACAACATTGGCTCAGTGTCCCCGAAGGGCTGCATTGCAAGCGTCACAATCAATCATTTCACATTCCAATATGTCCTCTGTCTCCTTGTGCCTCGAGTGCGTGACATGCCTTGTTGCCCTGTAACATTTACGTCATGGTTAGTGTTGCCCTGACTACATCTCCCGGAATGCATTGCCTGTCTGCACTGACACGTGTGGACTGCAGTGTGATTCTCGTTTCACAATGGGGGATGTGGGATAGGGGTAGGGGGGGCTACATTGCTGTGCTTTCGTCTTACCTTGGTGTGTTGCGGCTCTGGCAGAGCTGTCGGCGTGCCCAAGACCCACGACGCTCTCTTGCTCGATTGTGGCCGCCACCAGCTCCTCCAGTTCGGTGAGGGCAGGTGCCCTGTTGGTTCCACCTCCGGTCTGGCTGGCCTCCTTCTGGATGTCGCCCATCTTCCTCTTGGTTACAATCCTGAGGTCATACCAGCGCTTTTTGAGGACCTCAATGTCCCTGTGGGTCACTCCCACAGCATTGACCTGCGCCTGGATGGCCAGCCATATGTTGCGCTTTTCCGCCTCAGGCACTTGCAGGGATTGCCTTCCAAACAGCTTCTGGTGCTGCTTCACCACCTCCTCCACCAGCACCTGGAGTTCCTTGGGGCTAAATTTCAGCTTCCTCCTCCTTTCCCCTCCGTCTTTCTGTGTTCTCTGGCTGGACATGCTGTTCGTTTACCCGCTCGCACATGCAACGGCTCCCTGCCTCTCCTCTGCACTCCAAGCCTCTCCAGGGTCGGCTAATTATGTACACCTGCCTGGGTGTGGCCACTTCGGCTAATTATGTACACCTGCCTGGGTGTGGGCACTTCCTGGTTGGGTGGGCTGTCGTTGCACAGGATTAGCTGTTTCGTCAAGTCATGTGATTTTATTTACCGAATCCGTACATACCGATTCGGTATTTTCCGATTCGGTAAATACCACCTCGGTATTTTCCGATTCGGTAAATACCACCTCGGTATTTTCCGATTCGGTAAATACCACCTCGGTATTTACCGATTCGGTGAATTCCGATTCGTGATTACCGAATGTTACCGAATCGGTAACTGTTACCGAATTTTTACCTACATATAACTTACCGATTCTAATTTACCGATTCGGTACGGCTCGGTATTTAAGAACCGGTAAAATTTATTTACCTACATGAGGCCCAAGGTGTTTAAATCAATCCACAACACTTTTGAGATCTTAACAAAGTGATCAACTTGCTTATATCACTTAGCAGGTTTCTCTCTTAGCCTTGGGAAATCATTTGTGTATGCAGCAAGATCACCCTGACTCCAAGGGACATGCACATATCTCCCACTAGGCACTTCCCGCAAAGGGTATGCCTATATTCCCTGGAAGAGGCGTCTCTCCTGTCACCTTTCTTGCGCTCTTCTTCCTCGATCACCACTCTTCCCACTTATCCAGCATACTCCAGTGTCTCATTCCTATTACCAATTGCTGTATGTGCCTCTTCAATCCAGTCACTCTCTTTTCCTCTAACTCTTGATCACTGTAGGTAAGCCTGTGATTTCCCTGCAATACTTTTGTTTGAGATAAATCTAACACATACCTCTGAGCCAAATCCGACAACTTCTCATGTGTTTGTCTTGCCTTCTGGGTGACATCCTTAGCCATAAACAACAACTCTTCTGGCTCATAGGTCTCTATTCTGTCTAGAGGAAGGCTCCCACCAATGATCTCCTCTAATTCCTCCTTCATTCTCACCACATCCACTAGCTTCACCTTCATTGCGGCCTTGATGGTATTCTGACTCGGCTCACTATTCTGGCTCTCTTTGCTGTTATTATGGTCCCTTAACCATGACTCGAAGACCGCGACGTCTAAGACGTGCTGGTTCTCAGATGTCCTCTGACTTGTGTTTGCTTCTTGAAACATACCACTAGGTCCTCTCACAGGAGTTTCCCACACTCACAAATCAGAACTTGTGCTTACCACGGGTACAGGTCTTATAGTACTGGGACCAATCTGTACTCTAGAAGGATCAGCAGTAGCCACTAGAAGGGCACTAGATTCCACAGTCACTAAAGGACAGAAACCCCCAGTTCATGCTCCCTGTATCTACCAAATGAGTCCCTTCAGCTTGCATGGACTGTGTCTGGTTAAGGCTTCCTGTTGGGCCTGAGTCATAAACAGGAACGACAGGTCCAATGGTAACCGGTACTGCAAGTAAGCTTCCGGCAAAAGTGAAGTAGCGTTGTCACCATTCGGTTCCATACCTTCCAAGATGGACAGCCCTGTCCTGCTTTTTCCTGCTGATATAATTCCCACAACCCCTGGATCAGGAGCCCCTGGGGCTGATACACCTCCCACGTTTTGGGTGTCATCCGGACTTCGTCCCCCTTCTCCCGATTGTAAACTGTAATCTGGCAGACTCTCAGCTTACAACCCATCTAACTAACTGCCTTCATTATCACTACTGTCACTCCCATTTGCCCTTCTCCCTGTTTCTCTGTTTTGCGATTCTCCATCAAGCAATACTGGGTATAAGCTCTTTCCCTCAATGGTATCCACTGTCCACCTCTTGAGCCTCGCATCCCACTGTGCATCCTGATACGCCTTCATGGTTTTATTCATCTTCCCTTGATATTTCTCTCTCTGCTGAGATGAGCTGCACGCCTCCACGCATCTAGCGCCTCCAACTGTGTAAGTCTGGGTATAGGACGCATCGCAAACATCGTCCCTCTAAGTTTGTTCAATAAATCTAGCCTGAATGTGCCAAAGAATGTAAATGACAATTCCCCCTCTTTTTCAGTGATTTTGTGGCAATTTTGGAGCCACATTATAGTAAGGAGCCCAACCTTTGTCGCCATATAGTGAACTGGAGTATCCTCGGTTGGCGACTCTTCACCCACTCGAGTAACATCCCCTTCATCCCCTCTGAAAAGATCCCGTAACACCCAAAAGCATTGTATGATTTCTGACACTTTTCGGAACTTTCTCCAACAAAAATGAAATACTTGTTTAATTTATATTGTGAAATGATATTGTCAGCCACAGAGTATTCCCGCTGACTGCCAACCAATCCAAGTGCAGGTTTACAGCAACCGACCTATCACAGTGCGGCACAGTCGTACGATATTCTCACTCATCGCAGCAACTCACCCTCCTTCACAATTTCTCCGTACACATTCACTCACACAATCATTTTAAATCAGTGATTGTCTGCCATTCTAAAGGATTGATAGAATACAACCACTCAAGAGTTTTCGCACACAGTAATCCTCAACTAGCGTGAGTCATCTAAATCAATATACTTAACCCTGTACACAAGGTCCACTAGACGATTCCCATACATCCCATTCACACAAAGTTTCCTATCTTAGGTGGAACTGAATATGACGTCTCATGACAACTCCTCAATTCTCCGGTTAGAACACTCACAACCTCAGTGTGTTCTAGACCTTTCAATATCCTGGAACTTATGCCACTTCGGGACCTGCAACTCAAATCTCAATCCTTGGGCCACATCAGACCCAAAACCACATTCACTCAAATCTCACTCTAACTCTGCAAGACATCACACAATCAAACCATTCCTACAATATAACCTTCTACACGCATCCTGTTAATACTCACTCCACCGCTGATCTCGCTGCACAATCAAACTCTGTCAGAATCTGCCAGATTCTGTTGCCTTCAGTTCTCGATCACTGGGCTCTGGTTCGGGGCTTTTGGGGTTCTAGACTCCACCTACGCTAAGCCAATACTAAGGTGACATCCTTAAAATAATGAGTAAGTATTTCTAATCAGAAGGAAAGGTGTCAGTCGTTGATTCTTCCAAAGAAGTCTCTCCACTATTGACATGGGTCAAGTAGCATAGAGCCACTATCACAAGAGATGGGTGCTCCCTCTCCAAAGGCAAGGAAGATGTGGGCACTATAACTAATTCCAACAACTAGTTAGCCACAGGTCTCTTCCTAGAATGCACTCCTCTCTCGTACTCCACAATGGGTACAGTCATGAGCGTAGTTCACCCTCAGGTATAAGTGCGCTTTATGCATTTTATCCTATCCTTTATCCTATGTACGTAATTTGATACAATTCGTCCTTGGTTCTCCTGCCTTCTCCCATGTGAAACCAACTTCTGTCCTTTATCGCCTCCAATCCATACAATAGTAATTTCTTCTCTCCTTGCTTAGCTGCTAAAACAAAGACATAATTTGGCCTAAAGGATGCTTCTCCACCTGCAATGCAAACGTGAGAAAGAATAGCTCCCACAGTGCACATAAAATTCAGAACGCTAATCCTAAAGCAAGAGTTTGTCAGGGGTTTGAATTTCAGGCCTACAGCATTAGCTAACATAAGAATGCATCATTTAAAAATTACGAGTTACATATCTACATTTCATTTCAACTAACGCCTTTACCACATTAGAGAAAATCTTGTTATTAAACACATTTAGTACATGAGTAGTGTCAAAGTAAACAACCCAGTTTCTTCATGTTAGCTTTTCTGCTTGCTACATTTAATTCCTACGTTAACCCTTCATACAACTTGTCAATAAACTAAAATAGATCATGTAGATACATTAACACAGTTCACAATTCTAACACTCACAGTTACACAAGACAGGACTATCAGCGGGCGCGCACTACTCGTTATTATGATGCACCCCTACAAGTGTGTAAAATGTAATTACGAAATTTCCATTCTATCACTGGAATCTGTGAATGTTATCCTGCACAGAACAAAATGCCACAATTCCTAATTAGTACTCATTCACACCTAAGCTTTCAAGGACCTCGTAAACTTCAACTTATAAAATTAGCCTGGAGCAACACTTTATTCAAATATAACTGGAGTTCTCCATAAATCCCATAGCTTTACAGAAATCACATAGTCTTCAATAGCTACAATAAAATATGAACCAATGATGCAATACAAAGACACCATATGCATTTCAATATATTCCAACTTCACCTGTCATGCTTGAACATGATCACCAAATCAATGTAGCATCTCATACATAGCATAACATACCACCCCGTGCAAAAAAACCTTTTAATAGATATCAAATCCACTCATTATATGACATACTCGCTCTCTGGCAATAATTCAAGATCTTCAAGATGCACCAACTTTCCACTACCAAAACATTTAACTAGTTACTTAAGCTAATTAGTGCAAATTATGTTAATTAATTTTATTGGCTTTATGCTAGAATTATCCACTACAAAATCTGTTGACACTCTAATTAATTGAAAGGGTTGAGGCTTAGGACTGGGACTATCTAATTCTTCATAGGACATTGCAAGTCTTTGTACGATTGAATCCAAGCCAAATCAAATCAACATACGCAAAACCATATTTAAAGTCAAAACCAGATAGGTTTATTCAAAGTCAAGATCATTACAGAAAGCAAAAAGTAGTTAGTTAGGAAATTAACAATAAATCTCTGATTAGTATATTACAATAATGCAAGAGAATCAACATAAGGTCTACTTTTAAAGCAAGTAAACAGCCTGAACCAAATCGTGTTAAGCAAAAGGACTGACATAGAGGCTGCCTCTAAAAGAAAACCAAGAAAGACTCAGACATATCCCCAAAACATCCTCTTTTATAGGGTTTTAGACAGAAAAGCCACACACAGAACACAGCAGTAAGGGGCTCATTAGGATGGTTGGCGGACCTGAGTCCGCCCGCCATCCCTACGGTGTTGGGACCGCCCGCCAGACATGCAGCGGTCTTGCAGCGCGAATTAGGATGCGACCGCCACCATGGCGATCGCATTCTGCAATTTACCATTGCGGCGGGAGCTGCTGACAGCATCACCCGCCGCGATGCTAAAATCGCATGCCAGGCATTTCACTGTGCACTACAAGGCAGGCACCACAAGATGCCTGCCACTTGGTGCAGCGAAATGTAGTGGGGTACCATAAGTACCCCTCAAGTGCACCCCACCCCCCTAGACACAAGGGGGGCCCGCAACGGGCACCTAGAACCAATCCCTGCCCGCGTTTCCATGGCGGCGTTACCGCCACGGAAAGGCCTTTGAAACTCGACATCCTAATATGGCAGATGGTGCCTGCTAGACACAGCCACCATAGTAGTGCCCTTGCTCCGCCTGGCAGGCAATCGTGGCGATCGCCACTGGCGCAAAAGCGGTGGGCAGACTTTTCGTCCACCGCGATACCCACCGCGATCATAATGTGGCGGGGGGTAAATCTCATGACGATGGCGGAACGATCGTTACGCCATAGTAAAGAGCCCCTTAGTTACTTCTGATGTTCCGACAGGATTGGACTTGCAATGATGCAAGATGCAGACCAATGAACATTCAAATACATAAGATACATCTAATAAGATACATCTAGAAACACCTACATTACTGCATATTAATAAATGAGGTGTGCATAGGAAATTAAGGAAATTGCACAAAATGTATTTAATACAGAAATACAATACACAGTTCAACTAATGATTGGCCCCTAGAGAGTCTCGAGCAAACACCTTTGAACATTACAGAGACAGGAACATCCTAAGCATAGCTTCCTCTAGAGAATATACATTAATACAACTTATGAATACAGAGTCCATGAATAGAGTTCTATTTCGCTGATTTTCCGAAATGGAAAAGCATGCAGAGACCTGCAGGTAAAAAAGCTCGTTCACATAAAATAAAAGATGCACATTTATTTCTGCAAATATGAATGGATAGCAATGCATGCTTTTTGACTATTAGTCAGGGTAAGTATGTCTAAATTAGGAATTACTTTCTAATTAGTAAAAACACTCCTACAGGTGTGAAGGCACGAATAAATTGCAGTTGGTTGTAGGATTTGCATCTCAATCACATGTCCTCTTCAAATGACTCAGCAAATGTACAATGCACATGAAAAGCACCTGCAATGTCCACCCATAACCGTATTTCAGTCATGATTCCAAACATTTTTGTAAGGCACAAGGCGGACTATAACTCAAATAATACTATATAGAAATGTATTGTTTTCTTCTGAATGTCTTTTTTCTAATTTTATTCATGGAAGGTGGCTACTTTGCTGCCCTGTTTCCACCACAGTGTAGATATAGTCAGCAGAACCCCACTGCTTAAAAAAAAAGCTTTAGGAAAAGTGCTACTATGGACTGGGGAGCCATACCAATTTAGACAAAAGATGCATAGAAAGGCATGGTGGCACCCCCATTAAAAATATAAATAAAGATGTTGCTTAGGAAATCATTCCGTATTAAAAAGCAGATAGAAAAAAATATAAAAGCATGAGAATAAATTGAGGACGCACCATGGAAAAAAAGAAGAAACCTTTAGCTCCGTTTCTATGGTCATGGCCTCAGCCGCGGCCGGTAAGAGCGGTGAGGCGTGTTGGGGGGGGGGGAGAGATTTCGACAGACGAAAACGAGGGAAAATTAATTTCCCTGGTCATAGTCTGTCGAAATTCTCCCCACTCTCCCACCCGGGCCCCACCACCCCACGCTCTTACCTGCACGGACCGCGGCGGCATGGCCTGCTTCATGAGCATGAAACTCAGCTTTGTTTGACCACCTGAGCTGCTAGTCACAAGCGAGGGGTGGGGATGCGCAGCCGGATAAATAAAATCCACAAGGGGGTGGTGAATGAAAGGCACACACTGGGGACGAGGGTCACTGGCGCAGGGAGTGTAGCAGGGACCTTCCCATAATGTAGTGGCCATTGTAAATTATATGAGGGATGGATTCAGGGATCGATTTTTTGCACGTGAAATACCAGTGATCTGGTGTAATGATCAAGGAATAGCAAGGAATACCCACACACATAGGTGCCGATCACAATCCGGCAAAAAATTCCCCCGTGCGACTCGTATCGGGTCTTTTTACCGTACGAATCGTACAAGTGCCGTACGAACTGGCAATCACGATTCGCATGGTAAAAAGTCCATACGAACCGCACTGGGAATATTTCCCCACACGTCCTCGGGTCGGAAAATGTGTCCGACACGTCCTCGGACGATTTACCTTACAAACGTGAAAAGCCAAGTCCGACCGAGGAATCACGATCCATCCCGTGCGTCCGAGCGTACAACCGTATGGAAAAAACACCGTCCGCACCGAACACCTATAGCAACCATGGAGACATGTGCCCGCATACGCGCCCAACACTCCCCCCAGCCCCCGTACGTCCGACACGTACCCCCCGTGTATGTATACCCCCACCCGTCTAGGTACACCCCAGTACGTTCCAGTCGTACCCCCACCCCAGTACGTGTCGTACCACCGTCAATGTACACCCCCCCACCCCAGTACGTGTCGTACCACCGTCAATGTACACCCCCCACCCCTGGACGTGTCGTACCCCCCGTGTACCTACACCCCAGTACGTTCCAGTCGTACCCCCACCCCAGTACGTGTCGTACCACCGTCAATGTACACCCCCCCACCCCAGTACGTGTCGTACCACCGTCAATGTACACCCCCCACCCCTGGACGTGTCGTACCCCCCGTGTACCCACACCCCAGTACGTTCCAGTCGTACCCCCACCCCTGGACGTGTCGTACCACCGTGAACCTACACCCCAGTACGTTCGAGTCGTACCCCCACCCCAGGACGTGTCGTACCACCGTCAATGTACACCCCCCCACCCCAGTACGTGTCGTACCACCGTCAATGTACACCCCCCACCCCTGGACGTGTCGTACCACCGTGAACCTACACCCCAGTACGTTCGAGTCGTACCCCCACCCCAGGACGTGTCGTACCACCGTCAATGTACACCCCCCCACCCCAGTACGTGTCGTACCACCGTCAATGTACACCCCCCACCCCTGTACGTGTCGTACCCCCGTGTACCCACACCCCAGTACGTTCCAGTCGTACCCCCACCCCAGGATGTGTCGTACCACCGTCAATGTACACCCCCCACCCCTGTACGTGTCGTACCCCCTGTGTACCCACACCCCAGTACGTTCCAGTCGTACCCCCACCCCTGGACGTTCCTGGCGCACCCCCAACACAACCTCCTAAGTACGGAGCGCACCCCATGCCCCAACATCACAACCGCATGTACGAGTCTTACAAAGCCACACACAAGGACAAAATCGTACAACCAAATGGCCCATGTACACACCGTACACACGCTCAAAACGCACGTACACAACTAGGACAAAATAAAACAACACAAGAATACACCAGTCGAAAGGCACACAGCCACTAAACATGGCCAACAACCACTTAAATAACACAATCACTGACCTGCAACTGCCAAAAACAAACAGAGGCCCAATACACCACCACTCCTTATAACACACCCACCCAAAATTCAAAAACTGCCACACCCACCCATGGACCAATAAAAAGGGCCCACACACACAAACCATGAGCCTTTCCAACAGACTCACTGCTGCCAGACACCACAGAACCAGACTACAAGCTACACCACACCTTACACTTGCACACCTTCAAACGACCACCCTCACAAACACCCTCTCATCACATTCACACACACACACAACCATCCACACCCCCCCCCAACATCCACACCCCCCCCCACACCCACACCATCCCCACCCACACCCCTCACCATGCCCACTACCAAGAATCCAAAGTTCAGTCACCGAGAGTTGGAGGTCCTTGTTGATCAAATCCTCAGAGTCGAGCCACAGATCTTTGGAACATTGGTCAGAAGCACCAGCCAGGCAGCCAAAACAGCCATGTGGCAGACCATCGTCGATGCTGTGAATGCTGTTGCGGACACCAGGAGGACCAAGCAGGATTGCCAGAACAGGTGGTACGATCTGCGGAGGAGGGTCAGAGCCAAGAGGCAGGAGGAACACGACCAGGCCAACGCCACCGGAGGAGGGCCCTCCCGCAGAGCCGTACAGTACCATCCCTGGGAGGAGAGGGTGATGGCCATACTGCCGGTGGAGGCAGTTGAAGGAGTAGAAGGACTCCGAGACCCGGGTGAGTACACAAACAACGCACCTCACATGGGGGGAACTGCAACCACAACCAAAATTAATAACAGGCACGCAACCACCACAAGCCATCGCATTACTCAACCACACTCCATGAGCAGGCACATGCCACTGCTGCCACCATGCCCCATGCACCCAGCTGGACAATGTCAAGTCACAGGCCACAGAAGACAACAACACATGACACGGTAACCCGGATGGCGGGAGGCTGGGCACCAAGAATCACATAGTGCGACTCCAAAGCAGACAACAATGCCCTCTGCCCATATGGCCTAGGTCACAGCCAGACAAACACTGTGTCCCAACACAGGAATGACTTGCCAGCAAATGGCGGACGCCTTGCATCAACACATGGGGGTGAAGGCACTGTTTTGCACATGCCAGCAGCTAATGAACAGCCAACAGTGTGAAAGAGTGGCAGCACACACCACCACAGCAGCAGCGCACAGACACACAGCAGACAAAATGGGTGCCTGGAGATCAGAAACAAACTCACATCAACAGGCCAAGGGCCACTCAAAGATCTGCTAACAGTGTGTGCCCAGGAAGCTGGGCCAAGGTGACAGAGGGTGACACACGGAGGGAGGGAGAGGGGGACACAGAGGGAGGGAGAGGGGGACAGAGAGGGAGGGAGAGGGGGACTGAGAGGGAGGGAGACGGACAGAGGGAGGAGGCTGACACACGGAGGGAGGGAGAGGGGGACACAGAGGGTGGGAGAGGGGGACAGGGAGGGAGGGAGAGGGGGACTGAGAGGGAGGGAGACGGACAGAGGGAGGAGGCTGACACACGGAGGGAGGGAGAGGGGGACACAGAGGGAGGGAGAGGGGGACAGAGAGGGAGGGAGAGGGGGACTGAGAGGGAGGGAGACGGACAGAGGGAGGAGGCTGACACACAGAGGGTGGGAGAGGGGGACAGAGAGGGAGGGAGAGGGGGACTGAGAGGGAGGGAGACGGACAGAGGGAGGAGGCTGACACACAGAGGGAGGGAGAGGGGGACAGAGAGGGAGGGAGAGGGGGACAGAGAGGGAGGGAGAGGGGGACTGAGAGGGAGGGAGACGGACAGAGGGAGGAGGCTGACACACGGAGGGAGGGAGAGGGGGACACAGAGGGTGGGAGAGGGGGACAGAGAGGGAGGGAGAGGGGGACTGAGAGGGAGGGAGACGGACAGAGGGAGGAGGCTGACACACAGAGGGAGGGAGAGGGGGACAGAGAGGGAGGGAGAGGGGGACAGAGAGAGAGGGAGACACAGGAAGATGGACAGAGGGAGGAGGCTGACACACAGAGGGTGGGAGAGGGGGACAGGGAGGGAGGGAGAGGGGGACTGAGAGGGAGGGAGACGGACAGAGGGAGGAGGCTGACACACGGAGGGAGGGAGAGGGGGACACAGAGGGAGGGAGAGGGGGACAGAGAGGGAGGGAGAGGGGGACTGAGAGGGAGGGAGACGGACAGAGGGAGGAGGCTGACACACGGAGGGAGGGAGAGGGGGACACAGAGGGTGGGAGAGGGGGACAGAGAGGGAGGGAGAGGGGGACTGAGAGGGAGGGAGACGGACAGAGGGAGGAGGCTGACACACAGAGGGAGGGAGAGGGGGACAGAGAGGGAGGGAGAGGGGGACAGAGAGGGAGGGAGAGGGGGACTGAGAGGGAGGGAGACGGACAGAGGGAGGAGGCTGACACACGGAGGGAGGGAGAGGGGGACAGAGAGGGTGGGAGAGGGGGACAGAGAGGGAGGGAGAGGGGGACTGAGAGGGAGGGAGACGGACAGAGGGAGGAGGCTGACACACAGAGGGTGGGAGAGGGGGACAGAGAGGGAGGGAGAGGGGGACTGAGAGGGAGGGAGACGGACAGAGGGAGGAGGCTGACACACAGAGGGAGGGAGAGGGGGACAGAGAGGGAGGGAGAGGGGGACAGAGAGGGAGGGAGAGGGGGACTGAGAGGGAGGGAGACGGACAGAGGGAGGAGGCTGACACACGGAGGGAGGGAGAGGGGGACACAGAGGGTGGGAGAGGGGGACAGAGAGGGAGGGAGAGGGGGACTGAGAGGGAGGGAGACGGACAGAGGGAGGAGGCTGACACACAGAGGGAGGGAGAGGGGGACAGAGAGGGAGGGAGAGGGGGACAGAGAGAGAGGGAGACACAGGAAGATGGACAGAGGGAGGAGGCTGACACACAGAGGGAGGGAGAGGGGGACAGAGAGGGAGGGAGAGGGGGACAGAGAAGGAGGGAGACACAGGGAGAGCAAATCAGTCCTTTGGTGTGTGGGAATGTCTGCTCGTCAGCAGGTGGACTGCGTGCATGTAGAAAAGGGTGGCCAGTGCCAGAACCCCCCCTCTTCATCATGGCAAAACGCAGGGCCATGTTACAACCTGTACACGAGCACAAGGACAGCCACCTGCATCATATGAGTGTGTGGATCCACTCCATGTGCACATGTACAGTGCTACAAGGAAGGCGCAAATGCATAGCTCGGCACACATGCACACTCCACTGCTGACTGCAGTCACACTTGACGCAGCAAGTAAGACTGTGCCACACATAGTTAAAGGGGCCAAATTGGTGCCCAAGGGACACACACATGCACAAGTGCACTGTGAGTGGAATGCAAGACAGATCCTAATTCCAAGAGGAAATGTGCCAACTTTGTAACGGATGAAACATGGATGTTGCATGGATCAAAATTAACATTGTCTCTCTCACACACAGGTCAACGTCGTGCTGCACCCCCCAACACTGGGGGGGAACACTCACAGGACCCGGATCTGCAGGAGACCGATCCCACCGGCAGCGACCACTCTCACCACTCTGCGGACGACCCCGACCGACCTGGCCCCTCTGGTGTCCAACCACCTGCAGCACCTGCGTCAGGTACAACCGTGCCAACCACCACCCCCACTCCTGCCACATCCCAGGAGACACCCAGGATCCCTGCCCCAACACCACAATGCAGCCAGGCTCGCCAGGAGGGACACGGTGTCCCGGGCACCCAGGAGGAGGCAGGCGACAACGCCAATGCCACCCCTCAGGGGTCCCGGAGACCCCATGTGCCCACAAGTGCAGGCCAGACGCAAGTGGGCAGGGGTGGTGGGAGTGGAGAACGGCGGAGGCGCGAGCCTGACCAGTTGGCTGGGGATCCGGTATTTTCCCATGTCCGTAACATCCTGGACTCATACCGGCAGGACACCACGGGCATGGCCCAGGTTGTGTCCGTCCTCGAGGGGATCAAGGTCCAGCAGGCCCAGCAACATGCGGAGCTAATAGCCTGTCTACAGCTACACCAACGGAGGATGGAGGACAGACAGGCTCAGCAAGTGACGGCGTCCCAGGGGATTCACGCTGAACTCCGTCGGATGGCCGACACCATGGCCGACCCTCCCTGTGCCAGAAGGCGGAGAACATCACCACCCACAGGGAGGGATCATGAGGAGGAGGAGGAAACATCCGACGGAGCATCCCAGACGTCGTCACGGCCTGCTGCTGAGGTTCCCCGCAGGAAGCCGGGTCGTCCACGGAAAGGACCGTGAGGGTGGCTGCTACATCACCATCTCCCAGGACACCTGGCCTGGCACCTGGCCCACTGGAGCAACAGCATCACAGCATCAAGAGACATTCTCTGCCACATGGCCCTGCTGGTCACTGGCTGACCAATGTTGACAAAGACTGTGGCATGGACTCTGAGGATTTCCAATGGCAAGGACACCAACTCCCCTACTGAACTTTGGATTCCCTAATCCCGGAAAGGCCCTCACTTGGCCCCCCCCCCCCAATAATAAATCACACTATTAAGAGTAGATGCCTGCTGGTAGCATTATTACCTAACATGTGTCTTGTACAGTCTAAACATGCCTGAGTCATCTGTTCACTTCAACCATCCACACCCTGGGGCCTGAGTCTGGCACAGGACACATGGGTCACAGTTTTCTAGGCAAGACAGACATGGAGCACCATACACACCCGTGATGGTCAGAACCAGCTGAGGGGGTGGCCGAACAACCGTGCTGACAGACACATTGAGTACAGCAACAGTCATGCGCAGAGGTCAGGGATCCTGGCCCGTGTCCTGGGGGGCACCCAGGTACGTGTAGACAGGTGGCAGAACCATGTCCTGCAAGCTTGAGTCCGGTGGATGCAGAGAATGGGGTCATGGACAACGTTGGATGCATGGGGATGGCACATGTCACAATACCCACACAGTCATGGACATCATGCCCATTACACAGTCTCAGCACACACACACAGCTTGCATCTTGCCACTCGACACATTGACACATAGCCACAATCAGGGAATACCATGCCAGACATGCAGGATGCACCGTGCCAACACACCAGCATTGACTGAGAAGAGGCACCTTGGAGGCATAGGGACACCTTTAATAGTCATGTGTTTGGGATTGCAGAGGCAACTTGAAGTACACATGAACACATCATGTGGAGTAACATGTGGCTCCAACACTGGCACCCCCCTTCTGCAGCACAAATGCGTGATAGCCATGGAACTGGCACACAAGTGTCGGATAACAGCTAAATACCCACAGCTGCTCACGGAGAGACTGCCATACACCATACATCCGCTGATGTGGAAGTCCCACGCCATGTCAAGACAATGTTAACCGTATGTGTCCGAGGGCAGTGTCACACACATTGATGCCTTCATCACAATCCACTATCCCATCACTGATGACTGACAACCAGGCAGCCCATCTATTCAGGTGTACCCAGCTGCATGTCGTGTCCCATGGGGATGCCACATGTCTGCAGAGGACCCAAACCCCGACCGGGGCAGTGTGCACACATCGTGAACAACTGCCACACCCAATACACCCCAGATGCATCCCTTACCCCATGGAGACTTCCAAACGTGTCCGTGCCTGTAACGCTGAGTCAGCCCACGATGCCATGTCCATGAGGAATAGCAGTGCCACAACAATGCAACCAGCAAACGGCATGCGCAGGTACCTGGGGAAGAGAGACACACAAGAAGTCAGCCACAAGAAGCACAGCCACTTGCATGTGCATTTACTCGACACATGTATGTATGACAACATGCTAGGTCACAATTATGCCTGGGGAAATACTACCATCACTGCCACCATCACTCCAGTGACACACCCACACACACCTCTGACCCACGTGCCATACATGCAGGTGGAGACACACATCACAACGCATGCCACACGGGGACCAATGCGTGCACACTCAGACCCTGGTACTCACCACTAAGCAAAGAAGTCGCGTATGAGCCGAGTCCGGATGTCCTCTTGCGGCTCCAAATCCTCCACATCACTAGCCCCATTGCCAAGCCCTTCGTCCTCCACGGGTGGATGGTCCTCGTCATCTTGATCCAGGATGAGTGGCACAGCTCTCTCAACTGCCATGTTGTGCAGCATGCAGCAGACCATGAAGATTTTGCAGACCTTCGCAGGGGCATATGGGAGCGCGCCGCCGGTCTTGTGGAGGCACCTGAATCGGCTCTTCAGCATGCCAAACGTCCTCTCTATCACTCGCCTTGTCCGGCCATGGGCGGTGTTGTAGCGGAGCTGGGCCGGCGTGATGGGGTTGCGGAGAGGTGTCAGCAGCCAAGGCATGTTGGGATAGCCAGCGTCCCCTAAATGGAAAGCACATGGATATCGTTAGAACTGGCGAAGCGGTAGTGCTGCTCGGCCAAACAGAATACAGGACAGACAGACTGTACCCACCAACAACACATGCCCGTTCGTTGCGCAGCTGCATCATCATATCAGGCATCCCGCTACGCCTCATGATGTAGGCATCGTGTGCTGATCCTGGAAAACGAGCACAGACATGCGAAATCACCATGTTGGACAGACACACCACAAGGGCATTGATGGAGTGGTAGTGCTTCCGATTGCGGTACGCCACCTCCCGTGCGTGTGGTGGTACCAAACCTACATGTGTCCCATCTATGGACCCAATGACATGGGGCATCCCTCCCAGGGCATAGAAACCACGCTTGACCTCAGTCATCTGTTCAGGGGTTGGGAACTTGATGAAGTCATCCAGGTGAATCAACATGGCCTCCAAGAAATCATGCAGCACACCGCTGAACATGCTCTGGGACATGCCACCAACATGAGCTATGGTATATTGGAAGGTACCCGTGGCAAGGAAATGTAGGGCAGCCATTACCTTCAGCTGGGGTGTCAGTGCCGTAGGATACCTGTGCTGCGGTTGCAGGTGTGGTGCCAGTCTCGCCGTCAGCTCCAGAATCAACGGTTGGGTGAAGCGGTAGAGCCGGATCGTGTCATTCTCCTGCATGGTGGCCAAGTCTGGAATTCTTCGGGCAACAGGAGGCGCTCTGCAGTAATTTGGAAGTGACAAGGAAGAGTGAGTGCACTACGAGAACAACTCATGTCTACTGAGCACATGTAAATCTGGCAATACACACATGCCACATAGGGAGTCAGGCATGTGCTACATGCCCAGGACACGTATGGATGCAAGGTGACACTCCTTCCAAGACCCAGCTACACACGGTGATTGAGAACCTCCCCATGCCACGCCATGAAAATAGCTGTGTCCCAGTGCAAGTGCACTGCCCGACGCAAGACAGGAGTGACATACACCCACACATCAGCAGAAGTGTGATGCTGATTGCAGAGACTGGCAGCGGAACACTTGAGCCACAGGTCACATGACATTACACTAGTCCAGCCCACACACCTTGCCATGAAGGTGCACATGTCATGACTCCCCACACATTCCTTGTGAGTTTGCTGACATGGCCTTGTCACGCTACTCCGTGTCCCTTGCATACATGTGCACCTCACATCCGGTAACACATGTGGCATGGTGTTGGGAACAGTGTGCAATGACAATCTACACACAGCCACATGTTGGTTGCTGCAAGGGCTGCAGCTTTTGAGGGTGCTACAACATCAACCCGATGTAAATCCCGGACACATATATGGCATAGTCACATTGTGCACTGTGGGTAGTGATGAGTCATGTGTCATGACCCCTGTACCGGGCATCATGGGACACTTCCGTGTGTTGGTGTCCGTGCCATGCCAGTGACGCTCACCCCAAGTGCGCAGTCCCACATGCACACATGTCAAAGGAGTCAAGGGCATGCCTGGCACACATTGCACCCTCACACAGTACACATGTACACATCTCATCATACATCTGGTGCCTTCTCCACTCAGGAGGCATGTTCCACATCACAGCCTGTGACACCTGTGCCCCACACATGTGGTAATGCACAGACGATGCCTTGGTGTCCATTCCTGGACAAGTATGTCCATCCATGGACAAGTATGTCCGCCCTATTCCGACATGTGTGTCGCCTATCACCACAGTGATGTGTAAAATCCGCCGTACTGCTGCTGAGAGGGCCTGTGCATGTTCCCAAATCACTGTGGGAGTGCTGCCGTATGTGTACCCATCGTGATGGCGAGCGTAGATGCGAGTGTACGGTCCGTACCACTACGGGTACGCATACGCGTGCAGACCCATAGTGATAGAGAGCGTAGATGCGAGTGTACGGCCCTATCACTATGGGTCTGCACGCGTATGCGTACCCGTAGTGTTACGGACCGTACACTCGCATCTACGCTCACTATCACTACGGGTACGCATACGCGTGCAGACCCATAGTGATAGAGAGCGTAGATGCGAGTGTACGGCCCTATCACTATGGGTCTGCACGCGTATGCGTACCCGTAGTGGTACGGACCGTACACTCGCATCTACGCTCACTATCACTATGGGTCTGCACGCGTATGCGTACCCGTAGTGGTACGGACCGTACACTCGCATCTACGCTCACTATCACTATGGGTCTGCACGCGTATGCGTACCCGTAGTGGTACGGACCGTACACTCGCATCTACGCTCACTATCACTATGGGTCTGCACGCGTATGCGTACCCGTAGTGGTACGGACCGTACACTCGCATCTACGCTCACTATCACTATGGGTCTGCACGCGTATGCGTACCCGTAGTGGTACGGACCGTACACTCGCATCTACGCTCACTATCACTATGGGTCTGCACGCGTATGCGTACCCGTAGTGGTACGGACCGTACACTCGCATCTACGCTCACTATCACTATGGGTCTGCACGCGTATGCGTACCCGTAGTGATAGTGAGCGTAGATGCGAGTGTTCGGTCCGTACCACTACGGGTACGCATACGCGTGCAGACCAAAAGTGATGGAGAGCGTAGGCATGCATGTACGGGCCGTTGCCATGCATTTGGGGTGCCCTAGGGCCCCCACACGCACCGTACCTGTGTGTGATGCTCCAAATTACATAGGGGACAAGTATTAAGGCCTACATGCATGCTGGTTGTCATGGAGACCAAGTTCAAAATTCGAAATTGTTCTGGAAGGTGCACAGCAGAAGTCAGTTGGGATTTGTCTACTTTGTTGCAATGTGTTTGTGGGGCTGACATCATGCAGGAGAATGAAACCGATAGAGAACACACAGACTGCTAGGTTTGAAGGGATTGGTGGAAACATAGGATGCAAATGTGAGTGACCAATCTCTCTGTACTCCTGTGCATGAGACTGGGCAGAAGGGCACATATGAGGCAGCCAGGTCCCATGAGGGAGCACTTGCCTGCACATCTTTGCATTCGTCGACCCAGCTGCTGCTACTGATTCCCTGGAACCATGTCAAGGGCTGTGGAGAGGACACAGCCATTCACCCTGGAGGAGAACATGGCTCTGCTGGATGTGATCCTCCCACAGTACTCCATGCTGTATGGGCGACCAGGTTATCAGGTGAGTGCATAGGCCACTGCCACAGACTGTCCCTATGTGGTGACAGTGACTTCTGCCATTGCGTCCAGGTGTAACACACATGCCATGTACTGTCGGGGGGGTCCCAGGGGGGGGGTGCCTGATGTCTCCCAGCAGTGCCCTGAGACAGGAGGGGTGGGGGCCTATCACTCACAGCAGTGCCCTGAGCCAGGAGGGGTGTGTGCAGAGTCCTCCCAGCAGTGCCCTGAGACAGGAGGGGTGGGTGCAGAGTCCTCCCAGCAGTGCCCTGAGAAAGGAGGGGTGGGTGCAGAGTCCTCCCAGCATTGCCCTGAGACAGGAGGGGTGGGTGTGGAGTCCTCACAGCAGTGCCCTGAGACAGGTGGGGTGGGTGCCCATCACTCCCAGCAGTGCCCTGAGACAGGAGGGGTGTGTGCAGAGTCCTCCCAGCATTGCCCTGAGACAGGAGGGGTGGGTGCAGAGTCCTCCCAGCAGTGCCCTGAGACAGGAGGGGTGGGTGCAGAGTCCTCCCAGCAGTGCCCTGAGACAGGAGGGGTGGGTGTGGAGTCCTCACAGCAGTGCCCTGAGACAGGTGGGGTGGGTGCCCATCACTCCCAGCAGTGCCCTGAGACAGGAGGGGTGTGTGCAGAGTCCTCCCAGCATTGCCCTGAGACAGGAGGGGTGGGTGCAGAGTCCTCCCAGCAGTGCCCTGAGACAGGAGGGGTGGGTGCAGAGTCCTCCCAGCAGTGCCCTGAGACAGGAGGGGTGGGTGCAGAGTCCTCCCAGCAGTGCCCTGAGACAGGTGGGGTGGGTGCCCATCACTCCCAGCAGTGCCCTGAGACAGGAGGGGTGTGTGCAGAGTCCTCCCAGCATTGCCCTGAGACAGGAGGGGTGGGTGCAGAGTCCTCCCAGCAGTGCCCTGAGACAGGAGGGGTGGGTGCAGAGTCCTCCCAGCATTGCCCTGAGACAGGAGGGGTGGGTGCAGAGTCCTCCCAGCAGTGCCCTGAGAAAGGAGGGGTGGGTGCAGAGTCCTCCCAGCATTGCCCTGAGACAGGAGGGGTGGGTGTGGAGTCCTCACAGCAGTGCCCTGAGACAGGTGGGGTGGGTGCCCATCACTCCCAGCAGTGCCCTGAGACAGGAGGGGTGTGTGCAGAGTCCTCCCAGCATTGCCCTGAGACAGGAGGGGTGGGTGCAGAGTCCTCCCAGCAGTGCCCTGAGACAGGAGGGGTGGGTGCAGAGTCCTCCCAGCAGTGCCCTGAGACAGGAGGGGTGGGTGTGGAGTCCTCACAGCAGTGCCCTGAGACAGGTGGGGTGGGTGCCCATCACTCCCAGCAGTGCCCTGAGACAGGAGGGGTGGGTGCAGAGTCCTCCCAGCAGTGCCCTGAGACAGGAGGGGTGGGTGCAGAGTCCTCCCAGCAGTGCCCTGAGACAGGAGGGGTGGGTGCAGAGTCCTCCCAGCAGTGCCCTGAGACAGGAGGGGTGGGTGCAGAGTCCTCCCAGCAGTGCCCTGAGACAGGAGGGGTGGGTGCAGAGTCCTCCCAGCAGTGCCCTGAGACAGGAGGGGTGGGTGCAGAGTCCTCCCAGCAGTGCCCTGAGACAGGTGGGGTGGGTGCCCATCACTCCCAGCAGTGCCCTGAGACAGGAGGGGTGTGTGCAGAGTCCTCCCAGCATTGCCCTGAGACAGGAGGGGTGGGTGCAGAGTCCTCCCAGCAGTGCCCTGAGACAGGAGGGGTGGGTGCAGAGTCCTCCCAGCATTGCCCTGAGACAGGAGGGGTGGGTGCAGAGTCCTCCCAGCAGTGCCCTGAGAAAGGAGGGGTGGGTGCAGAGTCCTCCCAGCATTGCCCTGAGACAGGAGGGGTGGGTGTGGAGTCCTCACAGCAGTGCCCTGAGACAGGTGGGGTGGGTGCCCATCACTCCCAGCAGTGCCCTGAGACAGGAGGGGTGTGTGCAGAGTCCTCCCAGCATTGCCCTGAGACAGGAGGGGTGGGTGCAGAGTCCTCCCAGCAGTGCCCTGAGACAGGAGGGGTGGGTGCAGAGTCCTCCCAGCAGTGCCCTGAGACAGGAGGGGTGGGTGTGGAGTCCTCACAGCAGTGCCCTGAGACAGGTGGGGTGGGTGCCCATCACTCCCAGCAGTGCCCTGAGACAGGAGGGGTGGGTGCAGAGTCCTCCCAGCAGTGCCCTGAGACAGGAGGGGTGGGTGCAGAGTCCTCCCAGCAGTGCCCTGAGACAGGAGGGGTGGGTGCAGAGTCCTCCCAGCAGTGCCCTGAGACAGGAGGGGTGGGTGTGGAGTCCTCACAGCAGTGCCCTGAGCCAGGAGGGGTGGGTGTGATGCACAGTGTGAGCCTAGATCATTGATTGTGACATTGCCATCATTCCACCTGTGTACCCACTGTGGCACGTAGTGCTTTTCCCCTCACCAGGGGATGATGTCCCTATGACAAAGGTGCAATGCGTTGGCTGCATGACATGCCTTGTTGTTACCAGCTAATTTGTACCCATATGTCTCTCTGTGACATGTGGCTGGTGTATTGATGTGGTGTCACTTGTTCCTCCTCACAGGTAGGCGCCACTGCCAAGGAGCAGATCTGGCTGACCGCCGTCAGTGCCGTGAGGGGTGTGGATGGTCGGAGGCGGCGCCTAGCCCAGGTGAGGAAACGCTGGCAGGATATCCGGTGCTGGACGCGGAGGATTGCACGGCTCCTGCTGGGGGACTCACCTGAGAGCCACAAGAACCGCGGCAGCCGCCGTCTGATCCTCCTCCACAGGCGTGTGCTGCCGGTGGTCTTTCCAGACCTTGAGAGGCGCTTACAGGCGATGCAGCAGCCGGAAGGGGGTAGGTACATGTGTGTTTGTTGTGTGTCACCGGCATTTGTAAGGGCACAGTAGCATGAATCCACTGGCAGGGTTTAAAGGTGCTGTGCAGATCCTGTTTGCCCCAGTATAGCGCTGTGCCCCTGCCACCCTTCCCCTCCTTGCAATGTGTTCCCTGGTCTGTGTGTAGTCACTCCTTCACAGGGTAATGTAGGCTGGCGCTTTGTCCACGGGAACAATGTCTGTAGCATCATGTGTGGGGGTGGTGTGTAACAGGTTGTGGGACCTTGCCTGTGCACTGTCAAGTTCACTGCATGTGGGTTCCATGTCAGTTGGCACTGATGCTGACTCCAGACATGGGAGTTGGTCTCTCATGTGTCATGCCTTACAGCGCGCATGTCCTATGTAGTGGCCTGTGACATGATGTGCATGACTGTGCGATACACATAGTGCAGGGATGGTGACGTGTGTTGCTGTCATTACCATTCAGTAGCATGTAGTTGCGTGCCCACTACTGTCCCCTGGGGCACCTTTTCCTCAGTGGTGTATGTGTCATCATGAACGTGGCCACTGTCAGTGTCTACAGCGTAAGTTGTGCTCTGTGCCATTGTCCCCTGTCACCATGTATATAGACGTGCTAATTTGTACAGGTGTCCACTGTGCAGCCTGACCTGATTGTCCTTCTTCATACTCACAGTTGCCAGTGCCTGTGTGTCTTGTTATACTCATCTGAGGATGGGCACTGGTACCTCATTATTTGTACAGGCGCACCTTGGCTGTTTGGCGTCCAATCTTGCTTTTTGCCTGCCCCTGTGTGTATCACCCAGACCATGAGATGTTGGTGCCACCTGTGTCTCCACAATTTGCCTCGTGTAGGGTCTTGTTGGGGCGGGCAATGCCTATGTGTTAAATCCTGATTACCACTTGCTGGGTCTGGGCAGTGTGTGATGTGCCTGGACACACACGCAATGTGCAGTGACCGAGTCATGTTGTGCATGTTTTCAGCATTACCTATGCAGCATGTGTCTCAAGTTCATGGATATGGTCCCTGGTCATCGGTATTTTCGCCAACGCTGTGTGGTGCAGATGCAGTGCTGGATTGTCCCCAGGACCTGGGTGCTATGTCAGACTCCTTTTCCTGTGTTTAGCTATTGTCTCATGCTCTCCATGGTATTTCAGTGGCATGGTGGCTCAACCAACTGTGTGTTTCATGCCCTACATCGGTACCCTGTTCAGTAGATGTTAGGGATCTTCCTTTTCAGGCCATGCAATGTTACCTATGTAGATTGGACTCATGTGACAGATGTGTACAGGTGTCTGAATAATTTCTGTCTCTCCACCCTGCCCACAGCATCGTCGGGGGACACAGAGGGAGACATGGACACAGACCAGGCGGAGGGACCGAGCACCAGTGCCAGCCGTGACATCGGGTCTGGCACATCGAGTGGGACAGAGGCGGAGGAGAGTGTGGCCGAGGACCTGTCGACTGGCACATCAGACTACGAAGCTGACAGGTCCGGGGACGATGTCGCCGAGTGGGCGGAGGCTGCACCAGCAGCTGACAGCGGAACAACACCTCGCACCGCCCCCTCAGTTTCCACCAGCCGCCTCCCACTTGCTCGTGTCCCTTCCCAGCGTGCCCGGTCACAGCATGTCTCCTTCCTGCCAGGCACCGCGCCCCCTGCCCCTGTCTCCACTGCTGCCGCCAATGCAGAGTCTGTGGACATCCAGCGGCAACTGCAGGTTGGTCAGGCTGCGATCCTTAATGTCCTCCATGCCCACGGCAAAACCCTCACCAACATCGAGGCTTTCTTGGAGGGCATTCATTCATCGCAGGCTGACCAACGCAACTTGCTGAGGTCCATCGACTCCACACTGACTGCAGCAGTGGGTCTCCTGCAGCGCGACCTCCCCCCACCTACCCCTGCCCCATCCACACTTCCCACTCCCATGCCTGTCACACGTACACCCAGACGTCGGCATGCACCCACATCAACGGACACGGGCACCACACCAGCAGGGAAGGTCCACCGCACTCCTCCTGACACGCACACACAGGGTGAGGTAGGCACACCCACTGGGTCGGGGGGCAAACGTGTGACACGCAGCCATAGTGGGAGTCCGCATTCCACCCAGTCCACTCCCTCCAAATCCCCTCCCCTCAGCTCTCCTGGCCACATCTCCCCCAAGGACTCCTTCATGGCCGCTCTGTCCCTGAGCCCCACAGTTACACCACCACGCAAGCGGTCACGGAGGTCCCCGGTCAGGGTGGTTGAGTCTCCCCCCCTGTCTCCACCCTCCCCCGGTGGCGCTGCGACCCATCCCTCTGACCCCCCCCCCTCCTTGGGGCCTGAGGTCCCTTCGGGTGCAGGGGACTCCCTGGAGGACCTTGCAAAGGTGTGTAGTGCCATCCTGGCCTCCGCCTTTGGCACTGACCCACCCCCTGTGGTGGACTCCTCCATCCCTGCACCCACAACGCCGCCCCTTTGCCCTGATGTCCCTGCGGTGCCTGTTGCTCCCCCCCCCCCCTGATGCCCTCACCAGTGTGGAAGACGATGCCATTTGACTGTGCAGGCAAGGTAGGGGACACGCATCCCACTGTGTCCCCCATCCAGCTGAGAATCATTGACTGCCCTATGGGCTTTGTGAAGATTGAACTGCCTGCGATCCACGGACATTGTGCTCCTGCTGAATAAAGCTTAATTTTGTTTTCATTATCACACTACTGCTATGCTGGTATTGGTGTTGGTGGGGCTGCTACATGGTTTTGGGTGGTGTGTAAGGGTTTGGGTGTGTGGGATATGTAGTAGTGTACTGCTCATTGGTGGGACCCTGTGATCTGTGTGCCATCACAAGGTGTTGGCTAACTTTCTTTGTTCATGTAGGCAGTTACTGCATGGTGCACTTGTCCAAGGGTGTATTCCTTCCTCTGTGTACCCAGCTTTCTTCCCTGCAGGGTGTTCCCAATGTTTAGCGCAGAGCTGTGTCTACATGAGCTGTGTGTGTGACGGAGCCCTTCTACTTTGGCCATGCATGCAGGGCCATGTCTCCACCTGCGACAATCGTGGCATCCTTGGTGATCACTGTACTTGTGTGTGGAGTCTGTTGACATGAGTTCATGGGGACATGTTCCCTTGTAGCCAGTATGCATGTGGATAATTCTGGCCTCACACACATGTGTTACACCCCTCCAGTCTCAGGGCACTGCTGGGAGTGATGGGCACCCACCCCTCCTGTCTCAGGGCACTGCTGGGAGGACTCCACACCCACCCCTCCTGTCTCAGGGCACTGCTGGGAGGACTCCACACCCACCCCTCCTGTCTCAGGGCACTGCTGGGAGGACTCTGCACACACCCCTCCTGTCTCTGGGCACTGCTGGGAGTGATGGGCACCCACCCCTCCTGTCTCAGGGCACTGCTGGGAGGACTCCACACCCACCCCTCCTGTCTCAGGGCACTGCTGGGAGGACTCTGCACACACCCCTCCTGTCTCTGGGCACTGCTGGGAGTGATGGGCACCCACCCCTCCTGTCTCAGGGCACTGCTGGGAGGACTCCACACCCACCCCTCCTGTCTCAGGGCACTGCTGGGAGGACTCTGCACACACCCCTCCTGTCTCTGGGCACTGTTGGGAGGACTCTGCACCCACCCCTCCTGTCTCAGGGCACTGCTGGGAGGACTCTGCACCCACCCCTCCTGTCTCAGGGCACTGCTGGGAGGACTCTGCACCCACCCCTCCTGTGTCAGGGCACTGCTGGGAGGACTCCACACCCACCCCTCCTGTCTCAGGGCACTGCTGGGAGGACTCTGCACACACCCCTCCTGTCTCTGGGCACTGCTGGGAGTGATAGGCACCCACCCCTCCTGTCTCAGGGCACTGCTGGGAGGACTCTGCACCCACCCCTCCTGTGTCTGGGCACTGCTGGGAGGACTCTGCACCCACCCCTCCTGTGTCTGGGCACTGCTGGGAGGACTCCACACCCACCCCTCCTGTGTCTGGGCACTGCTGGGAGGACTCTGCACCCACCCCTCCTGTCTCAGGGCACTGCTGGGAGGACTCCACACCCACCCCTCCTGTGTCAGGGCACTGCTGGGAGGACTCCACACCCACCCCTCCTGTCTCTGGGCACTGCTGGGAGTGATAGGCACCCACCCCTCCTGTCTCAGGGCACTGCTGGGAGGACTCTGCACCCACCCCTCCTGTCTTAGGGCACTGCTGGGAGGACTCCACACCCACCACTCCTGTCTCAGGGCACTGCTGGGTGGACTCTGCACACACACCTCCGATTTCTGGATATGTGCGCTTGGCACATACACGGTGGGGGTACGCACACTGCATTCGAAGTGAGGGTACGAGTCTACTGACACTGGTGTGGTGGGGGTACGCTCCGTACGTCCGCGGGTGTGGGTACGGGTCGTACTTACACTGTTGGGCAGGGGGGTACGCTCCTTGCATTCGCGGGTGGGGGTACGGGTCGTACTTACACTGTTGGGCTGGGGGGTACGCTCCTTGCATTCGTGGGTGGGGGTTCGAGTCGTACTTACACTGTTGGCATGGGGGGTACGCTCCGTACGTCCGCGGGTGGGGGTACGGGTCGTTCTTACACTGTTGGCATGGGGGGTACGCTCCATGCATACGCGGGTGGGGGTACGGGTCGTACTTACACTGTTGGGCAGGGGGGTACGCTCCTTGCATTCGCGGGTGGGGGTACGGGTCGTACTTACACTGTTGGGCTGGGGGGTACGCTCCTTGCATTCGTGGGTGGGGGTTCGAGTCGTACTTACACTGTTGGCATGGGGGGTACGCTCCGTACGTCCGCGGGTGGGGGTACGGGTCGTACTTACACTGTTGGGCTGGGGGTACGCTCCGTACGTCCACGGGTGGGGGTACGGGTCGTTCTTACACTGTTGGCATGGGGGGTACGCTCCTTGCATTCGCGGGTGGGGGTACGGGTCATACTTACACTGTTGGGCAGGGGGGTACGCTCCTTGCATTCGCGGGTGGGGGTACGGGTCGTACTTACACTGTTGGGCTGGGGGGTACGCTCCTTGCATTCGTGGGTGGGGGTTCGAGTCGTACTTACACTGTTGGCATGGGGGGTACGCTCCGTACGTCCGCGGGTGGGGGTACGGGTCGTTCTTACACTGTTGGCATGGGGGGTACGCTCCATGCATACGCGGGTGGGGGTACGGGTCGTACTTACACTGTTGGGCAGGGGGGTACGCTCCTTGCATTCGCGGGTGGGGGTACGGGTCGTACTTACACTGTTGGGCTGGGGGGTACGCTCCTTGCATTCGTGGGTGGGGGTTCGAGTCGTACTTACACTGTTGGCATGGGGGGTACGCTCCGTACGTCCGCGGGTGGGGGTACGGGTCGTACTTACACTGTTGGGCTGGGGGGTACGCTCCTTGCATTCGTGGGTGGGGGTTCGAGTCGTACTTACACTGTTGGCATGGGGGGTACGCTCCATGCATACGCGGGTGGGGGTACGGGTCGTACTTTCACTGTTGGGGTGGGGGGTACGCTCCTTGCATACGGGGTGGGGGTAGGGTCCGTACATATCCGTCCCCACGCTATGTGATGTTTGTGCGGCCCGTACCCAGGCCTTTGCCACGTGGGTGCGATCCGTCCCGCCATTGTTGGGGTGACGTGTGTGGGCGTGGTCCGACTCGTACCCACGCTCTTCAGGCGTGGGTACGGGACGTACCTGTCTGGTTGTGTTGCCGGTTCGCGTGGTGACGGACTTCCGTTGTGGCGGTCGCTGGCTTATCAGGACACGCCCCCACCCCCTCGTGGTGACCAGGGCATGGGAGTCAGGTATGTCCAGGCCATGTGTAGTGTGTCACTCATGTGGTTGTTTTGTGGCCTGCCCTGGTGGTGCCACCCCCACCCCACCCCACTTTCCCCCCTCCCTTAGTTATTCTGACCTTCTGCGGCGTCTGCGTCGTAACCTGTAGAGGAGGTGGACTGCTATGAGGGCAGGGATGACTCGTAGGTTCGGGTCCATGTCTGTCCGTCACGTACTGGTCCTCCTTGTTCGCGGCGTCGTCTGTCCGTCGCGTACTGGTGGTCCTTGTTCGCGTCGTCCTGATTTCCCGGCAGTTTTTGGCTGCCGCAAAATATTCACCGTGCGGGGTGACGTCGGTGCGAATCGTGATTCCTGGGTCGTGAATGGCTGGCTGCGTGCGTCCCGACGTCAGGTCGGCGCTTTCCCGGATCGCATTGGTAGGTGTTTTTTGTTCGGTCGGGCTTTTTTACGAATCGTACGGTAATGGTGTACCCGTGCGAATCGTAATTCCTTGTTTGTAAAATTTGACGACCGGGTACGCGTCGGGCGGAGATTATGCTCCGTCCGACGGTTCGTACCCGGTTTTTACCGGATCGTGATCGGCACCATAATCTAAAGCGCGTGGCCTGCGGTCATGCACTGCACACGGTAACAGCCCATGCATCAGGACATGGCCTGCAGAAAAATAACAGAGAATCATGCACACAGCGAACAGGCTATCCGTACGACCAATGTGCAGTACCTGTGTGTGCAGCAACCATGGAGCAACGCGTAACGATGCACTGGGAAACTTTGGTACAAGTCACGGGCTTTGTCCAGGCCTCTTACCCTGCCCTCAATTGATACTTCCGCTCAAGTTATGCTCTTCAGCTGTGCCCTTTGTGCCCTGAGGTTCGAGGCACAGGCCCTTGCCTTTGACCTTGCATGAATTAAAGTGCACTTACCTTGCAGGATTCCCTGTGCCTGCAGACAAGCCACAGAAACAATGTAATCTAGTTGATAAAATGCAAGTGCACGTACAGACTAGTATAAAATATCACGTGAATCTTTGCCATCATTGCAAGTCCCAATGAGACAAATATAAAATAATCAACAATATAGAAGAGCATTGGTAAAACCAGTGAGTCAAGCAATGCAAGAAAACTGGGGCAGAAATTCTACCTAAGTATGGACAGCACCACTAGCCTAACTAGAACATGTCAAAGTCTTTTTCTTTTGTGTAATCTCCAATAGGAAAGCAGCTAAGTTATTGAGCAACTAGGAATATAGAGCAATAGAGTCTCCAAGTCCTTAGTCCTTCTCAGGTGGTCCTAAAATGACCGCGAGCATAAGGGAGTGAAAGTTGTATTAGCAGATCCTCCTAGAAAATAAATCTTATTGGAATGCCTATCATTAGTGGACTGCTATGTTTTTAAAAGAAGTGGCTCAGCCAATCTGCTGTGGGACACCCCTTTGTGATGGAGCCGTCATCACAGTTTCACCAGCTCCATGGTCTCAGAGGCTATCGCTGCTCCTCTGGCGCGTGTACTCTCTGGCAGGCCAGCTGGCACAGAACAATTCTACCTTAAGTGCTCCCACTCGGGTGCTGGAAGCAGTTTCAGTAAAAAACCTCCACCTGTGTGTGGGGAATCTATCGATAGAGGAGATGTGATTGCTGTACCCTAGTTACTTGGCGGCCCACCTGCCAGACTCTAAATGAACCCTGAAGTCCCTGTCTAAGAGAAACCATTGGAATTCTTCCAAGAGCTTTCCCATTTGTTCTAGCACTACACATTCCATCAATTGTGTAGGAAACTACACTGTTAAGAAAGTGTTCAGAAAGGCCTCACTCTTGATGCGAGCTGTGGCTGATCTCGAACCAAAACTATTTGATTTCCATTGGGAAACGAGTTTTTATTAGTAATATCGATTACTACCAACATGGGTCTTAAGTTGAATGATTATGGGGACACACAGGTAAAATTCTTCTTGTTTCACAATTCCATACTGATCGTTTGACAGTGGCTGAGGTATTTTTGACCATTCATATTTGGACGAGCAGGAGTAAGTAAGTATAAATGCCGCGCAAACAAGGTTTTGCTTATTGCCATTCAGAATTGGTTAAAGAACAAGAAGTTGCTTCACCTCTCTTTTTGAGTGGGTAATGTTGACCTACTGGTCATAAACCAATGAGTGGGGACTTTAGGGGTCTTCTTGGACAAAAGTCTTGATATGGAAGTTAGATAACTAAGTAATCCAATTACCTCCAATTACCATCTCATGCTCCTTCATAAATATTGCCATCTATTGAAACAGCAAGCATTGACAGAGCTGCGGTTGGATCCAAAATAGACTATGTTAAAGCTCTCCTGGCTGGAGCCTCCTTCTAATATAAATAAGTTGCTTGAGTAATTCTACTCTTTTGGAGTCAGTACCCAGGCACCCTTTTTATGAATTTTAGCACTATAGAAATGTTTGATGGATTGAGAGATTTGTTGATCGACTTCACCAGTAAAATGACCTGCGCACAGGCAATACTCAACATGCAGGGCCAGACTCGGAACAGAAAGTAGCCTTAGCAAAAATGTCCAACCATCCATCTCGCTTCCTCCTCTCTCATCTTTCAGTTCCTTTCCATACCCACCCCCTCACTTCCTCATCCCTCATCTCTCTCTCTCCTTTTCTCTCTCTCTATGCTCTCTTTTCTCTTGCTTCACTCGTGCTTGCCGTAATCACCTGGGGAGCTGGTGAAAGTGGCAGAGGCACCAGCAGAGGTCCTCTGCCTTCAAAAACCTGCCTGCAGCGGTTCCAACCCCCCAGGGAAATGCCCGATGGAATAAACGGGCAGTCCGGCCCTGTTAATGGCTGGAATGTGAGCTGACAACATTTGAATGGCGCACATCAATGAATGACAAAGGAGGGCTGATGGATGTATTGCCCCTCTCTTTGTGCAATGGGCATTGATGATAAAGGCTTTGCGAGTCTTCTAAAGCTGTCTCTAATCAGATCAGCAATTGTAAGAGGACTCAGTGCACTTAGGGGGAGATTTACTAAGCTTTTGTGCTGTGTTTGCGTCACAAAAGTGATGCCAAACGATACGCAAAATCCTTTTTTTGGTAATTTACTTTCTAGCGCTAAACTTGTTTAGCGCTGGAAATAACATAAAAGTAATGCATTGCGACGATTCGCGTCTCTTTGCGACATGGGGCCGTACCAAGGGTGGTGTATGGGCCTCTCCCATGCAACCACCCAAGGCTTCTCACGCTAAACCCAGTTTACTAAAAACCGTAGATTGGGTTTAGCGTGAGAAAACTGTGCCCTTTTCAACTAGGTGCAATGCTTTCATTTCTCCTTCCTTTTCCGACTTTGCATGAGTGCTGCACTGTGCAGCACGCATGCAAAGTGGTAAAAGCTTTCCCTTGTATCGAGCATAGTATTTTGTACAGGAAGGGTACCCTTCCTGTACAAAACCTATGCTGGACTCATGCACACACCCAGGTGCTGCAGTGCTAAGGTGTGTGTATTGCGCACGGCAGCTGGGAAAGCGGAGGAGATAGCCATATCTTTGAAGATATGGTGCTCTCCTGCTCCCTCCCTGTTGCGCGACTTTTTCGTAAATCTCCCCCTAAATCTTTTGCACCCAAGGGTCCTTCAAGTATGTTAAACATTATAGTTGTGTTCATAAACGGTTAACCCTGATTAAAAAACACAAGATTTGCATATTTCAATACGTAAACCTGCAAATAAATACACCTATGTAGTCAGGTGAGGGAAATTATAAGAGGCTAGAGTGGGTTGGTCAGGTAAATAATTGGGATAACTGATTTTCCACTGTATTCCACACCCTGAGAGCACATGGAATGGTAATCCTGCAGAAGACATGAGCTTCGGGAAGGGAAAGGGGATGAAAAGGGGGGAAAAGGAAGCTATTTCTCCTCAAGGAAACATATTTAGTCTGTGGGAGAAAAAGTAAATCACACATCATTATACATATTTCCACTTTAGTTTCTCATGTGGATGATCTGCCTTGTGGATGACCTACTTGAGTGAGGAATATGAGTCCTCATGGACATCTGTGGTTGTCTTAAGTTTCATTAAGGACTTTCCGAGAAGTGTGGAGAGGATTAAATCTGCAGAAGAATAGACTTGCGATATTTTAACCTCTTCAGCGCGGCGCGGATTTCCGCGCCACACTGAAGATTCCGTGCGCGGGCGGGGCCATGACGGAACGGTTCCGTCATGCGCACAGTGCAACCGACGTGCATGACGGAACCGTTCCGTCATGCGCGTCGAAGGGGTTAATAGATTTTTGTAAATCAGTCATCCGGTTTATATAGCAGCTATCAGCCTGGTACACCTCCTTTGCAGACTATTTTTGCTTTTTCAAGTTATGTATATTTATTTATTCGATCAATAACATGATCATACACAACATAAAATCACATAGCGCACAATTTTGCATAATTTTTTTTTTTAAAGAGATAGTTTAAAATGACTGACTTCACTGACCTATACAACGTTTAAGACAGTTACAATGTATGTTCTTGCAATAAAAACACAAATGTCAATTAAAAAACACCTGTATTAAAACAGTCTAGCCCCATCATTTACCTGCTGTCCCGCTGAAGGACCTTGCAAACGACTTGCCTTGCTTATTCAATAGGCCTACATCACAATATTATTTTACAACTTTAGGCCTCTGCCACCAGGCATAAAACAGATATCTTGATATTGTGAAGACAAGCCACCTTGTCGTGTCTGACCTAAATATGCGTAAAGCATCAGAGGGACATTAAAAAGAAAGCAGTCGGCAGGCCAGGATAAGCTACGTGTTTTTTACATTTACATGGGTGGGAGAGAAGAAAATAAAATGTTCTATAGTCTCTGGGGTAGAGTGACAAGACGGGCACAAAGGGGATACTGCAACATTTGCCCAGCTGTTTTTCATTGCATTCTGTGGGAGAACCCCTGTCCTAAATTGTATATTGAGGGGGTTCGACACATGAATTGTGGCCTCCTTAATGTAAGGTCACTTCCTAAACACGCCATTGAAATTCAACTGCTAATTGAAATGTACAATCTGGATGCTCTGTTTATGACAGAGACCTGGACTGAGTTTGGGTTGGACCTCGAGCTGGGGTTAGCGTGCCCTGTGGGATTTAAAGCTTTTCATAAACCGAGGCCCAGCGGCAAAGGGGGCGGTACCAGGATTATATATAAAGACTCCTGGGATTTCGCTCCTCTGGATATAGACGAGGTCGCACATATAGAAACTCTAGGTTTCTCTTTGAAAGATAGGTCAGGGCATATCTTGACTGGTATGGTCTGTTACAGACCTTCAGGTGCAGTGTGTGTACAACTACAGCAGCAGTTAGTTGACGTGATTAGTAATCTGTCTCTCACTCATCATAGATTGCTGATATTGGGAGATTTTAATCTTTGGCCTAATGAGAAGTTGGCGACAGTTTATAATAATTTTATTCAGTCCTGCGCTAATTTGAATTTGTCACAATTGGTTTCGGAGGCAACTCATATTGCAGGGCACGTATTAGGGTTAACTTGGTCGCCATGGATGGAATTTTACCAGTGGGATGGTCAGATCACCATCTGGTTAAATTCAGAGTGACTCATGTTCACAGAACTACGTCTCCCCCCAGGGAGGAAATGTGTGTTCTGGGTAGGGACTGGAAGGCCCTCCTGAGAGAAGCTCAAATGGCCCCGCTCTTTGATCTAGACTCCCTTTTTGATCCTGGGAAGTCAGTAGATGAGAATTATCTGGCCCTTTGTGGGCATTTGATGGATATAATTGAGTTGCATGCCCCCTTGAAGAAGATTAGGAAACGGGGGAAACCCTCTGCCCCGTGGTACATGGAGGAATTAAGGAGTTATAAGTTGCAATGCAAACGAGCTGAAAGACAGTGGCGAAGGCATTGCACTGACAATGATAAAGTCAATTGGAAGGAATGCTTAGCCAGGTATAAAAAAGCGATAGTGACCACCAAGGTGACATATTTTGCAGATCTTATCTTAAAATCACCAAATAGTGTTAAATGTGTTTTTAATATATTGAGAGACATGGCTAACCCTGATTGTTCAAGTAATAAGATTACCCCGTCGCAAGAGCTATGTGATGGCCTAGCGGCCTTCTTTCAGGATAAGATTAATGGAATTATCGAAGGTCTGAAACCAGATACCTTGTTAGGTACTAATGAAAGGGAAGAGCTAGGACCAGATATATTATCAAGAGTTAGGGATATTGGGATGGAGCCATTGATGCAAGAGATCTCCCTTGATCCTACGGAGGAAGAGTTTGTTAGGGTGGCGATGGGAGTCTCTTCTGGCTCACCATTGGATCCCATTCCTCAGAAACTCTGGAAAGAGCTGGGTTCTGAGATTTTTCCACAGCTTTACCAGATGTGTAACCAATCTCTTAGCAGTGGAGTGGTTCCGTCCTGTTGGAAGGAAGCGATAGTCTCACCTCTCCTAAAAATAATCTTCATTGGACCCTACGTGTTACGGGAACTACAGACCAATCTCCCTTTTACCATATCCAGTAAAGATAGTTGAGCGCTTGGTGAGCCAAGCGCCTTCCGGTTTCCTGGAAGGCAATAATAAGCTGGGGGAAGATCAGTTTGGTTTCCGGCCTGGTCATGGGACTGAGAACGCATTGGTCACCGTGTTTGATAATCATCGGATGCGTGCGGACAGGGGACAGTCTGCGATGCTGATACTGTTGGACCTGTTCGCCGCATTTGACACGGTTAACCATGCCATTCTAATGTTTAGGTTGGAGGAAGTGGGGGTGACAAATATGGCTCTGCAATGGTTTCGCTCTTATCTGGCAGGCAGACGGCAGGCTGTTACTTTGCCTCCGTTTCAATCAGATTTTATTCTTAATGAGCATAGGGTCCCCAGGGGTCCTCAATCAGCCCTATTTTATTTAATGTTTATATGCGACTGCTGTTGGAGGTCATCAAAGCCAATAACATAAGTGTGGTTAATTACGCCGACGACACTCAATTGATTGTGTCCCTGGAAGGTGATCATGCGGACTCCCAGGAAATATTTCATAAGTGCATGTGCGAAATGGCGATATGGTTGAGGAACAATGCGCTGCAATTTAATAATGCCAAAACGGAGATTCTGTACTGTGGGGTGGGCAGAGTGCCGACGGTTTTACCATCTAACTTTAGGCCGTACCCTACAGATGCACCTCTGGTACCCGTGAGAACAGTGCGCAATCTGGGGGTCAGCTTTAACGAGAAGCTCAACCTGGAATCACATGTAAACAAAGTAGTTAAGAATTGCTACATGCTCATTAGAGGTCTCTGTAAGGTGTTACCACTTCTGCCACCTAAGGTAAGAGGCACAGTAGTCAGTTGTGTTGTTCTCAGCCGCTTGGACTATTGCAATGCTTTGCTGCTGGAGTCTCCGGGCTATTTGGTCTCATGGCTCCAGAGCATTCAGGCGGCAGCAGCAAAGCTTGTTTTACTGAGAACACATAGATCATCAACCTCTCAGGCATTAGCTGAGCTGCATTGACTCCCGGTGAGACAAAGGATACTGTTCAAGTCCTTGTGTATTGCTTTTAAAGCACTCCACGGGCTTGGACCTAAACCGCTTCAACGTAGGTTTAGTTGGTATGTACCTGCACGTAGCCTGCGCTCTACGGCAGCTAATTTGGTAATGATCCCAAGGATAAAAAGACCTACTATGGGTGGACGAGCGTTCGGCGTAGCAGCCGCGCGCTTGTGGAACAGTCTTCCCCCGGAATTGAGACAAATACAGGATTTGCTGCTGTTCCGCAAGCAAGTTAAGACCTGAGTCTTTCCTAGAGCGTAACCAGCTGACCGGCTCAGTTTGCAGTTTGCGTTTTACCTCTTTTTACTGTGTCTTAGCGCCAGGATGCCCGTAGGGTTACAGTGCGCATTATAAATGCAAATACATACATACATACATACATACATACATACATACATATACAAGTCTAACTTAAAACAGCTTTAGACATTTAAAAAAGTGGAAGTTAAAGTGCCAGTTTCCCTAACATCGATACAAGAAGAATCAACAAAATCCCAATACCTCTTTTTTACCAAGGGGACCATTTTTTGTGATAGAGTGCGGATCCTCACACATTCTTCCCAGGCCCAGTCTGATTAAGGCCCTCCTTAACCTTGTTAAACCAGGGCAATCGCCCTGTGTGTCTTTGAAAAATTAATAATTTCTCCTCTGCATCTTTTACAGGAATCTGGGTGCTACTGGTCCAAAGTCTTACTCAAAACATGAGCACCTTGAGGGCAACAAAGTGTGTAATAGACTGTATATCAAGGTCAAGGCATAGGGGTAATATGGGCATGTTCATTGGGAGGTTGAGGATTGCCCTTAATAATTTGTTTTCAACAACCTCTAGCTGTTTCAAATGCTCCAGCCCCCACAATTCTGTCCCATAGAGGGCCGCACCTAAGCCTTTTGCCTGGTGTATTTCAAGGATATGGGAGATTGGACGGAAGACTGAGTGTTTTACCCTCTTAGTGTCAATACGCTCTTCTGAATTTGGGGAGCCCATGCTAAATTGTCACTAATTCTGACTCTCAAGTAGTCGAAGACCTTGACCTGTTCTAAGACTTGGGTACCCAACTTCACTTTCCCCTTGGTGAATTTGTAGGAATTAAAAACAATAAACTTTGTTTTTGAACAGTTAATTTCAAGGCCCCGATCTTTGCATGCTTTGGCGAACTTAGATAACACATTCTGAATGCCCATTGGGGTTTTGGAAATGAGCAGTGCATTGTCTGCAAATCGCAAAGAGGGTATAAGGCTACCAGCTAATCTTGGTGGGTCACCTCCACAATCATATAGTTCACTTATGAGCGCATTCATATACAGGGTAAACATGGTTGGGGCAAGCACACAGCCCTGGCGCACCCCCTTAGAGACTAATATGTTATTATTAAGACTACCATCAGAATCCCACCTGACTTTGGCATAATTATCTTGGTGCAAACTAACCAATATTTGAAGTAGGTCATGGGGGAGTCCTAAGTTCCTCAGAGCGGCCCAACGTTTATTATGATCAATGGAATCAAATGTCGTTTTAAGGTCGACAAATACAACATATAAATGACCCTTCCTGATCTGCACTTCTTTCCAGATGAGCAGAAGTAATCAGAACACCTGATCTAGAGTGCTCGTGGGTGCCCTGAAACCTGGCTGCAGGTGAGAGAGAGTATTGTTTTCCTCTATCCACTTTGGAGACGTAAAAAGATGATTATGTAGAAAACTTTCTGGGAGACATCTATGAGGCTTTTTGGACAATATTTTGAAGGGTCCCCTTTATCTCCTTTTTTAAATATGGGATTATTTTGGCGCCCTTCCAGGTCAAAGGGAATAACCCCCCTCGCAAGATGGCATTAAAAGCTATCTGAAGCAGTGGTCCCCAGATATTGGGCTATGCTTTAAACAGGTCTCCAGGGAGTCTACCTAAACCTGGAGCTTTCCCAGTCTGGAGCAAGCTAATTGCTGTTACAGTTTCCTGCAAGGAGAAACTAACAGCACATTCCTGTATAGGTGTTGGATTGCATCCCCCAACTGCTACCACTGCCGCCCCCTCGAGTTCAAAAGCCGTGCCAGTATAAAGTTTCTGGAAGCACTCTTCCCAGACATGTGATTGTATATAAAAGTCATCTTCACTGACCTGCTTGATCGACCCCTTTGACATAAGGTGCCAGAAAAGCTGGCAATCCTTATGCTTTGAAGCCTCAGCTAGTATACGCCAGTTCTCAACCTCCCAACTCCTTTTTGCCACATCCTGTGCCCATCCTGTGCCCTGTTATACATCCTCCTTCTACTTTTGATGTCATTTCGTATCCCTTGCTTTACTGCCGCTGCTAGATCATTCCTGGCTAGTCTACATTCCTCGTTGTACCATGGGCCGATGTTCCGTTTGGGCATGTTATAGTTACACTGTCTACTAAATTAGGGTTTTATACTATTTGTTAATTGTTGAAAGCTAGACACAATAAGGCTATCGCTTTTGTCAAGATCACTCAGTACCGTCAGGATCTGGGCCACTTCTTTGTAGATCTTAGGGAGCAATTTACCATCAGCCGCAACCTGGGGCCACTTGACTCTCCTGTTGTTATTAGTAGTAATAACAGGGGCCATTACTTGATGGGTATGGATATGCAAGATAGGGAGGCCAATTAGACCCAGGAGTAGAGCATTGTTATCACTGTCCTCATGGTTTTGGACAGTCATGTCTTTGACATAAGGCCATAGCTCAAGGTCCACCATAATATAATCGATCCTGCTTCTAGCATTCCCCGTCTTAAACGTAAACTTTGCTTCCTCATCAGAAGGTGTCTGCCCATTACATGCACGCACACCATAGCTTAGAGTAAAAGATAGTACATGCTTCCCAACCTTGGTACATCTTTTAATGGCTGGTATCTGGAGCTTATTTACACCCCTAGCTTGCTCTTCCTCCTCTACTAATTCCTGTATGAAGTCTATTGGCTCATAAATCGTATTAAAATCGCCAGCTACGATAAGGTAATAATCTTTCGTAGAGGTATCATGGAAGTTGGAGAGCGTTGTTATAGTTTCTGAGGGCTTGTGATGGCTGCTAAACCTATTATATATGTTAATTAGTCTAAAATTGATATTCCCTTTAGGCCATATCAGGTCTAGGTCAAGGATCTCTTGGGAGCCTACTTCAAATGACTTAATTTTGCAAACCAGTGTGGACTTAACTGAGATGCTGCGCGAAGAACCTGGGGATAAAGATAGATAACCGGCTCTCAATGGAGAAACAGGTGAAGACGCTTGCAGCCTCCTGTTTTGGGACCATGCGGATGTTGAGTAAGATCTTCCCATGGATCCCGCTCAGCGCCAGAAAGACTCTCATTCAGGTGCTCTTAATAAGCCACCTTGATTATGGAAACTCCTTATTGGGAGGAATTAGGGAGGACTTTTTATCCAAATTACAGGTCGTGCAAAATACAGCTGCCAGCCTCGCCCTCGACAAACCAGCCCGAACCCCTTCTTTGCCTCTCCTACGCCAATTACACTGGCTTCCAGTCAAGAAACGGGCTACCTTTAAAATGCTGTGTCTGGTCTTTAGGGCCCTGCACGGACTGGGTCCAGCCTATCTGACCAAAGAATCAGGAAGGTAAAAATGGGGGGCCGTTCATTTTCCCATCAGGCTCCCAAACTATGGAACGGTCTCCCTGAACAAATCCGGGAATGTCCGAATCTGTCCCAATTTAAAAAACTGCTGAAAACATTGCACTTTTAAGCCGCCCCTCACTGACTGCCTATCTTTTTCTCTAGCGCTGAGAGATCCCCTTGGGGATGATTTGTGCGCGATATGAATGACCTAAATAAATAAACCAGCGTGGTTAAACCAAATTAATAGCCCACCAGCCAGTTGGCCAGCTGGTGAGCGCCTGCCCTCAATGCTAAACGTAATAAATCCCACCCTATACACTTGCTCCGTCGCCCAAGTGTCCTGGAACAGCCATTTATGACTGCTGTCCACTAACTTGCCCCACTCTAGATCGTTTAGTTTAGGCTTTATTCCCGCAGTATTCCATGAAATAATCTGTTGTTGCTGGTCAACATTTGTGCATCCCTGTTGCGGGTAACTGGATATAGGTTTTACAGGCATTACAGGCATTCAGTCTTCAGTGGGTGCATGATGGGTGGGCAGGATGAATGGGGTACGGTTTACTGTTCCATTTAAGATGGTATTACTAATGCTAGTAACCCCCTCAGTTTGAGGGGCTATGGCTGCGGCATACTCCGTTATCAATTTTGCATGCCTTGGGTTTAGTCCGTCTGGGCGTCCAAATCGGTAAGTGCTTGATATCAGTGACTTATTTCCAAGGGGAATTGCTCCTTTCTCGTCAGTAAATTCTGGGTGGCGCAGGCTTGTGGTGGGGGAATTGGACCAGTTGTTTTAAGATATTTATGGAAAAAAACAAGTGGCACAATCTCAATCCCATGTCCAAAGACCCACCCGGATGGTTTCCTTCTACTTTGGAACAATTTCCCTGCTAGATCTGAGGATCTGCAATTATTCACTAAGCAGTCTTCTTTTATATGCTTCCGTAGAGGACCAACCCAGCTCACTCTTCGGATGAACAAAATGTCGTGATAGCTAGAGTTTGAGAAATCAGAATTTTGGGATAACCAATGGCTGACTTTGTTCTTCAATTGACTGGGGGTTTCCTTAGGATTGCCATGAAGCAAAGGAACATTGGTTAAGATTACCACATAAGGGCAGCACTCTGGGGGGAGATGTAACGTCACCTCATTATGAGGAACATCCCTAGCAACAGAATTATCTATTTGGGAGGGGGGCAGCCTAGTGGGTTCAATTCCATTTCCATTATGTAAAGGGCTGTGTGTATTAGACCCAGGGATGTTACCAGGATAGCCCTTCTCAGTTGGGTGGTTGGTATGCGTCATTGCTCTAGATTTAAACAAGGCCTTAAACGGGGCTCCCCACATATAACCTTTTTGGGGGGAGGTGGGTGCAGGTAAAGGTTGTGTTAAGTTGCATCGGTGGCTTCCCACCATAATATTGTGCTTTTCAGAATTTATTACACCCCCTGGATCTGGGCATTCTGATTGTATAAGCCCGTAATTCCCTGCCCCCATCATAAAGCTAATAATAGACTTTTGGATGTTTTCCACATTGGCCTCAAGTAGTTTGTCAAGTCTATCCAATATGGGTGACAGATTATTTGACATTATTTTTTCAAAACCAATCATTAAAGACTTAGGGCCATATGTAGGTGGCCTAATACCGGTCGGTAACGGCCGATTTTCGGTAAAAATGCCGTTACCGATCGGTATTCAGGCGTTTGGGATGTAGGGGGGACATTTCAGGATTCGGTAATTTACCGAATCGGTAAAATTACCGAATCGGTAATTTTACCGATTCGGTAAATACCGAATCCTGAAATGAGATGTAGGGGGAGTGTGTGGGTGTTGTGTGGATTCGTTATTTACCACCAACTAAAAGTTGGTGGTAAATGACGAATGTCTTCGTAAAAGCATTTTTTGGCCCTTAGAAGTGTGCAATGTGGCAGACATACATGCCCTTAGGGCATGTATGTGTGCCACATGTGCACACATGCAGGAATCAGGGGTGCAACAGGGTGTCACTGTGACACCCTGCCACCCTTGATTGTGCTCCCCCCATTACCGAATCGATATATTTACCGATTCGGTAATGGTAACTGGCTTCCCATTGATTCCTATGGGCCTCCTGGCCCATAGGAATCAATGGGAAGCCAGTTACCATTACCGAATCGGTAAATACCGATTCTTAATTACCGACCAATTCCGAATCGGTAATTTTTACCGAGTCATTACCTACATAGCATTTACCACTTCATAAATACCGAATCGGTAAAATTCGGTATTTATGAAGTGGTAAATGTTAGCCTACCTACATAAGGCCCTTAATGCCTTGGGAGGATAGGTCTGTGGGGATGGGTGACATAGAGTGAGAGTGTGACACAATTGTCAATTCTTGCTTAATGCTGTAAGATTCCTCAGTGGGCATCTCCTGGGGTTTTTTCTTAGATCTAGTGTTTGCTACCAGTAAAGGCTCAGAATGTTTTTGTTACTTCTTCCTTTTAGCTGGAGGGCAAGACGTCGGGGGTACTAAAGGTTGGGACGGAGACTTCACAGGGAGAGATGTTTCCAGTGTGAGTTTCTCAATAGTAAAGTTCCCTGGTTCCGTGACCTTTTGGAGTTGTATTCGAATTCAAAGCTGTAACAGATTCCCCCTCCATGGATAGCCGACTTTCTGCTACTAGGATTTCTTTAGCTATAGCTTTGGCCGCCCATGATAAAAAGCAATCAAGGGTAGAGTTCTGTAGGGTTTTAGAGGTACTCTCCCTCTCTCTCATTTGCTTCCGTTTTGCCATTTTAAGGGGCAAACGCAGTCACACTACATAAGACTTAAGTAAATGCTGGATATCCAAACATACTTACTCGGCAGGTCTCTTCCTTGGGACAGGTCGCAGTGTCAAGTAACTCAATGTCCAAAAAAAGGGGAGACAATTTACAATTAAAGTGAGGACCAAGAGGGTAGGCCCAGCCTAGCCTCCTCCGGGCTCCGATGGCAGTGGACAGGCCCGCCCTTTGCCTGGGCTTCGCCCAGGTGTGGCCTACGCATGCCCGCACCTGTCCCACGCTGTTGTATGCCCCTGGTCCCTTTGAGCGCCTCCGGGCATGGTCAAGCAGTGGCGTGGGCGGCACGCCGGCCGCAAATTGTTCTGGGGGTGTGGTCCCCCGTGACAAAGCAAACACTGGGAATGGGCTCCCGTGCTGCAGGAGGCCCCTGGCCCCTTTGAGCGCCTCCGGGCGCGGTCAAGCAGTGGCGTTGGTGGCACGCCAGCCGCAAAGTGTTCTGGGGGTTGTGGTCCCCCCGCGACAAAGCAAACACCAGGAACAGAGCTATTTCAAGTTTTACATATTGGTGCCTCATTACAAATAGGGGCAAAAAGAACACTTGATGGACAGAATGCAGAACAATGTCATACATTAACCCCAGGACAGAGATCTGGGCCTAAATCAATCGTTTTTTTGCTTACTGTGCCATACCAGTTTGGACCCAGCCATATGCAAATCAGTCTTGACCCTGCGCCCAATGGGAACAGTCCAGCCCAAACTGCCAGGCCAGGTCCTCCCTGGACTGGAAACAAGCATCCTAGGACCGGTTTCAAGGTTTCCCCCCTCATCAGCCAGGATAGCTTGACTCCAGTGGCATGAAGAGCCTGGGACCCACGTCTGGGCATACCCGTCTCACTCGGGGTGACAAATGCAAAGAGAACAATTGATGGACAGATTGTAGAACAATGTCATACATTCACCCCAGTACAGAGATCTGGGCCTAAATCCATCTATTTTTTGCTCACCATGCCCTTCCAGTTTGGACCCAGCCATATGCAAATCAGTCTTAACCCTGCGCCCAATGGGAACAGTCCAGCCCAAACTGCCAGGCCAGGTCCTCCCTGGACTGGAAACAAGCATCCTAGGACCGTTACAAATAGGGAGCACCGTGCCTGTCTACAATGGTGCGTACCCTTATAGCATGCCTGTCATAGACCACACCATATGCGCCATAATAAAGAAATACCCTCTTCGGAGTGGGAAGAGCTCAATGGTGTAAGATGGCATGGCAGCTCGAAATGGCTGATCCATCTTTCACTGCTGGCAGACTGGCCTGCCTTTGAGGAGGGCAGACATCAGAGATGTCCCCTAAAGGGCACTATGGGACTTTTCATACACCTTCCAAAATTACAGGATTGTGGCCCAGTTCTTAGGTGGCACACAGTCAGTGCTTGAGAAAGACTTTAGGCCTTATTACGACTACGCGGTCCATAGGACCGCCGTAGTCACGGTGGTGGTCTGTGGACCGCCAGACTGGCGGTCCATCTGCTGTATTCTGACTTTGTCGGTTGTACTGCCACAGGACTACTGGGGCCGCCGGAGATCCATGATCCCCCAGAAGTTACACGACGGTCCCAGGCTGCAATATACTGGCAGTGCTGCGTGTGGCACTGCCAAGAATATTACGAGTTGCCTCACTGCCATCATTTCCATGGTGGGCTCAGGATGGTGATGAGGCAATGCAGCGGGCCCTTACTGAGCCCCCTGTTGCTTATGGGCCTTGGAATGCATGCATGGGGGCACCCCCTGTATGTTTGCAGCTCCAAGTTCCTGTATGGCATGGACTGCACAACATAGTGAATTTCATGCCATGCAGGAACGAACTGTGGTGGTCCCATGGCAGTGCCTTTCTAAGGCTCTGCTAGAAGCCTTTGAAAGGCACTGCTGTGACACCGCCACAGCATGCCCGCCCACCAAGGATTATAATCATAATCCGGCGGGCGGTGTGTGCAGGACTTTGGCGGTCCTCCTGCGGAGCACTTTTGTGGCGCTCCGCGGGAGGACCGCCAAAGTCATAATAACGCCCGTTGACTATACACCTGCATCAATAATATGGTGCTGGCTCATGTACCTCATTTGCTGAAGGCCAAGCCCCATGCAGAAAAGAGACCACCCCGTGATAAGACCTGGGCAAGACCAATGGGTAATACAGAAGATGCTGTGAAAGGATCTAGGGTTCCTTCTGTGATAACAGGGGTGCAGAAACCGGAAGCCAATGCAGGCTGTGCCTCCAGCACACTTCTGCAAAACGACCCCTGGAATTGTGAACATACAGGTTCATCGTCAATTAGTGATACTGACCTGAAGTGACTGTCCTTGGAGGAACGAGGGGGCAGGGAGGCTCACTGTGTACATCCAGATGTGTGGATATTTTGTTCAATAGACAAAGTGAAGCCAAAATAATAGGGAATGTGTCATTGTTGCTTGTGACCCTGTTAGGGACATACCTGCGCCCCCTCCGTTCCGCTCGACCCACTAAACAGGCCGACGCGAGCCAGGGATGGGGAAAAGATGTCGATTATGGTGGGAAGGCTTTGTGAGAGCCCACTTTTAAGTCCCACTTTGATGGTAATTGTGCAACCATCCCCTTCATCCGCATGGAAACCTGACACGTCCGCATGAAACCCCGTCCTATTGAATTAGCGCTGGCACATGTTGAAAGAGAGTTTGATGTCATCAAACTGAGTCCTTGGTCAGCTGGGCACGTGTTGTTCTGCTCTGCGCTGGTCTCCTCCGTGGCTTCATTAGGCATCCACAGCCTCTGCTCATCGTCCAGGGCTGGCACACTGGCACATTCTGAGGTCTCAGCATCACCCCAACCTGGGAGAGAAAGAGCTTAATGCATGGGCTAAACTAATGCAGAGAGAAGAAAGAGGCAAGCAAGAGCCCCTTTGTGCGTGAGATCCGATGCCCGGAATAATGCCCACGCTGTTTTTAATCCATAACAGGAAGAAGACACGCCAGAGAACAAGGGAGCGGGTCTGGCCGCGTGGCTCGCCCCTAGGAGCCCTCCTCTGCAATGCATCAGACTGTGTCACTTTGTGATGCCCCATTGGTGGGTTCTCGAAGATTAAATGGCTCGATGGCACCAATGCGAGCTGGCATTCACTCTCCGTCCTCCACAATTTGACAGTGATTTTACCACCTAAAAAGTAAATATCATTTTAATCTGTGATCACTTCCATGTAATACGCTATGTCTAACTATCTAACTATCCACAGTGGCATAACGGATAAAGATGCCCCTGTCCCCCGCCCCCTCAGACTCCCATATCTCACAGATATCCATCAGATTTACAGTGAATGGGGCCCTCTAAGGGTGAGGCCCCACATGCGCGGCAGGGCTTGCAGGGGCCTGTGTATGTATGCTCTTGACTATTCACTTTCTGAAAATAAAGTGAAACTCGTAAAACATCCTGCAGCTTTCACCTGTTGACAAAGACAACTCAGTGCTCTAAGGCATCTGGAGGGGTTCGTTTTTTCCAGTCTACTGGCAGTTAATGTATAGAATAGTGAAACTGAAATTTATTTCCTAGCGTGGTACATGCAATTTTTAGGAAACTGACATGTATTGCACAAAATCCACTGTCACTTCCGTAAAAAATGTACACAAGGGCACATCTAACATACAAAAACACAAAAAACAGCAAGAGACTGAATCACACAGAAAATGTCTCAAGGCTGGAGTACACATCAGCTTTACAGTTTGCATCAACATATTCTGGGATTGAAAAGTATGCTAAAAAGCATACGAGGGGGTAAAAAACTGCATACAATGCATGAGACAATACACTATGGAATAACGTGAGATGTAGTTTGTGTAACACAAACTGCACAAGGTACTACTAATGGCTATATCATACTTTCCCCAGAGCAGTCACAAAGCTTGAAATTGAGATCAGCGCAATACAAAATGCAGATCGTTTCCTACGTGTTTATGGGTAGCAAATAATTCATACAGCCAGCTCTTTGAAAACCTTTTCGGATACATTATTATAGTAGCAGCTATGTACCTGGCCATCGGAAAATAGGGATTTTTTCTGCTATTTACTCGGTTGCTGACTAAATAGTTGACTTTATTAACTATTGGGCCGGTGGCCTTAAAAATAGCAGAGCAACTTCACTATATACCAGGCCGCTGGTTAATAATAGAGATTATGCACTGTTTGTCCGACAACCATGCAAATAGCAGAAAAACTTCACTATTTACCCGGCCGCTGGCTAAGTAGTAGAGATTCTGCACTGATCAGCCGGCAGCTGTGCAAATAACAGAAAAACTTCATTATTTACCAGGCCTCTGGCTAAACAGTAGAGATTTTGAACTGTTCTGTTGGCAGCCATGCAAAAAGTAGAAAAATGTCACTATTTACTCAGCCACTAGTTAAACGTTAGGGATTCTACACTGTGCAGCGGGTGCCTGTGCAAATAGTAGAAAATCCTATTATATGCTCAGCCGCTGGTTAAGTAGTAGAGATTCTGCACTATTTGTCTGGCTAATAGCAGGAAAACCTACATTTTAACCTATCTGCTGGCTGAGTAGTAGAGATTCTGCACTGTTCAACTTGCTGCAGTGCAAATAGCAAACAATCTTCACTATTTAGTCAGTCAATGTCTAAATAGTAGAGATTCAGCACTGTTTGTCCGGCAGTTATTGGAAATCTCCCCCCCCAGAGCATCCCAACATCCTATCCGAAAGGGACCCCATTCCCTTTGCAAATTAGTTACCACCCCAACTAGGGAGGCATTACTCTATGGATGGTTTGCAACAGAAATTGCAGACACACACTATCAATAAATTCCTTTCTGATTTGGTAAGGGGAGGGAGGAAACTCCTTTCATGAACACTTTTATTTACAATTCAGAAATGATCTCAAAAGACCTTTTACTAGTCCAAACAAATGTCACATTCATATAAAGAGTTTTGTACATACTTTTGTGGTAGCAAACCGTGCGATTTTGCGACATGAGGCCATTAGTACAAAAACTGGCTTAGATGCAGGCACAAACTTATAGGTCTAGAAGTCCCAAATGTTTCAATGTTTCTAAGGTATTTTGATAGACATGGCACACTCCATTACATCATGGGCCAAGACATAGCGACTTGGAAGATCCTTTATGGTGCTGTCTCGTGTGCCACAAATGCTCCAACCCTTTACATTTACCTGCAGATGTGACTAATGATAAAGATCATTAGAACCTTTGCAAGACTAGTTAAAGCTGTTCACTCTTCTAAAGTAATATACTTGATCTTACTAACAAAGCTATGGGAATGTATAAAGGCCAGATACAGGATTACCAAAAGACTCCACGTTATGAGAACACCTCTTGTTTTGCAGCACATCAGTGCATTCTGGAATTATCAATTCTGAAAATAATGATTTGTAAAAGCAAAAACCAGAAATGGAAATGTTGTAACCCAATTACATAAAGCCAATCAATATTTAGGGTGATTTTTATCAAAATAGAAACAATTGCATAGGGCCCCTTTTGTGACCAACGCAGTATAATTGAGAGGCTTATTTCCAATCTCCTGACAGAAGTAAGAAAAACTATGGGCCTGATTTAGAGTTTCTAGGCCGGAGGATGGTGGTGCACAGTAGTTACAACATCCAGAGGGTACCCTGTCCACAAAATTTAGAATTGTGCATTTGCCCTCAGGACAGCTCTCTACATTGTCAAGAAGTGCTGTCTTGCAGTTCTTGTCTATGCATGAAACATTTGAAGGACAGGACAGTCAGGCATGATGTCCTGCTAGAAAACTATTTAAAAAAGTTTATTTTTCAAAAACAAACTCACACAGTAGGAGATTGTTTCAGATTTTTAAAAAGAATGGTCTCACACGCCATAGATAGCCTGGCAGACAGGACTAGGCCGAAAGGGGACCCTGCGCATTTCAGAGAGCTGCTTTTAAGTTACCCCCACATCGAAGGCACTTTTGGGTATAAGTACTGGGTCTATGGCCCCCCTATTATTAGACACTTCTGAATCTAGGACTGAACCTCTTTCAGATGGACTGCTGTGCTGCTTAAAGGACTCATCTTTGGGCTTCAGACTTGGAAGGTCTGCATTTCTCTAGTGTTGCCCTGCTGCTTGCTGCTCTCTGACTCAGATGAAGGAGATCTGGACTCTGCCTTCACCCCAAGTGATCTCCAGGGGCTTGTTGACTTGCCTCCTGTTGCTTTAGGCTCAAGGATATCAAAGTCTCTACCCCTGCTCCTGTGCCTGGCTCACTGGAAGTGGCCCATATACTTGCAACATGGATTTCGATGCATCTCCTGTCGGTGTGTAACAGAACCGGCGCATCGACCCCATTACAGGAGTAAAATCCGTGCATTGCATTGGAACCATCTCTTTGCCTCCAAAGATCAATGCATAGGACAGTGTATCGCTGCCACTGCAGCTTGGTGAGACCGACGTGCTCCCTCAACTGGTTGGCAGAATCCAGCACATCGCTCAATGCCTCTCGATATGGGCACCTGTCTTCAGAACTGATGCATCGCCTTCACTGTGTGGATAAGATCAACGCATCTCAATGTTTGTGACCAGGAAAGGAACTTTGTTCACCAGGCCCTGCGTGGGTCTTGTAGCCTGCCTGCACTTTCACAAGGCTGGCCCAACCTTTGACTTTGCCTTATTCCAGCACAACCTAAAGTAACTGTTTGGCACTGCTGGTGTACATACATGTGCTGTATGTCAATGGAGCTTAAGAAGCAGCTTTCTGTTATACAAAGGCAAAACCCATTGGCACTATTTAGAACAAGTGTGGCGGAGGATGAAAGGGGCAATAACAGGAAGAATTGGGGTTGTGTCACAGGATGCAAGATAGAAGAAGCACCAGGTGCAAGGCAGGGGAGCACAGAGTGAATGGAGGGAGGTTGTTGTGCAAGGCCGGGGAATGCTGGATGCAAGGGGGCACATGCAGGGCCAAAAGTGCAATGTCCCTAGCACAAAGAACACACAATCAATCAGTGTTCTTGTAAAGTGTGACTACTCACCCGTTAGGGTCTCAAGGCATTGAGGGGTGGGGGGGGGGGGGGTGGATCTGCGGTTCAGTTGAAGAGCCAGGTCTTGAGGTCCTTCCTGAATTAAGGCAGAGACGGTGATTGTCTGAGATGTAGAGGCAGGGAGTTCCAGGTCTTTGCAGTGAGGTAGGAGAAGGTTCTTCCTCCAGCCGTGGTGTTGCGGATCCGTGGGATGGTGGCCAAGCCAGTTGGGTGGAGCGGAGATGTCTGCTGGGTGTGTGGAAGGGGAGGCGGCGGTTAAGGTATGCATGTCAGGCGTTGTGGAGGGCTTAGTATGCATGCGTTAGGAGCTTGAAGGTTATTCGTTTGTTGATCGGGAGGCAGTGGAGGTCTCTTAGGTGACCGGTGATGTGGCAGCGATGGGGATGTTCAAGATGAGTCTAGCAGAGGCATTCTGGATGTTCTGTAGTTTCTTTAGGAGATTTTTTGTGGAACCAGCATAGAATGTGTTGCCGTAGTCCTGTCTGCTGCTGCTGACGAGTACAATGCATGCTCCTACCCACTCATAGCAAATACCATAAGGTTTACAGCAGTAAGCATTTCCTCTGACAATCAAAAGAAGGGGCCATTTAAGGAAGAGTATTGCAGAAGGCTCCGCTTGCATGAGCAGCTAACAAATACCTCATGGGTTTTAGCACTGCAAGCTTCAAATGCACACAGAACAGATGCAGCATGTGCATCAGCAGTGCAAATATCTTTCACATTGAGAGCAGAAACCACATGAATATTAGCAGTGACGACTTGCATCACACACCTAACAGGAAACGTGACCATCAGCAGTGGAGGCTTTCCTTGCATGCAGGACAAGTGAAATATATGGGATTTAGGAGTGCCAGCCTCCCTCACACTCATTTAATATATACCACACAGTTATCAGAAGATTCAGTTTCCTTTGCACAAAGAGAGAATGGGGTCTACATGACCATTGGCCTAGCAGGTTTCATTCAAACACAGAACAGGTACCACATGGGTATAAGGACCGTATGTTTCCCTTGCACACAAACAAGTTACCAGAAGTGCAACAGTAGTGCAAGCTCCCTTGCACACACTCACCACGTTCCAAGTAGTTATCAGAAGTACATGCTCCCTTCACACACACAGACACCAAGTACCAGTCTGGTAGAAGGAGGGCAAGAGCCTTGCACACACAGACAGACAGACAGACACACACACACACAGGGAGTCATGAATCCCCCCCACTTTACCAGCTACAGTGTGGGTAGGTTGTTTTTATGCGCCTCTTCTGTCTGCATTTCAGAAGACAAAAGCTCCTAATCAACCAAAGAAAGATGGTTCGATATGAAAGGATAAGAAGGATGGAAGGTTTAAATCAAGAATCAGTGAGTGGCTGCACGGGTTGGTGAAATGGTGGGTGGATGAAAGGATGCATGGGTGAGTGAAAGGATGGGTGAAAGGGTGGATGGGTGAAAGGATATATGGGTGGTAGAACAAATGAGTGAAAGGATATATGTGTGGGTGAAAGCATGAGTGAAAGAGTGGATTGGTGAACGGTTGCGTGGGGAAGTGAAAGGATGGATACGAGGGTGAATGGGTAAAAGAATGAATAGTTATGAACCCCAATGTACCCCAATGTAGGCCTAGGGAGTTACACAATCTTTTACCTACATCTGTCCTGTCATAACGGGTCTGGTGCTGACCAATTAGCTAGTTAAGTGCTACATGACTGTTGTGTGGCTTTCTCCAAAAACTAGTCTCATGTATTATGCATGAGGATTCTAAGCATCACAGCAGGATTACCATTTTCTAGATAATAACTCTGCATAAGGGTTACCTCTAAAGTCATCCTTGCCCGACATGCCCAAAAGTACACTTCTAGGTAGGACCCCTGAGGGTACATTTCGGGTATATAAGCACTACATCTTCACTGGGCAAACTAGAGGTGAAAACAACTCCCATGCTGACATGAGACGCTGAGGTTCCGGCACGCAGACAGTCCAGTATGCAGTGGTCTGACATCCCTCGCAGGGTGTCCTTCTTGAGACCAAGACAGGGTCCTTCGCTCTCCCACATCAAGTAATGGGGTTGGCTTTATCCTAAGGGGATTCTTGTCTATACACCTACATACATTCTAGGTACCCTTAGGTACATCTAGTAAGGGTTGCATCGAAGGAGTACTCATTATTACTGTCATTTATCTATATGCCTGCATATATTCATTGTTTTAGCACTATGGTAGAATTCTACCTTTCCTTTACTCTGTTGGTGCTTAAAACCATACATATTTGTTTCTGTCTCATGGTTGTTAGAGCACATGTATTTTACACTAGAATGATGCTGGTTCAATAAATACTTATTGAAAAACGTCCCCAGCATTTATTCTGCGTATTTCTCTGAGACAAAGGGAGCATGAGTGACTAAGCGAAAAGTACTGTACTGTTTGCACGATCCCTGAGGGGTCAGGGTTGTCATGTTCAATAGATGCCAGAAGCTATTCGCTCGTTGGTAAGAGGGGCTAGTAGTGGCGCTGTGAGCTAGAAGGACTAACATATTCTCTGGTGGTGTCTGTAACCAGTCTGGCCACCCATCCCTTAGTTTATGTTGTCTAACCTCGCAGATCCTGAATAGATTTGTAGGAACCACACGACATGGCGCCACCAACGTTGGTTTGGTTCTTATTTAACAGTCAAATCTGAGTAGTTCAGTTGTGCTTTCTCAGAGACCCCTACTCACATATATCCAGAGATGTCTGGAGTGGGAAGTGAAAAATCAGCCACAGCTGAGTCGGTAAATCCTATCTATTGGATGTAGGTACATTCAAGCTTGAAGGATTATAGTTCCCTACATTGTGCATAAAACCTTATCTTATTTTCCTTGAAAGAATTTTTAACAATGTCTGTTGAAGATAACGCTGCAGCAGCAGTACATGCCAATACAGCGGGCGAGGCAGAGCAGGAAGGTGCTATAAACATTTCAGAAAATGTTAGGAATGCACTTTCTTTAAAATTAGCAGATTTTGAAGTCCCAACATTAGGTGGGACTGTTACCTTCATGATTGAAAATTAAACAAGGAAGGGAGATACCCCTATGTTCTACACAGGACCGGGGTATATTAATAGACTAAAAGACAGAAAATACCTATATCATAATGTATGAGAGGAAGAATACCTCTCTGGGCCAAATATTTTGTACGAATGAAAAATAATTCTAAAGGTATTTTTCTCCTCAGTAAGTGCCTTTATCTCAAAAAACTTTTATCTAACTATTGTCTACAATGACACAGTACAGCATACAGTTTCACAGAGATACTATTCAATTCAATCACAAATATATTTAAAAAACCAGTTTATTACAGAAAAAGCAATATCATGTTACATATTCAGTCATATATCATTTGTGGCCTTCCTCCCACTATAGGTTACAATCTAATCGTATAAAAAACCTTAAAAACATTTAAAAAGTCGACGCAGTGTTTCGGTGTTAGTTCGATATTTTCACCTTCTTCAGGACAGAAAGTTTTCATAAAATCTACACATAAAAAATATTAGTTTAGAAACCTAGCATGTACTGTATACCCTAAAAGACATTATACACTGTGGTTTTTATTTTACACTCACATTTCTTACTTACTGGCACTAATATTTATACATCAATAAACTCTTGGCCCTTACTGTTACTATAGTATTTCTTTCATTATGTGACACTTCAAGTTTCCTTACGCTTAAAATCTTGATCATTAAGAAACAGCGTTTTGTAAACCTTAGGACAGACACATAGCCTACATATATTACTCATTGCATAAAATTGATTTCCCAAAATGAAAAGGAAAAAAAAAGCACTACATATTAGCATATTCATTTTTACTACATTTCTAAAGTTTCTGTTCCCAATACTTTTTTCGTACCTTGATTATGAGATGGATTATGTTTATTCAATTACATAATCTGTGGAGGTAAAATATCTCACCACCGTTAGGGCCTCACTGAAGGAGCCTCTAAACAAACAAAGAACATTCAATATATTTTCTTTATTCTCATAGGTACAAGTAATCCATATGTTAATTATATATCCACCACCTAAGTTTGGGAAGATTCATGTACCTATAAATGTGTGGATCCTTTTCTTATATCGGTTAGAGCCACCATATTATATTTTAAGGTGGAGGGTTTTATTGATGTACATTCCTTTCCATAAGAAATTCTATAGAAGAAATAACAGTTTGTGGATCAATTACAACTTTGGCAAGCAAAATGCATTTTAAACATGTAATATATACTAGAAGCAGGTTTACCTATTTGTATGAAATAACTGTCAAAGCAGGCATTATGTATGATATGTAACATTGGTAGGCACAAATAAGAACATAACATATAATTACCGTACTAACTAACAACATATAGTGGCTAGTTTGTTGTTGTGTTTTTTTGTAACCCTGTGCAAAACGTTTTTTTTAAAACGAGGTGATGGTGATTCCATCTAAACAAAAATGCTTATTTAACACACGGGTACGTGTTTCCGGACACTACAAGATGGCCGCCATAGACACATAGCAGGAGAAATCGCAATGGAATGTTATATTTTTTATTCTTTAATATTCAGTGATTCTCTGTAACTGATGATGGTTTTTGTATAAAAAAAACTTTATTTTAAAAAAAACGTTGATGTAAATAGGAACCCATTTAAATAAGAAATGTAATTGATTGCTTATACGACATCATGCAAAGGTGACAGGATCTGTATAAAAGGACAGGTACCCGGAAGCCATTCATAGACTACATCCCAGATATCCGTTAATTATACAGGTACGTTTAATTAAGCGAGCCGTTACGTTACTCGAATTTAGATCGAGTAGAATATAAATTGAAGTTTAGAAGATGCGAGCAAAATATGTATACACTGTTTCTTTTATTAGCTGTGACAACGGTTGTATTTAAGATGCTGTGGTTCACTGTTGCACTTGCCCACAGATTATCCTGAGTTAGAAACTAACGGTTGGCCATGTTTTAATTTAATTTTAATTTAGTATAGTAACGCTCGGAGTCTTCTTAACAAAGATATCCCCGATAAGATGTTAAAGGCCAATAAAAATGCGTGACGGTCAGGATGTGACAACTATCGGCTAATGGGAATATGTATATAAATGCCACAAAATATACAAATGTATTGAGTAACATCTATAAAACACAACAATACCGTGTATTTTTCAGACTATATTATAAAGATAGTAGAGGCGTTTACATGCATTGTTGAGTAGCCCAGTAAGAGGTGTATAAAAAATTATTTTATTGTTTTTCAGATTTAAACCTTGCACCATAATCAGAATATAATCTGATTAGGCTCTCTAAAATCAACAGTTAACGTGGCTAAAATCATAATGCCTGCTTTGACAGTTATTTCATACAAATAGGTAAGCCTGCTTCTAGTATATATTACATGTTTAAAATTTATTCTGCTTGCCAAAATTGTAATTGATCCACAAACTGTTATTTCTTCTTAGAATTTCTTATATAAAGGAAACTACATCAATAAAACCCTCCACCTTAAAATTTAATACGGTGGCTCTAACAGATATAAGAAAAGGATCCACACATTTATAGGTACATGAATCTTCCCAAACGTAGGTGGTGGATATATAATTAACATATGGATTACTTGTACCTATGAGAATAAAGAAATATATTGAATGTTCTTTTTTTATTTAGAGGCTCCTTCAGTGAGGCCCTAACGGTGGTGAGATATTTTACCTCCACAGATTATGTAATTGAATAAACATAATCCATCTCATAATCAAGGTACGAAAAAAGCATTGGGAACAGAAACTTTAGAAATGTTGTAAAAATGAATATGCTAATATGTAGCGCTTTTTTTCTCTTTTCATTTTGGGAAACCAATTGTATGCAATGAGTAATATATGTAGGCTATGTGTCTGTCCTAAGGTTTAAAAAAACGCTGTTTCTTAATGATCAAGATTTTAAGCATAAGGAAACTTGAACTGTAACATAATGAAAGAAATACTATAGTAACAGTGAGGGCCAAGAGTTTATTGATGTATTAAATATTAGTGCCAGTAAGTAAGAAATGTGAGTGTAAAATAAAAACCACAGTGTATAATGTCTTTTAGGGTATACAGTACATGCTAGGTTAGAAACCTAACATATTTTTTATGTTAGATTTTATGAAAACTTTCTGTCCTGAAGAAGGTGAAAATATTGAACTAACTCCGAAACGCTGCGTCGACTTTTTAAATGTTTTTAAGGTTTTTTATACGATTAGATTGTAACCTATAGTGGGAGGAAGGCCACAAATGATATATGACTGAATATGTAATATGATATTGCTTTTTCTGTAATGAACTGCTTTTTTAATATATTTGTGATTGAATTGAATAGTATCTCTGTGAAACTGTATGCTGTACTGTGTCATTGTAGACAATAGTTAGATAAAAGTTTTTTGAGATAAAGGCACTTACTGAGGAGAAAAATACCTTTAGAATTATTTATCATTCGTACAAAATATTTGGCCCAGAGAGGTATTCTTCCTCTCATACATTATGATATAGGTATTTTCTGTCTTTTAGTCTATTAATATACCCCGTCCCTGTGTAGAACATAGGGGTATCTCCCTTCCTTGTTTAATTTTCAATCATGAAGGTAACAGTCCCACCTAATGTTGGGACTTCAAAATCTGCTAATTTTAAAGAAAGTGCATTCCTAACATTTTCTGAAATGTTTATAGCACCTTCCTGCTCTGCCTCGCCCGCTGTATTGGCATGTACTGCTGCTGCAGCGTTAGAGAAAAGTTTTTTGAGATAAAGGCACTTACTGAGGAGAAAAAAACCTTCAGAATTATTTATCATTCGTACAAAATATTTGGCCCAGAGAGAGGTATTCTTCCTCTCATACATTATGATATAGGGACTTTCTGTCTTTTAACCTTCATGAGTGAGACACACAAAGCATACAGGACGGAGGTGTTCTATTCATGGATTAAATTTCCACCTGCAGATGCACGCACACATACATTTCATTCTTATACTCCAGATAAAATACCAGAAGAATACCAGAAGAATACAATGCATACAAGGACATTGAGGTCCTGTTAACGTACCAGGAACATATAAATTGGTTTTAAGGCGGCCTCCCACACACCACGGACAAAGTAAGACTCGGTCCGCTCAGCAGAGACGGAACGACTTGGCCAGTCCTGGCTGCTTACACACCGCATCCTGAAGATGATACATTGCAAATAGCAGACTTCATAAAGAAATAATAAAACTTTACAGAAATCTGACAGGTCATTATGAGAACACGTACACTACAACCCACAAGGGTTACTCCAGTAGGTCAACTACAAGGGACCGCAACTAAAATCACCCCACAAACACTCAATGCAGTTATGGGAAGAATGCCCACTAAATGTGAGCAAATGCCTTTCTGGATAGCACAGAAAATAGCACAGTTAGAGGCAGTGTTTCCGCAATCAGGCCCACAAGAAAAACACAGAATACTGACAATATCTCCCCTAAAAGGATTGTACCACTTGGGGTACAGTTTTCACTGCCATCTACACCAGGACTCATGGCACCCCTGCAATAGCAGTGATACCAGAATTATTAATGCAAAAACAACAGTTGCTGGACAGAATGCAGAACAATGTCATACATTCACCCCAGTACAGAGATCTGGGCCTAAATCCATCGTTTTTTTGCTCACCATGCCATTCCAGTTTGAATCCAGCCATATGCAAATCAGTCTTGACCCTGTGCCTCATCGGAACAGTCCAGCCCGAACTGCCAAGCCAGGTCCTTCCTGGACAGGAACCAAGCATCCTAGGACCGATTTCTGGGTTTCACCCCTCTTCAGCCAGGATAGCTTGATTCCAGTGGCATGGAGAGCACAGGACTCATTTCTGAGCATACCCGTCCCACTCGGGGTGACAAATGCAAAAACAACAGTTGCTGGACAGAATGCAGAACAATGTCATACATTCACCCCAGTACAGAGATCTGGGCCTAAATCCATCGTTTTTTTGCTCACCATGCCATTCCAGTTTGAACCCAGCCATATGCAAATCAGTCTTGACCCTGTGCCTCATGGGAACAGTCCAACCCGAACTGCCAAGCCAGGTCCTCCCTGGACAGGAAGCAAGCATCCTAGGACCGGTTTCGGGGTTTCACCCCTCTTCAGCCAGGATAGCTTGATTCCAGTGGCATGGAGAGCATGTCTTTTACCAGAATTATTAAGGCAAATAGAGAATGAGTATGGAGCAGAGCCTGCTCTAAACTTAGGCATGAAATTAATAGGATTTTTTCCCACGTATCTACAATTATGTTAGCAAACATAAAAGGAGAGGCAGCAGCAGTAACCATATGCCAACGCCTGAGGAAATGCACTTCTGCACAACAGGAGCGGGATTTACCAAAAATTATTGAAGATACATACACCGAGTTAGGTAGAGATAATTTGGGAGCTAGACCTATGAAACCACAAGTAATTAGAAATCCTGAAAAGGATAACACTAAGCAAACACCAGATCCTTTTAAAAAGAAATGGGATAATAAACAGCAGAAAAATTAGCAAAATGCATCACAATCAAGGGGTGGGTCTCTTCAACAGGAGCCTTCCGAAAGGAGGTATAACCTTGGGAACCATGATAACATTAAAAAACCTAACAGGTATCAGGATACTGATACACATTCCTCTTGTTCCTTTCAGGGTTCACCAAGAAACTCCGAGAGGGAAGGACGGTCAGAACACAGATCAGAAGAGCAAGCAAAGCCAAGAGACACACATTGCACTTCAGACTATAATATCAAAAAAGAAGATAAACCAAAAGCAAAACCTTGATTTCAAAAGAAGAAAGTAGCAGGCCTTAAAATATGAAATGCCCAGGCTATTGAGGACTCAACATCTAATGGGGAATGGGCTCTGATGATTCTAGAAAGCACAGCAAAAGTAACAATACCTCGCCCGAACCTGATGAAATTTCTGGTGACAGGGGTGTTGAATGAATGTATCACGGTGGAGACACCGGATACCAGGGTAACTGTCCCACATCAGTTATATGGAATAACACTCCATATGAAGGGGGACATACCGAGTAAAGTTAAACATCTCTTTTGGGAGAACCTGTCCTCTGGATACGATATTCTTTTAGCAAAAAAAGATTGGCTGCCTGAGTTTGTTATGGACTGCCCAAAGGAGAAACGGTAATTTAACCAGCCTTCTCCAACCGCGTTCCAGAATCACTGAAACATTCATACACGCAGGAGTGGGCAGTAGCATTAGCTCCTGCATTATACCACAATCATGTAGGGTGGGATGCCGAGTCACCTCACCATGAAATCCCAGTAAAAAATATGCCATGTCCACAGAGACAGTACACAATAAAACATGACGCAAAAACAAGTGAGGGAAATCTTAGATCAACTTGAATACCAGGGTGTAATAGAAAATTGCACCTCTACCATGAATAAACCTTTGTTTTCCATAATGAAACCTGATAAATCATATTGCCTAGTTTTAGACCACAGACATTTGAACACATGCACAAAAATATTTGCAGTACAAAATGCACATAGTGCGACATAAATGAATAACATTGTGTTGAAAAAATACAAAACAACACTTGATATCTCAAATGGATTCTTCTGCCAGAACATAGTGCTTGAGAACAGACATTTGACCGCATTCTCAGCCCTAGGCTCTCAGGGTAAATTTTGTAGACTGCCTCTAGGGTATAAGAATAGCCCGGGGTTGTTCTCAACAAGAGTATCAGAGTTACTTCAAAATTTGATGAGGAGGCATTGTCCTATGTAGATGATATTTATCTGACGGACGATTAATTATTGGATCATTTGGCCAGGGTGAACAACATAATTTTGGGGATAACCTCAGAGGGCTACAAATTTTACTTTAAGAAATAAAAAATTGCCCAACTCAGTGTCCTATTTTTGGGATATGAGCTTTCAAGTGAAGGGAAAAGCTTTGCAGCAAACATTTTATAAAAGTGTGGGCTGCTTCAACCTCTATTTTAGGATTCCTAAATTTTGTCAGAACATACATTTTGGATTATGCAGAAAGAGTCAAACCTTTCTATGACTTAATTAGACCTGATTTTTCAGTTCAACATTGGACGCAGGAACACACAGAGATACTTTGTTCCCTACAAGCTGACATGATAGCTTCCAAAAACTTACACACACGTGTAAACCCTATGAATTTGATGATCTGTGTAATCGCGGGTCGATCCGGGTACACTTACCTTACCTTCAATGAAGGCCTAACCGTACCCATTGCATACAAATTTCATTTGTACACAAACGCTGAGATGCGCTTTACATCCACTGAAAACATTTTAACAGCAGTACAGGCCGCTGTAGTGAGAGAAAGAGCACTGGCTCAGGGGAAACAAATAATTGTCGTGACTCCAGTACCAACCTTAGAGGCTGTTACTAAAGCAAGCGTTCCTAACGCTAAAGCACTGCATCCATGATGGATACAATGGGCTAATTCTCTTACTGCAACAGATGTCGACTGTAAATTTGATACTACATTAAAAACACAAGTATTTCTGCAGTACGAAAAAGAATATCCTCTCCCGAATTAAATAATGACTCTAGATTAGTAGGAATATATAATTTATACTGATGGTTCTGCTCAGCCAACAGTAGGAAGTAAACAGCAATACAGCGCAGCATGTGCGATTGTAAAGGGTCGTATGCGGGACGGTAAGTTTCGTCTTAGCAATATGCAGACGCAGTCTATAGAAGATTGAACGGCTCAACTGGCAGAACTAAAAGCCCTGGTACTGGGACTAAAAAATACGGATTGAGAATTCCCCACACTTATTGTGTGTGATTCCTTGTACTGTGTCCAATCATATCATGAATATCTTCAATACTGGGGCCAGAATAGATTTAAAGATTCAGAAGGTTGCACAACAAAATATAAATTACATTGGGAACAAGTGGCAGAGCAGAAAAAAGGCTTGCTGCCGGCTCATGTGATTCATATGCTGAGTCATCAACGTGTTGGCGTGCACATTGAAGGGAATTCATTGACTGAAGAAGCCGCCAAGGCGACAATGAGAACTGCTGCCGTAGCGGCAATCACTCGTTCTCGCTCGAGCGTAGACAGTACAGATAATGGTAGATGTAATTGCTTCACGCAAAAACAGCACAGCCTTGCAAAAGGTTTTCCACTCAAGTACTCCGACAAGTTAGATGCACAAAATATTCTGTATGCTCAGATTCCAGGAGTGGGGAATAGATTTATACCAAACATGGATCGCAGATTAGATTTAATACTAGCTGCACACGAGGGTCTAGGTTCAGCACACGCAGGTATTACTGCGACAGTTTCATTGTTTAAACAACGTTATTGGAGGCCAGGTCTTACCAAGCAGGCCAAGGGCTTCGTCCTTAAATGCAACATCTGTCAGCAGATGAATGGTCCACCACAAACACCACTATTGATTTCAGACAGACAACTCGCATGTGTCTATTTGGACCACTGCAGCCCCTTACAATCTGATGGGGCTTACAAGTACATCTTGGTGGCAGAGGATTTATGCTCTAGATTCCTGTGGGTTTGGCCTCAGCGCTCAGCTGACGCCAAAACTGTTATAAAGGATTTGTGAGTCTTCATAGGAACATACGCAATTTGCACATTACATTCTGACTGTGGCCCCGCGTTTAGCTCTCTGGCTTACAAGGAACCCATGGGAAGTTTGGGAGTGGCATTTAGGTACTCCTCTCCGTATCATCCAGAGGTTAAATTCGATTGTGGAAAGGAAAAACCGGGACTTAAAGCAATCCTTAACAGCAAGGGTACTAGGCTCGGGTGGCAGTTGGGTCAATCACCTATATGGGGTCCAGAAGGCCCTTAATAACATGCCAAGAAGTTTCTTGGGAGGATATACTCCTTACGAAGTCCTGTTTAGGACAAGGATGTGGGTACCTAACCTCGATGGTGGCAGCACAGTGGGTGATGAAAAGGCATTTGACATCAATGATTGTTTGGCTGTTTTACTGGAACTCAATTAACTCCAGGCACTACAAAACAACGTCCAAGTAAAACACAGCACCACTGGGGAAGTTAAAGCAGTTCCGGCAAGACCTGACTGGGTCCCAAATATTGGGGATCTGGTCAGAGAAACGATTGTGGACAAAAAAGAATTTGAGCCATCCTACCTGTCCTGGCTGTTGAAGGAACAAGAACAGTACTTCTTTCGCCTCTTTCCGGCAAAAAAAAAAAGAAGTTTGTCTCCATTGATCTGATCAAATCACACTATGTGGCCGATGCTGAATAGCAGGCCGCGTGGGCTCCTGGGTAGCAGCCGAGCTCCTCTTGCTACTATACAGGACGTTCAGACAGACAGACTAATAATGTTTGAAGATTCTACTCTACCAAGTAACGGAGTTACCAACAATGGAATGGAACTCGTACCAGTCGAAATTGAACAACAACAAAATGCAAATGCAACACTGATCTTAATTTGGCCGAATACTGACATCTATGTGAATATGTCTAAAAATGAATCAACTACCACTTCAACAAAACATGCCGAGCTACCAAAGATAGATCGCACAGTATCTGGCTACTTTATCGATTTTGATACCTTCTGTCTGGATCGGAGTGAACCTGAGTCAACACCAGGTTCTGTTTCCCAAAAAGGAAAAGTATACAACATCTACCTTTGGTTGAAAAAGACTTACTTTTTTTCTCCCTGGCTACAACTCTGGATTGCAATTGGTCTACTGTTCCTAGTCCTCTGGATAGGGGTAGTGACTGTCTTTTTCCTGCTTCTGAATGGACATTATCTCCAAGAACGCTCTGCAGTACAACTTGTGAACTTGGTTCTGAAACCTCATACGTCATCTCATCCTGAAAGAAGAGACCTGTCCTCTGTGAACATTACAGCAGTTGAGGTTCCTGAAGGAATAGTTTTAAAAAAAATGTCTTTAAATGATATCATCACCTCCAGTACATTCTCTGATGATTGGGACTTTTAAACTATAAAGAGCACTTTATCTGATTTAGAACAAAGTGCTGCATTTCAAAAAATGAATTGTATGATGAAACATCAGATTTTGACACCATATATTGTTACCAACACTATGGTCATAATTTCTTGCACAAGACAAGCATTCCACGTAATGTTTTTACTTACCATCAATGGGAACATTGCCCAACACCACCGAAAAGTAGTTCACATACGTTTGCACAAATGTTTGCTTATTTTTCTTGGTTTAACACTTCAGACCCAACCTCATATTATTATACGGTTGCACCTACACCTGCAAAGAAAAATATGCTCACCAACTCGAAACAGATATACTCTGCTTCCTTTATTTCCCAGCTGTCTTTACAAGGTTCTGACTTTTGAAGGGACAATATAGACACAATATCTGCCTGGGGGAATAAAGATTGGCAAGTTCAGGGAACTGAGGCCTTTTTTCAGAGCATGCCTCATACCCAAGCAAATTATCTTCCTGAACAATACTGTGCAACAAACTTCCTGTCTTGCATTAGCCAAGATCATGGACTTGAACACACCTCGGATTCCCTCACCTACACACTTTGAGGGGTGGCAGAATTATACATCACGTAGTGATAATACACTAAGGGCCTCATGTAGGTAAATAAATTTTACCGGTTCGTAAATACCGAGCCGTACCGAATCGATAAATTAGAATCGGTAAGTTATATGTAGGTAAAAATTCGGTAACAGTTACCGATTCGGTAACAGTCGGTAAATACGAATCGGAATTCACCGAATCGGTAAATACCGAGGTGGTATTTACCGAATCGGTAAATACCGAATCGGTATGTACGGATTCGGTAAATCAAATCACATGACTTGACGAAACAGCCAATCCAGTGCAACGACAGGCCACCCAACCAGGAAGTGCCCACACCCAGGCAGGTGTACATCATTAGCCGAAGTGGCCGCACCCAGGCAGGTGTACATAATCAGCCGACCCTGGAGAGGCTTGGAGTGCAGAGGAGAGGCAGGGAGCCGTTGCATGTGCGAGCGGGTAAACGAACAGCATGTCCAGCCAGAGAACACAGAAAGACGGAGGGGAAAGGAGGAGGAAGCTGAAATTTAGCCCCAAGGAACTCCAGGTGCTGGTGGAGGAGGTGGTGAAGCAGCACCAGAAGCTGTTTGGAAGGCAATCCCTGCAAGTGCCTGAGGCTGAAAAGCGCAACATATGGCTGGCCATCCAGGCGCAGGTCAATGCTGTGGGAGTGACCCACAGGGACATTGAGGTCCTCAAAAAGCGCTGGTATGACCTCAGGATTGTAACCAAGAGGAAGATGGGCGACATCCAGAAGGAGGCCAGCCAGACCGGAGGTGGAACCAACAGGGCACCTGCCCTCACCGAACTGGAGGAGCTGGTGGCGGCCACAATCGAGCAAGAGAGCGTCGTGGGTCTTGGGGACGCCGACAGCTCTGCCAGAGCCGCAACACACCAAGGTAAGACGAAAGCACAGCAATGTTGCCCCCCCTACCCCTATCCCACATCCCCCATTGTGAAACGAGAATCACACTGCAGTCCACACGTGTCAGTGCAGACAGGCAATGCATTCCGGGAGATGTAGTCAGGGCAACACTAACCATGACGTAAATGTTACAGGGCAACAAGGCATGTCACGCACTCGAGGCACAAGGAGACAGGGGACATATTGGAATGTGAAATGATTTATTGTGACGCTTGCAATGCAGCCCTTCGGGGACACTGAGCCAATGTTGTATTTCTGTCCACAGATGTGACACCATGCAGGACAGGGCATGCTGCAGGAGAGACGGCACACCGGCCACATAAATCACCTCTAGCCAGCACAAGTGCAGACCAGGGAGCAGGCCCACTGGCAGCCGCACCACCAACACAGCCAGCCTCGCCGCACACAGAGCCAGCATCACCTCACCGAGAGCCAGCATCACCACCACCAGAGCCAGCATCGCCACTCATGTTCGATTCACCGGCCACATCTCCGCTTGCAGGTGTGAGAATGAGGAGGCGTCCAGCAGCCAGGCTACGAGCCTTAGACACCTCGTCAGACGACAGCATGGGCCCAGAAGACCGCACCGGGCCCCAGGAAGGGAGCCATGCCACTGTGCCCCACACCTCACAGGCAGCACAGACGGAAGCAAGAGGGCGCCGCAGGTCGCGTGTCCAGAGTCCACCAGCACCCACTGACGGCCATGGTGTCTTCTTGGGGCTCGAGGGCCAAATGTTGAAGCAACAGCGCCTGCAATCAAAGGCAGTCATGTCAGTCCAGAGGCACATGCGGGTGATGAAGACGACATTAGTCAACATGGACACTAACATTAGCGGCATGGCTGCGGGCATTCGGGACATGTCCCAGTCAATCCAGCAGTTGTGTAGCAAATTAGATGCTGACATCGAAGCACGGCGCCAGGAACGCCAGAGACGGGACACCACCAGCAGGGCACTCAACCGTCTGGCAACTGCGACTTCTCTGCTGTGCCGGCGCTCTGTGACGATGCAGGAGGGCCTAACACAGTGCTGCAGCGACCTGTCTCGGGGGATGGTGCAGGTGACAAGTGCACTAGGGGTGCTATTGACTAGTCAGGCGTCGACAACTGCTGCAGGGGATGCTGCGGAGAGCATCGACACCAGCAGCAGAATCACACCCCCCGTCCCAGAAGCACGCAGGAGCAGCAGGCGGCTTGGGGTTGGCTCTAGTGAGGATGCACAGGCCGTGCAATCCACCACTGCAGCGCGTATGCGCAAACATTGATGTGGCCCTGCTTAGCCACTTCCCATTGGGTGACGTAACCCTGGACATACTCCTTGTATAGATGGTATATTGCCAGATTGGCCTGTTCATGTGTTCATGGCGTGGTGCCACATTAAAACTACGTCAGGACTTCTCACAACTCGCTGTGTCCCCTTACTTACTCAGAAATAGTTGCATGTGATCACTGCCCGTCTCTCTCTCCCATCGATTGCAGTTGGCACTCTAGCTGCGTTGCCCTCTGGCTGGCCTGACTCATCCTCGTTGTCCTCAAAATATGTCAGTTCCACATCTGTACCTTTTTTCGTGGCAAGGTTGTGCAGCATTGCACAAGTGGCAATAATCTTGCAGCAGGTGATGGGTTTGTACTGGCGTGCGCCTCCGCTCTTGTGGAGGCAGCGGAACCTGCTCTTCAGTAGTCCAAACGTGCGCTCCACCACATTGCGTGTTGTTTTGTGTGCCACGTTGTATCGTCTCTCACTCTGGGTTGCTGGGTGTAGGTAGGGAGTGAGGATGAATGACCGGCATGCATATGCACTGTCGCCTGGATGAGTAAAAGGGAACCATCAGTAACAAGCCTCTATACACTATGATTTGCAGGTTTCAAGGGGCGTCACTGTTACTTACCTAGCAGGTATCCCTCTCCGAATTCTCCGGCACTCAGTCGTGTGTAGATCCCACTATTCTGGAAGATGTAAGAGTCGTGGGTGCTCCCCGGAAACTTTGCAACTATATCTGTGATGATGTTCCCTGCATCACAGATCACCTGCACATTGATGGAGTGGGTGGACTTCCTGTTCCTGTAGATGTGCTCTGTATCAGCTGGAGGACAGATTGGGATGTGTGTACCATCAATACAGCCGATGACATGGGGGAACTGTGCCATGTGATAAAAGTCAGTTTTTGTTTTCTGCAGTGCAGCCTGTGTGTTCGGGAAGCTTATGTAGTGGTGCATTCTCTGCATCATGGCATCCAGGAACTTCATGAAGAAACGTGACAGGCAACTCTGGGATACCCCACCCACCGCAGCTATCACCACCTGATAACTGCCGGATGCCAACAGATGTAGGCTGCAGAGCACCTGCACATGTGGGGGTATGGCGTGCGCCCTTCTTATTGGATGGTCCAGGAGTGGGTGTAGGTCCCTGATTAAGTCCATGATGGTTTCGGGGTCTAGCCTGTACCTCTCATGTATCTCTGCATCAGTCAGCTGGAATAGTGTGATGCGCTGTCTGTAGATTTGTTCCTCCCGTCGCCACACCCTCAGTCCTGCTGCCTGTAGACGTAGGCGCCTTGCAATGACGTACATAGCGGCCATGTTGTCCACGCTGTTGCATTTTGGGGTTGATTATATGCATTGTTGATGGTTACCACCTGCTTTCAATCCGTGTTAATTACCGACTCTTATTTACCGATTTTACTGGATTTCTTAATTACCGAGTGCTCCTACATGTCATTTTAGATTTTACCACTTCATATTTACCACTTCATGTTTACCGATTCGTTAATTATGTCTTCGGTAAATATGAATCGGTATTTTAGAATTCGGTAAATATGATTTGGTATTTACCGCCTCATATTTACCGAAAAGTCGTTTTTGGACTCCTACATCTCACTTGTCTGAATACCGGTCGGTAACGGCATATTTACCGAAAATCGGCCGTTACCGACCGGTATTTGGCTACCTACATGAGGCCCTAAATGACATTATACATGAGGGTTCAAACAATTCTTCAGACACCAATTGGAAGGGATGGTTAGATTGGCCTATTGACACAAATGGGTGTCAATCAAGATTTGAGGGTATCACCAGAGGGTTTAATATCGATAGACCTGACCAACGCTATGTACAGCGAAAGCATTCTAGGGTGGTGACATCCTATAGTGTTGGGAAGTTATGCCTCAACACTGTCCCAGGTGAAATAACACTTGCCCTTACTTTTAAATGACATGGATCTAAGGGATTTTTTACTAGGTCCCTGGAAACCACATCGTAAACACTTCTTATACGCCATTTACAACGAGGTTTGAAAACTCTCTCAACAGGAAGCTGCGAAGAGATTGTGTGAAATTGACATGGTTAACTTGGAAAAGGCTTTGGCAGTGGTCAACAAAGGCATGACCCACTTACACCCAGGATTTATTTACTGGGCAACATTGTGTCTTCTGCTATAGAAATAATGGAACAGGATCGTCCATCCTACAACATGGGCAGTCACAGTTGCGATCCGTTTTATTATTATACTAGATGCTACAATCATTGCGTTCTAGTCACGTGCCCTTGCGATATATTAACAGTATGTCTCTGTTCTCGGCCTACAATTTAACAATGCGGCAGACAACAATGGCAAAGAGAGATGCAAAGTATACAATGCTGTACATTGAAAAATTGGACCAATTACCTTTCACCGTAGCTGAGTCACCGTCCACAGAATGGTTAATCCATGGCCATGTAACATTGCCAGTAACAACATTCCAATTTAAATACTGCCTAGAGTACCATCAAGTAGGCAGGTATCAAACGTTGGGGAAGGAATAAATCAATGAATCTTGGGAGTTACCTTACAGATTTAGATGCAGGAATGGGGACCCTAAAGATTTTCTCAGCAGTTCAGACTGCGAGAATTCATTAAGTGGGTCGCTAATGTGTCAGGATATTATGCTTTACGGAGCATGCAACGCTTCAGTTGCAAACTTATCTTGCCACTTGAAAGGATCTCCAGCTGTCGTTGTTCATCCAGTGTTCAAACTGATCTCGAATGGGAGTTCCTTAATGCTGAATGATCAAGGTTGTTGTGAGATGCTACCAGGCATCGCATATCTGGTCACAGTAAGTCCCAGGCTTACTTGTTGTATGCAAGTATTGTTTCCACTGACCCACACAGTCAGGGAAGCGCCGCTATGACCTTCATTGAATGTTTCACCTATACGGTTTGATTCTCTGAGCAGACAGAAAGCCATACTTTTACAGAAGGAAGTGGCCTTAACCTCAGCTCGAGATACTTTTGATCTCCAGGTGGCAAGGTCATTCGGCTGAGATACAGGCTCCAGTCTAAACTAACTTCCCTCTCCATTTCGTAGAAATGGTACATCGTATCTTTAACATGTCTAATACCAGTGGGATAGAACACCTATTTAAGACCATAGGTTCTGGGCTATTAAGCACCTTTCAGACCATTTTTGGAGTTATTCCATCTTTAATACACTCCGTATTTGGAAACATTTTCAGAGGGCTTTTGATAATCTTGCTACTGGTATTGGGTATCCTGATTTGAATTTTTCTGCTACGCAATGGACGGTCCCAATTCCAAGGAGATGAAAAAGGCGCTCTTGGAGCGACATTGCCGTGAACGCATGGTACACTATCTGAGCACAACTCGGCATCGGGAGCTAAGTAAGCATTGATTTCTATCGTTCAGATCAGTCTGGGTAGACTGTGTCTTGCCTTTACTCCACTGCTTATTTTGTGGACACAAATGCGTGTTGAACATCTGTCTAACACTTCCATCTGTTGCGCCTCCAGACGTGGAAGTACTACTGGACCTGCTAAAGGCCATGTAGTGCAGTGTCCTCAGCGTATTCCAATCCTGATGATGGTATTCTTAGAGCCACCATGGGATGCTTCAGCTCCTGTTGGAATGGACACCGGCTCTGTACCAGGCTTACAGGCATCAAGTGCTTCCTAAGCAACGGCTGTGGGAACAGGAAAAGATCACCTTTGATCCATTGACCTGATCCAAGAGGTGCTACAGGGACCGTCAACTGCGAAGGCATGCAACATTGATGTTGCTTCTCCCGCACAGGACGCATAAATATTTGGCTCTCCGTGTGCTGGGAACAATTTGGCCCTTTTTGGAAAACAACTAAAATTGGAATTCAAAAACATCATTTTTGTTTTATTTTTCCTCTTCTGCTCTCACTGAGCACCTGGCTTTTCGGCGTGCTCAGTTGGTCTCACAGTATATGGACTCTCTAGAGGACTCATGGGGTTTTGTTACGATAACATCATTTACTTTTTACCATATACTGTGTTTTTATATGCTTTTTAACTCATATTTTAGCAATATTCTTATGTTTTTAAACAGGCATATTTTAGAATTTATTATTATGTTGTCCAGTCGGATGAAGAGTGGGTGTTAGGAGCCCCAATGTACCCCAATATAGGCCTAGGTATTTACAAAATGTTTTACCTACATCTATCCTACCATTGTTCTACATAACGGGTCTGGTGCTGACCTTTTACCTATTTAGGTGCTACATGACTTTTGTGTGGCTTTCTCTGAAAAACTAGACTCATGTATTATACATGATGATTCTTAGTATCACAGCAGGATTACCATCTTCTGCATAATACTCTGTATAAGAATCACCTCTATCGTCATCCTTCCCCGACATGCCCATAGTACACTTCTAGGTAGAACCTCCGAGGGTACCTTTCGGGAATATATAACCACTACATATTCACTGGGCAAACTAGAGGACAAAATGACTTCCATGCTGACACACTGACGCAAGACACTGAGGTTCCTGCACGCAAACACTCGAGCACGCAGTGGTCTGACATCGCTTGGGGGTGTCCTTCTTGAGACCAAGATGGGGTCCTTCGCTCTCCCACATCAGGTAATGGGGTTGGCTTTATCCTAAGGGGGGAATTCTTGGCTATACACCTACATACATGCTAGCTACACTTAGGTACATCTAGTTTGGGTTGCATATTTTCATTGTTTTAGCACTATGGTAGAGTTCTACATTTTCTTTACTCTGTTGGTGCTTATTACCGTATATATTTGTTTCTGTCTCATGGTTGTTACAGCACACGTATTTTACACTAGAATGACGCTGGTTCAATAAATACTTATTGAAAAACGTCCCCACTGTTTATTCTGTGTATCTCTCTGAGATAAAGTGAGCACGAGTGACAAGTACTGTACTGTTTCCACGATCCCTGAGGGGGTTGGGTTGTCATGTTCGATAGTTGCCAGAAGATATTCGCTTCTTGGTAAGAGGGGCTCGTAGTGGAACTGTGAGAGCTTGCAGTACTAACAGACTAACATATCCTCTGGTGGTGTCTGGAACCAGTCTGGACACCAATCCCTTAGTTTATGTTGTCTAAACGCGCAGATCCTATACAGATTTGTAGGAACTACACGACAGAATGGGTGGGTGAAAGCGTGGGTGGATGAAAGGATGTGTGGGTGGGTGAAAGGATGGGTGAAAGGTGGATGGGTGAAAATATGTGTGAATTGAAGAAAGGATGGGTGAAATAATGTGTGTGTAGGTGAAAGGATGGGTGAAAGAGTAGATGGGTGAAAGGATGCATTGTTGAATGAAAGAATGGGTGAAAGAATGCATGGGTGAGTGAAAGGATGGATGAAAGATAAGATGGGTGGATGGGTGAAAGGATAGATAAAAGGGTGGATGGGTTAGGGGATGTGTGAGTGCGTGAAAGGATGGGTGAAAGAGTTGAAGGGTGAAAGGATGCATGGGTGAATGGGTGCGTGGGTGAATGTAAAGATGCATGGGTGGGTGAATGTGGTGAAAGGATGGATGGGTGACAGGATGGACAAGAGGGTGGATGGATGAAAGGATGAGTGACATTGGCGGCTGGATGGAAAAGTGAAAGACTAAATGATGGGTGAAAGAATGAATGACAGGATGTGAATGTGAAATGGTTGATACATGGATAGATGTTTGAATTGAAGAGACAAGGGAGCTCTTACAGGGAGGGTCGTGCTCACTTGTTTTGCTTTCTTTGTTCCACAAGAACTTTGGGTCAAAGTGGGGGGTATTTTAATTTTCTGGCTACTCCCTTGCTCACAGCTAGGAGACCCAATGACCGAAGTGAGCTAGCCCATTGCCCCATGCTATAAACTATGGTGGGCGCTGGGCGGAAGAAACATGTGACTGGCAATTTAACAGACCAATCAATGAAGACTAATGACTCAACACTTTAATATCTCTTTATGTACGTACGTATGTATACATATATTTTTTTTATTTAGGAATTTTGTTTAAAACAACATGGCTCTGATGAGCTTGCTAAAGCTCTCTCAAAGTCCTGACCTGAAAAACAGAGGGCCTTTCAGTGCCCAATGTAAAATGGCAGGCATTGAACAGCTGCACGGGTTCTCTGGACTTTTGCCCTTATAAACTAAATCAGAGAGGGCCCTGGGAACAAAGCAAATTTTCCAACCTAGTATAACTTTCCTTACTGGCTGCCTGATTTGCCTTAGTGCGCGCCCACTCACAAGAAATGTGGAAGGAGCTGGGTGGGATTTTGGGTACAAACCTGAAGTATGAGGAGAGAGAGCAACCGGCTTCTAAACTAGCAATGCAGAAGACGACATCGCTCCATGGACAACAGTAGAATGATGAATGCTTAATGGTTGAGTCTTTGGGTTTCATCTCTGCCAGGTCTCATATGGGCAGAACAGCAACATGTACATGTTTCTGATTTGACGTGCTAGGTACTGCGCCGGCTGTACTGTTATGCATCTCTAATAAACAAAAAGAAAGTTTGTACCAATTTAATGTTGCTCCTGGTTGTGAATGAGGTGCTTTTGAAAAAAGAACACATTCGTGTTTGACTTTGACTTTTTCTCAGAGCATGTTGTTTGTTATTCATTTGGCTCACAGTTCTTGTCTGTAAGGTACACTTTACCGCGAACTCCACCTGCCCTCTGTAAAGTATTCTCTGGCTAGCAGTCTAGTTTGGTGACAAAATAAAAAAAGAAAACCACAAAACTGAAGTCTGTCTGCTGAAATATACATTCGGAAACGCACATCCCACTTACGAAGGTATCAGCTGGGCACTGGCTGCCGTAATGTTGCACAAAGTGTGCTGGGAAGCGCCAACTTTCCTCCTTTTCTGTGACTCCTTCTGCTGCCAAAAGATATTAAAAAGCTAGCATGGGCTAGGTGACGGCAGCTGTAAGTGTCTAAGTTATAGCCTGCCAGCTGCAATGTTTCTTTACTGCAGTTGGCTGCGTGCGTGCGCGCGCGGCTCGCTTTATGCGTGCCCCTCTTCCAGTGACCGACGCCGCGGACGTCGGCGAACAGCGTGTCTCCTCGCGCTGCCACCAGCTTTGCGGCGCGATGGAGGGACTTTCATGGAGCAGCTGAGGCAAGCCATATTTCTTTTGGACAATGACCAACTCGTCCTGTGTTGGCCAATGCGCATCGAAGAAGCCCCCGTACTAGGGTATGGCAGAAAAAAAAAGCAAACGAGAGAAAAAGAAGCTTTTCAGTGTTTTTTTCCCCTCTGCAGTCTTGGCTCTAAATACTCTGAAACAATACAGCCAGCTCGTGGCCCCTGCCAACCCTACATCTGCTCTCTTAAACCTCATGCAAATACGAACCACTGCGGGTTGTTTAAGCAGAGCTTTCGGTATATACACTTTTCATTTTGTGTGCTTGTAGCAGGCTGTTGGTGGCAAGAAGGTTTGGAGGACAATGGCACAAGCTGCCCGTTGGATGCTTGCCTCGCAGTGCGGAGGTGCGGGGGGCTGGACGGCCCTCCTAGGACTGACTGGAGGCCACCTCGGCGGTGGAACCTCTCTGTGTGCCGTCCCTCTGTGTTTGTGTGCTTAGAGTGTTTGCAGAAGTTTTAAACTGCGCTGTTTCTGCGCGTCTCCTCATTTCTGCTGTTTGTTCAATAATTGATCGAACTTATAGCTGGCATTGTATTTTGTGTTTGTGATTGGACGGGGTGCTTAGCAAACATTGTGGGGTGTAGTTCAGTTTGCGCAGTGTAACGCGCCTGTGTAATCATGGCAATGTAACAGATGCTGTCAGCACTGCCTCTGGTGGGGAAAGAGGATGAGACAGAAGGGAAATTGAGTTGGAAGATGGGAAATTAATCCTATTGTACTCGCAGCTGCAGCCCTAGAAGTGCTCGCTTCCAGTCCTAGAGGCTCCAGCCGCGCTAGGTTCCGAGTGAAGTCTGGGAGCAATGTGGCTTCTCGGTCACACAGCCCCCCTGAACCTAGGGGCGCGTTAGGGTACACTCCGCCATGAGAACAAGGTCTTCGAATGTGTCAGATCTTGGAAGACAAGTGCAATCAGCTATACCCATGGTCTATTTTACATCAAAAGCAGATTCGATTTTAAAGGCGTATGCATGACCCTATTTCTTATTCTGTCTCCTCATTTCATCCTCTCCTTCTTCACTCCCCTCTTCCTTCCTCTTTCAGCAGCGCCTTCCTTACTTCCCCTTCCCTCTCCTTATTCTACTTCCCTTCCTCACTTCTCCCTTAGTGTCCTTCCTTCCAACAACACTTGTCTTCTCTCTCTAATCTCCCCTGCTACTCCATCTAATCTTTTCTCACCTTCCTTGCACCCTTCTTTTCTTTGTTCCTCCCCTTCATTCATGCATCTAGCATCTCTTCCTTTTGACTTGCCCTCCGATTTGCTTTCATTTCGTTTCCCCTCACATTACTCACTCTTCCTCTCATGCCTCTCTTTCATAACACCATGTAGTCTCTTTCTTTTTCTTTCTTTCTTTCTTACTTTCTTTCTTTCTTTTTCCAAATCCTTCTTTTTCACAATATTTTTTTTTCTATTTGTCGCTCGTCTGTGCCAATTCTTCCTTTTTTCTTTTCTCTCTATTTCCATTTTCTTTCTTTCTTTCTTTCTTTCTTTCTTTCTTTCTTTCTTTCTTTCTTTCTTTCTTTCTTTTTCTCTTACCTTCCTCCCATGCCTCCTCCCTTCATTGCTTTATTTCGTCTATCCTTCCTTTCTTTATTCAGCCTTTCCAGTTTCCTTTATGCCGTCTCTCATTTTAACTCCCTATTTACTGAAGACATAATAAAGTTATCTGTGAATTCGAGTGGACAGAGCATGATTTCCCATACGGATTGGCATCAAAATGCATGTGCCATGTGCGTGTAAAACTTGTTGAGGAGAGCTGTACAAACAATGTTTTTTCTCTGCCAGACCTGGCATCCAGTGATTCCTAATGTCTGAATGGAAGTGGCTCTTTCACAGAAAATGCTGCCAAGAAAACACGGAGTAGATGCTTAAAGCATTTAAAAATGGTAATGTACGAACAGCTGGTGCCCGTCCAACTGCGCTATTGTTGGGTGATTAGAAAGACAGACCACAGTGTGCCAGCATCCCTCCTGGAGTGGCGGACATTTTACTTGAGAAGCTTGTGCCTGAGGTTTCTGGAGCTACCCGTTACGCTGCTCTCCATGGAATGAAAGAAGCTTGCCATGGCAGGCCCAAGGGCCAGCGTGGCTCATGATTGCCTGGCCTTTGGCTAACCGTAGGCCAATTCATTAGAACCATGCTAGGTCAACTCTAAAGCAGGAGCTTGCGTGCACTGTAAGATCTCAAAGTCTTTGTTTTTGACACATTCTAAACAGTGCCTTTTAAAATACAAAAACACATTTAGTTTGATTTAAATAACAATTGAACACGTCAATCGTTTGCATCTTATAAGCTATCATAAACAGTGCTGTAACCTCATTTATTATTCCTTCTCTTTCTTGCAACATAACATTATAATGAACTAATTTTACACTAAGGGCCACTTATGTGACTCGAAAAGCTTCCGACCGTGGGTCGGAGGCTTTCCGAGTCACATTGTTGGTTTCAGTGTTGACCGCCGCATTACGATGCAGGCGGTCAAAATTGAAACCAGCCGGTCATTCCGACTGGATTCCGACGGGCTCAAGGAGCCCGTCGGCCAATCGGAGGCATCACCGTAATCCCTAAGGACTGCGTTTCTGCCATCAGGATTACGCTGTTCGTTTCCAACAGGCTTTTCATACCGGACTTTCTGACATGGAAAGCCTGTCGGAAAATGATTTTGGGGGCCCATAGCAAGGGACCCCTTCTCCTTGTGGTCTCCGGTTGGGGGCTGAGGGGGCAAGTTAATCCCTGCACCGTTTGGTGCTTTTATCTTTTTTTGAAACTCCCATTTCTCTATGTACGCCATATTACGCCAATATATTTCTTAAAGGCTATTATTGTTTAAGTATTTTCTTGATATATACATGGTTTCTTTTTAGGATGTAGGTAATGAAAACAAAATTCGAAAATACAAAAGACAGGTGCATAATATCGATGTAAAAAATATTGACCTGAAACAATATCCACTCCACAAAATGAATTATCACTGTATCCTGCCATATGTATATGTAACAACAAAAAATCAATGGAGAGTGGACCACTTGTCCTGTGTAGCCAGGTTCTTTTCTACTCTTGGTTCCGTCAAAAAAAGAACCCTCATAACTGTACACAGGTGCGATAGGCAGTATATATTGGGTCACCGCTTTTGTGTACTAGTACAGCATCATCATGGGGTCTTTTATTTGTATGTATGCTGACCTCCGCCCGGAGGAAGACCAACTGGTTGTACAGTAGCGTCCAGACATAAATATGAGGGAGGGTGTGAGAAGTGCTCAGGTAAAGTGAAGTTAAAATTCTCAAAATAGTTTTTTCTGATAAATCTTTATTGTAAGAATATTGATAAGAGAAGAGTAAAAAATGGAGTGCGGATGAAGACCGGGTTACTGGTCTACCGTACTAAAAAAAGGGTCAACATGTTTCAGCCTTCTGTAGTAGTCTAAAGGCTTTCTTCAGGACCGATATAGAAGAAGACGCGTTGTGGCTCCTTGTATAGTGGGAATTGTCCACTAATTATGTTTGAGGGGTCAGATCCATGGTATCTGTACCTAATCGAAAGGAAAAAACAATGGCGTTTGGATATTCCTAGTGACATACATACATTAAAGTAATCATAGTTCTATGTCTCAAGTGATTCACTCAGGAAACTACTATTAGGGTCAATATGTAGTGAGATTAGTGGTTTAGTGAACTATTCAGTTGTCAATTCTGGGCAAATAGCACGAAAAAGGAGAGCGGCAAGGTGAAGGTAGAGGGATACTATATGAAATAAAGAGGATATGTTTCTCGTAAAAATGTCGTCCTGCGATAGTGTGTTCTCACCAGCTAATACGTTCCTATGACCACTTTTAGGTGCAGTTAGTAGAAAGTGTATTTAGATTGTCGCACTTCGATCATGCGTGTGTGCATAGCCGTTGTGCGTCTTCGATCTACTCAGATTGCGTTAGCTTAAGGCTGAAAATAACCTAGACGGTTATGGCCCTACGTTGCTAATATCTCTGCAATAATAATGGTCCGTACATCAAAGCATCAGTGCGGTGTTTTTCGAGGGGTTCTGTTCTTTAAAAATAGTTCGCTGTTAGTATCGGAACCATACATGACCAAGTAACTACAAATACATCGTTACCTTGAGAAAGATTGTTTAGTACTTCCTGGAGGTACCCACCGGCACAGATGGAACTCTTTTCTGAAATAATGAGAAGGAAGATGTAAAAAGGAATAGAGGCGTCTTACTTTTGTGTAGCGCGTTGTCCCTCTGGCGGCGGCCATTACAGCTTACCGGTTCCATGAAGTCAATGACTTGTTCTGGCGCTGTTCGCAGGCCCCCCGGTGATGCGGCCCCGTAGGTACTCCGATTTACATAGCGAACCGGTATAGAGATGAAGAAAAGACTTGTTGGTTATCCACGTTTGGCAGTAATGGTTGGCATACACTTTGGGCCACCGGTCAATACCGGTTTGCTATGTAAATCGGAGTACCTACGGGGCCGCATCACCGGGGGTACTGCGAACAGAGCCAGAACAAGTCATTGACTTCATGGAACCGGTAAGCTGTAATGGCCGTCACCAGAGGGACAACGCGCTACACAAAAGTAAGACGCCTCTATTCCTTTTTACATCTTCCTTCTCATTATTTCAGAAAAGAGTTCCATCTGTGCCGGTGGGTACCTCCAGGAAGTACAAAACAATCTTTCTCAAGGTAACGATGTATTTGTAGTTACTTGGTCATGTACGGTCCCGATACTAACAGCAAACTATTTTTAAAGAACAGAACCCCTCGAAAAACACCGCACTGATGCTTTGATGTACGGACCATTATTATTGCAGAGATATTAGCAACGTAGGGCCATAACCGTCTAGGTTATTTTCGGCCTTAAGCTAACGCAATCTGAGTAGATCGAAGACGCACAACGGCTATGCACACACGCATGATCGAAGTGCGACAATCTAAATACACTTTCTACTAACTGCACCTAAAAGTGGTCATAGGAACGTATTAGCTGGTGAGAACACACTATCGCAGGACGACATTTTTACGAGAAACATATCCTCTTTATTTCATATAGTATCCCTCTACCTTCACCTAGCCGCTCTCCTTTTTCGCGCTATTTGCCCAGAATTGACAACTGAATAGTTCACTAAACCACTAATCTCACTACATATTGACCCTAACAGTAGTTTCCTGAGTGAATCACTTGAGACATAGAACTATGATTACTTTAATGTATGTATGTCACTAGGAATATCCAAACGCCATTGTTTTTTCCTTTCGATTAGGTACAGATACCATGGATCTGACCCCTCAAACATAATTAGTGGACAATTCCCACTATACAAGGAGCCACAACGCGTCTTCTTCTATATCGGTCCTGAAGAAAGCCCTTAGACTACTACAGAAGGCTGAAACATGTTGACCCTTTCTTTAGTACGGTAGACCAGTAACCCGGTCTTCATCCGCACTCCATTTTTTACTCTTCTCTTATCAATATTCTTACAATAAAGATTTATTAGAAAAAACGATTTTGAGAATTTTAACTTCACTTTACCTGAGCACTTCTCACACCCTCCCTCATATTTATGTCTGGACGCTACTGTACAACCAGTTGGTCTTCCTCCGGGCGGAGGTCAGCATACATACAAATAAAAGACCCCATGATGATGCTGTACTAGTACACAAAAGTGGTGACCCAATATATACCGCCTATCGCACCTGTGTACAGTTATGAGGGTTCTTTTTTTGACGGAACCAAGAGTAGAAAAGACCCTGGCTACACAGGACAAGTGGTCCACTCTCCATTGATTTTTTGTACTAACAATAGGAAGCCGAATGGACCACAGCTTCTTCCCCCCCCCCATTGATTGTATTATTATATGTATATGTAACACAGTAGGCAATTACGAGTCTTAACTCTTACTGTTTAATTTTAATTTAAAAAAAAAAAAAGATGTTATCATTTACAACATATTTTATTAAAGTGTATTATGTATATTAAAAACGGGCATAAAAATATACAAAACAAATAATTATAAATTTAAAAATACATCAAAGTTAAATTTAAAATGTTCTTCTATTTAATTTATTTGATATGTTTTCTACATTGTAGTGCTATTGCCTGCCTCCATTAATTTCTACAGGAGTTTAATGCAGTACCAGCAACATGTGATGCTTGATTTATTCCAAAACAAGGCTGGAGTAAATGTAAGCTTATTTTGTCAGTAGAGCTACTGCAGTGGATTTAAATGTATATTTTGCAAGTTGTAATTGTCTTATGTGGGTGTTTGTTTTGTATAAGCTTCCCTAAACCCTTCCTCCAATTTCTAATTTCTGAGTAAGCAATTTCTATTCTCCAACCACTCCCCCATGTCTCACCTACATTTACTACAGATTCGTATACCTATATGCGTTAGTGCACCACATAGAAAAGATGGACCAGGTGAAGGCAGACATCTCTTGCTGGAAATTTGTGAAATACATTTAGATGTATAGAGAGTAAGACTACTTTACATATTCCAAAATTGTTTTGTGGATGTGAGAAATTGGGTTGTTGGTTGAAAGGGGTGTTCACCCTGTTCAAGTAACAGCCACAATCCTTGTCAGGGTGAAGCACAAAAATCCCTAAACTAACCTGTGCCTAACCATGTGGTATCTTGGCACAAAGCAGACAGGCTTAACTTAGACGCAATGTGTAAAGCACTTATGCAGCACACAAACAGAAATAAAGTGAAAACACAGCACAAGAAAAATCCCACACTAATTTAGAAAAATAGAGTAAAATTAAATTTAATAAATCATTTGACACCAAAATAGCAATAATTCAATCAGTAGAACTGGAGTTATGAACTTTTAAAGTTTAAGGTAAAAACTAGCGCCTAAAAAATCAAAGCACCAATCCCGGACATTTAGTCGTGTGAGACCGGGTCAAAGCTGAAAAGTATGGCAGACTGCGATGGAGCATGGGCTGGATACAAAGACTGGATTGGGCCCGGGTGGCACTTACCTTCAGACTGAGAATTTTGAAGAAAATTTTCTGAGAAGGTAAAGTTCAGCGGGGTAAATTTGCAGGTGGTGTCCAAGGAAATAGCGTCATTGTTGGGTAGAAGATTTCTACAGTTAAATCTTGGCAGACGGGTTACTCCATCACAACTGTGAAGGATATCCCATCCGTTGAAATATAAATCCAATAGGATATAATGGGATTTATATTTCAGCAGTAGGGATTGCCGTCACTGTTGGGGCGGAGTAACCCATTCACTAAGAACTAAATCAGGTCGTAAGTCTCTTTTTTGGAAGTCGAACAATCTCCAGAAGTATGAGACTGTAGGCGGCGAGAGTTCCACAGGGCCGGATAACACTTTGGTGAAGGACCACTAAATAGGATTTTCTGTTGCGGAGATGCACTTTAAGCGGATAGACGGACAGGTTTGTCTTGGGCTTCTCTCCGTTCTCACAGTAGTTTTTTAGCCAAAAATGTTCTAAGTTCTATGTTTTGGATTTTGGCTATTTGGGCACCTTTGGCAGTACCACCAAGAGTCCAGGACTGGAGGGGCACCACTTGGAGAGTTGGACTCACTCCGGCTGGGTCTAGGTCCGGATTCAAGATGGTTGAAGCCTTTTATGTCTCTGAGGCTCTGATCAGGAGGCTAGCCAACTAGCCACTTGAGTCACTCTGGTAGTCGTGGGTGCAACAACAGAACTAAGGCTCAAAAAGCAGGATTGGACTTTGAGAGTTCACGGTAGGCTCCAGGCAGCAAAGCAGTCCTTCCAGGTGCAACAAAGCAGTCTTGTGGAGTGCACAGCAGGTCACAGCAGCAGGCAGTTCTGCAGGTCCAGAAAGTGAACTGAAGAGTGGGTCTGAGGGGCCTTTTGTTATATCTGGTGCCTACTTTGAAGTAGGATAAGTGTCTACAGAATTCCCTTTGAAGTGCTTGAAGCTTCCTGACTTCTTTGCCCTGGCTCCAAGCTGACTACATGAACAATGCAAGGGTAAAAAGTCCTTTCTGTGAAGGTGGAGCACAATCTATTCAGTTTTAAATGGGGATGTGCCCAGCTCTGCCACCCTATCCTGCCACTTGATGGACCATCCAGGCACACCTAATCCCTCTACTATGTGGCTATCTGGGAGAAATTAACAAAGCCCAATTGCCAATTCTACCCAGTCACGTGACCCAGGCTACAGGCACCAAATGGTTAGGCCAGGAAAATACCAATTTTCTAAAAATGTCATTTTCAAGATTGTAACTTGAAATTGGACTTTACCAGTAAAGAGAATTTTTTTTAATTGCAATTTCTCAGATTCGAAACATGAAATCTTTAACTGTTCCCAATAAAATGTTAGCACTCAATTAATGCAATAAGGCAATCCAAAACTACCCTCCAGGTGAGGGAGGCCTCACAGTAGTGAAAAACAAATTTAGGGTTTTTTCACCACCAGGACATGTAAAACTTGAAAATAAATTGAACCTTTTAATTACAATGCATCCTGCCCTATGGGCTACCTAGATCCTACTTTAGGGATGACCTATATGCAATTAAAGAGAGGTTTAAGGCTTGGCATGTGGGTTATATTGCCAAGTCGAATTGTCAATTTAAAACTGAATTCAGGCTGCAGTTTTAGACCTGAGACATGTTTTAAGAGGCTACTTAATTGGGAGGTACATTAAGTGCTGCAGGCCCACGAGTAGCATTTAATTTACAGGCCCTCGGTATATGGTATACCACTCTAAAAGGGACTTACAAGTAAATTAAATATGCCAATCTGATGTACACCAACTGTACCATGTTTAGAGGGGAGAGCACAAGCCCTTTAGAAGTGGTTAGCAGTGGTAGAGTGCATACAGTCCTAGAGCCAACAAAAACGAATTTCAGCAAAAAGTGGAGAGTAAATGAAAAACGTTCTTGGGAAGACAACCCTAAGGCTGACAGGTCTAACAATGGATTACCCCAATGGAGACAAACCTCATTGAGCCCTGGTTGCCTTCTGCAGTCTTCATACTTTGTCCTTCTCTAGTCCCTTCATCAGCAAATATAAGAATGTTGAGAGGCTCCAAGGAGAACAAAGATCAACTATGTGATGACATTTGAAGTCAAAGTGTGTGCGATCACTCCTGCTATCACAGGTATTTTGGTGTATTGACATACATGGCTATGCCATCCTAATGTGGTTAAATGGCTGTCAAATCAATTCCCTTATATAATGTAAACTCTACAGTCAAGAGATTATGATTGACTGACTCAGTCAGTCAGACCCTCACTCATTTGCCCACTCACTACTGACTGACTCACAAAAAAACACAGAGGCTGGTATTATTAATTATATAAACCACTGACAGATGGGCTCTTGAACTTGCTTTCAGATTGCTTTATAAAAACAACAAAATGTAAAAGGGAATATTTCTTAGAAAAAAAGGAAGGAACATCTCTGAAAGGCTGCATCAGGGAGAGTCTGTTGCCCTTTGTTGAAACCACTCAAGCCCCCTACGCTGCATCAGCAAGTAAATACAAGTATTCTTCAGCTCTTTCAAAATCTCCAGGAAATTGTCCGGCTGCAAGGATGCTTCTTAGCTAAATATAATTACAAATGTTCCAGGTACATGGAAAATGCACTATGAAAGGGGAAAGGAAATTATTATTCCCCTTTCAAGAGCTCACTTATTAACATTGCGGTGGTCAAACATTAAGTTTTCTGAATGAAAGGATATTTTGTCCTTTTGCTTGAAAAAATGAATGGTCTAATTTGTGGCTGTTCCTTACTTACCCTGTATTTATTCGAAATAAAAATGGACTTCATGACCACATCAAAAAATATGTTTATCTTTAATTGACAAGATGCGTCTGTTATATTTCATCTTATAATCTCAGATAAATGTGAAGTTCTTTTTTCTATTTCTTGTTATCTCAAAACAAGTCTGCAGTTCCTTTAGCAAAATAGGAAGAAGGAAGAAAAGCGAGTGGGTCTTTATCCAAGTCGATGGATAAGGGACCCGTTCCTTTTGGAACTGAAGCCCTCAAGCATCTGAATGGCTGTCATGCTTCATCATAGGGCATTGCCCCTCTTCGGGCCGGCGCTAAAATGCCAAACTGGCACCAGCAAAGAGGCTCTTTGTCGGAGATCTTTTGTCCCAATGCCGTATGTGAAGTGTAGGGCTAGCACGTATAGATTGGTGGTTTAGTGACCGTATAAGGAAATAGTGATGTTAAAATACACTAAGTAGGACTCTAACTCAAAATTTAAAAGTAAGTCTATTTGTCTTTAAAAAATATTGTGGCCAGCAGTAAATACAATGATCTCTGCTAGCTCAAAAACCGAGGTCTACATATTAGTTGCTGTGCAAGTCAGAAAAGATCAAGTGGCAATTCATCAGGACCAGAAAGAATCTAATCTACACAGTGGATGGAATCCAAATGTTGTCCAGGATAATCCAAACACAGTAAACCTAATTGTGGTGTACCTTAATGCAGTGATTTGCAAAATAATCGACATAGAATAAAGATAAAAATATAAACAGGCAGAATTGCAAGGACATGCCAACAAAGACACATTTTCTTTGTAGTTCAGCATGCGAAGAATCCACAGCATGCTGCTATGATGATAATGCAGATAGCACAGTGAAGTACAAAAACACACAGCAAACATGTGATACATTTAAAGAAGAAGAGAGGCAATGGGATTTCACACACTATGCATGGAGGGCATGTAACTCACCCAATTAGGGTGGCTTGTTAGTCTCCTTGAGTGGGAACAGAGTAAACGCTTAATTAAGCGTGCTAGAAGCACAAATGAACAGACAAATATAATACTCAAGGTTAATGCCCAAGAACGTAAGTCAATGTTAAAACAAGAATTCTTTTTTGTTAGATACTCCAAGGGTCATGGTCACAACAGTACAGGACAACCTACCCATACTCTGCCAGCTCGGGAGAGCTGGTAGCCGAGTACCTGTAGAATATATAAGTTTACTAAATGGTTCACAGGTGATTGTGATAAGGGTCAAATCACCCAAATGTTCTGTGAGTAATGGCCTCCATATTGGTAGTACTTAATGGGATGAAAACCTCCCGGTCTGATAGTAAGGCAAGAGGAAGGAGCCAAGTCGTCATGTGATAAACTGGATCAGATTCCCTGGGGCCCAGCAGAGCCTGATGCAAACAGCAACACCGCCAGTATGGTGCAAAATCAGTCACATATGTGTACTCCAATGACAGTGCAGTTGGCAGCCCATAGACAAATGCGCATGCGTACAAGGAAGCCCCTCAAGTTGAAGGCCTGCGCCATATTGGAGCATTGCATTGGTCAATGTGTTATGCTGTAAGGGGCGACAATGACATTAGGACCCCTGCACATGGGTGGGATGCTGGTGGTTAAAGTCAGCGCAGCAGCCTTCAGTGTTGGGCAAAATGTAAAAATATTGTGAAGCACTTAAAACCCACGACACTAGTGCCCTATCTTGTACCCGGCAGGGGGTGAAGGGAGAGGCCAGGGAGAAGCAACTATCCTCAATGCAAACTAAGAGATCATATTTTCAAGAAGCATGTTGTAATGCTTAGCCAGAGGTCAGACATGGAACCAAGGGTAAACTAAGGCTCAGTGAACGGCCATAGTGGCTAAGGTAGTGAGTGTAACAAAGTGTCAGCTGGATGTGGCACAATAGGAAAGTGTCCTTTTTTGCATGGTTACCCCCCACTTTTTGCCTGATATCAGATGCATTTTCACTGAGTAAGCACTGAATCCCTGCCAGTGGGGTTACCGGTGCCTGTGTTCTTTCCAAAAACGGAACCCTTGTTTTCATAATTGGCACACCTCTGGGACACATGTCAGTCCCTTGTAAAAGGTACCAGTGGTACCAAGGGCCTTGTGACCAGAGAGGCTCTCTAAGGGCTGCAGCATGTATTGTGCCCCCCTCAGGGGCCCCTCACAAACACAGACACACTGCCATTGTAGGCTGTGTGTTTTGGTGCAGGTAAAACTTCAGAGTCGACATGGCACACATCCCTGTGTGCCATATTCACCAACAACTGCCTGTGGCATAAGTAAATCACCCCTCTAGTACTCCTCACAGCCCTAAGGCAGGGTGCACTATACCACAGATGAGGGCACAGCTGCATGAGCAATATGCCCCTACAGTGTCTGTGCCACTCACAGACATTGTAAGTGCAGTGGAGCCAAATTGAGTACATGGGCTGGGAGTTTGTCATTACGAACTCCGCAGCTCCACAATGGCTTTACTGAATGCTAAGGAGTTTGGTATCAAACTCCTCAACACAATAAACCCACACGGATGCCAGTGTTGTATTTATTGCAAAATGCACTTAGAGGGCATCTTGGAGTTGCCCTTGAAAAACGACCAACTCCCTCGTGTCCAGCTGACTGGTCCGCACCAGTCTACCACACACAAAAACGTTTTTGACCTTCTAAGGTGGTAGCCCTTGTGCTCTCGTGGGTCAGGGACAAAGGTTGCTTGGGGTGGAGGTGCTTCACACCTACCCCCAAGCCGGAACAGCATTCAGGGCAGGCAGTGAACCTGCCTCAAAGACTTACTGCCCTTTGTTTTGCTAGCCAGAGCCACTCCAGATAGTGGAGATGTCCGCCCCCATGACCAGGCCCTGTTTTTGCTGGCAATGTCGGCGAGAAAATTAGTAGTCAGGAGAAGTGTGCGAGGACTACTCCTAAGGTGCCCTCGACAAAGGTGACCCCCTCCTTAGTAAACCCCCCATCTTGAATGGAAGGATTCCAGCCAGTCAGGTTAGGGAAAGCCCCTCCCAAAGGGAGGGTACATTCTAAGGGTGTAGTCACCCTAAAGGCAAGTAGCCCATTGGCTACCATCTGCCAGTACCTGTAACACCCCTAAATTCAGTATTTAGGGGCACCCCTGAACCTTGATCCTCAGATTCCTGTGACCCAAGAAGAAATGGACGAAAAAGATGACGTGTAGCCGAGCCTGGAAGACGACTCCTGATTTTGCCCCAGCCGTACCTGCCTGTCTCCTGCTCAAACTGAGAAGAAGATGACGATTGTTCCGTGGCCAGCGCCTTACAAGAACCCCAAGAAGACTGCCACTCTTCACCCAAGACCAGGTGTCCTGAGGACAGCAGTCCTGTCCAAAAGAAACTACGCCTAGGATTCCGGATCTAGGTGGTTCTGCTACGCCTGCCCAATATGCACCCAAAGCTCACAGCCCAAGTTCAAGTGGTTCACCTGTCCTGTCAAGTCTCCCCAATGATCCTGACCTCATCTATATCAGTGGCTGACTTCTCATGGACTTCACAAAGTCATCTGCAACCTCTACATGAAAGAGTACCCCTGACCGTGACCAGCTCCGACCCAGAAGATCTGACACCAAATGTACCCCTGCATCCTCAGCCCACTGGCCTTAGGGAGCCCACCCAATGGTGCACGGACCTCCCCCAGCCCTCCAGCTTACCTGCCCAGCTAGTGGTCACCTTCAGCCAGCCTCCTGGTCCGAGCCTGCAGTCTCTTTGTGCAACCGAGATTCCTCATTGAAATGCATTGGGTGCCCGATGCTGATTTTGCACCCTGCACCCGCCCCACCCTGTGCCACTGGTGGTGTAGCTCTGGTGCTGCCAATTGGCTACCCCTGTGCTGATCTTAACCCCCAGGGCCTGTGCCCTAAAACCACGGGTACTTACCTGCAAACGGTGACCCTTCGAGGTGCCCCCAGTCTCCATTGATTTACATTGGAACCAGTGACCTCTGCAACCGGCCGGCCCAGTGCGGCTGGTGGTGCAATACATTGCTTACACTGAACCTTGCCCAGTTTTGGTCTAAACCCCAAAAGACTGGCAATGTAAGTCGAGTACTTACCTGCTAATGCAGAAGACTGTTTTCCTTCCATAGGATTGCATTGTGCTTTACCTATTGCATACAACTGTACATCTTTCACATTGCTAAGTGCTACTGTTTCTGATTTACAAACCCAAAAGCATTTCTAAAACTGTAAAGTATTTCTTCTTCCTTGCAAAACACTTCATACTGTATTTTTGAAAGTATTACTGCTTTGAAAACTGTTACTTACCTGCAACTGAGTATTTCTTGGTGACAGAAACAAAAACAACCAAATAATAATTTTCATATAAAAAAATTGGACTGGATTCAGTATTTGAATGTGTGCAATAATTTCTCGCTTGAGTGTGTACAATAAATGCTTCACACTACCCTCTGATAAGCCTAACTGCTCGACCACACTACCACAAATAAAGCTTTTAATATTGTCTACTTGAGCCTCAGTAAGCCTCTGGGGATTCACTGGAATCACAGTTATATCATAGAGTTAGCTTTAGCTCACTTACACTTTTTTCTTTCTTACCTCTTACCACATGGTGCTCATCAAGAGGTTTAAGATACCTCCTTTCCATCAATAAAACATCCTTGAGCTCCTCCCTCTCAGAGGGGGTTTGTAGCCCGCACTACGACTAGGTTTGTTGTGCAAGGAGGTTGCCCAATGATGAAGCATACCACCCACGTGAGTGAGAGGCGGGACCAGTCCTAAGAAAGGGACATTCCAGCACTCCGTTAAATAACAAAACCCAGGGGCCAATTATTGTGTTTTGCAGTGTATCTGGAATATCAGTGCTGCTTGGCAAAGGGCCCTGTATCACTGGAGGATGCGCAATGCCTAGGCAGCTGAACACAACTAAAGAAACCTCATTTCTCATGACAGTGCAGAACTCTCATGATGTTAGGAAATGTTGGTAGTCATTTTGAAGGCGCTTTGTTTATTTTTGTGTGGATCAGAGAACCCTGGATAGACAATCAAGATACTTTGCTGCAGCAGCCAGGAGTGTGTTAAGACATTGTGAAAACCAAGGAGACTTGTTGCTTTTTGTTTTCATTTGAAAGCCAAATAATTAGGTCATATTTTGGAAACAAACTTGAACAGTTTAAGGTACTATTTGAGAGATTAAATGGTTGGACTTTCAAATTTTCACTTTTTGTTGCACATAGTGGATTCCAAGCATTGTAAGGAACAGAAATGATCCTCATTACCTAAAGACTGGTGATATTTTTCACAATGCATGTATTCCAATTTCGGGTATTGATATGTGCTTAAGAAGGCTATCAATCGCTATCAGTGTGAAAAATATAATTCTTATGGAGGTTGCGTGTATTAGAGTTTACAAAACAACCTTGAGTGTATATGAGACCCATAGAATATGTACTCACCAAACAGAAGATAGTTGTTGTAGTCAAAGATGGAGGTGAGTTTATGCAAACTAAGTAATATAATTGATATCAACGAGTCAGGATGTGACGAGTCCGCTACGTGAGATATCTCAACTAGAAAATGAAGCTGACCAATTCCCCCCTCACGTCACACCTCTGTTTCTTTCACAGCCTGACCAACTAGGACTGCTGTGCCGTCAGGACAAGGAACATAAGTAGGAAAACGATCCCTTTAAGGTATCGTATTTCCCAGAATACTGCCCTCCCTCCCCTAGTCACGTGATCAAAGATGCGCAGCCAACAAGGTTTGTTCCTTCCCCACAGGAGCTACGAAACTCCGGAAGAATAGGATGTTTGTGGGAAAATGCCGAATGAACGCTGAGACAGCTGGAAGGAAAGGAACAGAACTTTTGTGCTACCTCCAGAAAAGGCCAAACTGTGAGAAGAGGACTCCAGAGACAATCAGGTCTCATCTGCCGAATCCGTGGACATAGAAAACGTGGAAACTTGACCCAACGTAGGAAGAAACGGAAGGACGCTGGCGAAAGGCGAAGTGTCGTGTCGAGCCACGTTCCTGGAGGAGCATGGCTTACCCAGGAATGTCTTTAGTTGCGGGGGTTGGTAGGGAGGAGGGTAGAAAAGCCTGAAACACGTTGAGCACGTAGAAAATAAAAAGAACGTTACCGAGTTAGTAGCTTTAACACTGGTGGAGTATTCAGTTAAGGTGCTGTCCCCCCTCATCCCCCTATTCCTTCAAAAGTCTGCTTAACAAGACAATGGGCCATATGCATGAAGCTGTTTTGCGATCGCAAACACTGTGAATCACAAAAAATCAGCGTTTGCGATCGCAAAACAGAGTCTCCCCATGTAAGAATGGGATCCTGTGCGCAAATATGGGAATCGCAAATTTAGCGATTACCAATTTTGCGAGTCAGGGATTCTGCGAATAAATCTGCAAGCTCGCAATCTGCAGCACGTTATTTGCAAAATTCGCTAATAATCTGCTTGCAAATAGCGAATTCGCAAAATAAAATGCATGAAAAAATCGCAAATTGCGATATTGCAAAATTCGCAATTTTGCTTATCGCAATTACCACCAACTTAGAGCAGGTGGTAACCAGGTGCAACCCATATAAACAGGCCCACAATGCTACAAGGGGTTCCACAATGGCTGGGCTGTATGTGATAGACAGGAGGCTACAATCAGAGCTGCTGCACATAGAAGGTGATGCCAGGAAAGGATCTTCAGAGCGTGCATTACCCTGTTCCAGCAGACAGAGGAGGAGATCCATGTGAACTACAGGCTGGATGAAGACAGCATCCTGGACTTAATAGAGGAGCTCAAACCCATACTAGAACACCCCACACGCAGGGCACACTCCATTACCACCCATATACAGGACCTGTGCTCACTGCACTTACTGGCATCAGGGAGTTTTCAGGGGGTGATAGCCACAGCAGGAGGGGTCTCACAAAGTGCACTGTCGTGCTTCTTCCACGCTTTCCTTGATGCAATGGTACAGAGGCTGCATCACCACATCCAATTCCCCAGCACACAACAGGCACTAGATCAGACCAAACAGGAATTCTACCAGATAGCCCAATTCCCCCACGTAATCGGCTGTATAGATGGGACCCATGTTGCACTATCCCCACCCTCACAGAATGAGTATGTGTTCAGGAACCACAAGTCCTATAATTCCCTGAACATACAGGTAGGGTGCAATGCCAAACATATCATCACTGAAATAGTAGCGAAATACCCAGGCAGCACACACGACTCATTCATGTTCCGCCACAGTGTAATAAATCGCCGACTCACGGATGGCGAGTTTGGTGAGGGTTACCTGCTAGGTAAATGCATGGCTTCCAAACACACAATCAGTAAAGGCCAGGAAGGACAGTGTGTAACATAATTTTTGTCACCCTGCAGGTGACAGTGCGTATGCTGTACGTGACTACATCCTGACTCCGTACCTGAATCCAGCCACTGCAGGGAAGCGGAGGTATAACAGCGCCCACAGAGCCACATGCTGTACCATTGAGAGAACATTCGGAATCCTTAAGAGCTGTTTCCGCTGCCTCCATAAGAGTGGAGGAGCGCTACAGTACAGCCCCGAGACATGCTGCAAAATCGTGGTCAGCTGTGCCATGCTACACAACATCGCAACCAAGAAAGGCACCCCAGTGAAGCTCACAGATTCAGAGCCATCAGATGAGGAGGGACCAGCTCCACGTCGCAGACCAGCAGGTGGTGCTTGGGTGGCTGCCGGGCGCCAGAGACGAGATGAGATCACACAGAACTATTTCTAGGTGAGTCATGAGGACACAATGCTACGGATTGGTGCTAAACTGTATTTATTTCCTTTGGTGCAGGAATATATCTGACACACAGCCTGACTTTATTGCAATTGCTTGCACATGTTCATGCCACAGTGAAAGGATGTCCGTCATCCAATCAGTCATGATGCAATGTGTTGCTTCACACATTTCTATATGCCCCGGAAGTCACTTCACCTCCTGTGGGCACAGCCTGTTGCTCAGGGTGGCCACTGCCCTCCATGGAGTCATCAGCTAGTCTCCCCTGATGCGCACTCTGGCATCTGTCCGGTGGAATTGGTGGAGTGATGCTGCTCCTGCTGGACTGATCATCAGTATCCAAAGTGCTCAGTGGTCCTATGGCACCTGTGGCAGCTGCCCGCATCTGGTCCACATGTGTGTGACCTGCACCAGGCCCCTGGCCACATCCTGGCAGCAGAGGGCCATCTCATGCTGCATACTCACACACCGATGTGCCAGCAGGAACGTGGCAGTCGACAGGCGGTTCACAGCCCTGGTGTACAAGTCCAGCCGGCTGTGGAGACGCTGTCTCTCCCTGCGCCTGGCTGCCCGATCTCTACTTATCTCTCTGCACAGTCCTTCCAGTGCACCTGTCATGCCCATTACACCACCCCTCATCTCAGTCACATTGTGATTGTGTGCTGAGAACTGGCGCTGGATTGACTTCAATGCCTTCGCTTGCAGGCGCTGGACTTTGAGCATGCTGCCTCCAAGCCCGGAGAACACAGTGTCTTTGCCAACAGAATCAGTGCTGGTGGACGGCCGTGCCCTGCGTCTCGACCCACTCCCTTTACTGGGATGGAGAGGGGTCTGTGATGTGTGCTGTCCTGCACACTGGCTCTAGACTGGCTGTGCCTCTCCTACTGTGTCTGTTGGCCCTGCCTCCAGCATTGGTAGTGGTGGCACCATGAGGCGTCGTCTGCATGGCACAGGGATTGCTGGTCTGACTTCACCCTGCTCCTCCTGCTCTGCCTCGTCCTCATTTTCGGATGTCCTCCCCTTCTGCAATGGATTCCTGTGTTTCAGGTGATGCTGTGTAAATGCACACATTAATTTTGTGTCCTGCCTCGCATTGGTAATGCAATACAGTTAACAAATTTTGAGTTACATGAGTACTATCTGTCTGTTTTTTGCCTTTCCTGGATAACTCATCCCTATTCCAGCCTTGCTGTGTCTCACTGCTCCAGGTTTTGGTGCATGTGACTACATCTCCAATAATGCATTGCTGGGTGTGCTTGTTAACATGTACTGGAGTTGCAATCATGTTTGGTGTCTGGGTGTTTCCTGAGTGTGTGAGTGGGTTGGGGATGTATTAGGGGGGTTATGGCATGCATCTTACCTTGTCTGGTGTCTGGGTGTTCGGAGCTGTCCAGGTCAGCCACGCCACTCACACTCTCGGGCTGAAGGGTGCCCTCCACCAACTCCTCCAGGGGTGTAGAATCGGTTGCAGTGGACGTTCCACCGCCAAGCTTTTTTGCCTCAGCCAATCTTGTTGCCACCTTCTCCTTTGACCTTTGACGCATGTCATACCACCTTTTTCTGAGGTCTTCGACAGTGCGGTGGGTCACGCCGATTGCATTGATTTTCTCCGGTATGTCATTCCATATCTTCCTTTTGCGTGCCTCTGGCACACGTAGGGATTTTTTCCCAAACAGGAGCTCATGGCTGATGACCATTTCCTGGATGAGGACCTCCTGCTCCCTCTCACTGAATTTCTGTTTCCTCTTCCTGACATTTTCCTCCTGCTGCTTCTCTGCCCCATGGGACTCCATTTCTCCTTCTCTCAGTTGTAAAGCACAATTCTCCTCCTCTCCTCACAGCCTCTCACTCAGCTTCTGGCAATCAGGTGCAGCATGGGCAGTCACACTTCCTGGTTGTGATCTCATCATGCTGCACCTGAATTGCCGATTCTCTAAATTGCGATTCCTTAATTGCAAATTCGCTATTAAGGAATCTCAATTTAGGTATTCGCATTATTATTCTGCAAATTTTTGAGAATCGCAAACTTTTTGTGATCTTTTATCTACATCGGGTTTTGCGATTCTCAAAATGCGATTCGTGAAAAATCGCTATTTGAGAATCGCATAATCCGTTTTTTATACATATGGCCCTTAATACTTATCCACGTCTCCATTCCTTTTGAGGCACATGTCCCGCTGGGAGGAAGACCAAAAAGGAGACGTCCAGGAGTAATCTTAATTAAGGAAGAAGGTCCGAAGCTGGGCCTGGATATTATTTTCACCCCTTCATTTATCACTGCATTATGCCAAAAAATTGTGAAAGAAACCCTCTTACGCTCTCCTACTGTTTTTTGAATAGCCAATTCCCTACACAACACTGTTTTATTCCAGTTTCAGGAATCTTTGAGTTCCACCCATACCCCAGAAGATCTGAGGCATTGACATTTTCAGGAGGTATATCATTTGTTAACACACATGCTGACTCTATATCCTGTACCTATGTTTTCTGTCTTACCCTATTTCCCTCTTCCTGGGTATTTTTATAGTCATCAAATTCTTATTGTGCATGGTTAGTTGTGGTTACAGAGAAGTGTGGAACAGATAATTGCTCCAGCTGAATCTGGAATTGAGGTTAATCCGTTCTGATACACAGAAACCTTTGACTTGACAGCAGACCCTGTGTAGCATCCTTCAAAACTTGGGCATTGTGGCCCATGCCCAAGGCCATGGGTCACACTGCACATCACACTCGTGGTGCCTCAGCTTAAAATTGCAATAGTCAAGTCTCACTCTATCTGAAACACTGAATTAAGACTAAATCCCTCGTTAAAGCATCAACTGTTTGATTGCAATGTTGTCACGATTTTGGATGCTTGCAATCACAATTTAGGCCTGACACAGCTGTCCAGAAGACACATTCCTGGGAGCCTGCTAGAGAGGTTGGATTCAAGATAAAGGAAAGACTGCTTTTGTGATCCTTTTGGGCATTCCTACAGAGCCAACATCTTGGAATATCAATTTTTAGATTGGCTGGAGGTAATTCAAGAGATGGGTGAGTGTCCAGTGTAAAGTGCTGCTAGAGACTGGCAGTTACGAACCTGGTGTGAAATAACGAATGAAGACATACAATTGAAGACCCATTCTGGTTGTCTTATGGCTATCAATTACAATTGCTTAAACAGCCTAAAGGTAGGGTCCCCTAACAACGCTGATTGACTGATGTGGCATGGGCTGTGCGAAAATTAGCCTTTTTATTGTTTCATGAAAGGAATCTGTTTTTTCCCTTATCTGCTTCACTGTGGAGTAAAAGGACGGATTGTGACATTTTGCATTACTGGCCACCCTTAATTGCAGGCTGTAAGAAATTGGGTTACTGGTTGGAGCAGGAACCACAATTCTTGTCCGGTTGAAGCACAAGCAAACCCCTATAACTCTACCGTCTAGTAGCTTGGCACAAAGCAGTCAGGCTTAACTTAGAGGCAATGCGTAAAGTATTTATGCGGCACTTCAAACAGTAATAAAGTAAAAACACAATAAAAGAAAAATCCCACACCAATTTAGAAAAAATAGAGCAGAATGGAATAAAAAAAGCAAGACCAAAACAACAAAAATCCAATGTTTTAGTGGACATGGTGCCGAAAAGCAGTAAGTGCCAACTGTGGATATCTTGTCGAGCTAGACCGGGACAAAGTCACAAGTTCAGGTTGACCACAATGGAGCGTGGACAGGCTACAGGGGGTCAGCTAGGCCCACTGAACTAGAGTAGCTTAAATCCTGGTTGCGAACAGTTGTGGAGCCTGACATGGGGGTTAGGCCATGCAGCCGAGGCGATGCTGTGTTCTGGTCGGAGTGGCGCTGTGCAGTGTTGGTACTGAGGAGCTCAAGGCTGCGATATGGGGTCCGGCATCATCCTCGACCAGGCCATTGATGTGGGGGCTTGCGATGCGAAGTCCTGCGTCAAGGATGCATTGCGCACTGGCTGGTTCTCAAGAAGCTAAGGGGCTTGCAATGAGGGGTGCAGCACAGTGGTTGTCGTGGCTGCTGTCAACGAGAGGCTTGCAATGTGAAGGCCTGAGTCAGGGATGCGTCGCGGAGCAGCGATTCAGATGGGGCTGTGGGCTGAGATGTAAGGTCCTTGCATCGGAAAGTCCACGCAACAGAGGCACACTAGCGTAACCTCTACGCTATTCTCGGCACAACAGAGGAGATCCGTCAGTTCTGCTGGATCCACAGATGGGCTGGAAGTGCATCTTAGGCCCACTTCCAAGGATCCAGCACTGGGATGGCACCACTTGGTAGTGTAGACGCATAGATGGGGGAGTCCAGGTCCTGAAGTTTTTAGCGCCTTCTGTCCCTGAGGCTCAAGTCAGGAGTCCAGCCAACTCGGCCTTGGAGACAATCTGGGATCCTGGGTTCAATAGATGCTGGTCCAGCCCGTCTCACCCAGGCAAGAGGGAAGCAGGCATCAGGTCAGTGCAGCAGTCCTTTAGAGGAGCAATCTGGCAGAGTCCACAGGTCCAGAAGTGTACTGAAGACTCTGGGTCTGAGGTCCAATATTTATACCCAGTTCTGCCTTTGAATGGTAGAAGCCAATAAAGGCATGCCTTTGAAGAGCACAGGTGCCCTGCTTTCCTGGTCCTGGCTCCAGACTAACTACAGGGGTTATGCAGCCCTTTGTGTAGAGACAGGCCACAGCCTGTTCAAGTGTAAGTAGGACTTTGCCCAGCTTCTCCCTCACATCCTGCTAGTGATGGCACACATAAGCTTCTTATTGTGTGTGAGTGTCTAGGAGGAGTAAACAAAGCCCAACTGTCAACTACACCCAGTCATGTGGTCCAGAGACAGGCTTCAGGCACCAAATGGCTAAGGTAGGTAAATGCCACCTTTCTAAAATTGTAATTTAAAATCTGACTTCACCATAAGTTAGCATTTTTCATCACAGTTCTAGACACCAAACTTGAATAAGTTGCCTATTCCCTTTTGGAAGTTACAGCTTATTAAATATAATTAGGTAACTCCAATGTTATTCTGTGGGAGAGGTAGGACTTGCAGGCATGAAAAACTGAATTTAAGATTTTTTAACTACCAGACATGTAGGACTTAAGATTACCTGTCATATTTTTTAAATACAGAGCACCCAGCCTTTTGGGCTGTCCAGGGCTTTTTGCTAGGGATGACTCGCGAATAATGAATTTTCTGCAGACATGGACATAGCCTGTATGCAAATTTCTAAGCCAATTACTATGGAAGAATCGTGCCAGGCGATCATGTCTATTAAATCGGGCTCCCCTTTGATCCCTGCCCCCCCACCCTATTACAAGCTCTCATCGACATCGTGAACCCTAATATAAATAATATAATAGACTCCTCGCTCTCAACAGCCAAGATTCCAGCTGAGTGGAAACTTGCTGCGGTAAAACCACTCCAAAAGAAACAACTGGCGGATCCTGCTACTCTTTCCAATCTGTGCCCCATCTCGCTCCTACCAAGTCTGTGTAAGATGACAGAAATATTTGTTAATAGTCAACTTACAACATATTTGGAGAAAGCTAATCTGCTCCACTCTAATCAATCAGGTTTCAGAGCTCAACACTCTACAGAATCTGCCCTATTGTATACGACTGAAACCCTAAGAGCAGCCTTGGATCAGGGAAAAAGAGCAGTCTTGGTGTTATTAGACATGTCGGCTGCTTTCGACGCGGTCTCACACGCCATTCTTTTAGACCATCTCACATCCTTTGGTATCTCTGGCAGTGTCCTAGCGTGGATAAAGAACTTCCTGCAAGATCGCCGACAAGTGATTACACTAGGCCAATACAAGTCACAAGAAAAGGCACTTCTCTTAGGGGTACCCCAGGGCTCCAGTCTCAGCCCAACACTCTTTAATGCTTAAATGGCTCCGCTTATCAAGCTGATATCGTCCTTTAATGAAGATACTATCTCATATGCGGACGATACACAGCTAATTCTGGTCTTGGACAATAACACCACCCAGGTGGAAGAAAACCTCCGCAAATGCCTTACCGCGACTTTCAGTTGGATGAAGAATAACCACCTGAGGTGCAATTCCCAAAAAACTGAAATTTTACCTTTAGGCCCAAAAAACTCTTTCTCGCCTAAACTCTGATGGTGAGCGAATACCACACCCCTCCAAACACAGTAAACGTGGTTAGGAAATTAGGAATAACATTTGATACCATCCTATCGTTTAAACAGCAATCTTTGGCAGTTGCCGGCACTTGCTTTCACATCATAAAAAGCCTAAATAAAGTTTTTGATCTGATTCCCATCTCAGCAAGGCAAACAGTTACCGTGGCCCAATATCTTCGAACAGGTTTCAAGCGCTATTTTCCCTCCCAAAGTTTAAGATCAGCAAATGCCAATCTGTTGAAAATACCTGCCTTCAGATAACCATTTCTCCACCTGAGTCTCCAGCTTCTCAACTGCTTGTCCATATTTAAGGCGCATAATCTGGACCGGGTCCAAGTGTACGTGGATACCCAGATATTTGACGGAATCCGAGCACCATTCCAATGGAAACTCACAATCCCAAGGGGTCGTACTAGTGGTTAAGGGAAAAATAATTGATTTGTGCCAATTAATACCTAACCCAGAGTGCCGTCCAAAGCGAAGGATTTCCCGGATGAGCGGGGCTAGCTTCAGGTGTGGTTCTCTGACATAGAGAATGGTATCGTCGGCGTATATTGAAACCAAAAGGGGGCCTGTATTAAATTGCAGTCCTCTATGGAGATGTAATTCCTGAAAATGTCCTATTAAGGGGTCCATGGCAAGAATGAATAAAAGGGGCGACAGTGGACATCCCTGACGTGTACCGCGGGTTAGTACGAAGGGGACAGATAAAGTGCCGTTTATGCGAAGCCTTGCCGTTGTACGACTATATAATAAGCCTGTAGTGGCTATAAAGCCAGCTGGCATACCCATACGACGCATTATGGATACAAAGAAAGGCCATTCGAGTGTGTCAAAGGCTTTTTCTGTGTCAAGGAGAATAGCCGCAGTAGGAATTTCGGGATTTATCCTATGCAATACTACGAACAAGGTCCGCAAATTTAATGAGTTCGAGCGATGTGGGACAAAGCCTGATTGTGCTGGGGAGATAATGAACTCCATTAATTGCGACAGTCTATTAGCTACAATTTTAGCGAGTATTTTATAATCTATATTTAGTAGTGAGAGAGGTCTGTATGATCCGCAATGAGAGGGGTCTTTACTGGGCTCATAAGGGAGGCAGGATTTGTTTTTCCAGGGCCTCTGCATATACTTCAATCAAGTTCGGTGCTAGAAGGTCTGAAAAGGCCTTATAAAACTCCCTGGTAAATCCATCGAGGCCTGGGGCGGAGGAGCCACGAAGCACTTTAATTGCCCCACGTACCTCATTCACTGTGATGGGTTCTGCCATGAATTCCTGCATGTTTTTTTCTAGGTAGACTAAGGCAATTTCCGACAGATAATCCTCTTGTGCGGTCGTGTCACTGCTGTGTCTGGATGTATATAACGTAGTGTAGTACGATAAGAATTCGTCCCTGATATCAGTGGAGTCGTGAGTAGAGTCCCGTCTTTGTTACGGATCTCTGTGATGTATGCTTTGCTGTAGGGTGGCCTGAGGGTCTGAGCCAGTGTGCGACCTGGGCGATCACCCTCACCGTATCTGCCGGCTGTTTGATATTTACCTAAGTAAAGGATCTAGCGATCCGCTGTTTCTCTGTATTCTGAAAGGAGGGCTAGGCTCCTGCCTTGCGAGGCATCTGGGGGAGCGTGCTGTGCCTCGTTGTCCAGTGCTTCTAGTTCACCCTCTAGCCTTGCTAGTGTTGTGCGTAGAGCCTTGAGTACCCCAGCATGTTTGAAAATGCATACACCGCAAATGTAGGCTTCAAACCCCTCCCACAGCACAGCCCAGGAGTCCACCGAGCCTGTGTTAATAATGAAATAATCCTCTATCGCTTCTCTGACCTCATGACAGAAAAGGTAGTCTAGGAGAGCGCGACCGGGAAAGCGCCATTGCCTTTCGAACCCCTCAGGCGTGGGACTCGGAGACAAAGTTGGACCAGGGAGTGGTCCGAATATGTTCTAGGAAGTGTATTCAATGCTTGATACCAGGGGGACACACCCGGGGAGATCAGCCAGAGATCGATCCTGGTCCATGTGTTGTGTGTTGCTCTGAGTAATGTGTGTAATTAGTAGTGGTAGGATTGCGCCTGCGCCAAATGTCTATTAATGAAAACTGGTCGCATAGGTCTCTCACTGCGTGTCGCGCCCTAGATTTTGTGTCTGGAGAGGCGGATGAACAATCCAGGTCTGTATTCAAAATGAGATTGAAATCCCCACCTATCATAATCAGAGTGGGTTCTAGTTTGGAGAGTTGAGCGTGCAGTGCATGAAAAAATTCCGGGGATTCAGTATTGGGGGCGTTGACACAATTCAAAGTGACCCTGTGACCCATCATGGACCCTACTACAATAGTATACCGACCCTCCTTATCCTTGACGACCAACTGGCAGCTAAAGGGGACTCTCTTATGTATAAAAACTGCCGTGCCTCTCGCATAATTACTAAAATTACCGAAATACCTGTGAGCACCCCAGCTGGAAGCGAAACGTGCAGCGTCTGAAACTGGTAAGTGCGTTTCTTGCAGGAAAGAGACGTCTATCTACATAATGCATCACCTACCGTTGTTTACGCTGGTTATTAAGACCTCTGACATTCCACGACAACAGGGATAAATTAGAGGGACCTGTGATTAAACCTGGCTGCGCCATCCGTGAGCCTTGAGAAGTCTGATGAGGACGAATGTCATTTTGAAAGCAATAAACCAAAACCAAAGAGAACAAGTATGATAATCAATAATAAAGGCATTTGACCCTACGCTAATCCCCCACCCCCATCCAGCCTTACTGCAAAAAAGGCAAGGCCTACCCCATCCTGTAAGCAAAAAACAGAGTACCAATCAACTCCACAGTGGAAGAGCTCCACTATAAATAGGCACCTCAGAAACAACCAGAACAAACCCAGGATGTCAACCTAGGGGTGTGGCAATGCCAAGTCAGCCGACCAACTGTGAAGTACATATTAAATCGGATCATAATGTGTCCACATATATTTCAAGAAACAAAAAGGGGCAAACACACATCAATGTCACCCAATACCGGAGCCTGAGAATAGTTCCAAACTTGCGACGGAGCCACTATGTGGAGGGGATGGGCCGCCCCTATCTTCGCGCGACTGGTCATTGTTGCTCTTATAGGTGCGACAGAATTCTTGGACTTCATTAGGATTGTCAAAAAAATGTACCCGGCCCCCAACCTCCACCCTAATCCGTGCAGGATATAACATGCCGTATTTGAGGCTGAGATTCCAGAGGGTGGCCTTTACCCTGGTAAATTTGCGTCTGGCCTCCTGCACCATAACTATGAAGTCTGGATAAAGAGCGATCTTTAAGCTCTGCCAGGTAGTGTCCCCACGCTCCCTGGCCATGTCCCTATCTCGGAAGTTCATGATACGGGCTATCAGAGGGCGAGGAGAGAGGCCCGGGTTAGGTCGTAGCCCAAGGGTGCGGTGGGCCCTCTCCACCACAAAGCCAGGTGTGAAAGATTCCCTCCCAAACATATCTGCCAGCAGGGTTTCAACAAAGAGGTCCAAACGACCCGTGGCTGTGAACTCCGGAATCCCAAGAATTTGCACATTGTTGCGGCGGCTGCGCGCTTCAAGGTCTTCATTCTTTATGGCCACTTCGTTCAGTATGCGTTCCATTCGGTCTAATCTTTTGGTTGCTTGCGCAGTTCCATCCTCAATGTCGGAGATCCGTGCCTCCACCATGTCGAGATGCCTATTGTGCGCCTGGCTCTTTGTGCCCATTGATTCAAGCGTTTTGTCAAGTGAGTCAAAGCGACTGTCTAAAGACTTAAAACCGGCTCTCATCTCCTCTAACCACTCGGTTGGAGGGGCCAAGGTGGCTGCGTCACAAGCAGGGCTCGCGCTCGTTCCGCCATGTCAGGGCCTTCTTCCGTTGTCTTCTCCTCTAGCTTCTCGAATGGGAGTGTCCTTTATTTCGGGTCTTTGCGACCCATGCCTTTGCGGAGTGTTAGGGGACCGTCCAACCGCCGTTGTCGTCCCAAGGATGTTGCTGGCCGTGCTATGGGTGTCGAGGCAAAGAGGTTTCCACTGGGCCACCACAAAGACACTGAGTTCCCAAAACTGCGGCATACCAAACCGGCACCCGGGCGCTCACTGGCACTGCAGGTCCCCATTCAGGGTGGAAGGCAGCCCCGATGACGGTAGAGGCTGTGTTCAGCCGTGGCTTTCATTCAGGCCGCCATTTTCTCTTCCTCCACCTTGCAAGTGAACATCATCTTAGGGCCGTCTCGCATACCCTGCACCGCTGCAATGCCCTCGCGATCCACTATGCGCTGTTTCAGGGGTGCACCAATGTCCTTGCCTCCCTCATATCTACACTGGATGCAGGGGAAAACGCATTTGTCATTGGTCGGCTGGCGGAGCTTCAACACCGCGCGGCCATTTCGGTCAGCGGCTTGGCCACGCCCCCAAAAGTGCTCCTTAACTGGGTGGCACAATCAGTGCTGCAGGCCCACTAGTAGCATTCAATTTACAGGCTCTGGGAACAGGTAGTGCCACTTTACTAGGGACTTACAAGTAAAGAAAATATGCCAATTGGGTATTAGCCAATGTTACCATGTTTTCAGGAGAGAGCACAAGCACTTCAGCACTGGTTAGCAGTGGCATAGTGCGCAGAGTCCTACAGACAGCATAAACAAAGTTATCAAAAGAGAAGGGTTGAAGGCAACAAGTTAGGGGGGGAAACCACACCAAGTCTGCCAGGTCTAGAATGTTTCCACCAGCAGAAACTGGGTAGGACTACACAACCACTTTGCAGTACTCTTTACTAAGGTGAAAAAAACTTGAAGAGAGCATCAGCATTGACGTGGTCTGCTCCAGGACAGCCTTCCACCATAAAGTTCATTCCCTGGACGGGGATGGACCACCTCAACAGTTTGGGATTATAACCCTTCACCTGCAATAGCCATCTGAGGGGTCTGTGGTTTGTCTAAACCCGGACGTAAACACCAAACAGGTGTGGCCTTTGCTTCTTCAGTGCCCAGACCACTGCAAAGGCTTCCCTTTATATTGAACTCCACCTCTGTTCCCAGGGAGGTATCCTTCTACTGCTGAAGTCTACAGGTTGACCCAGACCCTCCTCATCCAGCTGTGAGAGCTTAGCCCCTATGCCATCCTTTGAGATATCTGTCTGCACAATGAATTCTTTGGAGAAGTCAGGTGCCTTGAGCATGGGTGCTGTACACATGGCCTCCTTCAGGGTGTTAAAAGCCTGTGTTTCCTAGTGAATTCTCTGCACCATCTATCCATCACCCAGGGATACTAGCGTAACCTCTACGCTATTTCCTACACTTTCTGGGGTAATCTCTTCCCCAAATGCTACACTGAGCCACCCTGGTGTCGGCCTACTAGTGGGGGGCTATGCTTGCTTGGGACACTTGGCATTCCCCTTGTAGTTCCCAACCTGTTTACACTCATAGCACTTAAAGGGTGTCTTATCTGAAGACTTACTATCAAGGTACAATTTCCCCTTCTGTCCAGGCAGGGATTGGGAGTGCAGACCCTTACAGCTAGCTTGGAGACCTTTAGAGAGCTCCCTGTTTTTATGTTTGTCTCCACCCTCTTTCATCTGGTGGGGACCCTGCCCACCTCTATGGTGATCCCCCCAGATACCTTCTTATGGACCTTAGTGATGAGCCAGTAGACACTTCTTTGGGAAGCTCCCTGGGGTCAGTGAGCTTGCTATTAATAAGGTGTTGGCGGGGATCTGCAAAACAAAGACTGAATATGTGCTCTTTTAAATTGTACATCTCCAGATAATCCTTTACTTCACTGACTTTCACTCAACCATCCCGTGCCTTGCAAAAAGAGTCGACATAATCCACCCAGGACTGCTGGTTTAGATTGTGGCTTTCCCTAAACATCTGCCTTCACTTCTCAGGGGTGAGACCATACTTTCTGACAAGGGTGTCCTTCATTGGGGACTACCTCATCCTGTCCCCTTTAATCAGGGCTAGTAAGGCATCCCTCCCCTTTCTAGTAATGTGCTTTCAGAGGCAACCCCCCTTTACCCCCAATCCTCCTCAGGGACCTTATGCATTTGCAAAGCTACCTCATAAGTCTCAAAACACTTGTCAATGTTGTCCCCCACAAAAATGCCAGGCACCAACCAAGGAATATGGATCCTCTTGTCTCCAAAGCGCACTGTTGGTATCCTGCCAAGATCACTGCTGGACCCTGCCTGTCTGGCCTTGTTGTCCAGCTCCTTCAGATTCAGTTCATGAGCCAGCAATATTTTTCTCCTCCAAGGCTCTCTCTGTCTCAGCCTTCTTTAGTTCTGCCTCCGTGGCCAGTTTCTTTTTCTACATTTTCAACTAGGCCATCTGCAGCCTAAACTCTCTTTCTGCCTTCCTGTCTGACAGCTCTTCTGGGGACAGGCCTCAAGAAGACACACTGCTCTGTCAGAGAGGTCCAACTCAGTAGTCAAGGCATCCCCCGCAGCTGACTGCTGCATCTCAGGGCTGGTATCCAGGCCCTCCACATGATCCTTTCCATCTTGTTCTTCTGTGGTGACCGGCAACGGATGGGTCTCTGCCCATGCTCTTAAAGCCTTCTGGAGCTCTGCCTTCATGGTGCTCCGTTTGGTGGGCAGCCTTCTCTCCTTGCTTAGCCATAGAGAAGCTGTCCAGATTGAGGAGCTCAATTTCCATCTTTCCAGTTGAAGCCACAGACAACAACAGTCAGTTAGAGAAAGGGTGAATTTGTAAAAAAAAAAGAAGACAATCGGGGAGAATTTAAAATTTGGAAATGGTCTTAAATTATTTATATGGGATGGTAGTGTAACACAAAATTACTGTACGGCAATGCACAAACACAAGTCCAAATCCTCACCGCTGATCACCAATCTAAGAAATAGGGTTGTTGGTTGACTGGGGTGTGAGCATCCACACTCCTTGTCAAGGTGAGGAACTTCAGTACACTTCTGGACCTGTGTATACTTTGCCACATAGAAGGACTGCTGTGCTGCTGAAAGGACTGCTACTCTGCAATACTACAGCTCCAAAGGACTGCTGCCCTGCTGTACTAACCTGCTGCCTGCTGCCCTCTTGCCTGGGTGAGCAGGACTGGACCTGCATCTGTTGAACCCAGGGCTTCAGAGTGGCTCCAAGGGCTAGTTGGCTGGCCTCCTGAATTGAGCCTCAGGGACAGCAGGCTCCAACAACCTTGAACCCAGCACCTGGACTCTGCCATTTGTAAACCTATCATGCCAAGTGTTGCCACTCCAGTCCTGGGCCCATGGAAGTGGGCCTAAGGTGTTTTGCCAGTCTCTGTGGATCCATCTGAACAGACGCATCTCCTCTGTTGCAGGGTGCAACCGAGAGCAGAACGAAGACATCACCGCTGCTGCATGGGACTCCTCCATTGCAAAGACCTGCATCAGATTGCAGCCCGCTGCCTCATCGGAACTGCCGCTGCATGACGCATCCTTGGCACAGGCCCCTGCATCAAGGGCAACCTCGACGACTACGCCAAACTCTGCATCACAGCCTCGCAGCTCCTCGGAACTGACATATTACCTCAACTGAGCGACGCATCCTCAATGCTGGACTTCGCATAGCAAACCTTCATCGACAGGATTCTCAATGACAACGTGTGACCTCGCATTATAGCCTTACTGCATCTTGGAATCAATGCATCAATCCGGCTGTGCAATGCATCTTGTACGCAGAGTCAGCCAGGATTTAAGGTACTTTGTTCAGCAGGCCTAACTGGGTCCCTGTATCCGGTCCACTCTCCATCGTGGTTGGCAGGGGCGGCTGGTGACATTTGAAAGTGGTGGGACGTAAAATGATTGGTATACTGCACCGTTGCGAGCTTGCGTAGCGTGCGAGCCCAAACCACCATAAGGAGGGTTCGGGGGGTTCTCCCCCTGAGAACATTTTGAAAAAAGAGAAGAAAAATGGTGCATTTTTAAGCAAATTTGAGAAAGCAGGAAGGTTAATAAAGCAATTGTGAAAGTGCAGTTATAACATTAATAAAGAGATGTCATATAACATAGGTAGCTGCTTATTCAGTATAACCACAGAGCTTCACACCAGACTTCGAGATACAATGCATTTCTGAGTCCCTCACTCACAGATGTTTTTTATTTAACAAACAACTAAACTGGTTGCAAAGTAGCAGCATTCAACATTGTTTACTTTTCGTAAATGAAATCAGCACGTCTCTCTTTAAGAGCAGCAAACCTTTCAATAACTTTAATGTTAAAGTCCGGGATTTTCTGAACTAGCTTGCTCTCTACAGAGAGCATTGCCAAAGCATTGAGTCTTTCCTCAAGCATGGTGTTTCTCAGGAATGTCTTAATCCTCTTTAAGGTTGAAAAACATCGTTCAGACTCAACTGTTGTCATAGGAGTGGTTATGACAATTTTAAGTAAAGCCACTGTCTCTGTAAGTGACTTTTCCATATTAAGTTTTTGTATTAAAGCCAGCAAAGACAAGGCACTTGTGGCCTTCCGGTACACAGGCATTGCGTACAATACAGTCAACTCAGTTCTCAGCTGTTCTTTTTTGAGCATAGGACAAGCTTCCACAGCCTCATTCAGAGCACGCTCCGGGAAGGATTCATCATATTTGGCAAACTGTTGACTTTGCAATAATGTGGCACTCACCAAATGTTTTGTGAAAGAAAAACGTTCTTTTGCCTGCACAATTACAATGTCACAGATCTCCTTTGCAATTCGGACCAGAGTGGTGATGTTTTTCCTGCGGTTTGAGAAAGTAGATTGCTCAGGCAGTTTGCTGTCTAAATTGTCAACCTCATCTCTCACTTTACTTATGCTTTGTACAAACATAGTAGTATACACTTGCACTTTGACAGTATCTATCTCTCGTGCTTGTAACTGATTGTATAACAGGTCAACAGCTACCATTATATCATGAAATAAAAACAGTAAGAACTGAAACTCTCTGTCTTGTAGTGTTCTAGCAAAGCCACGGGCTTCAATCTGACTTTTGTAATCAAACTCTTCTATGGCTTCAAAACATTTCTCAAGGTCCTCTCAATGTTCATAGATTAGGTTGACTGTACGGATGTTAAAGTTCCAACGAGTTGAGGATCCCCTTGGAACGCTTTTGTCCACAATCTCATGAAGTGCTTCTGTTCTTTTGGGGGAACGTGAGAAGAATGCTGCCATTCCTCCTATATCCTGAAAGAAAATTTGTGTCTCGGTGATCCTTGATACTGCCTGTTGCATAATAAGATTAAGTTGGTGAGCGTAACAGTGCACATAATGAGCATTAGGGTACACATCTCGAATTCTCTTCTGAACTCCACTAAGGCTTCCACTCATTACGGACGCACCATCATAGCTTTGCGCAATACGTTTTTTTTTTGAGGCAGCTCTGGAAAAATTAAGCTCAGTTGACGCAGTATAGCTGCAGTAATGGTTTCTGCACTAGAGTCTCTTAAATGTGTGAAACCATAGAACCTCTCCACAACTTGTCTGTCATTGTCAATGTACCGAAACACTAATACGGACTGTGTTTTAGTGGCCACATCAGTGGTGTCATCAGCCTGAATAGCCACAAAGTCTGTGTTTTGCAATTCTTGCACAATATGGCTTCTCATAATTTCGAGCATACACTCAAGGAGTTCATTTTGTATTGTTTTAGAGGTGCCCTTAAAGACTGTAGCACTTGCTAAATGTGCTTCCATTTCCTTGTCTATGCTTGCTATTAAATCCACAAGGCCTTTGAATATTCCAGGATTTGGGGAACCTTCTGATTCATCATGGCCTCGCAATGCCAGTTCAAAAGCACCACAGAAACGAATGCAATCAATTATTTTGGATAGAATCTGTCTGTTCCTATCAACTGCTTCATTGTGTTTCTGTATTGCTTTGCGGTATGCATCACTTATCTGCTGCTCAATCGGTGCATCTTCCCCCAACATTCCCAGTCTCGTCAGGTTTTCCTAATACTTTCTTGTGTGTGCATGCTTCTTTATTTTTTAAGACAAATGCTTCAAGTCTGTTACTCCTTGATTTGTCCAAGAAAACTCACCACCAAACAGCAAGCAGGGGAAGCAGAACCGAGAATTTCTTATAAGGCACCCTGTAAGCCAATCAGCTTTTGTGTACCAGGCGTTTGAGAATGTACGTGTGGACATTTTTCCTCTGTCCTGGGAAGTTTGCTGTAGCTTTATTTCAGGCTGATGAGGTCCTAATTGCTTTAAATGTAGTTTCTGTTCAAGTGGCCGTGCCTGGAATGACTTTGTAATAAGCTCTTGTACTGTATTCATGATGCCGATGCTGGCCTTACCAATATATATTTAAGAAACCTGTCAATAATCAAAGTACAACCTATAAGGTGCGGTGCAATAATATCAAATTTCAGTATAAATACATATATCTTGTGCAGTACTGCAATAAATCTCCAACAGCTCCCCTTTGCACAACGTGACTGCTAAAAATACATCCTTAGTGGCTGCTGCCTCTGTGAGCCATAGAGGTTGCTGAAGGCACTGAAACTGACTCTGCTTGAGGGTCTTTTACAAGGCAAGGGATAGAGAGTGCCTTTAACAACCGTTATTGCGCAAAGCACAGGGCTAAGGCTATTAGTAAATTCCATCCACTGAGGGTACAATGTTCAGAATGTGCACCCAACCACCATGTAGAGTGGCCACCAGGATACATATCCCTAACTTCAATGTACAAAATATAGCATCAGTTTCCTTACCTTTAACACTGGTGTTTGCTGCAGCAAAGGAGGTTGGGGCGGCTGGGGCCTCCTGTTCTTTGCAGAAAAATTGCCCAAAAATTTGGTAATGGTTCAGGTTGTTGTCAGCCTTTAGGAGGTGCTGAAAATAAAAATATAACAATTTATTATTGAAACATTAGGGAAATCAAACAAAGACTGGGAGAAAAAACACAACGCTCCAATTTTTACCTTGCAGTTTGCATGCAGCTCTTAGATGACAGTTAATACCTCACTGTTCTGTGTTAGGATTTTAACTTACCAAAAACTGCAAGTGACAAAAGGATCTCTCTGACAAAAGCAGTGACTCACTGACCTATTACATCATGTGCATTTTGTGATCTGCATCAGGTACATATTCTTTGCAGCACATGTGAGGGGGAGAGGTGCAAAACAATTACTTTGCCATTTTCAAAGTACTGCAGCACTTCCAATCTATTCCCAACCACGTCTGCACATGTTTTAGTGAGTGTATTTTCAAATGATAAAAGCTGAAGAACTATCATCTAAATGTCTCACTCCCTGTGGGGGCAAACAAAAGCTTTTTCATGTGCGTTCCAATGTACAACCTCCATATGCTGGCAGTGAGAAACGTGCTTCTAGCTGGAAAATTAATCAGTTCCTGAAGGATTAAGGGAGAGATTCAACTGCTGATGTTATATAATTTGCACAGGGCCAGTTTAGTTTTTGTCTGGTGGCCTTTTCTAACTCCAAGCGGGAAGGGTTTTGAACCTGCAGGTGTCTGCTGTACTGTGGAAGGATGCTGAGGAACCCCAGGACCAGGGGCTGTTCTTAGCTGTCTCAAAATACCCACCGATATGAAAAAAACGTACTTTTCATAGGATGGCTTTGCTTTCCAATAAGTAAAGACCATATTTGAAAAACATGGTAACTTTGGCAAAATAAAAAGAAAATGAAGTCATGCAACAAAAAAAGATATTTTCCAAGTGTCGCAATCTCATACTCTTAGGGAGCTTGACTATTCTATTATTTAAATAATAGGAGTGCACTGCAGCCGCGGCGGCAACTGGAGGCCTTTACCGCACACAATTTTGCAGAGTGCTGTGCAGAGTAGTAGACTAAGTTAAGTAAAGTTCACACTTCGATTCGACATGAATCGCCAGAAAAGTAGTAGGCCTGTCACAAAGGTGAGCCGACTCGGCTCACATTTTAAGTGAAATTAATCATCAGGAACACTTCTGCACGAGGCTCCCAAACTGTTGAGATATGTTTCTTTGTGTTTGATGTTAAAACCTTCGCAGGGTGTTTTTATTGTCCAGTGCGCCTTATTGTTTTTGGCACGTAATGTTTGCTTGCCTGTTTTGGGTTGGCCCTCCGCAATTCGTCCCACTCCCTAGGTTGACATTAAGGCTGAACCCAGATTCTTGTTTAAAAAGTAGGGTAAACACAGGATGCTCACTAGAATCTACACAGGCGCAGCCCCACGGTTCCACAGCCCGAGGGGCAGAGGGTACACCCCCGAGAGGCCTACTTATAAAGGCGCGTGGTGAGGTTCGCACGCACGCCAGAGAGTGACCCTGCGCTCCTTACGTCACTGTGCAGAGTCCTTAAGCACAATCCCTTTGTTAACAAAAACCCACCAAAAACTCTGATTGCATTAAAAAATGTGGTTCTTGTGGTTTCGAAACATGGAAACAAAATACGCTTCCTAGACATGATTACTACTGTATAAACCCTATAGTAAAAGAAAAATACAGTACATTGCTTTATTGTGGTTCTCAAAATGTAATTAATTAAGAAATCGTTAAAAAACGATCTACTTTATTGGCCTTAGTCTCATTGATTAGTCATTTGACATCCTCAAAATATGCTACTCACATTCTGTGAGGGCATACCCCTGCATTCTGGGTCATTCATTGGCTGCTGAGTGCTGTTCAGTGCTTAATTTGTAAAAACAAAAAAAATACATAATTGCCAGGGCCCTCGTCCGGAGGCCACTGCAACTTGCACTACGAACCGAAACCATGGTATACCGCCACAGGTTTATAAGCAGCGCATGAACACACCCTCTCTCGCAATCATTAAATAATTCCACCATTTAAGAATCCAAAATATATGTCTTCAATATTATGATATTTTGCCTGATAATGGACTTGGTACAACGTTGCGCATGATTTTGAAACAGCCGTCATATAATAGGAACGTCCGTGAATGTCATTTGACAGTTTAATAGTTTTGCGGCCTTTTTCTGTGTTTTGGTCGCCTGGATTTAGTTTATTATTTTTTTTTTGCTGCAGATTTATATAGCGCGAACTCGACTCGAAGTCAGAGCACCGGTTACGTTACACAAGGATACATATCATACAGTCATTCGAAGGGCACAACAAGTCATGCAACAAAAACAGATATTTTCCAAGTGCCGCAATCTCATACTCTCAGGGAGCTTGACTATTCTATTATTTAAATAATAGGAGTGCACTGCAGCGGCGGCGGCAACTGGAGGCCCTTACCGCACACAATTTTGCAGAGTGCTGTCGACTCGGACTAAGTAGTTAAGTTAAGTTCACAATCACACTTCGATTCGACATGAATCGCCACTCGCCAGAAAAGTAGTAGGCCTGTGGCTGCGCCCGCACCGCACGAGGTCTCGTGGTCACAGCAGCAGTCAGTCTCCTCGTGGCACTGAGTAACGACGACGCGGTGACCGTGACGGAGCCTGCGCAAGCTCAGGTCACCCAATGCGGCAAATACCTGCCCTCAGACTGCGCGGTGTCTATGCCAATCCAGACGCTGCATTAGCAGCGCCAGGATTGGATTGGCTAGAGCACTGATGACGGCTCGCCCATTTGCAGACCGGGGGCTGCTGCATGAAGCAACCCTCGGCTCCGACTCCCCCCCACTCGCTTCCCTGGTTGAGTGGCTACCTTATTGGCCAATACGTCATAACTATGGGTAGTGCGCATGTTCGGGATGGTCAGCTCTCAAAATCGAGCATGCGCACTTACCCGCACTAGTATTAGTATTGCAGCACCTGCCAGCTACCTCTGCTGTCACTCAGCCCGCCCCCACCCATCAGCGCCGCGATTAAATCCGCGACTGCGAACGCATAATGCTCAGCGCGCGGACTCTCGAGGCTTTCTCTTTTTTTTGATTGAGTTGACTCTGTGCTCATCATTGTGCTGGCTGGCTGGGTCAGTGGGGCATCGCCACACCGCCCCAATGGACGCACCGCCACTGAGTGGTTGGCCTAAACTTGTGACTTTGTCCCGGTTCAGTGCAACCAGATATCCACAGTTGGGGCTTTGTGCTTTTATGCCCTATTTTCACTGAAACCTTTAAATTGCTTATATCCAGTTCTACTAAATAAAATGTTTGTGCTTTGGTCTTATTTTAGTTATTAAAAGGCACTCAGTTTTCTAATTTGGTATGGGATCCTTTTTGTGCAGTGTTTTTTACTTTATTACTGCTTGAAGTATTACACAAATACTTCACATTTTTAAATGTGTTCGTGCCAAAGGCTGATTGTTGATAAACCATGTTGTCACCCCATAGCATATTCTCTCCCTGTAAGATAAATAAATAAAAGATGACTTTAAGATATATATTGCTTTTTAAAATGACTGACAAGTTACTTCACCTCTTGCTATAGTGGACAGTGGAGCAATATTTACTTTCACCAGCCCATGTGCTGGTGTGTAATTTAGAAGCCTCATTTTCTGTTCTCCATGACATAGACTATAGATCATAATTAGGAACCTCAAATTCTTAGATATAGAAATTGATCCTTTATTAAAACTACAAAATTCAATTTGAAAAAATATAATTTTTACATGTACACTGCTGTATGGGATCTCGGCAATAATGAACCTAATCTCACCAGAGCAAATCTAAACCAATCCACTCATGCCTGAATATTACTACACTCAGTTGTGCTTTAATTTTATTTACAAGTCGGAAAGAGGGCAAGGAAATGTAGGGGTGCTGTTTCGTCAAAGGACAAATTAGCTTGTAAAACAAAGACACATCTAATCAGTGATATGTTTTTCAAGACAGCTCCATTTCTATACATCCCTGCTATAGGATTATTCAGAGCTTTGAGGAGTCTTTTGGCTCTCTATTTTAGGTGGTGCAATGAGTGGCTGATGGCATCTCATGTTTTTATTGATCAGGGAATGCAGCTTTATACAACACACTGAAGCGCATATAATTACTACAATTTCATATGACTCAATATAAACAACCATTCAACCAATTCACCTTCCAACACCCCATTAAAACTCAAAAAGTGCAAATGTCAGCTATAGTGCATTTCTGAGCTACCCCACAACCTACTTAAACAAGCATTTGCAATGCAATAGGTCTCGCATTTTGTGAGAGTTAAGCTATTGGCAATTATAAATGACAATGCCTTTTATTTATGTTTTAAAAACCAACACATAAATAAAAGGCATTGCCATTTACAATGCCAATAGCTCAAACTCCAAAACTGCGAGACCTATTGCATTGCAAATGCTTGTTTGCTTAGACACGAAGATTAAGTGATTTGCCCAGAATCCCTGGGTGCCCATCTGACTCCGAGACTAGAATCTAGTTCCTCAGTCTCAAAGTCGGCAGTGTCGGCCGTTAGGTCAGGTAAGAAACTTGTCCTGTATGACCCGGGTGCAGGGCGGACCCAGGGCGCGAAAAAAATGGGTTAATAACTTCTTCCTTCTTTATGATTTGGTGGACAATATTCAGACCAGGGAGTTTTCTGCTAAGGTCACTTTCCCAGAGCGACAGGGATCGTGCGAGGGTTTTGCAATCCTTTTGAGATTCCTTCATTTTAATTAGTCTGAAATTCCTTTGTTTTAATCCGGTTCAAATGTATGGGTTTTCATCCACGCAGAAAAGATGTGTTGGTATCCTTGTAGAGTTCCGAAGGCTTTTCCTGCCACGGCTCCTCAAGGGTTACTTTTTTAATATCCGAGGTCTGGAGATGCAATTTTTCCCCTTTTTTTGGGAGGAAAAAGGAAGTGGCAGTCCTCGGCCCGCGATCTGCAGCAAGACTCAGAGACCGCAGCCTGAGCGCCTCGTGTGGCCACCGGAGAGGTACGAGCTCGCGAGGTCCGGGAGTTCCAAAACCGAGGCCCCCGTGACGTTGTTGGCCCTGAGCCCCTCATATTCTTTTGTCATCCCCATAAATACTTCACTCTGTGGGTTCCAGCTTTTACACGGTGATATCTCCTACCGTTATTTATTTCTCCTACTCTCTGGACTATGGAGCTCTCGGGTTGAATGCTCCCGCATGAGAACCCAGTAAATTACACTGAGGGTTAATGTGCTTACTGCAGATAACTGTGTAGCCCGCGCCTCGTATGCCGGTGCAAACGGATTGGCTCAGAGGAGTTAATGCCTTTGTTGCTGCGACAGAGAGGAGACGCCATGCGCGTGCACATCGCCTGTCCGTGCGCGCACATGGTTTGTCTCCCTTTGTGCACCAAACCGACAACAATAGTCTCGCCAAGGCGATGCAGCACATGCGCTGCGTTCGCTAGGCGAGACCTAAAAATAAAAACTGCAGCCTGGTATGGCAAAGTGCCCATTGGGCTAATCAATGCTTAACAAACTAGAATACTGCCAAGACCTTGCTTCCTATGGACATCCGACCAGCAGTTTCTTTAGGGAGCTCCACTAAAGAACAAAAGTCCTCTAAAGTGTTTAACTTATTCATCCAATGACAGCAGCAATCTGATGAAGGACCATGTGGCTAATATAATAATGTGCCAATAATGCTTGCCCGAGCTTGATACACCATATTGTTCAAGATCAGGCGTTAGACAATGCCACACAGGTATGCAACCTTAAACACTTATTCAACAAGAATGTACTCCAGGATCCAAGGACAAAGTCAGGGCTTGACATAGGGCCCAGTACACGATGAGTGGAGTAGGAATAAACCTAAATGTGTTTCTATAGACGCTTCCAACCTGCTCAAAGCTGATGGAAAGTGTATGAACCACAAGCTGTGATAATTCTGAATTATAAATGTATTTTCTGTGGCCAAAAACAAGTGAATCCCAGTAATGGGATGGTACTCGAAGGAATCGTTAACTCCTGTATTGGTATCTTGCCCTCTAATTACAGGGTATCTCTAAAAAAAAACATAGATGTGAGCGCAATAAGAAATTGACGAGGAAAGAATCAAGATTTAGGCTAAAAAAAGGAATGCAGAGTTTGTCTGATAATATGATTAGAACAGATTATATTTATTTGACAACTGAAAGGTCTTAGTATTCTGTAAGACAATAAATGCAACTTTCTTCCTCCTCAATTGGATAACTGCAAACACAGATTGGGAAACACTGCTACAATGAACAGAGCCTTTCTTTGTCACATTGCTCAACAGGTAATGATGTCTGCCTACTTCTGCATACCTTCCTTCATAAAATAGGTGGACACCTTTATATCTAAATATTTTCTGAAAAGTCTCTGACTTTCTGATATCAGCTTTGAATTGTGTAGCTCCATGTTAATTGAAACATCTTAAATCAGAGAGAAAAATGCCAATACATGATTAAATATTAGAGGAGGAAATTAAATTGGAATTAAAGTGACTACTGTACAGAAATACATTTGATATATTCCCATGCTAACACACAAGCGTTTTCCATTGCTTTGAGAAGGACTAAGAACATTCACTGCACTATCTGGATTCAATCAGTCAATTAATAAATCAATCAACCACCAAACAAAACAAAAGGTTCAAAATCTTCCACGTATCTATAAGCCAAAACATCTCACCAGAGCCATTAGTAAAACCTTTCTAAAAGTCTACTAGAAACAGGCTGTCTGTACGCATAAACAGAGAGAACATGTTCTGTCTCAACCATTCACACTTATATCTTAAATATTTGACTTCATAGCTTCCAGCACAGATGGTATGCTAGGGGTAACAACATTCCCCAAACACATTTTAAACCACAGAGAACAATTTTATCAGCAAAACGACTACAAAATGGTCAAAAGCAACCTAGGGGAACCAAACATATGCTTAAAAAAATATTTGAATGCAAAAAAGTGCCTAGAAATTGTAAAGCATCATTTTAAAGTATCAGTTCCAGCTTGTTCGAGACCTCGGCAAAATGATGGATTGGGGGTCAGCCACAGCAACAGTCCGAACCTGTCAATGATTTTACTTTGGTGCTTATTCTACTTTTTAAAGTTCAAATTCTTCCATAGGACCATGGTCCAAAGCTGAAGCGGTGTGAGTCCCTCAAAGGTTTATAAATCATTGTTAAGTTCATGAAGACGCTATTGGGCTTGGTACCAAAAGCTCAGAGGGCACAAAGCTGGATATCTTCACCATCGGGATGGATTTGCCTTATTGTCCCAGTCCAAAGCTTTACCTTTTTGGATAGTTCCTTTTTGTTTTACGGTTCTCCATATCCACCAGTGGGGCAAAGCTGGAAGCTGTAACCTGTCAGGCCTCCACAAGATCGGATACATTTACTGTCAGGTCCTCATAAGCCAGTTTTCCGTACAGCAAAAAGTCCAAGTGGGGCACACCTGGTTTACTTGCCCACTGAGAGTATGCCCTGCTTGGGGAAGCCTCAGCACCTTATCCTAGTCATCTACAGGTAGAAAAGAACAATAAGTCCCACTCTTCTGTAGACACTTGGAACATTTCTTCTAGTCACTCCTGCATCCCTCAAGTGCGTAGGACAAGCTTCGAGGCACCAGGTTTATCCACAGCCAGACTTCTTCAGGGCTCAAACCTCAGTGGCCAGCTCTGTCCTCTGGGAATCATGAGACTTTCTGCTTTATGTGTTTTTGGAGAAGGCAAAAAGGAGATTAGCCACTAAGTTATATTTTTGCGATTAAGAGGCAGTCTTCTTTCTTCAAGAGGCTTTCATTTTAATCCAGGAGTTTTCTGAGGATCTAGTGGAGAGGTGATGGACAGGTGGCAGTCAGATGCTGTGCACTAGCCAGATAAAGAATTGTCCACTCAATCCTATTTTCTTGCAAAATCTCCACCTCCTTTTGCAAGACTTCCTCTCTTAATTTATTGCAAACCTTCCCATGAACCTTTTACCAAGATGACTCTCGCCATCTTCTGCTTGAAAGAGCCAGTGTTCTTCCACAAGACACTCCCCTGTGTAGAAGAGGTGTGCTCCCCTCTGTCAGTGCTAGAATCGTTTTTTTTTCACCAGGCTGTGGTTGGAGCCAGAAAATCATGGAGGGCTCTTGAAATGAATGGTAGCAGTTGACAACACCCTTGACTTCTTGGGCCCAGTTGTTAAGCCAATGTCCTCCACGAGCAAGGTTGTTACTAGCCAACAAAGGATTTTTATGGGGTTTCTGCAGTAGAGTTGAGAGGCAAACTAGTTCTATGTTAGTTTTCTTTCAGGTCTCAAAAAGTGCACTTTCATATTGTTATTTTTGTTATAGTTATCAAAAATCTACATTCGCCATTAAATTTAATTTTTGGAGGAAAATAAAATTGAATCATCAGTGTGGCATTTTCCCTAGTGAATATATAAAATAATGTTTTTCTATAAAGTTAGGCTGGTTTATGAAACATTCAGCTTTACATACAGAGACAAACAAGCTTTTGGGCAGTTGTTCACTGTGATATTATACTATTCCTAGCAAAGTGCACCCCTTTAAAGGCCAGTACACATGTTGAAAAGGCTTGTGCTTGCTTTACTGACAGATTCACTGACAAACTTTGAATGCATTTACTCATTGTTCCTAACATTGTGATTATTGTTTTTATGTATGTGACGACCCTTGACAAAGCCAATAAGCCTGCCTTTCGATATATTGACCCTTTGACAAACCAATAGACCTGACTTATATTTAATGACACCCCCTTAAACTGCGATGTTGCATCTGGTATAGGTCGGGGATATGGTGATATTGTGATTATAGGAGCCATACTCACTAGGGGGCACATGTGATAAATGAGCGTCACCAAAGTTACTAGTAGTGCATGTGTAATAAATGTAGTTTTTTCAAAGAAAAAGTACTGGCTGAAATAAAGTTTCAGAGTTGTTGCATGCCAGTGAATTGGGATTGCTAGCCCACACAACCTCCCTTTAGTAGGGATTGGACTGCTCTACCTCACTACCTTGAGAGACTCAAGAGCTACAATGGAGTACACGGTTCCCAATAAGGAGACAATGTGGAGCTGTTACTTGTGAAGGACAAAAAGTTGGCCACGTTGAAGTTCCTACTTCTCTCCTCTTCTCTCAAATGCTCATAGTGTATTAGCTACATAGAGATCCCCAATTTAATGTTTATTCTGCATCTTACCTTGCATAATTCTGGGAGGCACCATTGAGATAGATTTGGCACAAATGCAGTTTGTGTTTGGCCCTTTTAGGGAGTGGACCCAGCAATGCCTTGAGGTCCTAATCAGTAGTAGAAGATAATATGTCTCTGTCCCACCCAATAACACTTCAGGCAGCGGGATGAGTCCAAACCCATCCGGTAAAAAACGAAATTCAGCATCACTCTACTGCAGTGAAATAACATGAGACAGAAAATATAGTGAAAGAGGGAGAAGAGTGATATTGAAGGAAAAGAGAGACTATGTTAGAAAGAGCAGAGCAAATGAGTGACAATGAGAGAAGAACATGGATGTGGCTACATGTGGATTTCCCATTGTATTTATATTTGCATGTGTGCGTGAATGTGCGTGTTTATGTCTACATTCTAATACATTATCAAAATTTAAACCTGTTGGCTCTGACAATCCTGGTTTAATTGAAGTCAAGCCAGGACAACATCTTTGTTTAGGCTGCGATGGTTTTGAACCAATGGGTTAATTTATATATTGATGAGAATTAGTTTCATCTTCTGTATGTTCTTTTAGCTCTTACATAGCAGTGCAACAAGGAGTCTTACATTGAGAGGAGATGCATTGCAAATTGGTCGCAAGGCAATCTGAAATCTGTCACTTGTTGGTGTTTTTCCAATAAGAGATAATTTTCCTTCCTGCTTCTTTTTTTGGCTGGTGCTGCACCACTTTACCTTGGCCATGGCCCAGGCGCTTGTAAGTTACCATAGATTCCATGAAAAACATGATTTTGAAAATATCTTTCAAGAATGTTTACAAGCAGATGCCATTATCTTTCAAAACAACAGCCTTTCACTTATGACAGCCTGTTTCTTATGAGAAAGCACTGAAACACCCTTTGAATTGTGACAGCATTTGTATTGCCCCCACATTTTATTTTATGGAAGTGTATTTTGTAGTTTGCTCAATGACAGATTGTACCACATTTTGGTCTTATTTACATTTGTTTTTTAATAAAATAAGGAAGACAAATTGTTCAGTCACAGAACAATAGAGATATCACAAGGCCATTCTCTAACTATGGTAGAAAAACTTATTGTCACAGGAACATTTTATTAAATTGCAAACAAATAAGCTATGGAATAGTCTCTGTCAAAAATGACAGTAAATAAATACATCATACATGATTTCTTTTCTGCAAATAGCTTGACAATTATATGTGGCAGATTTGAGAAAAGAACAAAACCCTTTAGAATAAATAACATCATACAACATACAGATGCTTTAGTGGTATACATTCTGTATGCATCCCTGTTAGAGCAGTATGGATAAATAATTAAATCAATAGGTGGAACTGGCATTCTTCTACCTCTATTCAATTCTGCCATGCTTTCTGGTGCTAGTCTGTCCCTCAAGCAGTACCCAGCACCTGTCCTGCATGAATGATTCCTGGCTCAGAAACGAACTTACTGTTAAGGTCTTTCAGGGGCTGCCTGAGGTATAGGGGGATGCTGTTTAGATTGTAGGCCTACAGTTGAAGAAGAGCCACTTTGGAGTTGTTTCATTTTGCATCTCAAAGCTTCTGGTCTGGAATTGCCCAGACGTATTATGTTGCTTCAGCTCCTCAAGGTTTTGATTGTTTTCCCCAAGTTAGGTAGAAACCTGTTTGTCTCTGCTCTGAAAGTGATGACACAAGTTTTTAGGAAGACATGGGTTTAGAAGGGCTGCCGGCATAGATCCACTAGGGAGGGAGAGATGTGAGCAGATGACTCCATTCATGTGTGGTGTGGTGCAGAATGTGCTTCAGCAGTGCAAGGATGGGGTTGGGAAAGCGGGGGGACTGGTACTTAGTTCTAAAGCTCCTTTCATGGATGCATGTGTGATTCAGGGAAGGGTGATAGTTGATATCATGCTGTCGGTTTTCTTTGTAATAATGGATTTGAATGCAAGGTTGAAGCCAATGAATTTGATATTTAAGGTGCGTTGTGGTTTCAGTTCGTCCAGCTTTATGTTAGAGGGGCTGTCATGGGCTTGTATCTAAGATATGGTCTTTTTATGAAAGGATTAGGATGTCACCTAAGAGGGTCAACATGCTGTAATTCTTTACGTGTTAGTAACCAGCTACGGTGGTGCATTGGTAGGCATTTATGTGTGTATGGAAAATTAAACATTTTCAGAGAACCTATGAACTCAGACATCATTATTGACATAAGCAGCTTTTGCAAGTCAGCCATGAAGATCGAATATAGCTTAGCTGTTGTTTTAACTCAGAGGGGTCTTAGTGAGTGATAAACAGTAGCTTTTACATCATAAGAATTGGATCTTGGGTGGCACACTTCCTACTAACAGAGCCATTTTCATTTTTTACTAAATTTCCCTTTGTGACTAGTGTATAATATATTAATGATTCAGATATTGTTTAATATTTGAGTATATTAATATTGCTCTTAATTCAGTTCAAATAAATATTTTTATTAGCGCTCAGCATTATCGTCACTAAGTGAAACTGGGCATACATACTGTTGGAAGATGGTTTATTAGTAGGTGCAGGTAGGTACCTACAGCTAGTAATAACCCCACAATTCTAAATAAGGTCCAGTCAAGTCTCAATAAATTAATCCTTGGTAGCTTGGCTGATGATCAGTCAGACTTAACTAAGAAGACAGGTGTGTAAAGTATTTAATAACACCAAACAGTAAATAAGTAAAAGACACAACACAATACAAATCCACACCAATTTATAAAAATAGAGAATATTTTTATCTTTAAAATGACATAAACACAACAAAAATCCAATGTAGAGACCCCAAGATATGAATTTTTAAATTTTAACTCAAAGTTTCAGGCCGACCGCGATGGAGCAGATCAGATACGATGAGTTTTTACCTTCAGACTTAGTCCCTTTTATTTTTTGATGTCGAGCGATCTGGTCCTCGAATCCAGAATTCGATTTGATGACGCCGGCCTGCAGCAGCGCAATGCCTCGGTGAGTCCTGGAGGTGTTTGTCTTCATTGTCTACGGCAAGGAGCTTCAGTGGGCAGGGCAAACCTATGCAGTCAGACCGGCGTTGTGGGCTTGACTCTTATCATCAATGTCGGTCTTCTCATGGAGCTTTTGCTCAAAAGTTGGCAAAAAGTTCCCAAACTTTCAGCTCTTCTTTTGACAGGTTCCTTGAGAGTCAGAAAGGGGTCCACAGCACCAGTCTTGGGTTCACAAGCTCTGATTTACCTCTTGGTGTCTGGGACTCGAACTCCCACAATGTACCTGGTCAGTTCAAGAAAAATCCACGTGGAGCTGGTCAGCTGAAGTTGTCCTTGTTGTGGATGTTGCAAGTAGCTTCTTCCAGCACTTTTCTACCTGTTACTGATCAGGGAAGCCACTCCTATATCTTTTAAGAAAGGCAAAGTCCTCTTGTAGTGAAGACTTGAGAGTGCAGTAGCTGCCATCCTTCTGACAGCAGTTCTCTCTTTTTACAGTCCAAGGGTCCAGCTGGGCAGTCATTTTTCTCCAGATGTTTTCTGCTAGGGATCTGAGGTACTCTTGCAGCTCTTCCATATTTAGTCCTCAATCTGGGCTCACAAGGGGTGGCCCTCACATGAGGGGTTGAATTTGACACCCTCCATTATGACAACTTCCTGGGAAGTGTGGCATAGTTCAGTCCCAGAATGCACATCTCAGCAAAAATCAAAATGGAGAACATCTCTGCATATAGTTCAGGTCTAGCTAACCCAGCATATAGTTCAGGCTAACCTATGCCTACACTCCCCTTCCAGCCCCTCTCCTAATCCAATTAGATAGACTCCCATCTGGCTGGGGATCAAGGAAATGGGAGTGGACCTGGTTCCTGTGTTTTCTGGGCTTCTTCCTTTGAAAACCAGTATATCTCACCAGCCCTCTTCCTGTCCTAGCATCTGCAGGCAGCAAATTTCCTTCAACCAGATGGCTGCAATATTTCAGCCCCAGGCCTCTTCACACCTAATCAGGTAGAAGCTTGGTTCACGCTGTCAAAGGCCTGCCAATCAGAAGAGGCTGCTACCTTGCTGCTTTAGGTCATTTCAGGAAAGAAAGTTCTAAAACTACATTCCTGCAATAGTTATAATAAATCATGGCACGTTGTTGGATTTATTTTAACTAATATTTTGACACTTTGAATTAAGTTGCTATCTCACTCCTGTCAAAAGTTAGACTTTATTTAAGTTTAATAAAGCCTTCCCATGTTAGCCGTTGAAGCTAGCAGCACGACAATGCAGTAAAAGGACTTTGGCTGTTTCCCTTACCAGGGCATATAAAACATATTTTATAATGTCCCTGCTTGTAACAAAAAGGTACCCTACCCTTGGGGCACCTAGGGTAGACCTTATGGGTGACTTATATGTAGTAAAAAAGTAGTTTTGGACTTTACAATACTCTTAATTCAAAAGTTTATTTGGACATAGTTATATTTTAGAACCAACCTGCAAGTCAGGGCTGGTTTTACAATGACACCATACACCACAGCAGTGCACAATTAAGTGCATTAAGTCCACTGGGGTCGCTAAACTTATATGCCCTACCATATACTAGGTTGTCTGAACCAATTGTAATTACACCAATTGCCATACACATTTTAAGCAGAGCACTTGCCATAGACCTGGTTAGCAGAGCCCAAGGCATATTCAAATCCAGTAACCTCCAGAAACTGTCAAAAAATGGAGGTGATCAGTGCAGAAAGGATGTCTTTCCTAAACGCCCCCCCAGACGAAAGGTGATGGGTAACTAACCTACACCCTGGTAATCCTCATCAGCTATTGGAAAGACCTGGAAAGGCCATCTGCATTGACATGGGCAGTCCCAGGTCTATGTTCCACTGTAAAGTCCATCCCCTGTAGGGAAATGGACAACCTCAACGGTTTTTGATTCTCCCCCTCATCTGCATGAGCCATCTGAGTGGTCTGTAGTTAGTTTGAACATGGAAGTAAGTACCAGACAGGTATGATCTCAGCTTCTTTAGGGACCAGACCACAGCAAAGGCTTATCTCTCAATGGCACTTCATCTTTGCTCACTGGGGGGGTAGTTGCCTGCTAATGAAGGTAACCTGCTGATCCTGGCCCTCTTCATTCACTTGTGCCAACACTGCACCAATCACTTGTTCTGAAGCATCTGTTTGAACAACAAACTCCTTTGTGTGGTCAGGGGTCAGTAAGACTGGTGCTGAACACATCACCTCCTTCAGAGTGTCAAATGTCTTCTGACACTCTGGGGTCGAAAATACCTTTTTAGGCTTCTTTTTAGAGGTGAGTTCTGACAGGAGAGCCACAATGGTCACATAGGTCTTAATACACCTCCTATAGTACTCAGTCAGACTAAGAAAGGCCCTGACCAGTGTCTGGGTTTTAGGAGCCTCACAATCCAGTATTGTCTGGATTTTGGGCTGGAGAGTTTATACATGGCATTCACCAATAAGGTGGCCCAAGTAAACCACTGAACTCTGTTCTATCTGGAATTTGCTTGCCTGGATGGTCAGGCCTGCCTGTTGCTGGGTCTGGAGCACTTCCCTCAGGTAGACCAAGTGCTCTGTTCACAAGTCTTTGGAAGGTGGCAAGAGCATTCTTCAAACCAAAGGGCATCACTTCGAACTGAGCGTGGCGCTCTGGAGGGGAAAATGCTGACCTCTCCTTTGTTCCTGAGTTCGAATTAAATGTACTCAGGTACTTTGGAGCCCCCAACCTATTAATGAGCTTATCAGGTCTAGGAATAGGGTGAGCAACAGTCTTGGTGACAGCAGTCAAACCTCAGCAGTCCACACAAAACCTTAATTCTTTCTCCCCCTGGGGGGTTAAATTTAGCCACCAGTACCACCAGACTGGCCCATGGCCCATGGACTGTCAGAGGGCTCAATTACCCCTAACACCAGCATCTTGGCTTTCTCAGCCTTAATGCTGGCTCTGCCCTGATCAGAAAACCTGTACAGCTTGGTTTTGAGAGGTAGGTTGTCACCAGTGTCAACATCATTGACACACCAAGTGGTGATTCCAGGGGTCAAGGAGAACAGCCCAGCAAACTGCTCCAATACTTGTTTGCAGTCTTTGTGCTACTGGTCTGCCAATATGGAAGAGAGTAGAACTCCCTCCACTGACCCATCCTGCATATTGGAGCTGAAGTCTGGCAGAGGTTTACTCTCCTCTTCCCCTCCTTCATCTGTGACCATCAGCATGGTCATGTCTGACCTGTCTTGGTGGGGGTTCAGTCTGTTGACATGGAGTACACTGTGGGGATTCCTAGGGGTGCCAAAGGTCCTCTATGAGGGTAACATCACCCTTTTTCTATGGAATTAGATAGGGCCCCGTCCGCTTGTCCCGGAGGTCCCAGGGAGCCACAGGCTCCAACATCCACACCAACTGTCCTGGATGTCCTCTTCAACGTCTACATGAGCCCCCTCGCTGCCATCGCATGCCAACACAACCTCAACATCATCTCCTACGCCGACGATACCCAGCTGATTCTCTCCCTCACCAACGACCCCGACACCGCCAGAGCCAGTCTACACGAGGGGATGAAAGACGTCGCCGAGTGGATGAAGAACAGCCGCCTGAAACTGAACTCAGACAAGACGGAAGTCCTCATCCTGGGATCATCGCCCTCCGCCTGGGACGATTCCTGGTGGCCCCCTGCCCTGGGCACCACTCCCAAACCAACGGCCACACACGCAACCTCGGCTTCATCCTGGACTCCTCCCTCTCGATGACCAGACAAGTCAACGCCGTCTCCTCTTCATGCTTCAACACCCTGCGCATGCTCCGCAAGACCTTCCGATGGATCCCCACCGAAACCAGGAAGACCGTCACCCAGGCACTCGTCACCAGCCGACTGGACTACGGGAACACCCTTTACGCCGGAACCACAGCCAAACTTCAAAAAAGACTCCAACGCATCCAGAACGCCTCCGCACGACTCATCCTGGACATCCCACGACACAACCACATCTCCGGCCACCTGAAAGACCTGCACTGGCTCCCCGTCAGCAAGAGAATCACGTTCAGGCTCCTCACCCACGCACACAAGGCTCTCCACGACCTGGGCCCAAAGTACCTCAACGACCGCCTGACCTTCTACACTCCCACCCGCCAACTACGAGCGACCAGCCACGCCCTCGCCTCCGTAACACGCATCCGCCGAGCCACCGCCGGAGGAAGATCCTTCTCCTACCTGGCAGCCAAGACTTGAAACTCCCTCCCCATCCACCTTCGGCTGACCCAGGACCACCTCTCCTTCAGGAAGCAGCTCAAGACCTGGCTGTTCGAGCAGTGACGGACCCCTCCCCCCCAGTGCCTTGAGACCCTCCCGGGTGAGTAGCGCGCTATACAAATGCCTTGATTGATTGATTGATTGATTGATGCTACTCAGGCGTAGTAGCCTTCTGATCATACCAGAGCTTAGTGAGATCTTGGCTGGCCTCCAGGTTGCTGCTTGCTCTACTGATATACTCTGCCATGCGAGACCACAGGCTTAGTACATAGTCCAGCACATTCTCCCACGTTTCTCTCAAAAACACAATGGCCCTCTTACAGGGTGTCCAAACAGCAACTCAAAGGGGCTATAACTAACCCCTTTCTGTGGCACCTCTATGTAAGATCAGAACAGGCATGAGAGGAGAACATCCTGTCTCCTCCTGAGCTTGTCAGATAAGCCCCTAATCATGCCCTTCAGGATCTTATGGAATTTCTCCACTAGACCATTGGTCTGGGGTTGATATGGGGTAGTGAACTTGTAGGTAACACCACATTCATCCCACATCACTTTCAGATAGGTGGACATAAAGTTAGTCCCCCTGTCTAAGACCACCTCATTTGTAAAACCCACTCTGTCAAAGACACCAAGTAGGATTCTGGCCACTGTGGATCAGTGACCATTCTAAGGAGTATTGCATCTGGATATCTAGTGGCATGATCCACTACCACCAAGATATATCTATTTCCTGAGGAACTTGGTGGATTTAGGGGACCAACAATGTAAATTCCCACCTGCTCAAAGGGAGTTCCAACCACTGGCAGTGGTACCAAGGGAGCCTTTGTTTAACCTACTGTCATGACACTGACTTGACAGGTGGCACAGGAGCTACAGAACTCCTTCACTTTTGCAGACATGTTGGGCCAATAGATATGGTTGACCAGCCTGTTAAAGATCTTGGTCTGACCCAAATGTCCTGCCAAGGGGATATTATGGCCCAAGGTGAGGAGAAATTCTCTATACTTCTGGGGGACCACCACTCTCCTGGTTGCCCCTGGTTTGGGGTCCGTGGCCTCAGTGTAGAGCGCTTCATTCTCCCAGCAGACCTTGTGTAATCCATCGACATTACCCTGTTCCTGCCTGGAGGCACTTTGCCTTAGACCCTCAAGAATGGGACAATCTCGGGGGGCGTGGCTTGCTGCTGATCGCAATGGCCGCAGCCTAGGGAAGCTCCGGGGACGAAGTCGCTTCCCCGCCAAATCCGCTCAATAATCCGGACACATTCTTTAGCCTGAGGACCCACAATCTATTCCGGAGGCACGGGGGTCCCGATCGGCGCACTCCCGGGACGTGTACTCCATCCGTAAGGCCGTTTGAGACGAAGAACGAGGAGCGGCCTGGATGCACGCCGGAAGCCGGGGACTGGCCTGAACATTGGATCCGGAGGTTGGCGCTCCACTGTGCATTCGTGGGGTGTTCTCGGCGGGCCCGGAGGCCGCTCTTGGCGGCGACAGAAGAGTGAGACCTTCCCCCCGGCCATCACCCCCCCCCCCCGGCAGGGCTCATAGCTGACGGCAGGAGTATTGCAGGCATCCGGAGTGACCTGCTACTCAAGCGGAGGTGCGGCGACGGAGCTGTACTGCCCGCCCTGAAGTGAATGCTGGTGAGCAGTGAGCTGAGGGAGAGCGGTGCGGGCTCCCACTCGGGGCAAGGTAATAAATACTCCCACCACTACCACAGAGCCCCAGAAACAAAGTACCCGCGGGGGGGGGAGAGTGCGGATCCCACTGCCCGACGCCAACCGTTAGAGGCCTGGCTTGGTTGGTGCGGGCCCTAGACGGCAGTATTGAAGATGGCGGGTGTGGACCGGGGGGCCCCCCACCGGCGCTGTTGGAGCCGTGCAGTGGTGCGCTGAGGCTAGGGGGTGCTGGACAGCTTGAGGGCAGGAATCAGTGGTACATCTGCCCCCAAACGCTGGCACTGAGTGGACTGATACATAAGTGTCTCAGCAGTGACTGTTTGATACCCGAGAGAACTGGCAGTAATCGATCGACGGGGTGTGGAGGCACCCGGGATCCATGTGTGGCTGACTGGGGTGGGCCCGTTACCTCAGTGCCTTCCAGGTGCGTCCGCGGCGGGAAACCCGACAGGCCGCATGGGGGACGAAAGCCCTATGGCTGGCGGCGGCGATTACCGACTGCGGTAGAGAGCCTCACGTAAAGATGGGGTGCAGGGGCCCACGCGCGAACACCCAGGGCAAACTAGACAAATATGCCTACTCGAAAGAATCACCGGCTCCGGCGGACCGTAAAGAATCGCAGGATAAAGCATCGAACCAAGAAGGAGCGACTAAGGTGACGCTCGATGACATCATGACCGCACTCACTCAGGTGCAGTCAACGGTTGGCACTAACGTCCGAATTACAAGCCTTCCCAAGAGTGAAGGGGGCCAGGCCATGGACCTTTATGTTGAAGAACTCATCAAGACACGACTCCGACCGAGGGGGCTATCCACCTTTTCCTCAGTTGAAAGGGCGCACAGGCTGCCAAGCGGCAGGCCTAGGCCAGGGGCGCCCCACAGGCCTGTGCTGGCCCGAATCTTTAATTTCCGTGACCGCGATGCCATACTGCAGACAGCAAGAGTGGCCCCACCGCTTCGAGTTCATAACTCGGTGATTTCCTTCTTTCCGGACTTCACGGCTGCAGTCACCAAACGCCGCAGGAGCTTTCTGGAGATAAAAAAGGATCTTCGGCATAGAGAAATTACCTACTCAATGCTGTTCCCAGCGAGGTTACGAGTCGTAGCTGATGGTAAAACTTGTTTTTTGATCACCCGAAGGAGGCCCGAGAATGGCTTGAGGGCTGGTGGCGGGTGGAAGGACGCAAGCGGCCAGAGAGGCACCAGCAGCAGCGACGGGCGGAGGAGGGCCCCGAAGACTACGGACAGGCACGGGAAGGAGACTACTCGCACAGGTCGGAGGCGGAGGAATGAGAAGTGGAACCATGGCTCATGCAGGTCGGCAAGAACAGAGACGGTGGGCAATGGTAGTATAGTTCCGCCCATGCAGTCGGACGGTGTGGGATTCCTGTGGCCTTCTATATTTGAGGAGCAGGTGGGCGAGGATCCACTAGTGCAGGGTCTACGCTGCAGCCGAAGTAAGGTCTAACAGAACAATGGTCCTCAGGAAGGGGATGGACTAACTTGCTCCTCGGACTTCTCACCCCCGACACGCAAGTACTGTTACTGGGATTGGGTATGAAGCGCTCTGCAAAGTTGGGGTGGCGGGTAGTTTTAAGTCCGTCTAGCAGGAAGGCAGGGTGGGGAGTGGAGGGTGGGGATTTGCGGTTATGGTTTGGTTTTCTTTGTTTATGTTTTGTATACAGGCACTTGGGTACGACGGGTCCTCAAATGGGGATGGTGGGGACTCTGCCCACATTCATCCGCCCCATTGATTATGTATTTTGACGATCATGACGGCACCACACTCACAGCCAGTTGAGCGAAGGCACACGCCTGCCTCACAGATGAAGTCCCTCACACTAGTTACGTGGAATGTGCACGGCCTCGGGAATAAAATTAAAAGGGGTCTGGTGTTACAGAGTCTTAAGCGAAGTTCCCCGGCTGTGGTCCTACTGCAGGAAACACACCTCACTGGGAATACATGTCGGCCACTAGACAGGTGGGGGTTCAAGATGGTGGCCCACTCAGAGTTCACATCGGGGTCCAGAGGGGTGGGTATCTTGGTACGCAAACAATCACCACTCATAATTCATAAAACGAAGACGGACGCAGGTGGCCGCTTTGCGGCTCTGGTGGGACAATGGGAGGGACACCCTATGAACATAGTTTCGGTATATATTCCCCCGGCGTTACAGACAGTTGCGCTTCAGGCCCTGAGTGACTTTCTCCTGGATCTCCCGGAGGGAGAACTGTTGATCGGGGGAGACTTTAATGACGTAGTGGAAGGGGCCATGGACCAGCACCCTGCTAGGGAGAGGGCGGCAGGGGTGTCACGTCTCGGGGGCTTTCTGGAGGCACTGGGGCTCGTAAATGCCTGGCGACATCGACATCCCATGGCGCACCAATTTACTTTTCAATCCACGGTGCATAATAGCTTGTCGAGAATAGACTACTTTGTAGCCTCTTCGGAGAGCCTCAAGCATGTAGACACAGTTGACATTTGGCCTAGAGGTATTTCAGACCACTCGCCAGTTGGCTTGACGTACACGTATCACCAGGGGGGGTGGCGGCAAATATTCCCCATATTTCCTGGACACTTGCGAGTTCCCAAGATCATGAAATCTATACGCACCTCGACACAGCAATACTTCCGGGAAAATGCCGGATCGGTCCAGTCTCCGTCCACCCTCTGGGAGGCCTATAAGACCGTACTCAGAGGACACGCCATCTCTTCTATAGCAGGCTATAAGCGAGAACAGCAGCAGGAACTCACTGCTTTAGAATCGGAACTCCAGAGGGCTGACACTCAACACTCACAAAACCCGAATCCCGACACGGCCCGCAGCCTGCACCTCCAACAACAACTACATAGGGAACATTTGAGAGGGGTGACCGCACTTAGACTTTCGGCGTCGAGACATAGGGTATACGTGGCCGGCGATAAAGCTGGGAAGCTTCTGGCGTGGCTCGATAAAAGGGAGCGAGACAGAAAGTGGATAGCGCAGCTGCGAATGACAGATAACTCCATGGAAACTGACCCACGGGCCATAGTACACAGGCTAGCGCAGCACTTCCAGCAGGTGTACACGTCGCTGTCGGCGATGTCAATGGAAGAGGCACTGACCTATATCAAGGATATCGCAATGCCCAAGCTCGTGCCAGAGACAGCCCTCACGCTAGAGGCGGATCTGACGACCGATGAGTTGCAGGTGGCGATTGGCTCCCTGCAATCTGGGAAGGCACTAGGTCCTAATGGAATCCCCGTAGAACTTTATAAAAGGTTGGCGGGGACAGTGGCCCCGCAACTGCTCAATATGTACTGTGACAGTTTGACGATAGGAGAACTCCCACAGGATCAGCACGTAGCCACAGTAGTGGCGATCCCGAAACCTGGGAAGCCCCCGGAAGACTGTACTTCCTACCGCCCCATTTCCTTAATCAATGCTGAAGCTAAAATATTGGCAAAAGCCCTTGCGATACGGCTTACCCCACCTCTCACAACTCTGGTTCACCCAGACCAGTCGGGGTTTATGCCTAGTAGAAACACGGCATTAAATCTGAGGCGACTGCATGGAGTGATGGCCCGTATACCTTATCTTCAGGAGCCAGCAGTTATCCTGTCACTGGACGCCCATATGGCGTTCGATATGGTGGAATGGCCCTTCTTGTTCGCGGTCCTGACACATTTGGGGTTCGGCCCAAAATTCTGTCCATGGGTACGCCTCCTCTACACAAAGCCGCTGGCCCACGTGACGGCTAATGGGCATATAGCAAATGACTTCCCACTGTCCCGGGGCAGGCGTCAGGACTGCCCGCTGTCACCGTTATTGTTTGCGCTGGTGCTGGAACCTTTGGCGGCATTGATCAGGTGGGAACCCCTGATCCGCGGCCTGCGCTGGACAGCAGACTGGGAAGATCGTATATCGCTGTATGCGGATGACGTTCTGCTTTATTTGTCCTCACCCAGGCAATCCATCCTGGCACTCCTTAATATATGTGACCAGTTTGGTCGTGCGTCGGGCTACACTATCAATTGGTCCAAATCAGTCCTTTTTCTGCTCCGGGGCCCACCGCCGCTGCTTCCAAAGGACTGTCCCCTACGGATCTCGGTGGATGCGTTCTGCTATCTGGGCATCTACATCACGGCGGACCCAGACGAATTCTTTAAAAAAAAATCTTATGCCTCCCCTGGAACGTCTTAAAAGAGATGCCGCCCATTGGAGGACACTCCCTCTAACACTATTGGAGAAGGCAGCGCTTTTTAAGATGATGGCACTGCCTCGGTTCCTGTATGCCCTCGAAAATACGCCATACTCTGTGCCACCCACCTACTTTAAACACATCACGGCTCAGGTCTCTGGGCTACTGTGGGGGAACAAACCTGCTCGTATTGCGCAGCGCAAACTCACCAAAGGGTGGTACGATGGGGGCATCGCACTGCCGGACATACAGTTATATTACTGGGCGGCGCACTTGAAAGTCATCAATCAATGGGTTCATGCTTCACAGACGAATCCCGCTTATATGGCAGATAGACATGGGCTCGGGGAGGAGGGCATGATGTCCGCGCTTTATAACAAGAAACACACGCCGGTGCTACTCGGACCCACAGGGCAGACGGTCAGCATATGGCACGAAGCGCATGCTAAACTGGGATGGACAGGAAAGATAACCCAGCTTACCCCTCTATGGGTAATGCAGCGGCTAGGTGGCCTGCGATACTGCAAGGGCATTGACCAGTGGGATGCAATTGGAATATCGACGATGGGCGATATGTGGCATAAGGGAGGAATCGCCACGTTTGAGCACCTTCGGTCGCAATATGACCTGGCGCCCTCTGAAAGCTTTAGATACCTGCAGATCAGACATGCGCTGCAGGCGGCCCTACCACCCGGCACCAAGGTCCCTGAGGCCACCCCCTTAGAGGATAGATTGTTGACAGAATGCATGTATAAGCGGGCTACTTCTTTCACATACTGAAAGTTAATGAACAATTTACCAGACCCCCACGTGGCACTCGGGGGAAAATGGTCCCGAGATGTAGACAATTTTGATGACTCTGAATGGCGGGAGGCACTGGCCTCACCGCGGGAGGTGGGGATACCGTCTAGACTTAAACTAGTGCAACTGAAAAATTTGCATAGAACTTACTACACTAGATATCTCCTCCACACAATAGGGTCGGCACCACACCCGTATTGCCTGAGGCGCTGTGGGGAGGAAGGTACTTTCTTTCATACTTTGTGGGAATGTCCCAAGATAACGGAATATTGGGTGCAAGTGACGAGGACCATATCACAGATGGTGGAGGTATCGTTGGCTCCCGAACCCAGGAGATGTATACTAAATGTGTGGGAGCCGAATGATCTTACATGCCCAGCACAGGAATGGGCAACAATGGAGATAATGGTGGCGAAGCGCAACATTGCGCAAAAATGGGGTGCGAGAGAGACACCATCGCTTGCCGCCTGGTGTGGGGATCTTGATGTTGCCATGGTGGCCGAAAAAGCAGTGTTTATCAATCGTGGCTGCCCAAGGAAATGGAGCAGGATATGGGGGGCCTGGAATAAGTACAGGGGATACATTTGTGAACCTCCAGACATAAGAGCGGAGGGGGACTCGGACACTGAAAACGAGGAGGAGCTGGAAGTGTAATGGGGGAGGGTTATCTTTTGCCGGGGCATCTGTGAGGCTCGAGCACCAAGTGCCACAACGTCGAGCATGCAAAATGTAATGTTTAGAAGTATTTGGATAATGTACCTAATTTGTTTGTGCCTTGAACGCAAATATAATAAAAAGTTTTCAAAAAAAAAAAAAAAAAGAATGGGACTATCTCTTTGTCCCGGTACAGTTCCTCTCTGTTGGTCCACCTGCTCCTTGCAATTCTGCCAAGTCGGACAGATCTTGCAGGGGTGAAGTCCCTACCTCAGAGTCCAGATCCTCTGCCTCAGGGTTGGATTCAAAATGGGCCTCTTGAGCTGTCTGGGCTGGCTCACTAGACCCTGTGACCTCTCTTTGGTTCCTGGAGGCTTAGCCCATTATGCCAGGGTCCAAGTGTCAAGCCCTCTTCCAAAATGCAGTCTGTGACTTAAGTACAGCGCATTCCCTCTCAGAGAGGTCCAGCATCTGAGCATGGACCTTCCTTACCACCACTGACATTCGGAAGCTTCAAGCTCATTTTCCATTAGACACTCCACTGGGAGGGCAGGAGACACACCTACCTTCTTAGGGCCAGTCACACCTCTCCATTCTAAGCTCACTATTGCCAAGGGATGGAGTTTGGCTCTGCTGTCTGCATAGGTAACCTGGTGGACACACCAGGTAGGATCTGCTCTGGCGAAACCCATTTGTCTACCACCATGGTAACACTGGCTCCTGTATCTCTCAGTGCCTCAACCTCAGTCCCATTGATTTTGGGCCTCAGCCTGTACTTTTCCTTGTTTAGAGGTAAGGCTACCAGGGCTGCAACTTCCACCTCACCCACGGAAACTAAGGTCACCTCTGTATACCCCTTCCCCATCTCTGGGCCAACTTCCACCATACACCTACACTAGCAACACCCTGGGGCTGCCCGTCAGTGGGGGGAGGGGGTTCTTTGAGCAGACAGCAGTTCCCATTTTGTATCCTGGCTGAATGCAGTCAAAACACTTCCATGCCTTTGTAGGGTCAAAGAACTTCCCTTGATGCTCCTTCCCCTTGAAAGTGGAATGGTACAGGTTTTCGAGGACCTTTAGAGGCCTCTGTTTGTTTTTTGTTTGAGGTGCCCAGGGCTTTTCCCTGGGAGGGGACCTGTCCTCCTTTCTACTGATCACCTCACTGGTTCTTCTTAGTCACTCTGGTGTGAAACCACTCATCTGCAGTCTCACTCAGTTCCCTGGGACTAGACAGTTTCATGTCAACTAAATACTGGTGCAACTTCTCTGAGGGACAATTAGTCAATATGTGCTCCTTATTGAACAAATTGTCGAGCCCCTCAGAGGTACTTACCTTGTTACCCTGTATCCAGCCCTCTAGTGCCTTTGCAGACATGTCTACAAGTCAACCCAGGATTAGATACTGACCTTCTAGGTGTCCCTAAATTTCATTCTATATTGCTCCGAGTTGAGACCAAATCTACTGACTACGCATTGCTTTATGTGGGAGTAGAACTCATCTTCCTCTCCCTCTAGGGCCAAGAGCCTGTCTCTCGCAGCTATTGGAATCAACTCCCATAGGAGTAAACTCCAGTACTGAGAGCTCACCCTCCTCAGCTTAAGGGCCCTCTCAAAAGGTGTAAGCCACTTATTAATGTCTTCACCCTCCTGATAATTAGGGGAAATCCCCTTGGGCAGTCTTGGGTCAAACCCACCACCCCAAGACACTTCTGTCTCTTCTTCACTGCCATAATCTCTATTTTCTTCCCTTGCCCACTTCTTTTTGGTCAGGGCCATATAGACCAACTGGGCCTCAAGTTCTCTCTCCCTGAGGGACAGTCCTACTTCTCCTGTGGTGTATCCTCCCCCCTCACTAGCTTCAGGCTTGGCTCTGGTTACTGTATTAGAGGATAGGTGTTCTGCTTACTCATCAATGAGGTCGGTGGGGTCCTCCTCCCCCTCCCATTCTGCATCTGGAGCCTCCTTTGTCTCAGAAATTGAACCTACCAACTGGTCCTCCGCCCAGGCTGTAAGGGCCTTTATTAGCTCTGACTTCCTGGTATCAGAACGTGCTGGTAGTTTTCTAGCTCAACACAACCCCCTAAGCTCTACAACTGTGAGAATGCCAGATCTAACTCCATGGTTTAACTAAGATCTGGGTCACACACATACATTTAGGGTAGAACAATTTAGAAAAAATGAAAAAATGTATTAATTAATATTACTGTAATTTAAAAATCAAAAACAATTTTTGCACTAGGTTAATTTAGAGGATTTTTAACAGTCTCACTCAAATGCTGCATGGTGTTAGTAAACACAAGTTCTGGATCCCAACAGTGCGCACAAAATGTTGGAGGGTGATTTATTAGTAGGTGCAGGTATCTACCTACAGCTAGTAATAACACCGCAATCACAAATATGGTCCAGTCAAGTCTCAATAAATTGATCCTTGCTCAACCCTTGGTAGCTTGGCTGACGAGCAGTCAGGCTTAACTTAGGAGACAGGTGTGTTAAGTATTTAATATCACCGAAACAGTAAATAAGTAAATGACACAACCCAATAAAAATCCAACATCAATTTATAAAACTAGAGAATATTTGTATCTTTAAAATGACATCAACACAACAAAAATCCAATGTAGAGAACCGAAGATTTGAATTTTTAAATTGTAAACAAAATAATTTTTGTCTTAGCTCCTAAAAGTGGAAAACGCCAACCGCAGCTATCTGGTCACGCTGAACCGGGACAAAGTCGAGGTTTTACGTTAACCACAATGGGCGTGGGTCAGATATTATGAGTGGGTGGGCCAGGTCAAGTTTTTACCTTCTGACTTAGTCACTTTTTGGAGCTTTTGTTAATTGACGATCGGGTCCTCAGATCCAGATTTTGATTTGAGGACGCCGGCCTGTGGCAGCGTAATGCCTCGGTGAGTCCTGGAGGTCTTTGTCTTCGTCGTCGATGGCAAAGAGCTCCAGAGCTTTCAGCGCGACAAAACTATGCTGTCAGGCCGACGTCGCTGGCTTGAAGTTGAACATTGTTGGCCTGACTTCTGTCGTCGATGCTAGTCTTCTCATGGAGCTTTTTCTCAAAAGTTGGCAAAAAGTTACCAAACTTTCAGATCTTCTTCTGAAATATTCTTGGAGGGTCAGAAAGGGGTCCACGGCACAACTCTCACAATGCACCTGGTCAGTTCAAGTAAAATCCAGGTAAAGCTGGTCACCTGGAGTTGTCCTTGGTGTGGATGTTGCAGGTAGCTGATCAGGGAGTATACTCCTTTATCTTTTAAGACAGGCAAAGTCTTCAGGTTGTGAAGCATTGAAAATGCAGCAGGAGCAGTCCTTCTGAGAGCAGTCCTCTCTTGTGCAGTCCAAGGGTCCAGCAGGGAAGTCCTTTTTTCCCATAGGTTTTCAGCTAGGGATCTGAAGTGATCGTGCAGCTTTCCCATAATTATTCAGGCAAGAGGGTGGGCAACCCCAACCAATGGGGTTTGAGTTGCCACCCTCTGTCATGACATCTTCGTGGGAAATGTGGCATATTTCTGTTCCAGAATGCACATCTCAGAAAAGATGGAGAAAATCTCTCCTTGGAGTTTAGGTCTGGCTAACCCAACCTACAGGTGTGGTTAACTTTTCCCTACACTACCCTTTCAGACCCACTCCTTATCTAATTAGAGGGGCTCCTATCTGGCTGGGGATCAAGGAAGTGGGAATCTGCCTGGTTCCTGTGCTATCTGGGCTTCTCCCTTTGAAGACCAGTTTATCTTCCCAGTCCCCTTCCTGTACTGGCCTCTTTAGGCAGCAGATCTCCTTCCACCAGATGGCTGTTTTGGTCAGACCCAGGCCTCTCTCCACTAATCAGGGAGCAGCTTAGCTCAGGCTTTCAAAGGCTGGTGAGTAAGAAGAGGCTGGTACACTGCTGTCACAGGTCACTTCATGAAAGCAAGTTCTAAAACTACCTTCCTGTGATAGTTGTAATAAATCCGACCATGGCAAGTTGTTACATTTATTGTAACTATTATTCTGATATTTTGAAATAAGTTGTGAGCTCACTTCTGACAAAAGTTAGACATTATTAAAGTTTAAAAAAGCCTTCCCATGTTAGCCTATGGTGCTAGCATCACTACGATGGGGAAAAAATGACGTTGGCCGTTTTCCCTCACCAGTGCATATAATCGTCTTTATACTGTCCCTGCTTTTTATAACAAGGCAACCTATCCATGGGGCACCTAGGGCAGACTTCAATGTAATAAAAAAATTGTTTTAGACTTTAGAAGTCCTTTCAATTCCAAAGTTGAATTTGGACACAGTTTTGTTTGAAAACCAGCCTGCAAGGCAGGGCTGGCTTTAAAATGACACCAAAGCGGTATAAAAGGGGGTGGTGATGGACGGAGCATCAGAACACCCATTAGTTGGCAGGGAATGCTCAGACGTGAGTCCCTTGCTCACTTTGCCACTGGATTCAAGCAAGCCTAGCTGAAGACGGCTGAAATGCCAGAAACCGGTCCTAGGAAGCTTGTTTCTGGTCCAGGGAAGGCATGGCTTGGCAGTTCAGGCTGGACTGTTCCCATGAGGCACAGGGTCAGACTGATTTGCATATGGCCATGTCTGAACTGGGGTGGCAGAGTGAGCTAAAGAACGGTGATGGATCAAACCCAGATCTGTTGACTGGGTGTGAGTGTTTGATTGGTTCTGATGCTCCGTCCATCACCACCCCCTTTTGTACCGCTTTGTTCGCCATAAGTTGGCAGGGTATGCTCAGACGTGAGTCCCTTGCTCACTTTGCCACTGGATTCAAGCAAGCCTGGCTGAAGACGGCTGAAATGCCAGAAACCGGTCCTAGGAAGCTTGTTTCCAATCGAGGGAAGGCATGGCTTGGCAGTTCGGGCTGGACTGTTCCCATGAGTCACAGGGTCAGACTGATTTGCATATGGCCATGTCTGAACTGGGGTGGCAGAGTGGGCTAAAGAACGGTGATGGATCAAACCCAGATCTGTTGACTGGGTGTGAGTGTTTGATTGGTTCTGATGCTCCGTCCATCACCACCCCCTTTTGTACCACTTTGTTCGCCATAAGTTGGCAGGGTATGCTCAGACGTGAGTCCCTTGCTCACTTTGCCACTGGATTCAAGCAAGCCTGGCTGAAGACGGCTGAAATGCCAGAAACCGGTCCTAGGAAGCTTGTTTCCGGTCCAGGGAAGGCATGGCTTGGCAGTTCGGGCTGGACTGTTCCCATGAGGCACAGGGTCAGACTGATTTGCATATGGCCATGTCTGAACTGGGGTGGCAGAATGGGCTAAAGAACGGTGATGGATCAAACCCAGATCTGTTGACTGGGTGTGAGTGTTTAATTGGTTCTGATGCTCCGTCCATCACCACGCCCTTTTGTACAGCTTTGTTCGCCATAAGTTGGCAGGGTATGCTCAGACGTGAGTCCCTTGCTCACTTTGCCACTGGATTCAAGCAAGCCTGGCTGAAGACGGCTGAAATGCCAGAAACCGGTCCTAGGAAGCTTGTTTCCGGTCCAGGGAAGGCATGGCTTGGCAGTTCGGGCTGGACTGTTCCCATGAGGCACAGGGTCAGACTGATTTGCATATGGCCATGTCTGAACTGGGGTGGCAGAGTGGGCTAAAGAACGGTGATGGATCAATCCCAGATCTGTTGACTGGGTTTGAGTGTTTGATTGGTTCTGATGCTCCGTCCATCACCATCCCCTTTTGTACCGCTATGTTCGCCATGAGTTGGCAGGGTATGCTCAGACGTGAGTCCCTTGCTCACTTTGCCACTGGAATTCAAGCAAGCCTGGCTGAAGACGGCTGAAATGCCAGAAACCGGTCCTAGGAAGCTTGTTTCCGGTCCAGGGAAGGCATGGCTTGGCAGTTCGGGCTGGACTGTTCCCATGAGGCACAGGGTCAGACTGATTTGCATATGGCCATGTCTGAACTGGGGTGGCAGAGTGGGCTAAAGAACGGTGATGGATCAAACCCAGATCTGTTGACTGGGTGTGAGTGTTTGATTGGTTCTGATGCTCCGTCCATCACCACCCCCTTTTGTACCGCTTTGTTCGCCATAAGTTGGCAGGGTATGCTCAGACGTGAGTCCCTTGCTCACTTTGCCACTGGATTCAAGCAAGCCTGGCTGAAGACGGCTGAAATGCCAGAAACCGGTCCTAGGAAGCTTGTTTCCGGTCCAGGGAAGGCATGGCTTGGCAGTTCGGGCTGGACTGTTCCCATGAGGCACAGGGTCAGACTGATTTGCATATGGCCATGTCTGAACTGGGGTGGCAGAGTGGGCTAAAGAACGGTGTTGGATCAATCCCAGATCTGTTGACTGGGTTTGAGTGTTTGATTGGTTCTGATGCTCCGTCCATCACCATCCCCTTTTGTACCGCTATGTTCGCCATAAGTTGGCAGGGTATGCTCAGACGTGAGTCCCTTGCTCACTTTGCCACTGGATTCAAGCAAGCCTGGCTGAAGACGGCTGAAATGCCAGAAACCGGTCCTAGGAAGCTTGTTTCCGGTCCAGGGAAGGCATGGCTTGGCAGTTCGGGCTGGACTGTTCCCATGAGGCACAGGGTCAGACTGATTTGCATATGGCCATGTCTGAACTGGGGTGGCAGAGTGGGCTAAAGAACGGTGATGGATCAAACCCGAATCTGTTGACTGGGTGTGAGTGTTTGATTGGTTCTGATGCTCCGTCCATCACCACCCCCTTTTGTACCGCTTTGTTCGCCATAAGTTGGCAGGGTATGCTCAGACGTGAGTCCCTTGCTCACTTTGCCACTGGATTCAAGCAAGCCTGGTTGAAGACGGCTGCAATGCCAGAAACCGGTCCTAGGAAGCTTGTTTCCGGTCCAGGGAAGGCATGGCTTGGCAGTTCGGGCTGGACTGTTCCCATGAGGCACAGGGTCAGACTGATTTGCATATGGCCATGTCTGAACTGGGGTGGCAGAGTGGGCTAAAGAACGGTGATGGATCAAACCCAGATCTGTTGACTGGGTGTGAGTGTTTGATTGGTTCTGATGCTCCGTCCATCACCACCCCCTTTTGTACCGCTTTAAAATGACACCAGACACAACAGCAATGCACTCTTTAGTGCAGTACATACACTGGGGTCTCTAAACCTACATGCTCTACCATATACTAGGGACTTACAGGTAGGTTGTCTGAACCAATTGTTATTACACCAATTACCATATACCTTTTAAACAGAGCACTGGCCCTGGGCCTGGTTTGCAGAGCCCAGGGCACATTGAGAGCCAGTGACCACCAGTATCAATCAAAGAATGCAGGTGATCAGGCAAAAAGGATGACTTTCCTACACATACTCAGTTACTGAGTGATAGATTTTAGCATTTTTCTGGGCAGCTAATTATTTTAGAATCTCTTATAGACTGAATGTGTTCCTGATCATGAGCGTCTTTTGAATTTTCTCTAGACTGATGGAGTGAAAATGGTTTTTTGGCACATTTAGCTAAGTTGGCAGCCAAGCTAAAAGAGTACCAGTGCAGGATGGATTATATTCTGGAATAAACTAATTTCTTGGCAAAATGCTTTTGTCAGTTACCACTGGGAAGAGCAATGAGGACTGTGAGCAAGTACACTTTGAGGTAGGCGCTGGCAATCATCATGATATTTCAAAGGACATACGGGGATTTGGGTCATCGGAGAGTTTCCTAGAGGCCCAAGAAGATTGCTAAAGCAGGTGAGTGAGATGGTTGTAATGAGACTGTAAATACAGATACATTCTGGCAGTGGTTTGCAGCGGTACTGGAAGATGATGAATGAGTTATTAGTAGAGGAGGATGTTCTTACAAAAGAGTAGTTATTGTGGCTCTATTCTTCTTAAGGAAGGATTTAGGTGGGTTTACCCATGAAGGTTATTTGAGAATGACCATGAAAAAGAAGGTACAACGGAAGAGGTAATAATGTGTTGCCCAAGAATGAATACTGAGGTGGATGAGTGGGTGCATAAAGGTGAAGAGTGCAGGACAATAGATTGCAATATTATTATATTCAACTTTCATATTAGTGTCAGCTAGAATATTTTAGAAACGTGGTAATGAAGATTAATTCTAAGTTGGGTTCAGCTTGCAGTAGCTGTCTACCACATATATGCTTGGATGACAGAGAAACAGTCTGCATGCATTTTCCCCTTTTAATGTGAACTCTGAATTAAGAAAAAGTTAATGAACTCAATGTATTTTATGACACTATGCTTGTATTTAGACTACATGAAAAATTCTGTTTAAACTACAATCAACTTTACATGGAAACCATCATTGAGTAGTTTGATGCCAGTAATTGAGCGAGCTTCTTGGTACAACTAGGTGCCATTTACTTATTGCTGACCTTTGATTCCAATGTGTGCATAAGAGTCCAAGTTGTTTTATTCACAGGTTTTCAGATCTGTTAGTTGGAATCTATGTTATTTGGCTGTTGCTAATGGAGATCTATGGTAAAAATAAGCAAAGTGCAATGTCAGTAAGCCTAAATGGCGGTGATAGGATGTTGATGAGTACTTGATGGTTGTGCCAAATTATAATAAGGGTAAAGTAGAATCAGAAGGCAGAGTTTACCATTGTCTGCAGTGAGGGAAGACATAATTCACTACATGGATGGTAGGTGTTGCCGTCTGCAGCATGGTCTAAAATGGTATTGATAGTCATGTAGAAGGTGGTTTGAATCAATCTCCTTTAGAAGTTGAGTGGCACTTACTGTTTTCTAGCACCTTCCCCAAGAGAGGTAGATTTGTGATGGAGTAGTATTTGATTAGATCATTGGTGTCTAGATTGGCTTTCCTAAGACCTTTGAATTATCGTGCTCTTCAAATTACACTTTCAGAGGAAGCAAAGTTAGAACTTCATTGGTGGCTAAGAAATATGGAGGCTTGGAAAGGGAAAGCAATTTTCGGAGTAAATCCGGAATTGATTATAGAATCAGATGGGAGTTTAACTGGCTGGGGAGCTCGTTGTGGTGCGATATCGACAGGAGGAATTTGGATTTTGGAAGAAAGGAAAATGCATATAAATTGTCTGGAACTGCTTGCAGGTTCCTTTGCGAAAAAGAGCTTTACAAAGGACAGGGCATGGTGTTCAGTTCTGTTGAGAATGGACAATGCATCAGCAGTGAGATATGTGAACAAATTAGGGGGTCCAAGATCAAAGGATCTGGCAGATCTAGCAAGAGTTTTTGGGGATTATTGTTTGAGTCAGAACATCCTAGTTCAGGCGGAACATATTCTAAGTCCGAGGAATGTGGAAGCAAATTGGTGCTCGAGGAATTACAAGGATTCCAGAGACATGAGTCTTCACAGGTCAGTGTTTTTGAGGTTAACGGAAATTTGGGGACCTTGTTATGTGTACCTGTTTGCGAACAGGTGCAATACCCAGTTGGTGAAATTTTTCAGTTGGCGTCCGGATCCGGATTCAGCGGGGATAGATGCTTTCAGACAGGATTGGAAGGGACTTCGTTCTTATGCTTTTCCTCCTTTTGTCATGATAACTCGAGTGACCTTATTGGTACAGAAATGGAAGGAAACAGTAGTTTTGGTAACTCCACTTTGGAAGTCTCAGCTCTGGTACCCAATCCTTCTAGAAATGTCAATAGATTTTCCAATTTTACTTCCATCATTTCAAGACATTTTGATGGGCCCGTTGGGGGAACATCACAAATTGGTGTTATCGGATCAGTTGAGACCAATGGCATGGAGAATTTCTGGCAAGCCTGGGAAGTGCCTGGACTTTCGGAGGGGGCTTCTAACCTTATTTGAGAATCCTGGGCTACAGGAACCAGGAAAATGTATAGACTGGCATGGCAGAAATGGTTACTCTGGTGTGTGTGGAGAGGGATTTTGATCCCGTTTCAGTTGATGTAGTTGAAGTAGTCAATTATTTAGCTATTTTGTTTGGTTCTGGTTCAGCTTACTGAACTATAAATTTACATAGATCAGCCATTGCTGCTGGTCATGAACTGGTTAATGGAATATCCGTGGGACAGAATGTTCTGATGAAAAGATTGATGAGAAGTGTGAGAGTTTTTTAGCCTCCTGTGGACAGATATTCTTCTGTTTGGGATGTATCGAAAGTGTTAACATATTTGGAGAAATTAGGAAGTAACAGTGGGTTGGATTTGAGGATTTTAAGTGGAAAATTGACAATGTTGTTGTGTTTGTTGTCTTTTAGAAGGGTTTCTGATGTGAAAGCTTTGGATGTCTGTGCTAGGATATTTAACCCAGAAGGTGTTTGTTTTTACCTCTGCAGAAGAACGAAAACGAATTCTGAAGCCATTTTCTACCCTTATTTTGATAAGCATGAATGTTTATGTGTTGTGCATTGTTTGAAGGACTATGAGAAGAGAACTTCCAGTATTCGTTCTTCAAATGAGAAGCATCTTTTAATATCTTATAGAAAACCACACAGGGCTGTGTCTAGCCCAACTCTAGCACAATGGGTGAAAGAAGTGATGAAGAATGCTGAAGTTGGTGTGAGCAGGTTTTGGTGCACATTCGGTGAGAGGTACCTCTGCTTCGAAAGCTTTTATGCTGGGCGGTGCTTTGCATGATAATTTGAGATGTGCTGATTGTTCAAATGACTCTGTTTTTCGGAAGTTTTATTTTAAACCTGTGATTAATGCAGCTTCTTGTTTGTTAGAGAAGCTAATAAACTTGCAATAATCTTAGCCTCCGGTCTTCTCATATAATGTAGATTTTCATCAGCTTTGATGGACAGAAAATCTGGATTTTATTAAAGACACAGAGGCTAATATTATCCCACCCTTTTCCCTACCCTTGTTGGTAATTGTATTTGTGTTTTGTTCCAGTACACAAAAAAGAGGGAAGATGGCTGGAGGTTCCGGCCCTTTGTTGGATTCTTAGAACTATGGTTAATGTTCTTGGTTCTTTAAAGGTGCTGTTGTGGGTGGCGTAATAAAGGAAGATCGCAATAATATTAGCCTCCGGTCTTGTCATAAAATTCCAAGATTTTTTGTTTTTCGGCTATTTTTGGTAGGCGTCCCAATTCATCTCACAAGAAACATCTAGGGTCAAAGTTTTTGCAATCACCGTAGGTCAGTTAAAATTTTGTTAAGCATTCCTCTTGAGGTGATTTCACGTCATCCATCGTTCACATATTAAGTTGATGCACAGGTAAAGTTTGCTTGCACCTAGGTCCTTAGGGTTTTCAGGTTTGAGAATGATCTGTGTCATCTGCACAGTTGCAGAAAATGAGATGGAAACTGTTGATAAGATTTAGTAGATTTTTCATGCCATATTTTGAAAAGTAGATGTGAGATGACAGACCCTTGTGGAACTTGTGTTTTTACACAGGAAGAATCTAGAGCGAAAGGTGGTGTGTGAATCTGGCATGATCTGTTGTTTATGTAAGAGGAAATCTATTTGAGGGTGATGCCTTGTACACCAACTTCTTTCAGAAATGTATCACAGTGCGCAGTGTAAAAACTGCTGAATAAGTCCAGGAGTAGTAATGCAGCACAACCATTTTTGACAACTATGTTTTTGAGATCATCCCAAATCGTGATTAGGGCAGATTTAGTCCCTCTCCCTGGGCAGAATCCTGTGTGCCAGAGAAGTTTATTTTCTTCTATGGATTCGGCAATCTAGTGAAAAACTGCTTTTTCTATAGGTTTGTTAAGGAAAGGCAGATTGGAAAGTGGGCTGTAGCTGTTGCGTCTTGGGAGTCCAAATTGTTGGTCTTAGGTAGTGGGTGTATTAGTATACATTTTTTTATATCTCTTGGAAAGTTCCTGTTTTTAAGGAGTTGTTAATAATATTTTTGACTGGCATAGATGCAGACGTTTATTTGAGGATCTTTTTGACAATGGTGTGGAGGGCATTTATAAGAAATTGAGTTTCTGGTTGAGGGGGTTAAAACCCTACCCAAGCAACAACTACAACCGTTGTCAGGGTGAAGTCACAAGTAAACCCAAATTAACCTTTGCTTAACCCTCGAGTAGCTTGGCACAAAGGCTGTCAGGCCAAATTAAAGACAATGTGTAAAGCATTTATTCAGCATTTCAAACAGAAATAAAGTAAAAAACAACACAAGAAAAATCCCACACCAACTGAGAAAATAGAGTAATATATAATAAATAATTTTAACCAGAATGACAAAAATCCAATCAGTAGGACGGGTGAAATGAAATTTCAAAGAATTCAGTGAAAATAGCACCAAAAAGCACAAAGCGCCAACTGTGGTTCTCTGGTCGCACCAGACCGTGACAAAGTCACAAGTTCAAGGCAACCGTGATGGAGCGTGGGCTGGCTAAAAGGACCCAGTTATTACCTTAAATCCAGCAGTGGTTCCTAAAAGCTGGGATGCGAGGTCCTGCATCATCATCAAGGATGCAGCTGATTAGGGACTTGCAATGTGAAGTCCTGCTCTGAGATGCGCTGTGCACCGGTTAGTTTCAAAGAAGCTGTGGGGCTTGCCATGCGGAGACCTATGGCGTCATCGAGGATGCCATAGACGAGGGGCATGTGATCCAAAGGCCTGTGTCGAGGGTGTGTCGTGCATCAGCGGTTCTTGGGAGGCTGTGGGTGGCGATGCGAAGTCCTGTGCCAAAATCATACCATGCAGCAGTCCTGATGAAGTGTTTGGTGAGGCAATGTGCCCAGTCAGTGATGCGTTGTCCTCTGGCTCTGATACGTTGGTTCTGCTTGGACCAACACTGGGGCTGGTAGAGCACCTTTAGGCCCACTTCCTGGGTTCTAGCTCCTTTAGGGACATTTTCTAAGAGGACACATTGCTCCATGCTCTCACACTGGGCTCTCTCTCAGTGGGAAGATAGTCTCCCTCTTCTGGGAGCTCCACAGCCAGGGCCTCCTCCACCCCTAAATCAAGTTTTCCCTCATTAGGATCATCCTCATTTAGGGCCTGATTACGAGTCTGGCAGTCTTCCGACCACCAGACTCGCGGTGGCACAGCAGTGGCGGTCCACCGTTCGCTGTATTACAACTTCTAAAGTCATTGTGGCGGTGAACCGTCGGCTGCGCCTGGGAACAGTCATGCCCTGGCGGTGGAGCAGGAGTGCTACAAAGCAATATGATGAGCGGGAACTGCCATGAAAAGGCTGGCAGTGCAGGAACAAAGGGGGCCCTACAGGGCCCTCATGGCCAGCCCACAATAGGGATACATTCAGGGGGGACAACATGTGCCTTCCTGTCTGTATCCCCACAAAGTTCAAGCACTGGAACTTTTTTGCTGTTCCCATTGAGGTGCCTATATTCCAGGCACCACCATGGGAATAGCAAAGAACTGCTGACTGTATTACGAGTTGCACATGTGCAGCTCGGAATAGGGTCGGTGGTGCATTGCGCCCTCGCCCCTGCGCCAAAGTCATAATCAGACCCTAAGATCCTCATGCTCAGATTCCTCGGGCTAGGTTGGCATCCTGGTGACCTCATCATAGGCTAAGAGGGGTATCTGAAGGTCCAGGTTTGAGGCCTTCTTTCCTGCACATACCCCTCTCTCCTTGCAGAGCTTCTGCAGCTCAGCCCTGCTGAGGTTGTCAAGATAGATCCTCTACACTTCCATGGTATGAGACAAGAGGTAGAAACTCAAATTTAGTAAATGCAAAAACAGCCAATCAGAAAACTAGAGAGAATTAAAAAGGCTTGAATTGGTCTACAATTACATATCCGTGATTTTAGTGTTACACAAAATCACTATATGACACTGCACAAACACAAGTCCTAATCCTCACCACTGAACACCAATGTAAGAAATCGTGCTACTGGTTGAGGGGGTAAGACTCGACTCAAGCAGTAACCACAATCCTTGTCCAAAACCCCCAAATTAGCCTGTGCACAACCCTCTGGTAGATTGGCACAAAAGCAGTCAGGTTTAACTTAGAGACAATGTGTAAAGTATTAATGCAGCACTACAAACACTAATAAAGTGAAACACAACAGAAGAAAAATCCCACACAAATTTGAAAAATAGAGTTAAATGTAATAAATAATTGAAGACGAAAATGACAAAACTCCAAACAGTAGAACCGGAGATATGCAATTTTAAAGGTTTTAAGTGAAAATAGCGCCAAAACGCACAAAGTGCCAACTGTGGTTATCTGGTCGCACCAGACTGGGACAAACTCACAGGTTTCAGTCTGACTGCGATGGAGTGCAGGCTGGCAACAGGGACCCAGTTATCACTCAAGTACCTCAAATCCCGGTTGCGGAGTGATAAGTAGCCCCGCGTAAAGGATGCGTCATCCAGTAGGGAATCCTAGGAGCTGCGAAGCTGTGAAGCTGTGATGTGATCCACTGCATCATCGCTGAGAATGCTGTTGGTGAAAGGCTTGTGATGTGAAGTCCTGTAATGAGATGCATTGCGCACTGACTAGTTCCATAGAATCTGCGGGGCTTGCAAAGGGGAGTCCTGCATCGTCATCGAGTATGCAATCAGTGAGGGGCTTGCGATGTGAAGGCCCGTGTCACACGGTTGTCATGCAGCAGCAGTTCCTGGGAGGCTACAGATGGTGACGCGAAGTCCTGAGCTATAGATGAACCTTGCAGCGGTCCAGATGCAGAGTTTGGTGAGGTGATAAGTCACGCTGCAGCTAAATGCGTCGGTTTTGCTGGGACCGCAGTTGGGGCTGGTAGCGCACCTTTGGGCCCACTTTAAAGGGTCCAGGACTGAGATGGCACCAATTGGGGGTGGGGGTAGGGCTCACAGCTGGCAAAGTCTGGGTGCTGGATGGAAGATGGAGGAAGCTTATTCTGAGGCTTCTGATCAGAAGGCCAGCCAACTAACAGTTAGAGGGGCTCAGGTGGCCCTGGGTTTAAGATGCAAGTCCAGTCCTTCACTCAGTCAGGGAGGCAGGATGGAAGCAGGGAAACATAGCAGGGCAGCAAAGTAGCAGTCTTTCTTGTAGCAGAGCAGTATAGCAGTACTTCTTCTGAGTCTTGCACAGGTACAGATGTGTACTGAAGAGTTTGGGTTTAAGGATCATTATTTATATCAGGTGCCCACTTTGAAGTGAAGACGCTTGTAGAGGATTACACCCCTCCAGAGGTGCTTGGAAGTTCCTGCTTAATGGCCCTGGTCCCAGATTATCTGGGTTCACAATAGACTAGTACCAAACCCTTTGGTAACTCAGAATGGACCATCCTGTCAACACCTAGCTTTTCTGTGTCTCACTGTACGGGAACAATACAAATAGACCTACTGCCAACTACACCTAGTCATGTGACCCAGGATACAGGCAGCAGATACCAAATGGTTGGGACAAAAAAATGTCACCTTTCCCAGTCTCTGAATTTGTGGGGTATGCCCAGACATAGTTCACATGCTCACTGTGCCACTGGAACCAAGCTAGACCTGGCTGATGAGACCATAACAAGGGGGAAACTGGTTCTGGGTTGCTTGTGTTACGGTTCAGGGAGTACCTGACTTGGTGTTCAGTCTGGACTATTCTGATTGGAGCACGGTCATGGCTTATTTGCATATGGCTGGGCCAAAGTGAGGTGGCATAGTGGGAGAAAAATTATTTATTGGGATGCGGCCCGACGGATTGCCAGTGGCTGAAATTAATTAAGCATCCATCCATCACCTTGTTGTTTTTGCAAATCCCTTAAAGTGCAATTATCAGAATTATGAAAAAAAAACAGATTTTACCAATAAAGAGGGCTTTTAGTTACAATTCTTTAGACACCAAACTCGACCTGTCCACCTGCTCCCAATTGAAAGTTATCACTTATTAAATGTAATAAGGTAAGCCAATGTTATCCTATGGGAGAGGTAAGCCTTGCAGGAGTGAAAAACGAATTTATGAGTTTTTCACTACCAGGACACTTTAAACTTAAAAGCATATGTCCTACTTTTTAAATACACTGCACCCCGGGCTGTGTAGGGCCTACATTTGGGGCGACTTATATGTGTTAAAAAGGTAGGTTTAGGCCTGGCAAGAGGTTTCATTTGCCAGGTCCAGATGGCAGTTTAAAACTGCACACATAGACTTCAATGGCAGGGTTTAGACATGTTTAAAAAGGATACTTACGTGGACTGGCAATCAGTGCTGCAGGTCTACTGTAGGATTTAATTTACAGGGCCAGGTATATGTGGTACCATTTTATAAGGACTTACAAGTAAGTTAAATATGCCAATTGGGTATAATCAATTCTACGATGTTTAGAGGAGAGAACATAAGCACGTTAGCACTGGTTAGAGTGGTAAAGTGCACAGAGTTCTCAGACAAGCAAAAACAAGGTTAGCAAAAATAGGTAAAAGGTTTGGGGAAAGACCACCCCATGGCTGACAGGTCTAACAACAGTGGTCTGAAGGGCAGGCACCTGGGATGCTAGCTCTTAACAGGTCTTCCAAATTCTGATATTGTAATTTCTCAGAAGGCTGTCATAGACAGCGGGTGAATATCGGCTGTGATTGTTGTTGGCTATATTGGATAGCAGGAGTTATTTATCTTGGCTATTAGATAAGAATCCAGTGTGCCTGCTTGTTTATATAATGCATTGCTAGCTTACTGCAGAGTTCTTGTGAAGGTGGAGTGGAGGTTTGAAAGTTACGAGGATTGTGAAATCCAAGAATTTTATGGAGTTCCATGGCTTGTCATTTGTCATTGCCGATCCTGGTTGAGTAGTGGATTTATTTGGCCCCTTTTTCATATGATTTGTAGATGCTGTAGTGTCTTTGTAGAGATATTTTGTCTTACGAGTTCCTGGATTTGAGCCATTTGTGTACAAGTGTTGAAAGGTGCCCTTTAATTTGTTCAGGTCTTCATTCATCCAAGAAGTTATATTCTTCCTTTTGCCTTGCTCAAATGTTGTTTCTGGGATTAATATGTCATGGGCTGAGAACATCCATTCATAAGAGTATCTTCCACTGAGTATATTGTTTCTAGTTGAGTGTTGATTGTTAGGTTTGATACCAACTCCAGCATCTTTAGCTGTTTCACTCTCTATCGGTTATGGTGGGTTGGTGGGCTTTAGTCGATATTCTATGTGGGATCTCAAAGAAGAAGGTGACAATATGATGATCAGTCCATGTATCAGATGAGTTTTGTTGAATAGTGGTTGGTTCTCGATTGGTGAAAATTACATTCTATGTAAGACCTGCTATTTGGGTGGGCCCAGAGATGATCTGTTGTAAGTTGTGTGTTTTCAGACATGTTGAGATAGCATTTAATTGAAGCATACTTGGTTTTATCAACCCAGGTGCTTAGGTCACCAAGTATAGATATAATGGACATTTTTGTTGCTAGATCTGAAATTGTGTTAAAGAAAGCATCAGTTAAAGCTTCATTGTTGGATGGGGGTCTGTAGAGCAAGAGGAAGTGGCAGCATAAAGAGGGACTGGGTTGCTATGTAGCAGGAAGGGCTTCACAACCTTGTATAGGTACCTCTTCGATTGGTGTCCTTAAATACAATGGCTAGTCCACCTCCTTTTTAGGTCTCGCCTAGCGATGCAGCGCGAATGCACTGCCATCGCTTTGCAAGGCATGCAGTATACACTGTAGTGTGGAAGCTTCGTGGAAGCTCCGCCCACTCTCTGCCCATTGGCTTTTGTCTTAAATGCTGCCTTCCGATTGGTTTGAGACTTGTTAGTCCCTCCTCAGTCATCATTTGCATCCTTCCACGGCTACTGGCCCCTTTACTCCTAACACTATTTTCTTCCCTGTCATCCCCCCAACCCCCTCCCTCAGTCTGTGACTTCTCGCCGCCCCCACTCCGGTTCGTGTCTTTTTGTGTCTTCAATGCAATAGGACTCGTGTAAATCACGACTTGCTTTGTTTACGTTTCACTTACTAAGCAGCTGGACAATCGAGCCGGTGCTGTTTCAACTTTCAACTTGTTGTGCAGCCGCAGAGAGCGCACGGGCGCACGCACGCAGGGAAATGGCAGAGGGAGCGCCCCCCAAGGCAGGCCCCAGCAGTCCCGTAGGGGCCCCCATTGCAACGGCACGAATGGAGGAACGGGTCCCAACTAGATGTGGCCCGGCTATATCTAAGGCCGCTCCCTAGCCGTGGCCTCAGCAGGCTGCAGTGCCATCAATGGCAGCCCCCAGAGGGGGTTCGAGAGGCGCTCACTGGGACCAAGAGCTCGGGACGCCTATCGGGCTAGGAGATCCTCCTCTGGCTCATGGTGAAAATGCTGCCTGCGGGGCCAAGAGATCGGACAAGAGAGCGCACACAGTTAGGTCGCTCTAAACATCCGGTGCGCTGACACATTCACACTGCTTTCTTTTGATGCATCATTTTATTTTTACCAAGAAGGATGCAGTGTACAGCTCTATGAAGGACAGCAGTGTTCCGCAGCTTGCACACATGTGAAATCTCACCAATTTGCGATTTATTTATCGTAAATGTTGCCTATTGACTGTGATGTCGTCGTTGCTGGTTGCGATGTACTGAGCACTGGACCAGGCTTCGGGGAGGTGGCCGCCCATAGCGGACGATGAGACCAGACTGCCAATGGCCTTCGAGTGGAGGGCTGCATGCCAGCCACATCTACTAGTGCTAGTCCGAGTCTGCCCCTTGAGGCTGCGCGGCAATCTTCCCTGTGCACCACCACTGGCATTTCTGGCGCCATACCAACGGGTATGTGTGTACTTAGGGACCACCTCTCTTCAGTCCTATGTCTTTTGGGGTAGTAGAACCGATCTATCCCACAGAACACGTGCTCCCCTGTTACACTTTGGGTTCCTGATGGAAGCTGGGCGCAAGGCATAAAGATGTGCTTATTTGATTGCGGTTTGCAGTTGTGTGAAAACCCCTACTGCCCCTGTAAGATGCTGCTGATCCTCAGAAATCGCTCACAGTCCTGCCCGTGATTGGACTGTCACCTACTTCATGAGAACGTTCGTTAACTCTTAACGTCCCGTCCATTACCGCAGTACGATTTCTGTTTTTGTCAACACATTGTTCGCTCAATAGTACGGTTGAAAGAAATTATAATATATTATTGGTCGGACATGCCTGTTTCCATCCCATGATATAAACACACTTGTCAAAGTCAAAAGGACGCAGCACCCCTTGCCCCCGTGGGTTCTATTTCTCTCTTACTGTCAGTGGGGTTTGGGGAACCACAGCGCAATCCTACGATATCTGCACAGGGACACGACCAGCGTCTCACTGACAAGTAACCCAGCGCAGAGAGACTCTTCACTACCGAGGCGTTGAATGTACGAGCGCCAAGCTCTTAGGGACTCCCTGCATCTAAACTGTGAGGCACCGAGATCCGCGTGGAAGGGAGTCTACCCGGGCACCCCGTTTTCAATGGAAAGGTTAAATCGGGCACCACTCCCATCTTCAGCCGCTTAAGTTACAATTGTTGGGAAACCAAAGAAGCCAGCCGGGTTCAATCGCAAAGTCTATTTCTTCCTTAATATATTCTAGATACGACGTGGAGCTCATATTCGTTTACGTTCAAATAGCGTGTTTGAAAAGAAAATATCTTCAAGTCGCTTAAGAGTAAGCTGCCAATCAGACTGCATGGGCATGGCCATTGGCTTTGTTTTACTTTGCTTGATTTGGAGTGTCCAAAGAGGGAAAAGGCAACAGATGAGAAAATAAATAGTGTGAATTGATTCTATTCAAACCTCCCCCCAGAATATTGAGTCACCTGTAAGAACATTTTGCTACACAAAGAGAGGCTTTGTGGCACACACTTACTTTCATTGCTTTTTTGCAGCAAAAGTAATGATTATAAAATATTTAATTTGCTTTTTTTTATTCTTTTTGAGATAGCTCAGTGGGTTAATCCCCTCAAAATGTTCATTCCTACCACTCTGTGACACCAAACCTCTCCAAAGATCCATACATCTGACCATCCTGATTGTCCTCACTCCCAAAGGATTGTGCACTTTATTTAGACACTAGGCATCTAAGGTGTCACAGTTCATGTCCTCTATCATCCTCATGGGGGACCGTTTGCTACATTTAGAAATACCTGCCTGCATGGCAGAGATCTTTCAGCCTAGAAGGGAAGGGAACAGCCACATGGCATTTCCCTTCACAACAGTGAAGCTTGCTGAGTGGGCACCAAGTTTAAAATGCCGTCTCGCCACACTATGTTTTGTTCAGAGAAAATAAACTCCCATGGTGGATATTGTAACTTTTGAGCATTTGCAAAGCTAGCTGGTCCGACTTATGCTGCCAGCCTTTTGACTTTGTCAATGCATTAGCTTTGTCAATGCATGTTGGTTTTTGTAAAACTTTATAGTTTGGGATTAACAGTTACCTTAACCCCTTTCCATGGTGCCCCACTGAGAACAAATGCTCTTTTTATCCGGTTATAGCAGTTGTGTAAGGCTAAATGAGAAGAGTTAATATAACACCCAGGATAATTTGCTGCATGGATGAATACTTTTGAGATCCTAAAGTCGAGACCGTTGCATTGCAAATGCTTTTTTTCTTTACGGTTATGTGCGATGGCTTGATAATCAGAGGGGATAGCTTCATGCAGTGTAGGGACCATATCATATAATTGTATGACATTCCTAGCAATCTTTTCAGGTCTCTCCTGCAGATAGCTCTAATCTGTCTATTCTTGAAAGACCTATTGCCTACAACACAAACATAGAATAGGCTTTGGGCCAGGCAATTGCTCATGTTTGGTTGGCTATGTTTTGCTTGCTTCTTATTCAATAACTTTCCTTTCTTGTGTTTATCTCTCTCATGGAGCATAGCTTCTTTACTGTTTACCATCAATTCGACTGGAGGACTTAACCCATCCATGGCTGACATCGGAAACTACTTTTTTTTTCAACACCATCCGATGCATGTGTTTTCTTACTCTTGGGGTGGAAGGTTCCTTCCTCCCACACATCTTCACCCCCACTCGATCCCTGTGCTCACCTCCACTTGAATTTTGTTTCCCTGCCCCTCTCCATCCCAATCTGCTTTTAATTATCTCCATACCTGGCACCTCCATTGTTACCTCAAACCTCCCTGCTCACCGTTGTTATCCCTTTACTCCTCCTTTGTTCCTTTGCTCCTCAGCCATTGCTTTTGAGCACTTTTTAAATTTTTTACCTACCCTTACCACTCACCTTTTTTTTCTCTCCCTCACACCTTCAGGTCCTACATCTCTCCTCGCCCCTCTCAGCTCATTAGTTTCCCCCACACAGTGATTTTAGCAACCTTTTTTATATTTTTTTAACCTATTGCTCCACAATGGGCATCAGCAATCTGGGAACAGTTAAATAAAAGAAAATAAATTACCACGGTTACCACCACAGCAGTATAACACATACATGTGTATACATGATGACGTGTTGATATAAGTCATTAAGATGGGCTCTATAGTGTGCTTTGCCACAGTTTTTATAACATTTTTTTACTTACTGCCCAAAACTGGCATTTTAGAGTTATACATTACTTACTGCCCAAGACTGGCATTTTAGAGTTATACATTACTTACTGCCCAAGACTGGCATTTTAGAGTTATAAATTAAAGCTTTTAAAAAATGGCCGCGTCAGACTCATGACCTGTGCAGGCAGATGAGTGGTGCTGCATTCACAAGTATACGTTATCGCTTTGAGGCTGCCATTTCCCCTTTTTTTTACTGATTTGGTTCAACATTGGCAACAAGCATTGTCAAAGCCAACGGGTCAGCTAATTTCTTTCAAAGGTGTGAACTACTAAGTTTGCTAGTTCTGGTTTTGATATTGGAATAGTGAGTAAATCTCTCTTCTGTATGAGAAGAAGCCCACTGCTCAGGGTGGGTGTTAGCCCCATGTCCAGTTTACCTCACCAACTCTATCCTAGGTAAGATTCCATAACAGGTTAGGCACACACATCCAGATGAAAGCTTACACCATGTTACTAATTCTCCCCTGAAGGCACTATCTGTAAATTTACTAATGAACTCAGAGCATCTAATTTCCTCTGAGCCAGTGCTTAATTTGTGAAAATATAAGTGCCAGAGCCCTCGCCAGGAGGTCTCCTCAGCTTGCACCACCCATTGCCTCTGCTAGCGCTGCCAATGACAGACTCAACACAACTGCTAACCATCAACGTCCTACAAGTGTGACAATTCAGACTATTCCAGGCTCCCAAAGTTATAAGAATGGCTTGGGTGGCAGGTATTAGTAATTTTTTCAAGATATTGAATTATTAAAAAACTGTTGTGCTCATCAGCAAAAAAGACAGACTGTGCCACCATGTGGCAGACTGTTGTAAGTGCAGTGTTGACAATTACGTGCAGGTAGGGATCATCGGAAACCACTGGTTCAAATTAGGCACTGCTCTGAGCCCATCATTCCCTGAAAGAGAGATGATGGGAGACATCTGTTTACAGAGTCAACTGTAGAAGATGCTATCAACTACCGCTCATACAACCATAATAATAAGACAAGTGAGGGGGATTTCACTGTGTGGAAGAGAATTCGGAGTCTTACTCATTATGCAATTGTGTCAAGTTTATCTGTTCTACAAAAATACTCAATTTGTCTACATAAACATGGAAGCATAAAGGCGATTTTGTTCCTATATTTCAAATTTATTTACGGGTTGCAGGTGAGAAGCTGCCTACAATTGTATTGGCTGCTACAATTACGCCATTCAATATCAACGATTACCATAAAGTTTAAAGCAATTGTGGGCAGTTTTTTTGTCCATAAATGGAAGGAATTTTCTTCACCGAAAAATGTATTCTCCAGATATGCATCTTGAACTAGACCAAGACTATTGTGGATTCCTAAGCAAGACCTGCCAATTGGAGGTGCACCCATTCCTGGAAGTCTTGAATTTAAAATTCTACATTTTTCTCATTGTATATATCACTGTGGCTTTCTCAATATTGTGTACACATTGAATAAGACTGCACCTTCTGTTAACCCAGAAAAGAACAACAATATTTTAGGTTATAAGCAGACCAATGACTCTAGGAGCAAATGTCTGTGATGTGCTGACTAAAAATATTTCCAGACCTGCAAACATGATATATTCTTATAAGCATGCATTTCATTTGACCCAAAAAAGGTGTTCTACACTTAATTGACTCCCCATGGAAGCTGTTTTTTTTATTTTCAAAAACAAAATCCTGGTTTTAGATTTTACATTTGAAAATAGTAAAACATTGAAAGTTTTCTGTTCGTTCTGTCAAGTTGACAGAAATACCTGTCAAACCTTAAATGCATTTCAGCAGTTCCTGGAAATGCATGGACCGTCCTTTGGGCTGGCGGACTTCTCTAAATGTGTCAGGATCAGTACCCTCACCATGGCAGAAGTAAATCACTCCCCCATGGCCACGGTACTTACTCTGTCTGCCAAACTCTAAGTCAGGCCCTAAATCCTTTGCCAAAGTTCCTTAAGTTATTTTCGGTGGAGCTTATGACCAATTTGTTCATTTTTGGGGATAGGATTTCAGGTTTATGGAAAGCATTCCACAATCTCTCGAGGTTTGTACTAGGGTTGGGCAGAATTTGCGTAGTCGTGCTACGCAAAACGGTAAAAAATCTCCGCGAACACGCAGAAATTCCGCGAACACGCGGAATTGCGTGTTCGCGATGCTTTTTCCTGTTCGCGATCGCTGTTTGCGTGCTTGGGGGAAATATCTCATGAACATGCATTTTGAGAACGCGACCAAGCAAAAAATTCCGCGAAGACGCGGAACGCAGCATTTTGGGCAATTCCACGTTCTCCGCAGAACGTGAAATTAACCAAATTCCGCAAATTCTGCGAGCGGAACGGAATTTATCGCCCAGGCCTAGTTTGTACAGACCTCATCACAGCTTTTCCTAGGATCTAGAACACCCACCACACCCAGATGGCAAGTTCCCCTACAACTGCTCTTGAAAAAGGAACTCAAGACCCTCCTCTTCAAGCATCATCTCATCCATGTCTTACCCTTCGGATGATGAATCTCATCTGGTCATCCCTATTCTCCTATCTGCATCCCTTCCTTCATTCTGCTGTTCAGTAATCCAAGCCATCATCTCAAACCAATGTACAGAATTCCATTGCTTTGTGACTAGAAGCGTACAATAGAAAACCCCATGCATACACACAAACATTGGAAACATTCTCATCTTCACTCCAAGGGTATGAGGCTTTCTACTTACTGCCCTTCCAGAGTGGTACATTACCTCAGATTTAGATAAAACTTCAAGACCTGCCTGTTATATTAACACTCACTTGTTCCATCACTGCTTCTCTTTGCTTTACTGCTGGATGGTGGAGCCTTTTCCCCTGAAAGTGTTACAAATGACAAACACACTGGAAAAACTATTATATTTGGGAGAAGGAGCTAGGATATATATGAAAAACAGCGACACAATGTTGTTTGACTTGAAAGAATTGTAACAGCCAAGGTGAGGTATAGACTAAAGGGTGAGTACACTAAGTCACTCTGCGTGGAGAGGGGTGCAAGGCAAGGCTGAGTACTGGCCTCGTTCCTTTTTTCATTATATACCAACGCTTTCAAAATTCTAAAACTGTCCTCTCCTGAAATCCTTTCTAATCTTCTAGCCCTATATGTGCCCACTCGCCAGCTTCGCTCTGCTGAGCAATTCCTTGCATCCATCCCCCGGGTGAAGCGTCTTATAGCAGGGGGCCGGTCATTCAGACTCCTTGCTGCTAAACTTTGGAACTTTCTCCCTGTCCAAATCCGGCGGCTTGACTGCCTTCTTTCTTTCCGGAAGGCTATGAAAACTCACCTTTTCCCTACGGTCTAGCCCTAGCTTCCACTGTTAATGACTGCAAGCGCCGGGTCGCCTCTTCACTGAAGCAGCTGTGCGCTATATAAATATACCTAACATAACATAACATAACATAACGCTTTGGAAGAGGAACTGGTGGCCAGGGTGAGAGATTCACCGAAAATCAATAATCAGCAGATTATCTCCCTTCTTTACGCGGATGACGCAGTGTTAATGGCCAGAACCCAGCTTGGTCTTCAGAGGGCCCTTACAACTTACATTGATTTTATGGATAATAGGGGATTGAAAATTAATGTAACGAAAACATTTGTGATGTCATGTGTGAAGGGGAAGAATATATGTATGAGTCTAGCTACTGGGAATGGTAAAATTGAACCAATTAAAACGTTCTCCTAACTTGGTATTTTACTGGAGGATTCGGGTTCCTGGGGACCCGCGGTCATGAGAAGGACGCTTTTGTTTAAAAGGTCGACCGCGGCAGTGATGATTTTTAAAAATGGGAAAAAGGCCCCCGGGAATATTATTAAAAATATACCAAGCTAAATGCACAAGTATTGCTACATATGGGGCGGGGATTTGGGTTTTTTATGATTTTTCGTCAATCCAAGTGGTAGAAAATGCTTTATTAAGGTTTATACTAGCTGTTCCTCAGAGCTCATCAGTTTTTAACTGCCACAGTGAATTGGGGATTCCCCACATCACCGATTTGATCAAAATGCAACCAATTTTACTCTGGCATAGAGTCTGGACTTCTCCTAGCCTAGGGTTGAATCGTGAGATAATTAAAGATTCAATGGGATTAGATCGGGCCCAAAAAATCCCCTGGCTAAATTACATAAGAAAATTATCGAATGATCTGTGTAGACCAGACTTTTATCTTAAACCAGACACTATGAGCACCTTACCTAGAAAAGAGTTCAAAGCCCTATGTTTAAATCATTTCGAGACCCTCAGACTGGCAGCGGAAATAAATAAAAACTCTGTGATCCAACACCAATTGAGTTTGGCCAGTAACTTTATTCAACCTTATCTAGTGTGGTGCATAGGGGATTATGACAGAAATATATTGACTAGGTTCAGATTTGATTGCTTTCATCGTTTGGTTTCATTTCCAGCAATAAATGACTGGTCCAGGAATCTTTGCCATTGTCCGTGTGATAATCTAGCATCACAAACTACAATGCATGTTGTCCTTTTTTGTAAATTCTATGCTAAGGAACGAGCCAGATGGATTATCTCTCTTTTAAAGCAGGGAGCATGGCAGCAATGTCGCCCGGCTTTCCTTTTTTTTTTAACTATTGGATAATGTGTACTGTATTGGTATTATGTCTGGGCTTTTGAAAAGCATACTGAGGAAAAGGAGAAGTATAACCTGTTAGTTTTTATATAGTAAAATGATGGATCATTGGATCAACTGTATATACTAAGGCACTTTTTAATGTTTATCTTAAATGAATTGTTTTTATTGTACTTTCTGCTTTTATGATTTTATCATGTATTTAAAATCAAATAAAGCATTTTCTGATTCTGATTCTGACTTGAAAGAATTGGAACATACTAAACTGCTTTGTGCACTATTTACTACTCTGCTATTAGCTGAATCCACACATTCTGATTTATTCAGTGGCATATAAACTGGCGAGTTATTGAAGGTACAATGTAGCATCACACAAATGCTGTCTGATTTACTAAGAAAGACAACTGGTAGAATGGTCACAATACAGTAAGATAGTTCTGATAGTGCCAATGACCTTTAGATTTTAAAATGCTTAAAGAGTGCCTGACAGAAACATCATCCTAATTGTATTGTATTGTGGGCTTATATAGCGCTAGAATCGACTCCCGGAGGAGTATCTCCGCGCTTCGACCGCTGGGGAACCCGTCCTGGCTTTCCATGAGAGATGGTCCCTGACGGGAATCTCCAAGGTGAGACCAGGCATCCCTGGCGGTCTGGGGGGCCGTTGTGAAGATGAGGCAAGCTAGTGCCCAGAGTTGCCGAGTGCGATCCCTGATTAGTGTAGGCACCGAGGCGAGAATTATCGAGTCCGCTGACCCTGGTCCAAGACCCTGCCGTGTCGGGAATTGAACCCTGGTCCCGGGCCGTCCTCTGCCTTCGGGTCTGCCGCCTCTAACCAGTGAGCCACACTACTTCACCACTAATTGAAGAAAGTGATACATGAAAATGTGTCTGGAAATGAAATGCATGGCCATGCTATACCAATATAAAATCCAGCAGCAGATAACTAACACTTATAACACATTTTAGCTAGGAGAGGAGCTAGCAGAGGAGAGGAGATGTGGCATAAAAGCTAGTGTTGTCCACATGCCTAAACAAATGCATATACCATAGTATGGTTCTGCTGTGAAGCACTGTAATGCCCCGGGCCAGGTTTGTGCTATAAACCACTGCACAAACGTTATAACAGACCACGTATAGCAGTCAGTCACAGTAGGAATATTTTCAGAAGAGGGGGTGTTGGGATTTGTTCTAAATGATACAAGACTCAGGTGGCTATTCACAAAGGTAATTTACACTTGTAAGTTAAATGTATAACTTTACTCTTACACCTTTGAGTAATGTTACTAATTCAGTCTAGTCACAAAATCCGAGTGAAAAGTTACTAAAAGTTGTAGACGTATACATTAGCATCCCCTGGAAAAGGGGTGGACCCAAATTTATAAATGTAAGGGCCAGATTTATAATCATGTGGAAGGCACGTTTCTCCACCCGGCAACAGCTTAAATTACTTTTTTGCCCTTTAATGAGGTACTGTATGCCTGTCAATGATTTTTGCAGTTAAATGTTTGCTTTTTTATTTTCACAAACTAAATCTGAAAGCAGGAGAAAAATGCTCCCTTGCCAGGGGAGCCCTCTCCCATGGTGAGAGAAGCATTTAGCAGTTTTCAATGCCCCTCAAAACCAGGGATTTTGTAGCCGTGACGGGTAATGACAATTGACCTCTAAATCCGCCCATCTAAATTAAATAGGTGGCATTAGAGATCTGCCTCTGATGGCCCTTACTCCAGATAGGTTTAATCACGGTGATGACGGAGTAGTCTCTGCAGTGATTAAAGCCAAGGTTTGCCTGCATCTAAATTTGGTGTGTGGACCATTATGTTGGCGGGACTCATACTCTTATGACGGAAAGCATCATTCAAATATTTACTGTTTTTAATTTAGGTGGGAATTTATTTTTGATATAGGCTTCAGCAAAATATTTTTTTATTTAATATTTTAAAATTAAGTAAAGGCAGTTAACAGTGCTCTAGCATTTGTTTCTTTTGATCTAAATTTGTAAAATATGTAAAATTAATTTACAATACTATTTCTTACGTTGAATAAACATTTTTAGTTTTCTCTATACTTTAGCGTATGGAGATATTTGCCACCAGGGTGGAGCTCTCCCTATGGTAAAGTATTGGCAACGTCTACAATACAGTGATCTCTGCCCCTAGTGCGGAGAGTCCCTCGGCATTTGGTAAAGTGGACCGAGGAGAGAAAGAGAATACAAGCAGACATTGATATGTCTGGCCAGAAGTCATGGTGGAACACTGGGTGGGTGGAAATTTGTGGCAGCCTGGTGATCCTCCAACTTTCCCACACAGAAAAGTGAGGAAAACGTGATTCTTTTAGCAAAATTTGAGTTTGCAGGCGATTCTGGGTAGGAAATGTTGTGAGATCCACCGAAGCCACACCTACCTGGACTCCCCAAGGTGTCTAGATTTCAGAAATGTTTGGTTTGGTAGGGTTCCCTAGATGGCTGCTGTGCTCGGGACCAAAAACGCAGGTAACTTCAATAATTTCAAAGTCTCCACTGTACATTTTGAGGTGTTTTCTGTCGCTGACACTAGGCCTACCCACACAAGTGAGGTACCATTTTTATTGGGAGACTTGGTGAAACGCTGGGTGGGTGGATGTTTGTAGCTCCCCACAGATTCCAGAACTTTCCATCACAGAAAATTGAGGAAAATGTGTTTTTTTACTTGGCAAAGTTTGAGGTTTGCAAGGGATTCTGGGTAACAGAACCTGGTGAGAGCCACACAAGTTACCCCAACCTGGATCCCCATGGATATCTAGTTTTAAAAAAATTATAAGTTTCCTAGGGCTCCCTAGGTGCCGGCTGAGTGAAAATCCAAAATCTACATTGTGAAAAAAGGGTCAGTTTTCACCGGAAACATCTGATGTGCCAACGTTACGTTTTGGGCTGTTTCCTGTCACGGGCACTAGGCCTACCCACACAAGTGAGGTACCATTTTTATCATCAGACTTGGGGAAATGCTGGTTGGGTGGAAGTTTGTGGCTCCCTGCAGATTCCAGAACTTTCCATCACAGAAAAGTGAGGAAAATGTATTTTCTTGACAGAGTTTGAGGTTTGCAAGGGATTCTAGGTACCAGAACCTGGTGAGAGCCATGCAAGTCGCCCCATCCTATATTCCCCTGGGTGTCTAGTTTTGTTTTCATAAATGTACAGATTTGTTAGGTTTACTTTGTTATCAACTGAAAAAATGAGAAGTGCTAATGTTGCATTTTGGGCCGTTTCCTGTCACGGGCACTAGGCCTACCCACACAAGGAAGGTACCATTTTTATCGGGAGACATGGGGGAATGCTGAGTGGGTGGAGGTTTGTGGTTCCGCACAGATTAACCTCTTCAGTGCCCATGACGAGATAGTCTCGTCATGGAGCACGGTTGCGCTGTGCCCATGACGAGACTATCTCGTCATGAACCCCGCCCGTTAATGCAACGCCCGGCACAGGGCGGGGAAAGGGCGGGGCACTGAAGGGGTTAAAGAACTTTCCATCACTGAAAAGTGAGGAATTTTTTTTTTTTTTTACAGAGTTTGAGGTTTGGAAGGGATTCTGGGTAACAGGACCTGGTGAGAGCCACACAAGTCACCCCATCCTGGATTCCCCTGGGTGTCTAGTTTTTTAAAAATAGACATGTTTGCTAGGTTTCCTTAGGTGCCAGCTGAGTGAGGGTCCAAAATCCATAGCTAGATTCACTGCAGAAAAAAGGTCAATTTCCACTGGAAAAATGTGATGTGCCCACCTTGCGTTTTAGGCCGTTTCCTGTCGCGGGCAGTAGGGCTACCAACACAAGTGAGGCACCATTTTTATCTGAAGACTTGGAGAAATGCTGGGTGGGTGGAAGTTTGTGGCTCCCCCGCAGATTCCAGAATTTTCCATCACAGAAAAGTGAGGAAAATGTGTTCTTTTTACAAAGTTTAAGGTTTGTAACGGATTCTGGGTATCAGAACCTGATGAAAGCACAGCCCCATCTGCTGCAGGTAATAGCAGTGGGCCCGGGTGGTGGTGATTTCGAGAGACGACTGTAGGAGAGTAGGGTCTGCTATCCTATGGTCACCCCAAATTTTTGCTTTTTGCTTCACTGGTTTTTGACATATTGAGGCTGTGGGCCTGCCAATCAGACCCCCAGCCTGCTGTTCTCTCTACTAAATTAAAACTATGCACCCTAGGTGCATAACCAATTGGAAGTGGATCACCCTGTCAGCCCCTGTACCAGTGTACACTAGGTACCCAGGGCATTGGTGTACCCAAGGCCTGCCAGGGGCTGAAGCATGTATTATGCCACCCCAGGCTTGGCCTAACAATTTGACACAACTGGCTGATCACTCAGCTGGGGTAAGTTGGTGTAATCACCTCTTACTTAGGTGTAGTATACCTATACCTAACCTTAAATGGGACACCTGGTAACCTATAAGTCACTCCTATGGCAGGCCTTAACAATCCTGAAGGCAGAGTGCTTGGTTCCATGTGAGATGGTGCTCTGGCATGAGCTGAGCCTGTCTGCAGTGGTCGGAACAACTTCCTTCTACTGTTTCCAGATATCGTCATACCATATACTCTTAAGTGCATTATGAACCTCGCGGTTAAATGCTATCTTTGGTTTGGCTTTATCAAAACATGTCGAGTAAGGTGTCATACGAATTGGAATACTAACCCCTCGCCAATTCTGGCGACGGGGTTAGCATTCCACCCTTCTAGAGGGACACGACATGTACAGTACCTGAAACCCGGGTAGAATCAGACATAGCCTCAGCTCCACAAAATGGATGCTGCCACCACAGACACAAGTCTGCCCTCCTGCTGCTGGGAGTCCTTCCAGCTTGGGAGGTGTGGACAAAGGGTTTCCTGCCAGGGGAGGTGCATGCACCACCCCAGACAGGATTTTGTGTATTGGTCAGGTAGGGCTTGAAAGAAACCAGACATGCCTGTGGCTCACAAGGAGCCTCGGTGCATATGCCAGTTCAAACCGGTCCTGGGGCACACCAGTCCCGGGCCTGGGGCGAGCTGGACAAAGGATTGGGGGTGTAACCACCCCCCTTCCTGGTCCCACCCATAGGGAGGGACCTAGCAGGTAGTCCGGCCCCTAGAATCCGCTTAAAGGTAGGAGCTGTGTCCTTAGACTTCAGACATCCTGGAATCAACTTGACACTAAGAAGAAGACGGGAACTTCGACATTCTGCTGCACAGAAGACTGAAGGAAATCTCCCCTGTGGTCAGGGAGTGACCACCTTGCTAACGCAAGCACCATCCAGCGAATCAACATCTGCTTTGCCGCCGCCTCCCGCCAGAGCCCGAGCCCAGAGACTGACAAGACCTGGACCTCCAGACCTCTCACCGCCCGATCCACAGTCCCTGAAAAGAAGAGACCCGTGGAGGCACCGAGACACGTGGAGCCAGCCATCTTGAAACGACCACGACAAGCTGACAAGTGCAACAACCGAGGCTCCCTCCAAGTTGTGCTTTGGGATCTGAGAAGCCCAACCCTCGAGCAGCATCTGCACCAAAAGTGAGCCCTCCAGCATCTCCACGATCTGCGTGGGGCCCTTCTGCATTTTGCCACTTGACGCGCCTAACCGGTTGTTGGCCCGCTGGCTAGTAGCCATCTTGGCGATGAACTTTACAAAATACACCGCTGGTCTGGTTGCTCCAGACTGGCCCTTGCTCCCCTCCAAAGGAGCAGTCCCTCTGACCTTGCTGGTCAGAACCCTCAGCTTATTTAATCTCCTACAACAATTGCTTTTGCCAAGGCTTGTTTGCTTCGATCAAGTCGCCGACACCGCCGACAGCGAGAGCCTGCGTGGGACAGCTCGTGAACCGACTCCTGGATGTCGTCGACCTCCAGGGACTACGTGGCTGCAGAGACAAGCTACACCTTTCTTCCTGTTTGCACCCGACATTGCCTGGTACCCACCTGGTGCCACGCTGGTCACTGGCTAGTGACTGTGAACACTGTCCCCTCTGCTTACAGGTCTTCAACATCTCCGATCCACTCTTGGATCCACTGCATCTCTCCCGGACCGACCGCCTACAGCATCTTTGTCTTCAAGCTCCACGGAACAGATAGAAGAAACCCGACGCACTTCGAGGCCTATGCACCCGCTTCCTGTGGGTGAGGTAAAGCTGGCACACCTGTGCCCAAGTGTAGTATTACATCTCTAGTGCCTGTGTCCCAAATCTTGAGTTCCTAGTCCATCCGGAAGATCCTTTTTGCAGTAACTTTGTACTTTTTACGCACCCATTGAAACCTATGGGAGCACGCGTGTGACTATTTGCTCTGCACACGCCACCCGTGGACCTCCTGGTCACTAACTGAAGTTAGCTCCTTGTAGGCCCAGCGATTCTAGAGGCCCTAGGCCTTTCTCCTTTTCTGTTCGTGGTACTTATACCACTATTTTAGTATATGGTTTGAGCGGCCACCAGGGCCTATCCATATAAAGTGCAACTTCTGTGTATTCTACTGTAATCTTGTTTGACGATTTGTGCTCCTGTGCTCATAAAGAGACTAGGGGTTACTTTGAGAAATAAATACATATATATTTTGAATATATATCTGTGTGGTGTCCTTTCATTGGTATAAAAGGGGGTTGCATTTGGTAAAACAGCTGGCTTAACACGCTTCACGAGTTTAGCCTCAAAGACTGCTTAGCCTACGCTACCACTAGGGCAGCTAGTCCGAAAAGGTTGACTTACAACCACACCATAAGGGTTGCTTGGGATGGTACAAGGTGATCACTTTAACTAGTGAGCATCATATACCAGGCCAACTTCTCACATTGGTGAGCAGCGGTTGGATTTGAGCTTGCTGTGTTTTACCATTGTAATCTCTTGGTTACCAATTGAAAGATCACATAGGTACCTGTAGGTACATATAAAACAAGATTAGATATACATAAGTTCTACTGAACTTAGTTGTTGTAGAGCAAAGGGAGTAGCACACCCTGACTACAACTACTAGATAGGTTTAGTAGGTAAACCCAAGTGTAGGTAGATTGCAACACATCCACCCACACTTAAGAGCAATGGCTGGGGCAGAGGGGTCCACTGTACCCATCTCTGTTGAGAGTGACCCCCAGAGGGCACCATCCATCTTTGCTACCCTTAATCAGAATGAGCTCAGGCATTTGGCAACTCTTAGAGGCCTTAAACAGCCCAAGAACCCTACCTCTGCTGAGCTCAGAGAACTCTTGCAAAATGATGAAAATCAGAGAGAGCTCAAGAAAGCTTCCCAGTTAGCCCCCTTAGGGTCAGGAACAGGAGGCCCCCCTTCTGAAGATGCTACAGAGGTACCCAGTTCCAATAGTCACCCCTTAGATGGCAATAATACCACAGAGGATGAGAGTGATAAAGGTGCTGATACAGAAAGTAGTGATGATGAAGGGAGAACTAGCCCAGTGCCAAGTGTTATACTTGGCCCAGCTAAACTAAGGCTATTGGGGACTGACAGTGGGTTTACCCCATTGGATCTCCCCAGTGGACTTAACACAGGGCTTGGGAGGCAAAGGAATCGCTCAGGTGACTCCAATGCTTCTCATGGCTCTAGAGGCTCTCAAGGTCACTCCAGGAAAAGGATGACCACCCCTCAGAGGAGGGAACATGAGGCCAGAATGCAGGAAGCCCAGCTGAGGATCAGGAAGCAGGAGCTAGAAGTAGCCCTGATGGAAGAAAAACTGAACAAGGCTAGGCAACCTAGAGAGAGTGGGTCTATACCCACTGGTGGCAGCATTGTCCCTAAGGACAAAGATAGGGTCTTTGATAATAGGAACCTGTCTAAGGTTGTGCCCCCCTACAAAAGTGGGGATGACATCCACAAGTGGATAACTGCTCTTGAGAGAGCCTGCAAAGTACAGCAGGTTCCTGAAGACCAGTGGGCAGCAATCCTCTGGCTCTCCTTCGAAGGAAGAGGCAGAGACAGACTCCTCACTGTTAGAGAAGAGGATGTCAGAAATTACAGAGTCCTGAAGAGTGTTCTGGTAGATGGGTTAGGCTTAACTACTGAACAGTACAGGTTAATGTTCAGAGACACCCAAAAGACACAGACTCAGGACTGGTCTGAATATGTTGAATGTGCCACTAAGGCTTTGGAGGGTTGGTTGCTGGGAAGTAAGGTATCTGATTTTACAGGATTGTATAATTTGATGATGAGAGAACAGATTTTAAATAACTGTCAAAACCAGCAACTGCATCAACACTTGGTTGACTCTGATCTGACCTCTCCCCAAGAATTGGGAAAGAAGGCAGACAAATGGGTCAGAACCAGGGTTAAGCAAAAGAACCAGAACCAGGGCCAAGGGGGTGATCAGAAGAAAACAGACCAAAAGGGTGGAGATCAGAAATCTAAAGACCAGAAGTCTTCAACAGGGCCCCAAACTACTGCTAAGGAGGGTGGGTCCCAACAACAAACTAAGGGAAAGAAGAAAGAAGGTCAAAAGAAACCCTGGTGCAATCATTGCAAGAATACAACTCACTGGACTAGTGATTGTAAGAAGGGTGGAGCCCCCAACACTGTTGCCCCTAAGGCACCTACTCCCAGTACTACTGTTAGCAGTGTTGGTCCCCAGACAAAGGGTGTAGTGGGAATCACTATGGGAACTGAAGGAGATTCTGACTTAGACAGAACCCTGACACAGGCAGTCTTGATCTGTGATGGGGACATTGATTTGTCCCTGACTGTGAGCCCCAGTAACCTGGGCAAGTACAGACAGACTCCTTTAATTAATGACAAAGTGGCTCAAGCCTACAGGGACACATGTGCCAGTGTCACTATGGTGACACCAGGCTTTGTGGACCCTGGACAGTACATACCAGGTGAGAATTACCTGGTGACCAATGCTAGCAATGCCACTACTTCACATAGTGTGGCAGTTGTTAACTTCTCATGGGGAGGGGTAACTGGCCTCAAAAGGGTTGTGGTTAGTGCAGACCTCCCAGTAGAATGTTTGTTGGGCAATGACCTAGAGAGTTCTCTATGGTCAGAAGTGGAGTACAGGACTCATGCAGAGATGTTAGGTATATCATCACATGTCCTTGCTGTGACCAGGTCACAGGCCAAAAAGTGCCTCACTGAACCTCAGGTCTTGGATCCTGGAACAATGGACTAAGCACCTACCAAGAAGAAGAACAGGAGGGTCAAGGCTGTGCCTTCCCCCCTGCCTCAGAGTGATGATCAGCCTTCCCAGGAAGCTGATCTAGAGGACCCTGAAGGAACTGTCCCTGAAGAGCTTGAACCTGATCAGGTTGAGTTTCTGGGGACAGGGGGACCTTCAAGGGCTGACTTGAGGCAGGCTCAGTTATCCTGTCCCTCTCTTGAACCCCTCAGACAGCTGGCTGCTGCTGAGGCTGCTGGGAATGCTCAAGGTGCCCATAAAGTGTATTGGGATGAAGGGCTCCTTTATTCAGAGGCTAGAGACCCCAAGCCTGGTGCTACCAGGAGGTTGGTTATACCTCTGCAATTTAGGGGCTTCCTTCTTACCTTGGCCCATGATATTCCTTTAGCAGGACACTTAGGCCAGAATAAGACTTGGGACAGGCTTGTCCCTCACTTTCACTGGCCTCATATGAATGAAGATACAAAGGAGTTTTGTCGCTCCTGTGTGACCTGCCAAGCCAGTGGCAAATCAGGTGGCACAACAAAGGCCCCCCTAATACCACTACCTGTGGTGGGGGTCCCCTTTGAAAGAGTGGGAATAGACATAGTGGGTCCCATGGATCCTCCCACTGCATCTGGGCACAGATTTATACTGGTGGTAGTGGATCATGCCACCAGGTATCCAGGGGCAATTCCCCTTAGGACCACTACAGCTCCTGTTGTGGCCAGGGCCCTGCTGGGAGTATTCTCCAGAGTGGGGTTTCCTAAGGAGGTAGTATCTGACAGAGGTACCAACTTTATGTCAGGATACTTGACAGCTATGTGGAAGGAATGTGGTGTCAACTACAAGTTCACCACCCCTTATCACCCACAATGCAATGGGCTTGTTGAGAGATTCAACAAGACCCTAAAGGGTATGATCAAAGGATTACCTGAAAAGCTCAGGCGAAGATGGGACATCCTTCTACCCTGCCTTCTGTTTGCTTACAGAGAGGTCCCACAACAAGGAGTTGGCTACAGCCCCTTTGAATTGTTGTTTGGGCACCCTGTAAGAGGCCCACTGTGTTTAGTGAAGGAAGGATGGGAGTTACCTCTCAAAAAGCCTAAGCAAGACATAGTGGACTATGTACTTGGTCTCCGCTCCAGAATGGCTGAGTATATGGAGAAGGCATCCAAAAACCTTGAGGCAAGCCAGGCCTTACAGAAAGCTTGGCATGACCAAAAGGCTGTCTTGGTTGAGTTTCAGCCAGGACAGAAGGTATGGGTGTTGGAGCCAGTGGCCCCAGCAGCACTCCAAGACAAATGGTCTGGACCCCATACAATCCTGGAAAAGAAGGGAGAGGTCACCTACTTGGTAGACCTAGGAACTCCCAGGAGTCCCCACAGGGTACTCCATGTTAACAGGCTTAAAGCATATGTTGACAGGGCAGACATGGGCTTGCTCATGGCTACGGATGAGGGACAGGAGGAAGAGAGTGACCCTCTCCCAGACCTGTTGTCTCAGAACCCTGAAGATGGCTCAGTTGAAGGAGTGACCCTTGGAGGCAACCTCACTGCCCATCAGCAGACTGAATGTAGACAGGTTCTACAATCATTTTCACATATGTTTTCCTTGATACCTAGTCAAACTGACTGGTGTACCCATGTGGTGGACACTGGTGACAGTCTGCCTGTAAAGAACAAGCTTTACAGACAACCTGACCACGTCAGGGACTGTATAAAGGCTGAGGTACATAAAATGCTGGAATTAGGTGTCATTGAACCCTCAGAGAGCCCCTGGGCTAGCCCAGTGGTTCTGGTCCCCAAACCTCACACCAAAGATGGCAAGAGAGAAATGAGGTTCTGTGTGGACTACAGGGGTCTCAATGCTGTCACCAGGACAGATGCACACCCTATTCCAAGGGCAGATGAGCTCATAGACAAACTAGCTTCTGCAAAGTTTTTGAGCACATTTGACTTAACAGCTGGCTATTGGCAAATCAGATCAGCTGAGGAGTCTAAGGCCAAAACAGCATTCTCAACCCCAGGTGGGCACTACCAGTTTGTGGTGATGCCCTTTGGTCTGAAGAATGCACCTGCCACCTTCCAAAGGCTGGTGAACCAAGTCCTTACTGGGTTGGATGACTTTTGCGCAGCATATCTGGATGACATTGCTGTCTTTAGCTCCACCTGGGAGGATCACCTGATCCACCTGAAGAAGGCTCTTGAGGCTCTGCAAAGGGCAGGCCTCACTATCAAGGCTACTAAGTGCCAGATAGGGCAGAGTAAGGTTGTATATTTGGGCCACCTTGTAGGTGGAGGCCAAGTTCAACCACTGGAGAGTAAGATCCAATCCATCAAGGACTGGTCTCCTCCAACCACCCAGACTCAAGTTCGAGCTTTCTTGGGCTTGACTGGGTACTACAGGAAGTTTGTTAAGAACTATGGGTCCATTGTGACTCCTCTTAATGATCTGACATCCAAGAAGATGCCCAAAAAGGTTCAGTGGACAGTAAGCTGTCAAAAGGCATTTGATGACCTGAAGGAGGCCATGTGCTCTGCACCTATCCTGAAAAGTCCTGACTACTCCAAAGAGTTTATTGTCCAAACAGATGCTTCTGAGTTGGGTGTGGGAGCTGTGCTGTCACAACTTAATGTAGATGGTCAAGACCAACCCATTGCTTTTATTAGCAGAAGGTTGACACCCAGAGAGAAGAATTGGTCGGCTATTGAGAGGGAGGCCTTTGCTGTGGTGTGGGCCCTGAAGAAGCTGAGGCCATACTTGTTTGGCACTCACTTCAAGATTCAGACCGACCATAAGCCCCTCTTGTGGCTAAATCAGATGAAGGGTGAAAACCCCAAACTGCTTAGGTGGTCCATTTCCCTACAGGGGATGGACTTTACAGTGGAGCACCGGCCAGGTACTGACCATGGGAATGCAGATGGTCTCTCCAGGTACTTCCACTTAGGACATGAAGACGAGACTGGTCAAGGCTAGTTTAATGTCCCAGCGTTTGGGGGGGGGGTTGTGTAGGAGAGTAGGGTCTGCTATCCTATGGTCACCCCAAATTTTTGCTTTTTGCTTCACTGGTTTTTGACATATTGAGGCTGTGGGCCTGCCAATCAGACCCCCAGCCTGCTGTTCTCTCTACTAAATTAAAACTATGCACCCTAGGTGCATAACCAATTGGAAGTGGATCACCCTGTCAGCCCCTGTACCAGTGTACACTAGGTACCCAGGGCATTGGTGTACCCAAGGCCTGCCAGGGGCTGAAGCATGTATTATGCCACCCCAGGCTTGGCCTAACAATTTGACACAACTGGCTGATCACTCAGCTGGGGTAAGTTGGTGTAATCACCTCTTACTTAGGTGTAGTATACCTATACCTAACCTTAAATGGGACACCTGGTAACCTATAAGTCACTCCTATGGCAGGCCTTAACAATCCTGAAGGCAGAGTGCTTGGTTCCATGTGAGATGGTGCTCTGGCATGAGCTGAGCCTGTCTGCAGTGGTCGGAACAACTTCCTTCTACTGTTTCCAGATATCGTCATACCATATACTCTTAAGTGCATTATGAACCTCGCGGTTAAATGCTATCTTTGGTTAGGCTTTATCAAAACATGTCGAGTAAGGTGTCATACGAATTGGAATACTAACCCCTCGCCAATTCTGGCGACGGGGTTAGCATTCCACCCTTCTAGAGGGACACGACATGTACAGTACCTGAAACCCGGGTAGAATCAGACATAGCCTCAGCTCCACAAAATGGATGCTGCCACCACAGACACAAGTCTGCCCTCCTGCTGCTGGGAGTCCTTCCAGCTTGGGAGGTGTGGACAAAGGGTTTCCTGCCAGGGGAGGTGCATGCACCACCCCAGACAGGATTTTGTGTATTGGTCAGGTAGGGCTTGAAAGAAACCAGACATGCCTGTGGCTCACAAGGAGCCTCGGTGCATATGCCAGTTCAAACTGGTCCTGGGGCACACCAGTCCCGGGCCTGGGGCGAGCTGGACAAAGGATTGGGGGTGTAACCACCCCCCTTCCTGGTCCCACCCATAGGGAGGGACCTAGCAGGTAGTCCGGCCCCTAGAATCCGCTTAAAGGTAGGAGCTGTGTCCTAAGACTTCAGACATCCTGGAATCAACTTGAAACTAAGAAGAAGACGGGAACTTCGACATTCTGCTGCACAGAAGACTGAAGGAAATCTCCCCTGTGGTCAGGGAGTGACCACCTTGCTAACGCAAGCACCATCCAGCGAATCAACGTCTGCTTTTCCGCCACCTCCCGCCGGAGCCCGAGCCCAGAGACTGACAAGACCTGGACCTCCAGACCTCTCACCGCCCGATCCACAGTCCCTGAAAAGAGGAGACCCGTGGAGGCACCGAGACACGTGGAGCCAGCCATCTTGAAACGACCACGACAAGCTGACAAGTGCAACAACCGAGGCTCCCTCCAAGTTGTGCTTTGGGATCTGAGAAGCCCAACCCTCGAGCAGCATCTGCACCAAAGGTGAGCCCTCCAGCATCTCCACGATCTGTGTGGGGCCCTTCTGCATTTTGCCACTCGACGCGCCTAACCAGTTGCTGGCCCGCTGGCTAGTAGCCATCTTGGCGACGAACTTTACGAAATACACCGCTGGTCTGGTTGCTCCAGACTGGCCCTTGCTCCCCTCCAAAGGAGCAGTCCCTCTAACCTTGATGGTCAGAACCCTCAGCTTATTTCATCTCCTACAACAATTGCTTTTGCCAAAGCTTGTTTGCTTTGATCAAGTCGCCGACACCGCCGACAGCGAGAGCCTGCGTGGGACAGCTTGTGAACCGACTCCTGGATGTCGTCGACCTCCAGGGACCACGTGGCTGCAGAGACAAGCTACACCTTTCTTCCTGTTTGCACCTGACATTGCCTGGTACCCACCTGGTGCCACGCTGGTCACTGGCTAGTGACTGTGAACACTGTCCCCTCTGCTTACAGGTCTTCAACATCTCCGATCCACTCTTGGATCCACTGCATCTCTCCCGGACCGACCGCCTGCAGCATCTTTGTCTTCAAGCTCCACGGAACAGATAGAAGAAACCCGACGCACTTCGAGGCCTATGCACCCGCTTCCTGTGGGTGAGGTAAAGCTGGCACACCTGTGCCCAAGTGTAGTATTTCATCTCTAGTGCCTGTGTTCCAAATCTTGAGTTCCTAGTCCATCCGGAAGATCCTTTTTGCAGTAACTTTGTACTTTTTACGCACCCATTGAAACCTATGGGAGCACGCGTGTGACTATTTGCTCTGCACACGCCACCCGTGGACCTCCTGGTCACTAACTGAAGTTAGCTCCTTGTAGGTCCAGCGATTCTAGAGGCCCTAGGCCTTTCTCCTTTTCTGTTCGTGGTACTTATACCACTATTTTAGTATATGGTTTGAGCGGCCACCAGGGCCTATCCATATAAAGTGCAACTTCTGTGTATTCTACTGTAATCTTGTTTGACGATTTGTGCTCCTGTGCTCATAAAGAGACTAGGGGTTACTTTGAGAAATAAATACATATATATTTTGAATATATATCTGTGTGGTGTCCTTTCATTGGTATAAAAGGGGGTTGCATTTGGTAAAACAGCTGGCTTAACACGCTTCACGAGTTTAGCCTCAAAGACTGCTTAGCCTACGCTACCACTAGGGCAGCTAGTCCGAAAAGGTTGACTTACAACCACACCATAAGGGTTGCTTGGCATGGTACAAGGTGATCACTTTAACTAGTGAGCATCATATACCAGGCCAACTTCTCACAACGACCAATTAATTATTTATTTAAGTTTCTCTCAAAATTCCCCTCCTCACCCGTCCTGATCGCCCCTCCGCTCTTACCTGCAGCGGCCGCGGCTGTGAGAACCACTCAAGTCACCCCATCCTGGATTCCCAAGGATGTCTACTTTTAAAAAAATTACTGGTTTGCTAGGTTTCCCCATGTGCCAGCTGAGCTAGGGTCCAAAATCCACAGCTAGGCACATTGTGAAAAAAGGGTCAACTTTCACTAGAAAAATGCGATATGTCAATGATGCGTTTAGGGCTGTTTCCTGTTGCAGGGACTAGGCCTACCCACACAAGTGAGGTCCCATTGTTATCAGGAAACTCAGGGAAACACAGAATTGAAGAAGAAGTGTTATTACCTATTGACTTTCTATGCATTTCTGGCCTTCAAATGTAAGACAATGTGTAAAAAAGAAGTCACTTTGAAAAATGTCCTCCAATTCCCATGCTGGTATTGGTAGACACAATTTTGAAGATGTGCAAAACACTGCTGCTTCTAAACTCTGTATTTTGTCCCCATTTTGGAAATACATAGGTGTCTTTGATACCTATTTTTCACTCTTTATATTTTACTAAATGAATTGCTATGTACCCGCCACACAACGAAAACGCATTGCGAGGCGCAGCTCAGTTAATGGCTTTGGGTACCTAGGGTTCTTGGTGAACCTACAAGTCCACACAACCAGAAGGATCCAGTGGATGCAACGGTATATTGCTTTAAAAAAATCTCCCATAGTTAGAAGAAGTTACAGATGAAAACGTTGCCACAAACATCAGTTTTTTTCAACTCTATTTCAATATTTTTTTTTACCTTGAAGGATCTTCACAAATGACCCCTTGCTAAATTCAGAAGTGTGTCTACTTTTCTGAAATGTATAGCTTTCCAGGATCCATTATTGCTTTCACACCCATTTCTACCACTAACTGGAAGAAGGTTGAAAGTACAAAAATAGTAAAAATAGGCTATGTCCCAGTAAAATGGCAAAACTGTGTAGAAAATGTTGGTTGTCTGACAAAAGTCTGCCTATCACTGAACCACAAACCCTTTGCTGAAAACCAATTGCAGGGGAAAAATTAACATATGCTTTCTTCTGCAGCACTATTTCACCATTGTTCGCCCCCCAAAAAAATGTTGCTGTGTTTTGGCTAATTTCTGGGCCCCTCCAGGAAAATCCACAAACCCTGGGTACCTTTATAAGCCTCAAGATATTGGAAGAAAAGGACGCAAATTTGGCATGGATACCTTATGTGGACAAAAAGTTACAGGGGCCTAAGTGCGAACGCGCCCAAATAACCAAAAAAAGGCTTTGCGCAGGGGGGAAAAGGCCTAGCAGCGAAAGGGTTAATGTTTAGTTTTGTGTAATAAAATTGGTTTATTCAAATTTTGTAAAATTAAAAACATATTAGGAGATAATCTGCGATGGGGGTTTCGAAATTTGTACTGCCTACCCACTGCCCAACTCATCCACAGTCCACCAATTAGCTGCCACCAGCACATTGGGTAGGATGTGGCAATGGCCACTCGTTGGTGCATTCAGCATGCCACTAAGGGTTGGCTAGAGTACGATTGTGGGGAAGGTATGTGTACTGGAGCCATGGTGAGTCAGGTGGAAGCTGTATTCATTTTCAGATTAGAACTGTTCCACCTGTCACTGCATACCCATATGTCATGTTCAGCTCCTTCCATACCACGAGAGTCTCTTGTCCAGCGCTGCTCAGCGACGCCAGTGCGGTCTACAGTCACATGCACAGTGCTGTCTGCTATGGATTGGTACCAGAATATTGCTGTCATATACTGTCTGACATAAATATTGTATCTTTACTTTTGGCGATAAAAGTATCAGCCAGTGCCGGACTGGGAACCCAAAGCATCCCTGACAATTTTGTCGGACCAGTGCATTGGAGGGATGAGGGATACAAGTGCAAAGCAATGCTGCTTTTGGTACAGGGGGCCGATATTGCAGCATCACAGCAAAACCGGACCCCTTTAACAAAACCGGTCCCCACTGCTGCCAAACCGACCCCTCCCTTCCAGCCTCCCCGGGAAATGCCTAATGCCCGCTACGGCCAGTCCGGCCCTGGTATCAGCTCATTGGGCTTAATAGAAAATCTAAACGAATATTTAGGATACAATATTTATATCAGACACTATTTCTGCACATTATATTCGGCCTTACGACTACCTGCTACTGTATTATTATAAAGATTTCACGACATGGCCGAAGCACATCCACTGAAGCACAGCCACAAAACCTGCCCACAAACAGCCCTACAACTGACCCACATGCTGACTTGCCAGAACCATATTGCTCTATAGGCAAGTCCTAACTGGTATCTGTGCTTAAATACAGCATATTTACACATTCAGAAGGGAAGCCGAGAAACAGCGGTGGGTTGTGCCCTAAACAAGCTTAGGGACACCCATTAGCTGAGGGGAGAAGATGCACTTTAATACTCAGCAGACTGACATAACTGGGATAAGTATTGAGCTAGAAGGCAGAAGAGAAAGTGCACAACTAAAAAAGGAGGTTGTAAATGTGACTGTTTTGTAAATGGAGTTCTGGGATACATGTCTACAATCATAAACACAGGGCGGGAAATGCATCACTTCCAATAAAAAACGTAGAAGCATGAAACTTGGGAATTTTATTATAACAGGCTAGGTCTCCCAATCAACAACAGTCTGGTTTTAACACTTGAACCATAGAAGGTGTCAAGGTTCCACTCACTCACAAGGGGAGCACCGTGCCATTATTTATGTGTCATCATTCCTTATTCTGTTGCATTTCCGATAGATAACACTCAATTCCATTTTCCAGTGACTTCTATAAGGCAGATTTTTATTTGTTTGTAACTTTTTATCCCTCAATCAGTGTTGCTTTCAAGTTGGTTTATTAGGCTTACTTTATTTTTATTCCTCTGACTCTAATTGTTTGGACCATTTAAGTTCCTTATTGCCTGAGTATACGCGTTTGGCTATTTGTTGAATACTGACCACGTGCGTTTTCCATGAGGAATCATCCCTGAGACAGACTACCAAGGATGAGGCAAGGATTGATCACAAAAACAGGTTACCTTTATGGGTCATATTGTCTGGGACTTGTGGGATATTAGGTGCAGTGCACTTGAAGAATGCAACTTCTCTGCCTCGTAGACTAACATCAGTTTCCTACATTTCTATAAGAGCCCCCTTCAAAGAGAGTCCAAAAAAGCATCCCAGGAATTAAAGGCATTTGACTGCAGTACTTAATTTGTAAATCAACATAAATGTCAGGGCACTCCTCAGGAGGCCACTGCAGCTTGCAACACCCATTGCCCCTGCCAGCGCTGGCAATGACACTACCAAGTCAACTACTAACCATCACACTTCTACAAGTGTGACGATTCAGACTATTCCTGGTGCCTTATACTGTAAGAACTGCTTGAGTGGCAGGTATTAGTCCTTTTTTCTTTATAGTTCTTTTTATTAACCATAAAACATCGACAATACAAGTACAGTATGGAGGAAGAAGTCAGCGGTATAGGGTAATTACAGTTTGGAAAGTTCTTGAGCCATTACTCGTGAGTTGTTACATCTTACGGAGACGGAGGGTCATCATTAGTGAGAATGTTCGGGGAGGTGCAAATTTCGCCTCGGTACGCATTCCAATCATTCCAAAATGGAGGACCGTTTTCGGAGGCATCCTCGTGCCACGTATACTGTCTTTTCCCTAAATATGCACTAATCCATATCTGTAGGGGCGGGAGAAGGTTCTGGTTGAACCGATGTTTGGGGTCTGTTGTGATGAAGATGCCTAGATACTTAAATCCCATTGTGGTGGTTTGTATCGGACAGTCTCTAGGAAAGGTAGGTAGGGCCCACTAAGGACATACAATAGGGACTTACTCCAGTTAATCGAGTAGCCGGAGTATCCACCGAAGATTGCGAAAGTGTCTAGCACACTCCCAAGGGATGCTTTTGGGGAGGCCAGGAAGAGGAGGATGTCATCCGCATACACTGAGATGCGATCTTCCCAGGTTTCTGACCAAAACAGGCCTCGTATCACTGGATCCTTGTGGATCCATGACGCCAAAAGTTCCAGCGTCAAGGCAAACAGGAGAGGGGACAGCGGACAGCCCTGGTGAGTTCCTCGGCTCAACTCAAACACCTCAGACTTTTTGTTGTTGACTATCACCTGGGCTAGGGGTTCTGAGTAAAGGAGATGGACAAAACCCCATTTTCGTAATGGCAGCAAAAAGGTACGGCCATTCGATGGTGTTGAACACCATTGTGGCGTCTAAGGAAACTATGACAGCCCCTTCTTGGATTGTAGCCACCCTCCCCGTTACTCCATGCACTCTGATTGGTCGGGGTCCACCAACCCATTGATTACCTTGACAAGCCGATTGGCCAAGAGCTTGGCTAGAATCTTAGGTTCCACGTTTAATAGGGAGATTGGCCTTTAGGAGGCACACTCAGTCTTTGGTTTGCCCTCTTTGTGTATGGTAATCAGTGTAGCAATCCGTTGGTCTCGCGGGAGTGCTCCCACCGTCCTGCTTTCCTCATACATGGCACACAAGTGTGGGGCCAGCTTATCTAGCTTGAATTTGCAGAGTTCAATCGGCAGGCCATTAGGGCCTAGGGCTTTACCCGATCGAAGGCTTCTAATTGCCTGGGCTATTTCATCATTGGAGAAGTTGCTGTCAAGCAGTTTCAGGTCGTCACTCGAGAGGGATGGAAGGGTTATGTCTCTAAGTAGCAATTGAGAATCACTTTCGGTGACTGCTGTATTTGAGCGGTACGTCTCGCTGTAGTGGGCTACGAATGTATTGGCAACTTCTTCAGGGTCGGTGATCGACCTGCCCGCCCTGTCTACTAGCACTGGCACCAGTCTGCTCGCTAGTTCTTTTTTGTCTAGCCATGCTAACAGCTTCACCGCCTTGTCTCCGAGATCATATTCAACCCTGTTTCTCCCTTCCTAATGCTCTGGCTCTGTCAGTCTCTATTGCTTTGTATGCGTCTCTTTTAAGTTGCAAGACATGGAGTTTCTCCTAAGTTATCTCCTCAACGAGTTCTTCCTCCAGCCGGAGGATTTCATTTTCTGCTTCAACCTCCTCTTTAAGTTTCTTTTTTTGCACCCCTGCTATCTGGGAGAGTGCATGCCCTCTTATTACTGCTTTGAATGCTTCCCACATCACCTGGGGGTCTGCACTGAACCTTCATTTTCTTAGAAGTAGAGGTCTATTGCTATGAGCAGTGATTTCCGGACCTCGGGGTTGCGAAGACGCCAGGGGTTGATTTGGGCAACTCTCCCCACCCTATGTTGATCGATAACTAGTTGGGCCCATAGCGGGGAATGATTAGAGATGCCTTGCGCCATATGTCGTATCTCTTGGACGTGCGTGATATGAGGTGCTGGAACGAGCAAATAATCTATTCGGGACAAGCTATGGTGGGCCCCTGAGTGGAAGGTATACTGGATACTGTCTGGGTGTCTCCAGGCATCAGTTAAGCCTAATGTCTCTAGAAAGTCAGGTAGCCAGGGATTCGATTGGGCCAAGCTCTCGAGGTGGGTGTTGGTCTAGTATGCCTGAAACCACTGCGTTAAAGTCCCCTCCCACTACTAGGAGACCTTCCGTAATTGATACCAATATGGATCCCAGGTCTCTGAAGGTGTGGCTCTGAAGGCCCGGCGGCACATATACAGACATAAGTGTCAGCGTGTTCCCCTCCCATTGCCCCGTGATCCCAATATATCTGCCCCATTCATCCGACCACGTGGATTGCACCATCAGCGGAAAGGAGTTCCTCAGCATTATGCCAACCCCCCTCGACCCCGTTGTAAAACCTGAATGGGCCACCAGCTTGTAACCCCATCTGTTTACAGCCCTGCAGGTGTTACCCACTAGATGCGTTTCTTGGAGCAGGACGGCATCTGGAGAGTGTCTTCTAATATATTGCAATACCACGCATCGTTTAACTTTGTCCCCCAAGCCATTAACGTTCCAACTCATCAATTTATTACCCTTGTCCCATTTTGTGCTCATTAAGCTCTGTGTGTATCAGATAATCCTCTGTTTCGGAGTGGCGGTACTTTGTCAACCTAACATGTACAAATAACAATTCAACAATCCCAACCCAACTGCCCCCCTCCCTGGTCCCCTGCACTCTGGGCTCATAACTGCCCATAGAACTTCTTATGCAGAGTGCCTGTCGCCCAACGACTTAACTAAAAGTAGAAACTTGGGGGGAAAGCGGTTTCCCGTTCCTCCCCCTCCCCCAATCGTGACATCTTAGTATGTACCCGGGTGGGTCCGGGCCGCATAGGCTTTATAAAATAAATGTTCAATGCCCAACAAGTCCATATTCACCCAAGGGGCGTCTCGCCCGTGCCACCCAGTGGAGCCGGTCAAGTACAGGTGGGATTGAGCATCCCGTGGCCCCGCAAAGTTAGATCAAAGTGCGCTTGCCTGAGTCAACCAGTTCCAGTCTCAGGAAGAGTTGTGAACCTCGTCACCCCTCCATCCATCCAGCCACTCAGCAGCAGCCTCAGGGGTGTCAAAGAACCTGGTCTTTCCCTCAGCCTCAACCCGCAGTCTGACCGGGAATAGCATTGCGTATTTCAGCCCTTTTTCTCTGAGTCTCTTCTTGATGGCAAGGAAAGACCATCTCTGCTTTTGTACAGCTTGCGTGAAATCCGGGAAAAAGGTTACTTCTGCATTATCGTATCAAAGCGGAGGCGCTACTCTGGCGGTTTGCAGTATTACATCCCTGTCGCGGTAATTTAGTAGCCTAGCCAGTATCAGGCGAGGGGGAGCACCGGGTTTCGGGCGCCCTCTCGGAACTCCATGGGCCCTCTCAACTACGAAGAGTTTTGATAATCTCTTTAGGTTGTAGGTGGACGGTATTGAGGTTTTCCACAAAGATCTGTGGCCTGTCCCTCTGCTTTTTCCGGCACTCCAAGAATGCGTATGTTGTTGCGTCTAGTGCGTCCCTCATAGTCGTCCAGTTTGGCTTCTGCAAATTTCTTGAATGTTTGCAGTTCCTGGATTTCAGATTGCAGCTGAGTAGTGTCGCCCACTAGGCGTTCCCTGGTGATTTCTAGCTGTTTGACTTTTTCCCTATTTTTGCCGAGGTTGGCTCTAAGGAGCATCACTTCTGAGGGGATTGTGTCCATTCACTGTTCCAGAGATGTCTTGACTCCGGCGATCGCCTCCATAACATCTTTCAGGGTGGGCTCCGGAGGTTCGCGTCCTCCGCCCCTCCCAACGATTTCTCCCTCGACTGCTGCTGGTCAGCTGGTGCCGTCTTCGAGAATGTGTAGCGGTCCAGTTTACTTTGGTGGGTGACCTGGGGACCTCTCGTACTTGACATTATGCTCGCTCCCAGGGCCCCGCACCCCGTCTTCTCCAGGCTGGTCAATGCTGCTATCCCTGCTTTGTGTGGGACCTTCAGGCAGGGATGCGCGGTCTTTGCTCGTCTCTGCGTGGTGCAGGGTGACCACTGCAGTCTCAACAAATGCCCTAGTCCCACTGCAGGCACCCAGTATGCTGCACAGCACAGCGGTACCTCAGGTAAGATCTCCAGCATCTCCGCTGCTTCACTGTCAGTTCGAGCTCCCTCATGTCATGGTGTCATGAACCGCCACATGATACAGCCGGCTCGTGGTGGTGTCACTGGCCAACTCCTCCGCTCCTCAGTGGCAACGCACACAGAAGAGTAGGCCAGATCCTCGGACCTGCGTCGTCTGCTCGCTCTCCTTTGGGTCGGGCCACTACTTCAAGCCCCGGCTTCTGTCCCAGCGCAGGTCTCAGTCATCGAGATCTCTTACTGCGGCTGCGGTTTTACCGCAGGTTCAGTGTTCGGCCCTTCCAGCGCAGCGGTACAGCTATTCAGGGTCCCAACTTCCCCGCTGTGCTACCACCAGGACGATTCCCCTCCCGGCCGCCGCACAGCGGCCGCAGCAGTTTTCAGGCGCCATGCGATACAGTCAGTTCTCGGCTGCACCGCCGGCAATCTCCTTCGTACCTCGGTGGCAGCGTTTGCAGAGGTGCAGGCCCCAATCCCAAGGCCCGTGCCAGTATCTGGCCGCTGTCTGTCAGTGCCCCTTGGGCCAGGTCTGTACTCCGGGCCCCGGGTTCAGTCTCAGTACAGGCCTCCGACCGCGATGTTTCGTACTGCGGCCACGGTGGTGCTGGAGGCTTAGGATTGGGCTTATTGTGTTAAGCGGAGCTTCCGCCAGCTCATTCCCGACTCAGTGTTTGGATTAACTTGGCAGATCTACGGGTGGGAGCAGGATTGAACGGAGCGACCTTAGCCTGCGGCCATCATACTACGCTGTGTAGCCATGACCCGTATTAGTCCTTGAATTAATTAACTACTGTTGATGTGCTAATTTCTAAATTAGACAGTGTGCGACCGCATGTGGCCCAGTGCATTAGGAACCCCCCACACCCACGGACAAAACATCTGCATCATACTGGACTCCGTGCTCACAATGAACCACCAGATCAATGCCGTCTCCTCATCATGCTCCCACACTCTTCCCCTACTTTGAAAGACATTCAGATGGAACTCGTCTGAGGTCAAAAAGACAGTCACCCATGCAGTCATTAGCAGCAGACTCGACTTCAGCAACGCACTCTATGCAAGCATCACCCGGAAACTGCTCAGGAATCTACAGAATGTTCAGAATGCCACAGACAGACTGGTCCTCACCATTCACAGCCACATCTCTGTACATCTGCGAGAACTCCACTGGCTCCCAGTCTACAAAATAATCAAGTAAGTTCAAGCTCCTCACACACGCCTACAAAGCTCTACACAACGTCAGACCAGCATACCCGAATCACCTCCTCTCATTCCATGTATTCACCAGACTCCTCCGCTCTGCCGAACTGGTCATTGCCACCGTCCCTCAAATCCAAAGAACCGGATGAAGTTCCTTCTCCTACCACCAGAACCTGGAACACCCTGCCTCTCCACCTCAGGCTTAACCTGTCGCTGACCCAATTTAGGAGGGACCTCAAGACTTGGCTGTTCGACTGAACCATAGCACCCATCAGGACCTGCAGCCCCTCAGCACCTTGAGACCCTCACGGGTGAGTAGTCGCACTCAACAAACAATGATTGATTGATTGACTGTCATAAGTGCCGGTGTTGATGATTAAGTGCTAGTGTTGAGCAACGGACACCACCGGCTCAAATTCAGCTCTGCCTGACTGACAAAAAGGGACAGAGATTTAGCGCATCTTTCAAAGAAATGTATTTTAGCCCCCCCGCCAGCAATCATATCTATCTACTTATAATTATAAAGAATAGAAAATGTTCTGCTCCCAAAGTTGTTGAAACATTTAGGGCTTACTGGAGGCCATGTTTTCAAAAAGTAATGGAGTTAACTGAATCTGCTTAGGGGGACACAATTGTAAAAAAACATTATAAGTTATAACATATATTCTAATTGTGCCCTTGGTATAAGGAGCATTGAAGAATGAAGATTATTTGAACTATGAGAAATACAGTAATATAAACATGCAGATGTATTCCTCTATTTCTTCAGATGATGGGTTGCAGTAAAACAGAAAATAAGTACCTTCATCTTGAAGGAGTGATCATTCAGGCAACAGAGGATACATCCAATAACTGGATGCTCATTTAGTGAAGATGCCAGAGATGAATAGGTATTAGTTTTCAAACTTGGATTGAACCTTTCATCAAGAAGCTTGTGTGATACATGAACAGTTGCTATACCTCGGTAACATGCCCGCTTTTCCTTTGAGATACCCAATTCCAGTTGTCTCTCTTCTCTCCGCTAGCCTCATTCTTGCTTTCCTTTGGAAGCACAGCTGAGGTAAATTTGGTTTTTAGGATATTTCAATAGCTTGACCACACCCTTGTTTTCAAACATGTTGATGTTGACTTCAAGGGCCCTGATGGCCTGCCTCCAGGGATTAACACTCTTGCTTCTGTAGGAAGCTATATTACCTTTTTGTTTAGTTATCCAGTACAATATCCTTGGTGCAACAACTGTTTCATGGCTAAACACTTATAAGGTCCCATAGGCGAGACCTATTGGCTATACCAATGCTTGTTTAGGACTTGTGCCCTGTAAGTGAGTCTAAGAGAGAGTTTGTTTGAAACTATTTAAAAATGTTTAAAATGCTCATAAAGAAATGTCTTCCTCGCCATAGCTCTTTGCGTCTGTCCCAGGTTCTGGTGGTGGGTGGGGGGAGCCCAAAGGCATAGGGTCAAACAAAAGAAAGTGGAAAATTATACTTCAGTGAGGAAAATGAAACACCTCATATTGAAGCGCTACACATCTGAGGAAGGCCACAGGCTCCGAACAAGAGCAGTGGTTATAAATAACACCCTCATTGTGCAAGTGTTTCCAAGGCGGGCAATTGTTAACAAGAGGCAGGGGTGGAAACTGGGTGTTTATCGAGTCCTAACCACCCCCGGTGCCTCCTTCGCCAATGAAAATTGTCTAAATAAATATATCTGGAATAGCCTTTCCTTGCTGAAAAAAGGGCTGCAATGTGCGTGAATCGCATATGACCGAAGTGATAACACCCTCCCTTTATTGACACGCACAGGCAGGAGGTATTTATAGAGGCTTTAATTAAAAGAGAGATGTTGGAGGTTCTGTGGTGACAGAGTTTCTTTTCAAAGGCAACCCAGGTGCAAATACAAATGAATCCCTACCCCTTGCACGATAGCTTTTTAGGTGCAAATGTGCACCGGCAGCCCCATCTATGGCTCCGTCCGATAAGCAGGAACTAAAGTTTGCATGCTTAAATTATGAAATTGTAGTTTGGGGGAAAAAACAAGGCAACCTCGAACTTCAGGTCCCATCAATCCAGTCTGTTGTGACCTGGGCACAAGGGCACTAGGACCCTGTACCCAACTGGTGGGGAGTCGATGAGAACCGGACACCACTTCCGGTCAAGGGAGTGGGGAGGAACTCATTACTGCGAGGGCAGGGGATGATACCAGATGTGGGACACGAAGTAGTGATCACGAGTGCAATAACAAAAGAAGTATATACATGCCTACCTGACTCCTGAGTATCCCTAACAAGCAGAACACGACAACTGGCGATGAAGGCGGGATTAAGAGGACAACGCGTGTGCCCCGGGTCCCACGTGTTCAAGAAACGGAGCCAGGAGCCCACCCTAGTCCACCGGCGATAACGTGAAGAATAATCACCGCCATCGACTGCAAAGAAGAAATGGAGCCAGGAGCCCACTCTGGTCCGAGTGCGGAGACAAGAAGAAACGACGCGGGGCCCACACCGGCCGCAGCAGACAAGCGGTAAGAGACCCGACCTCTGAGAGGTGCACCCATCTGAGCGTATAGGCGTTGCGCACAAGAGAAGCCAAAGAGGTGCACCTGGTATACGATTGAAGCCGCCCGCCGCATGAAAGTCAGCATGCAGCATCTAATTCAAACCGCCGCTGCATTAAAGTCAGCACGTGCGTATTGAACCAAGTATTGCGTGAGGACGGTGGCCATCTTGGGACCAGGCGGGAGCAACCAATCAGCATCCCGAAAGGCCCGACGGCCATCTTAGGGTCAGGCGAAGTCATCAGAAGACCCGCGATCTCGCGAAACTTGGCGGCCATCTTGGGATCAGGCATTTCAAGCCAATAAGAATCGAGGAAGAAACTACAGAAAAGCATCAAATAAAGGGAATTAAAAGCAATAAATGAAACAAAAAGTGAAAAACTATAAAAAAGATAGGAAACAAAGCAGAGATCAAAGTAAATAAGATACAAGAAAAGAAGGCAAGCAAAACTGCAAGGATAAATCAATAAGGAGTATACACCAGCACGGTGGTACCAAGAAAAGAAGTAGGTCATAACGAGAGTTGCGCCAGTGCTGCACGCCAAATAGTGGTTGACCTCACAAATGACAAAAATGGCACGCAAGCAGTATTCCGCAGGCCCCTTCCATTCAATTTATCTGAGCCACAGATAGGTATTAGATGGGAACGATGGATTCGCAAGTTCGAACGATACATGCGCGCCACAGATGTCGCAGAGGCCAAGCACATAGATCTATTTTTAAACCTCGTAGGGAATGAAGTGGAAGACTTGCTAGTAACATTCCCTCAAGACCAAACAGCAACATACAAGGGACTGATCAAGTGTCTCACAGACAAGTTTGACCCGCAAAGAAACATTGATTTAGAAAGATACACCTTCACCATCGCGTACCAACAAGCAGAGGAGTCTCTCGACGACTTTGCAGCATGACTGCGAAAATTGGTCACACACTGCGTGTTTCCACATGTCGGCGCCTGCCCAGCAATGGGTCAGAGATGCAGAAAATGCAACAGGGACAACCATTTCGCAAGTGCCTGCATGGGCGCGCAATTCAAAAGTGAGAGAGGACGACTCGGAAGACCACAAACAGTAACAAACAGATATGCCAGACACATGGAAACGGCAAATCGCAGCTCGTCAGCTGAGTTGGATGGAGAGGCATTACAGGAGGACGTGGAATGACTATACCTGATGTCCGATGCCCCTGTGGAAGACAGAGAGCGAGAGCGCATCCATCTAATGGAGAAACATCAATTAAAGAAAACGGCGACCGTAGACATTGATGTGGGAAGACACAGCGCACAATTCGTGCTGGACAGCGGTGCCACATGCAACATAATGTGCGTGTCAGAATACGAGAAGATGAAAATAAAACCAATGCTATCACCATCAACTGTTGATGTATTTACCTGGGGCTCGAAGAAACCAGTGATCAACAACATGGGGAAGTTTACAGAGACACTGATGTACAAAGATCGATCAAGCAAAGAAGAAATACATGTACTACGGGGCGACATTCCAGCACCATGTCTGCTGAGCAACGTCACGGCACAGGTGATGGGTCTCCTCGCAACGACATACCACTTGTCAGAAAAACAGAACATCTTGCGAGAATATCCAGCAATACTACAAGGACTAGGAAAACTAAAAGGACGGCAAATAACACTGCACATCAATGAAGCAGTAAAACCTGTAGCTCAGCATCATCGACGAGTGCCGATACACCTGCAGCCACAGGTAGAAGAGGAAATACAAAGCCTGTTGAACCAAGACATTATAGAGCCTGCGGACGGGCCGACCCCATGGGTGTCACCAATAGTGGCGGTTCCAAAGAAGAACACATCCACAATTCGCATATGTGTAGACATGAGGATACCAAACACAGTAATTGAAGGCAGACATGCTGTGATAGCGGTGGACCATCTTGCCTACTTCGATCCACTGCTATGTACGGAACTGACGGTGGACGCCAGCCCGGTAGGACTAGGAGCGATCTTAGCGCAACATATGCCAGGCAAAGATTCTCCAAGGAAGATCGCGGCATATGCAAGCAATAGCCTGTCCTACATTGAGAGGGCATACTCCCAGCCAGAAAAAGAAAGCCTAGCAGTAGTATGGGCGTGCGAACACTATCACATGTTTATCTACGGAAAACCATTCACTATCGTCACAGACCACAAGGCCGTAGTGACAATCTATGGAAATCCAAATGCAAAAATACCGCCTCGCATCGAGCAATGGGGCATAACACTATGATTTCAAGATCCTGCACAAACCAGGAAAAGAACATAACCCGGCGGACTACATGTCACGGCATCCCTTACCACAGACATCTCAGGGCACATCAATAGCGGAGGAATATCTAAACTTTGTGCTAAAACAAAACACTCCAGCATCAATAACGATAGCAGAACTTGAGCAAGAAACAGGGAGGGATGCCACGATGCAAGCGGTAAAAATGGTGACGAGACAGCAGAGATGGAGACATGTCAACAACAACAGCATCATGGAAGAAGGAGTCAGCAAGGAGGAGATGCTGGCGTTCAAAAAGATTCACGAAGAACTATCAGAGACCATGAACGGAATAGTAATGAGAGGAACAAGAATAGTTATGCCACGGGCCTTACGCACACAAACTGTAAACTTGGCACACGAATCACACAGAGGCATGGTTGCGACAAAGAAGCTGCTACGGGAGAAAGTGTGGTTCCCTGGTTTGGACAAGACGGTGGAGGACACTATCATAAATTGTCACATCTGCCAAACGACAGGGCAGCCAGCAAAGCCTGAACCACTACAAATGTCAGAACTCCCACGGGCAGTGTGGACAGAACTAAGCCTGGGCAAAGCACTACGCTACGCTCGCGTAGCTTGCGAAGTTCGTGCTACTTCGCACTACGCGAACTGCACGTAGCACAGTGCGAACACGCGTAGCGTAGTGTTGCGTAGTGCTGCGGTCATTTTTTGCTTGCTCGCGGTCCTCAACGTCAAGTTGGCGACCGCGAGCAAGCAAAATGACATCCCGGCGAGACTTTTTCCTTGTTCGCGATCAGCAACTGCAAGTTGGCGATCGCGAGCATGGAAAATACACCTCCCGGCGAGATTCCCAAGGCGAGGAGGTCAGGTTTCTCATTGCGAGTGGTCGCGTATGCTCGCGACCGCTCGCGATGAGAAACTACCAGTTTGCGTTGAGAAAGCTGAAGCTCAAGTAAAAATCTACTCGAGCAGCAGAAAACTACAGCTCGCACTGTGCAAGATGCCATTTTCAATGATTGCACAGTGCCGGTTGCTTGTCCACACTGTGCAATCATTGAAAACGACATCTGGCACAGTGCGAGCAAGGTACTACGCAGTTCGCGAAGTGCTACGCGTAGCTCGCGTAGTGCGAACCTCACTTTGCGTAGCTTCGCGAAGTGCTACTTCGCGAACTACACCCAGGCCTAGACAGAACTGTCAGCAGACTTCTATGGACCTCTAGACACGGGCAACTATTTGCTTGTGATTATTGACGAATACTAAAGATTTCCCATCGTGCGCCAAGCCTCGTCGACATCAGCAAGTGCAACACTGCCAACACTGGATGACATATTCGCAGCCTGGGGCTCCCCACAAACACTAAAAACGGATAATGGTCCGCCATTCTCAGGGGAGGAGTTTTGAAAATTTATGGACTACCTTGGCATGTGTCACAGGAAGATAACACCTCTGTGGCCACAAGCAAATGGCATGGTGGAAAGATTCATGGGGAACATAAAAAAGGCTGTCCAAAGAGCAAAGCGGGCGCAGATATCAATAGGACAGGCCCTTTGTCAAGTACTAAGAGATCATCAAAACACCCCTCACAGTTCCACAGGATGATGCCCCGCTGAGCTGGTGCTGGGCAGAACAAGCTGGACAAGGCTACCACAGCTAGAAGCAATGGCACCACCAAAGCATAACAGCATTGCTGTCAGAGACCATGAGGCCAAGGAAAAAATGAAGGCGTATGCTGACGCTAGGAGATATGCCACTCCATCGCACCTTAAGCAAGGGGATGCGGTGGTGGGTGGTGGTGCGACAGCGGCAGCTGAGAAAATCAGACAGTCTGTTCTCAAAGGAGCCATTAACGGTGACACATGTGAAAGGGCCTATGATAACAGCGACAGCAGGCCCTTACCGAATAACAAGAAACAGCTCTCACTTTAAGGGAGCAAAGAGCATGGAAGAAGATGAAGGAGACATAGCTGCAGGAGACACAGACACAGACGAGAGACAGGACGAGAAATGGCAGAAGGACGAGGGAGAGCAATATCCAAGAAGAGAATGCAAACGACCAAAAAGACTGATCGAAGAAATGTGATGATGGGGACACCGAAACGCCTCTTCTATCTCTCTCTCTCTCTCTCTCTCTCTCTCTCTCTCTCTCTCCCTCTCCCTCTATCTCTCTCTATCTCTCTCCCTCTATATCTCTCACCACTTTCTTCCATCATCTTCCTGCAACAAAAGCGGAGATGTCGTGACCTGCGCACAAGGGCACTAGGACCCTGTACCCAACTGGTGGGGACGAGATGAGAACCAGACACCACTTCCGGTCAAGGGAGTGGGGAGGAACTCATTACTGCGAGGGCAGGGGATGATACCAGATGTGGGACACGAAGCAGTGATCACGAGTGCAATAATAAAAGAAGTATATACATGCCTACCTGACTCCTGAATATCCCTAACAAGCAGAACACGACACAGTCCACACTCTGTTTGATGGTGCAGAGCCCTAGAAGGCGCGGGCCCTGCTGACAGAGGGTGCACTGTGGCTGCGCAGCTTCAACACCCCCAAAGCACCGGAAATGAATGCTACCATGATGACTTACATGTGGTTTTGTGGTACAGAGATTAAGCTGTAATTGATTTAGAAGTGTTGCGGATTTACGAAAAGAAAGTGATTTTCTTAACAGCAGATGGCAGTTATAGAAAACTGACATTAGGAGAGACTGTGGTGAGGGGTGGGGGGAGGGGCGATAGTTAGAGAACATGGTAACACGTTTTTAGAATCCCACCCACTGTATTCAGAGAGAACCACGAGAATGCACAGAGCAAGAAGTGGCGCCCTATTAGCTGAGCTCCTGTCTGACCCTCACCGCATGTTGTCCATTACCACAAACGTAAGGGGGGCGGTGCCCTGTCATACAGACTGAAGACGAGCCAGTGTGTCTTAATCACAGGCCTTAAAACACAACACTGCAGGGTCCTCAAAGTAAAAAGGCTGAAAAGCTTGCAAACCTCCCCAAAAATGAACCATACCCCGAACTAACAACAAACCGAAGATAAACATTGAGAGTAATCTAAAGCAACATGAACCATGAACTTTAAAAAAACGTGTATTTACTATTTTCGGACATGCTAAACCGCTTTGTTTTAAATTTCACCTTTGTCCAAGCAGTCGTTAAAAATGGGAGAGTTTGGCTTGGCTCTGAAGTATGCATTTTAAAAAGATCATTCAGAGAACATTATAGTCCACTTCCAGGTGCATTGAGACTGTCCATTCAAAAGGGCATATACGATTCTGGTAAATAAACATTTATTACTTACAAGTAAAAAACTATTAAACGCATTTTCAAAACAGTATGTAAATCTGACGATAGTAGCAACAATAACATTGCCATTATATCATCTGGGCCAACCTAAACACACAGATATCCAGGTAAGTGGCAATGCACCATATATTTACATAAATAAAAAACATGCACAGTATGCAGCCTTAGAGAAGATACCACAGTCATGGGTCTGTGTAGCAAACAGATCCAGATGGTGCCAGGGGCGCAACTAGTGCCAAATTTCAAGGGGGGGTTAAGAAAACATTTCGGGGGTGGAGATGCAGGGGCTCTTGAAGGGGTGAAAAAACAACAAAGCCTCAATTACAAGCGAATGGTCTTTTAAAGACCTGTGAAGTACTTGGGTGCGGCTCTGTGTGTGCCCGAGAAGCAGTCTCAGCCCGGTGGGGGTGCGACACACGAAAGGGGTGCTGAAGCCCTTTGATCCCAATGGGCGTTGCGCGCCTGGATGGTGCTCATGTACACAAGGGTGGTGAGAGACATAATGAGTTATGTACATGGGGGAGGGGGGCCTCCAATTGAGTTACTATCCATCAAAAATCCATTGGGAGTTTGCAGTGATGTGACTGTTCAATATATGAGTAGGGTATGTAATGGAGGGTGGGTCTTTGCAGGTGGTGACTTCAATTTAACAATGGGTTCACTGAAATGGACTACCCTCGGTGCATTATTTCAGATACGCACAGAGTGGCCCATCTGTTTCAATTTTGTGGGTGTGCCCTCTGTGGCCAAGCAGTGCCAGGTTCGTAGAAATGCACATGATGGCAGAGCAGTTCCACGTTAGCGAGATTCACAAGACGCAACTCCTGTGCCAGGTTCCTATGTATGCACAGTTGACACCATTGTGCCAGGTTTGTGGAAGGCAGTCACCCCGCAGTGCCAGGTCTGTGGGCATGTAAGTAGTGGGTTCAGAGCACCAACTCCACAGAGCCAGGTTTGTGAGTATGTGTGCAGGGGACACGTAGTGTCAAAGTCACGTTCACACACAGATGCAATGGCTGCACCCAGGGAACACTGGGCCAAACACACAACCAATAGGAACAGTTCAAGTCCACCCAGCGCCCTCAAACCAGTTTCCGGGCCCCCCGATCCTCGCGTGCCCTGCAGTCATACCGCCACTTGATGCGCACGTTACGCTCGATGACTGAGAGCCCGCTCTGCGACTGCCCATGCAGCTCGTCCTCCTGCGGCCCCTGCTTGCCGCTGTGCCGGCTGAAGCCGCTGTTTGAGGTGGCCATGATGACGCTGCGCACCCTGGCGGCGGGCAGTTCGGCTAAGAAGTGCTCCCGGCCTAGCGCCTCGATGACCTATGGCTCAACTCCAGGAATGCACATGTTTTGTAATGTTTCACTGTGAATGTTACCTGTACAATTTCTTGTTCTCGGCAACATGCAAAATAAAGAGAAAGAACAAGCCAGAGTAAATAAGGCTGACAGCAGGGTGAGAGGAGGAGCGTGTCTCCTATTGTTACATCAATTAAAAACAAGCACCATCTGTTTTCAAGATAATTACAAACAGATGGTGCCAAAGTTCGGTCCCGCAAGGGAAACGCCAAACGTGCACACGTTGCAATAGAAAGCAATGCAAAACGTGCACGCTTTTGGACAAAATGATGATCGATTCCAAAAGGTCCTGTCCAATGCAGCGCATGCTCGCTGCGTAGACAAGACCTAAAAAGGACTCCTGTAAGGCAAGACAACAGCCATTAGGAATGAAAAATGCTAGCTCTGTGTCAAAGGGCTCCCTGAAACGCATGGGTGTGAGGCATTCCATCGATTGCTCTTGGCTCCAGTTAGCGGCAATTGTTGCATGCTAATAATCTCTTCAGCATTTTTAATCATTTTTAAAACAAGAAATAGACTCAGAATGCAATTCATTGGGGAACCAATGGGCAGGGCGCCTTGGTAGGTTCCACCCCTCTCACTTTCAAAGTGTTCTCAATGCGCCACCTTTGACCCCTGGCAGCAGCAGCAAAAGACAGTGGTGGTGATAACTGTCATTAAGACAATGCTCAGCAGGTGACTGCTTCTACTTGGGTTCATTAGCTACATTCGATGAGCAGGTACTGGGACAGGGGTGGCACACACCCAATGGGCAGTGTGTGAGTCACAGCCTTTGGTGTGATTTGTCACAGTATACTTCTGTTGACCTTTCTGTTGTTTTAGTGGTGGAGAGAGAGCAGAAACAATACCTGCACCCTTCTTCTATTTTGTTTCTTTTAGTGGGGGAACAGGGGACATGCTCTCTACATCTGATCATTCCTTACAGCTGTCTCTCTTTAGGTGTTTCTCCCTTAGGTGGGGCAGAATTCCTTTTCCTGCCACATCCATGCGTATCATACCTTTCTGTCCCATTTAGAAAAACAGAGGCTCTCATTTCATATAGTTGACTCGGTCACTATGTCTCACTTCAAAGGTTCTTCTTTCGTCAGCCTAGAAGCTTGAACGTATGAATTAATGCTGTGGCTATATAAACATGTGATTCACTTATAGCCTATGTCTGACCAGCAGGCATAGCAATAGCCTGAGCTATCTAACTGCAGCATGTGGCCAGAGGATGCACAAAAATCTAGGCAGTAAGCACCCTAGCCCCTGAGCTATCCTAACCAGAGCAAAACAAATGAGCTGACAGTTACACAAAGATCCCTTCAAGGTGCACAAACCCTTGAGATAGCTAATTGTAGTAGAACTTTCTGTCAGATTCTCAATTGTAAATGAGAAAGAACTCCTCAGGATCAGAGCGACTAACAATATGGTCCACCTACTGACATCCTCAACTTTAATAACAAAATATTCACAGAGTTTTAGGGCTATCAAGTGAGGTATAGGGTATTAGGTAAGGAACTGCAAGGAAAAGGAGACCTGAAAAGAGAAATAAATGAAGGTTAACAAAAGAATACTTTCTACACTCATAAATTCTCACTAGATATATGGTTTGTTACCTCATAATATGTAGAGTATTCACCACGGACAACGGTTAAAGGTGACACTAAGTTTATGCGAAAGATATGTACGCTGACGCCTTATTTTTACAGAGTCAGATACCAAGTAATGTTATATGGAAAGTGTTGCTTGTTGATGCTAGATAATAACCATGCTGTAACAGGAAATTATGCAGGAAAATGTACTAATAAAAGATATTCAAACAAAAAAATAATATGTAGAGTATTCACCAACTCAACCAGAATCCAATAGGTGAAAGTGGGATTACTTTGTCTATTTTCCCTGCATGAACCTAAGAAAATAAGGACTTGATAAACTTTTATACTCCCTTAAAAAGACCTAATATATCACATCACTTAATCCTGAAACACTCATACATATTAGAAAGGAAAGAAAAACAAATCTGAGAAAACTGAGGCAGAAAATAATTAAAATAACCAGAATGGAACTCTCTACAATGGCCTCTACTTCTTAGACTCCAGAAATTTGACCTGTTTTCAGTTTTCCTTGTACTCCGTATTCTTCATGAAACATTGAAATGTTCCTTGGTTTTATTCCAGAGTTTCAAAAATACAAACTAGCATATGATCCCAATACTTTTCTTAGAACAAGAAAGCAACCTTTTGTAACTGCAATAGCCAGCCGTGTCTGAGAAGAGTGTTTATAAAGGATTATTCATCATCCGCCTTCATTAGAATACTAAAACAAAGTAAAATGCAGATATTCAGACACGATCTCCAAACGCTGGATTCCTGTATGTTTTCCACCAGCGCCCCTGGTGGGTGAATGCTATTTCTGCCATGCATTTATTCCCATCACTGTTTTACGGAATACAAATGGCCAAGAACTCCTGAACAAATGTGTTCAGGGGACGAAGTCCGTATCCCACAACCATGCGGCACGAAAGCGAACCACCGAAGACTCCCTCTCTGAGAGTCGGCATGCTCAAGCTGCTAACGGGCAATGAGAACATGTTAGATTGCTGCCGTAAGACATAGTGCCATTATTGGCAACATCCCCACCCACAGTCCGAGCATGCATGAATAAATAAATACATAACACAACTTTTGTTATGGGAAAATATTGCTGCAGGTTTATTGCATACAAAAGTATGCAATATGGTGGGTTATCTTACGGGCGATCCAAGGGCAGGCAGCTGTAACCAACCTATGCTGCCCTGCCCACCTGATGAGCCAGCCCTTTGGGAAACCCCATCAGTGCTACACCTTTTGGGTGATCCTCTTCCTGGCTCACATGACACATTGGTCCCCTATTACTCACGCCCCTTTCAGGGCGGAGTGTAGCAAGGCAAGCCCCCGGTTAGTCAGGCCCCCAACCACCCGAAGGACTAATGGGGCGCCGACGCGGTTTTCCAAGAACCTGCCCTGAGGCTCCTGGTATTTGGCTCTGACACCCCTATTATGCTCGTGCATAGGTACCCTTATGTACCCATCTGCTTCCAGATCGCCCTGTAACTCCGCCTGCAACGAAAAAAGAAAACATTACAACGTTCTAAGTACTTTGCCTGCCAACCCCACGGCGGGTAAGCGGTAGGGTGGGAGACTGCGTGTCCGGCGCAAAGAGGATGCCAGAAAGGTGGGGGTAGTATAAGTACCCTCCCCCGACCCCTGTGCGCCGGAAGTGACGTGCCTAGCGCGCCAAGGCGAAAGGACTCCTTCCCTGGGTCCTACTACCAAACTAGGAGGGGTGGTGTTTGTGCCCAAATGGCACAAAAGGGCCGTCCTTTTAGGTGGCCCCCTGCGGGTGCCGCGGGTAGCCGCATAGTGCCATTATTGGCAACATCCCTACCCAAGGTCCGAGCATGCATGAATAAATAAATACACAACACAACTTTTGTTATGAGAAAATATTGCTGCAGGTTTATTCCAAACAAAAGTATGCAATATGGTGGGTAATCTTACGGGCGATCCAAGGGCAGGCAGCTGTAACCAACCTATGCTGCCCTGCCTGATGAGCCAGCACTGTGGGAAACCCAATCAGTGCTACACCTTTTGGGTGATCCTCTTCCTGGATTACGTGACGCATTGGTCCCTTATTACTCACGCCCCTTTCAAGGCGGAGCATAGCAAGGCAAGCCCTTGGTTGGTCAGGCCCCCAACCGCCCGAAGAACTAACGGAGGGGGGTGGCGATGCGGTTTTCCAGGAACCTGCCCTGAGGCTCCTGGTATTTGGCTCTGGCATCCCTATTGTGCTCGTGCAGAGGTACCCTTCTGTACCCATCTGCTTCCAGATCGCCCTGTAACTCCGCCACAGCTCTGGAGGCGGCCCCCGTTGCTGCCAGAGCTTCCACACCAACACAGCTGTATTCTCACCTGCAACCTGCCATTTCAAGGCCTCCTGCAACTCCAAGGGGAACAGTACCATTCCCACAGGTAACAAGTGGACCCCATCTATATCACAATAGCCCTTGATGTTAGACTAGATCACCTAGTGTCTGATGAAACCAAAGCCCCTTTGGCCTGTGAACTTGCGCATTGAACTATTTACCCTCCTGTGGGAAAGTTCCACTGCCTCACATGACTCATCCCTGTGGCAACTCTGGGCGGGATGATTTCAGACACCATGGCTCACTTTGCCCCATCAATTTGCTGATCTCACTTAGCTGCCTTTCTTCTAGCACCGTGTGTGTCTGAACACCTGTGTCCCCAATCTATGGGACAGCAGCTCACTTGTTAGGTGACCGCTCCCACAACTCGCCTGCCTACTTCGGCTATTAGGGCGAGACGGTTTATACTTAACATTTGCACAGTCTCTTAGATTGCTAAATCATGACGCACAGGAATGTTCATAACTAGAAGTATGTGACAATGAGCAAGGCAGTCCTCCTGCACTTGCCATGCATCCCTTATTCCTTATGGGAACTTCGCCTGCTCAGCTCCCTCTGTGGTGAAACCCCCTAGGCATACCAGCTTAGTGAATCTGTCTGCTTTAATACAGTGCGCACTGTCTGTAACATGGTGCTTAACATTCAGGATTGACTACTTTACCCCCATACTAGATTAGTCCCGAATAGAGGGGGGGAGGTTCACACTGCCCACCCTGTGCAGCCCCAGCAGTGGAAAAATCACATGCTTTGTTAAATTTAAATTTTTGTTGAATACTGGTCGTGCCAAATGTTCTTTTTACATAGTAGCCTTTTGTGCTGGACACCTTGTTTCCCCATTTATTGGGACAGCAGCACACTATGTTGGCTGACAGCGTCCCCACCCAGCGTGGCTAATATAGCTAACTGGACGGGTCATTTGAGCTTAACTGCAGCAACATGTCACCTACCCTTGGTTCTGGGGTGCACTTACTTTGCCCCATTGACCGGACAATTGCACAGACCCCTTTGATTGCTAAACCCTGGTGAACACCATAATGGTGTCAAATCTGGTATGAAACAATATATGTGTTGTGCCCATATTGGTGACACCACACCCTTTCGTGTAGTGACAGCTTACGCAGCTTGCTTAACTGCTGTCGGATCACAGATGCACAGTACCTGCTATCCATCTCTGACCGTTGATGCCTAAACCCGCAAAAGTGTCCGAATCCCAGATTCCCAGTTTCATGTTAGCTGCAGTACACCTTCAGTGGATCCACTGGGAGATACCACAAACCGCATTAGTCATGAGAACCTTAAGAAGCGCACCATTTTCACCTGGGCGTACCTCTAAATGAGACTGGCTGCACACAGCTGTAAGGCCAGAGACACACATATATCAAACCTATTTACTGGTTTTTGCCACTTGGCACCCTACTGGTTGGTGATGCAGAACCTCCTATCCAGCATAAGCTGACCGTCTAGCGTTGTCGCCACACCACCCGTGTCCCTTGAATCATCCTCCATCCCCCTGTGCAATAGTCATATTGCTAAGTGGGCAATCAATTCAACATCCCTCCTTTCCTGCCGGACTATTGTCAGCTCAGTATGATCTGTGGTGACTGCACCCAGACTTCCCAGGCAGCTTTATTGCTGATAATGTGACCAGTTGACCTTGGGGGAATCTCATGCTTGCAACTTGCAACTACAATGATTGTTAAATTGAAACGATACTGTGTATCTGAATGAACTATGCATAGGTGATTGGACTCTCACATGCGCAGTTGTTGTGAACAGCAAAGTGGATGGTCAGGATGTGTTGGGGGACCTCCCCCTACCAGTCTCTGCTGTAGCTTCCCCCAACGAAAGAGCCCGCTGTAGCTCAGCGGACAGGTGAAATTGTATCCCAAGCCTTCTAATGTGTTGTTCACATGGTGAAAATTGGGGATACTTTTAATACCACTGGTGGGGGAGAACTGGTGGAGTGCTGGGACCTACTGCCAACATCTCCCATGCCCCATCAGGGTTTCCTATGCACCAGTCCCGTACCCTCCTAGTCCACCCTAGGATTTAACAGTTAACCCCCTAACCTGGGGTGCGATGGCCCAGTAGCCACTGGACCAGTATGTGAGTACTATGAGGGACCTACAGCTATCATCTATCTCAAGCAAGGAATGGCCACCTGCTGCGCTCAATTGCTCCCCAATCAAATTATCTTCATCTGCAGTTAGCATAGCTCAATTATTACTTGATGTCCTGTATGGGTCCAACCCATCACCCAAAGCAATGCTTGCTTCCTAGGTGAGGTGATACAGCCTGCATATTCTATACTAAGAGCAGAGTGCACCTGCTCTGTAACCCCCTGGCTGCTTGTCTGGCCTTCCTGTATGCCCTGGGATACCTAAGGCAGTCCTTCAATTCTGAACTGGTGTGACTGTGCAAGAAGTGTAATGAGCCTTCGCCTGCACAAGTTGCCAAACAGATAAGTTGGCCCTGAATAACTTTGTGTTCTGGTGCCAGATTTGGGAAGGCTTTCCTATGTTCTATCAACTACTGTGCTGTTGGAATGCTGAATGCAAGGTGGGGATGCTAACCTGCCCCAAACTCTGCGTACACCACAGCCTGCGCAAGCTTGCGAGATACTAGAACATTTTTAGACTTTCAGTAAATGTGACACATTGGACTTGTCCCTCAAACTTAAGCCAGGCACCTTAAGGTGAGGTCTGGCTCTCCCAAACGTCTGCTAATGTGTACCTGGGGGCAGATCAGTCAGTGGGAACAAGGGGTGAACAGTACGTCCAGCTTCCTGCCCTTTCTAGGATCTGGGAATGTCTAGTGTTCCCTACTACGTTATTGTCCCTTGTGTTCCCCAACGTTCTAAAACACAGCTCACTTGTAAGGTGACAACTCCCCACACCCGCCAGGCTGTCATGGCTAAAGGGCGGGTGATTATAGCTTAACTTAAGCAACATGGCCATCATTAGTGGCATCAACCCGACATCAGCGCAGGCAATTTTGGTGATAAACTACGGCGCCAATTGAATGGTGTCACTCTGGCTTGCAAATGTATATCTATTGTGCATCAGACCCAGAGTGCCCTGCTTTGTTTCGGCTGGGTGAAACTTGTTGCGTGCGCCACCCGTCCGACCTATGGAAATTGTGCAGAACTCCCACTTACGGCGGTGGCTGCATCTGTCAACCTCGCAACATTCACTTGCATGTAATGAACATGGCGCAATCCCCAAACTTGACTCGCAGACAAAAGACAGGCTTGTCTTGGGACTATTTTGTGCTCATGTTATGCAGGAGGGAAGATCAAATTATTGAACCTGCATTGCGAATGGCTGGCTGGAGTTGCCAATAATTAATAAGACATGTAACAGGACCTGTGGCCAGACTAGGCCTTTGATCTTGGGCTCCTATAGTAAATAAGCAACAAATGTGGCCTTGTTGTAAGAATATTGACCAGATGTATACTACCAAGTGAACACTACACTTACAAGTCAGTACTCTTGGCTTTCTCAATGCTTAAGCTCAGTAAGCCCTAATGTGGCTTCGTTTGAGTAGTATACTGAAAATGCTACCCTTCTGAAATGGTGAGACAGTGAAAGAAGTATAGTGACTAACCGCCCAACTGGCCCCGAACTCCACAGGAGGAAAAAAACAATTGGTTTGTATAAGCATAGGTTTATATTTATTGACCTCTCAGACCTGTGGAGTAACCCAAATACCTATTCACATTAAATGTGCTAGAGATCTGCGTTGTACACATACGTTGCTCCAGGAGTGCTGAGCCACCGTGCTACCATACTGCAGTAAAAACTTCCACTAGGCAAGACCTCCACTCCAACAAGATGTCAAAGGTTCTGCACATAATCATAAATTGGCAAACACACCACCTCTGCCTGGAGTCAATGATACAACCCATAAACAGGGGAAGAGATGAACCCCTATGCTTTAAGGAGCCCAAGTCACCAAATCATCAACGGTCGCGCCACAAAACTGTCCCGTATCGCCAAACGTCACCTGCCGACAGCATGTCCGGCAGGGAACACCGAGGTCCCGTGGCCTCAATGGCAGCTGAGTACAACGTAAGCTGCGGTGGGGGCCGAAGCAAGCACACGGCTCTTCGGACTCCTGGCTGCAACTCTGGCTGGTGCCCAACATCCTGCAGGCCATTGTAAACTTCTAACCCCGGCACCCAGCCGCCCGAGCCACCTGGTGGCGTGGTTGTCCATAAGCTAGCCGACCCATCCATTGCTGTCAATGTTCCAGATTGCTATGTGTGACATTTGCCTAATTTCAGTGCATCTGTGAGTGACATCAAGACTATGCCTGACACTTACTGCCAGCAAAATCAAACTCAAGAAAAGCGGGAAACATCAATGTCAGTAATTACACGCATTTGAGCAATGAGAAACCCAGGGGGACCAAGTTTTAGACGCTGCTTGTTCTTTAGACATTTCGCTGGGCAAGAAAGGCACGCGGATTCGCCAGACGCAGGGACACGACGACCCAGATGGCCGCAACCACAGCAACCGCAATGATTCTACACCAACCCATTTGGCACAAGACATAGACCTGTAAGACGTACCTGTCGACGCCGGGACTGGCTCCCCACGCGGCCGCCCCAAAACCGCATCCTCTTCTTCTGAACCCATGGTCAAGCAAGCCAAACACAAAACATGGAGATCCCTTTCTGACGATGGCAAACTATCACTCTATGGAGCAGCCAGCTTGATGAACTGTGCTTTAAATCAAACCATTGTCAGTCTAAAGTTGTGCTCACCAAGAATGCACCCCTATCAAAATACACACACACCTCATCACATGTGGGCTCCCAGATTTTGAAAGCACCGCCAATGAAAACCTGCATTCAAAATACACACACAGCTGAAAGACCGGGCCTCGCAGAGAACGCCCCTACCCGAAGTGTGTAAGATGGTAATGGCGGCCAACCTAAACGGACGTAGATGCCCCACCCAAGTGATACACCCACACAATACATCCGCCTGAAATCGCGTAACAGGACCTCCAAAACAACAAACATTGCTACGCTCAGGATGATCATATCCTAGCTGACATAATAGCTGACCGCAGAGGCACGGCAATGTAGCACATATTTCGTATTCTATTGTTTCAGTTGTTAGAGCTTCAAAGGTTGCTCCTGCAGCTCCTAAGCACTTTACAAATAGTTTTAAGGGGGCACCAATAAGGCGAACTCTAAACTCATGTTGCTATTATCCATTGTAAAGGAGTCTCTTACTTTACCCTCCTTAAATGATGTAATGCTGACTGCGCCTTGCATCGGTTACTGCAGATGGCAGCGGCAGGAAGCATCAGGCATTTCCGAAACCCAGGAACGAACCAGGTGCGCCACTCCTGGGCTGGCAGAATGCCTGCAGGGTGGGGGCACTAGCGGGCACCGCGACCCCTTGATTGCGTGCACTGCCTGCATAATTCCCACTGCGAATCCGCGTGCGGCGCGTGAGATGCGTGCAGCTGACAAACCGCAAATACATTGAGAGGTCTCCTCTTCACTTACATAGCTGTAATTTGTTAGAAGAATAAGAACCGTTTCAAACGTGCAAAGGCAACTATGACACATCTAGGGATGGAAGCGTGATCGTTATCATACCCCAGTGCCTCCGCAGTGATGTGCAATGAGCACACTGTGAGCGCATTGTGCTGAAGACTCTCTAGCAGCAGACTAGGATCGGCAAGAAGCGTCCCAAGAGAGGAGCCTCACTTTTGGGCGGTCAACCATGCTCGACCTTTGCTCTAGCAAACAACACAATTGTGATGGACAATGAATAGTGCTTGTGCCACTAATCTATGCAGTGTCATTATTTTCCTGGACGAGGCACCTTTAGCTGCACTGGCTGAAAGCGCCCGGCGTGCCACTGCTCTAAAATTCAATGGAAAGCCTCGACCCCGCATATGCACACAATTTGCGCAGTTGTCCCCCCAACAAAGCATACAATTACCAGCCCCTGAAAAGTGACAAACTGCCAGGGTTTGCTTGGTGCACATAAAACAACCTTTACCAACGGGGCATTGTTGACGTATTTTCGCATATAAAAGTGATACTTATAAAATGTTGGTTACGTGGAAATGCAAGCCTCAAATCGAGGACCGTTCCCCCGGCCGCGTGTCAACGCAAGCCTCAAATCGAGGTCCGTTTCCCCAGCCGCGTGTCAAGCGGGCAATGATTAACCAGCAAATGAGTGAAGCCCGAGGCTGCCGTTGCATTTGCATAACAAACCCACTTAATACCTCTGATAGTGCTCCAGTGACCCGACCTGAACAACATCTCCCCGGCGCATCACAGTCTGGGCCAAGGCACGCAAATGCCCCTGTGATGCCAAATCTCCCTCGTCTACAATCCCCTCCCAACAAGAAAACTTCGACCAATGTACCCCCTCAAGGTAAAGGAAGGTAGTCCGTCCTCCCACGGAGGCAAAACCTGCAAGCAGGCCGACCACCCTACAACGTGGCGGTGGCCGTGAATACACGTATCTCAGCTGTCGTCAAACAACATGATTCATCTTTAGCATTTGCCTGCCACCTGCTAAGCACTCAATGAACTTATTTTGATTTCCGTTTCATTTTGGCAAAGACCCATACTGGAGGGATCCCGGAGGAGCCCGGTCACTTAATTAGTCACCAACAGCCATAGACTACTTCAGCCGCCGAGCGTTCGAAGAATTCCCACTCTAGTCCTACATTCTTCAATACAGCCGACGAAGGGACAGAGGCCCGGCCCTGCAACCCAAGGCAGCGGCACTGATTACCACTGACCAAGCTGCCCGGGACAGCGGCCTTGGTCTAACCTGTGACCGCTTCATGCCCTGCACCACGGTGGCCGCCTGCGCACCCGACAGACTGCGGGCCACCGACTAGCGCTCAATTGTTCCCCCTGCCGGACGAGTTCCAGGGAACTGTTTTCCATTGGTCCTTCTCTCATTTTTCGGTATTCCCAGCTTAATAGCTAGTCTTCGCTTGGTAAATACATCAGACATATTGTATAATTTACTATACACCAGAACGTCAATTTACTTTTGTTTAGTACACTCTCTCGGAAAGCCAAGGCTACACCTATCATTTGCTTTCTAGACGATCCCGCATTAGAGAAATTTACAGGGAGCAGAACCAAAGCTCTTGAAGTGGAAGATAACCAACCACACACCTTCAGCTCGTACTTTTCATCATGCCCCCGAGGCACAAAAAACTCACCGCAATACAACGAGATCTGATGTAATGCGACAACGAGCCAGCCAGCTGACATCGTGTCCGGCGGGGGAACAAGAGATGACATCCCATGACGGCGTGTCCGTCGCAAAGAGGATGCCAGAAAGGCGGGGGAGGTATAAGTACCCGTCCCCGACCCCTGGGAGCTAGAAGTGATGCGCCTAGTGTGCCAAGGCGAAAGGACTCCTTCCCTGAGTCCTACAACTAGACTAGGACGGGTGGTGTTTGTGCCCAAATGGCACTAAAGGGCCGCCCTTTTAGGTTGCCCCCTGTGGGGGCCGCGGGCAGCCGCAGTTTAAAAGCTTCAGAGTTACTGTTCAAAACCGCCAGGCTCTGGCGGTAATCAGAATTCTCTCTCCGACAAATGAGCATGGACCACTCTGACTAAGCACTAGGAGCCCCTAAACTAACAATGTAAGAGGCAAGATTCAATCTATTATGCTGAGAGAGGCTCTAACATCCCTAGGGGGCGAACTCCAGTTGGCTGGACCATGATACAAACACGTCTCCTCTCCTTCAGTGTCACATCCCGGCATACCACTGGCTTCTGTTTTCAACTCGAACTTTCACTTATGAAGGCAGAATGTATTCTTTCTTCAAGAACAAAGGACAAGGCCTGGGAGACATTTGTTTACCAGGCTGGGTGCTTTGGAAGACATTCCCCATTCTGTGGGTTTCCATTGAAGTAATGACTATTTTGAAGAAATTTAGTTCTGCTTCCCAAGACCACAAAAGGGTCTACCTCTGGCATAAAGACAAGGGGAGTGTAGGGTGGTGTAAGAAAGAGGCATGAGGTGGAATCAAGATTAGGCATACATGAAGTACTGACACATCTGAGCTTATTGCAGTGAAAATAAAGTGCCTTAACTACAGCTGATGACTGGGAAGTTGCATGTCATATGTCATATGTCAAGTCCACATGAACGTTGAGGTTTTTACTTTTTAAAGTTTGGACATGTGGTTTTCCAGTCAAAGAAGGAATCAAGATATTCTTGAAAGGTCCAAAGAGCATGGATTCTGTCTTGCATGAGATGAGTTGTAGGCTGCCTCTGCCATCCTCTCTTTGACTTTTTGATGCTACAAGGTCAAACCTTTGAAGGTCTCTGGAATATTTGTAAACGGCGGATATCTTCTCCCTTAGAATGTTGTACCCATTCAGGACTTCTAAAGGACCATGCGTTTTTGCTCCTTCAGTATAGCAAGTTATTTAACTTAACTCAGTGGGGAAGACTATAGGCAGATCCTAAACCTTGGCAAGGTAGGATCTTGTGCACAGGATACCACTTGGATTCAGTCAGGGAATGTGGGATGGTCCACAGTATCAAGTGCCACAGAGAATTTGAGAAGAACTCAACTTGCAGCACATTTACTAGACACTACCCACAATAGCTCATTCCACACTCCTCAAAGACCAAAGACCAAAGACCAAAAAACACTCTAGAGCAAGGCATGAATAGTCATCCAACAAGAGATAATAGTACATTTCAAATATATACTGTGAAAGCATTACAGTGGAATGTACACAGAGCACCACATTGGCCAGTTGTACCTAAGGACATTCCTACGCACAACCTTTATTTACCTGTCCATCCATTTCAGCTGTGGTTGCTGCTCAGAGAACAGTTCAATCCATTGAAAGTCTGCAACTTTCATGTGCGGCAGACCTTATGGTGCGCGCACCATAGGAGTTCAGCTAGGAGCTTGTATGGCGTGCGCACCATAGAGGTTCAGCGGGGAGCTTGCATGGCACGCGCACCATAGAAGTTCACCGGGGAGCTTGCATGGCGCGCGCACCATAGAAGTTCAGCGGGGAGCTTGCATGGCGCGCGCACCATGGAAGTTCAGCAGGGAGCTTGTATGGTGTGACTTGCGCGAGCACCATCAGCTGGATGAAAGGCACTATATTTCCTGGTAATCACTTGAAGGAAAATACAGATACGTTAGTAGGTTATATGAACTATGGAAGCAGACGACTCTGTCTTTTACTTATTCCGTTGGAGAGGGGGGGACCCAGGGGGAGCTAGGCGTGAGCCGGTCTCCCCCTGGGCAGGTTCGCACAATGGAACAGCCACGCAGGTGAGGGAGGGGGTGATCAGGGTTGGCGGGAGGCGCGCGAGGCAAGGTTATTAATAGAGGCGGGCTAGGGCGGGAAAAAGATTGTTCCCAGGGAAGCCGGGAGGAGGGGTTTCCGGTTAGTTTGTCCTGAGGCTCACTCCGTAATAGTGGGATGGCGTCACAGGAGGAAGTTAGGGAGGCGGTACGGGTGCTCTGTGCGGTGGGCAGAGCGGATTTGCTGCAGCCTGGCGTACCGGGGCAGGCGTGGGTTGGCCTGGAGCGCCGGCCCAGGAAGTCGGCTGGTGGTGTAGCGCGTGCGGTGGCGGCCTGCATGTCCCCTGCTATCGTGGACGAGACGGAGGAGGCAGCAGAGGTACCGACGGGGACATCGGAAGGTGGGGCGGCAGGCCTGGAGGAGTACGACCGGCAGTGTGGCCGTTCCCCAGAGGTCTCTAAGGTACGTGCGTCCGCCCGTCTTGCTTTAGGCGGGCGGCGCGCTGCAGCGAGCGGTAGGCGGGGAAGGTCTCTGGGCGCGACTGGGAGGCGGGGGAGAGGCGCTGCTATCAGGAAGGAGATGCGCGTCCTGAGTGGCAGGGCAGGGAAGTGGGCGCGCAGTGCAGGGGTGTCAGTTTCCTCCGGGGCCGTTGCGAGCCATGGAACCATCACAACCACAGAGCCTGGTAGTGCTTTCTGGCAGGGAGGAGAACAGCTGATCCAGGTTCACGGGCAGAACTATTTATTGAGTCCCGCCCCGTCTGTAGCCAGCGGGTGCACAGCCCAGGTTATTTTGGAGCCCCGCATGGTGGAGCAGTCAGGGCTATTTGTACAGGAAAGTGGTTTGTGTGGCCAGGGTCTCCAGTCGCCCGGGACATCATGGAATGACTTGGCGGGGCAGCAGGTCAGGGAGAAGAGTAAAGCAGAAGTGTTTTCAGGGACGGCGGGGCCCACTCATTTCCAAAGTCAGGGCTCGGGGTCACTGTGTGCTGAGAGCAGCATCCAGGCCGTGCGAAGGGTGCTTAGCAATGAGGTTGGGTCAGTTACCCCGGAAGTGCGTTTGGTGGGGTCTGACCAGCCGTCGGTACAGGAACCTCGGGCGGGTCATTGGGTATGGGTGGGTGTTGGTGGAAAATCGGGCAGGACTCAGGGGGGCAAGTTTGGCATCATTGGGAGTTCCCCAGAAGTGCAGGAAGCCAACAGTCAGAGCGGCTTCAGCGGAAACATATCTTTTCTGTCCAAACGAAAGATGGCGGACAGGCGTGTATTGCGGACAGAGCATTTTGCGGCTTTACCTGGGGGGCCTCTGGAGGGGGGGGGGATCTGGAGCGGATTTCCCCTCACGTACAGGCAACCCAACAATTGCGGCACCAGCGGCTCGACGTATTGGTGCTAGGGGGTGGGGTGATTTGGTCAGGAAGGAGTGTTTGGAGACTCCTTACAGTGGCGGTGGGGAAGTTTGTTATTGGATGCTGAAAATGATGATCTGGAAGAAGGGGAACTGCGAGAAGGGGATGATGGGGCGGTGGGAGAGCGTTTTGGGGATGCATTGGGGGGTAAGAGGGGTGTTTTGGGACAACCCAGTGTGTTTAGTCTTTTGCAGACGTCACATGCGGACCAACTGTCGCTGCGGGCTCATAGCTCTGGCGCTCGCCCAAGGGTTGACCTGCGAGAATGCAAACAAACAGCGCTTCAGTTGCAAAAAGGTACGTCAGGATGGTGGTCTGCTTGGCAGCAAGGGGTTAACTTACCAAAATCTACCAGGTCCATTGGGGTTGGGGGAGAAATATTGATGGAGACGGTTCCTTCTGGGGATGTGCGCCCCAGTAATGTTCAAGGGGTTGTACGGGTGGGGGGCGGTTCTGCAGGTGCTGCGGAGGCACAGGTTAAGGGAGGGGGAGGAAAGGAGGCCGTAGTAGAAGACAGGAATATCCACAAAAAATTACCTTATATGGGGATTGGTATGCCTTTAGGCTCCCATTTATCTGACAGGACAAAGAGCAGAATTTGGAGTCACGAATTTGTCGATGTTTTTAAATTGTTGCATCGGGATATTCAAGCTAAAGAGGGCTCCAAAGAGGAGGAGTGGGAGTTGGCACGGCGGCCTAGGGTCCCCAAAACTATTGAGAACTGGACTTCTGCTTTTTTGATTTTTGCTAGCATATATTGTGAAAAGTTTAAAGATAGAGCGGTGGCGCTTTTTAAGTACATGGATATTATCAGGAAGGCTCAGAGCTACTTTGGGGGCTATGCTTGGTTGTCTTACAACGAGGAATTCAGAGCTCGTATGAGCGTTTCCCCTGATAGACCCTGGGGTGATGTGGATTTGGAGCTCTGGTTGCAATGGATGGCAACTTCTCAGCCGCCGGCTACCACGCATACCGCCAGTGGTCTGCCGGTTTCTTATCTGCCCTTTCCATCTCGCCCCACCCAGACAGGGGCGGGGTTTGCTGGCAGAGGTCAGTCGGTCATGGTTGGGGCCTGTTGGAATTTCAATAGGGGTTTTTGCAGTAGACAGTTGTGTAAGTACAAGCATGAGTGCTCGCAATGTGGGGGCAGACATCCCCTCATGCAATGCTTCTCTGGGCAGAGGTTTGGTGATCAAGGATGGGGACAGCGGGGTCGAGGGCAGGCTTTCCACTTTGCATCTAAAGGCTCCTACCCCAGTTAACTTGGAGGTTTTGGGCCAGTGGCTGGAGGAGTATCTGGACACTGCAGTGGCCAACAGATTATGGTGTGACATACAGTCTGCTTTTCGGTTACTACCCATTCATCCTTCTGATGTTGAACTGTTGGGAATGCATTTCCAAGGAGCGTTTTATGTGGATAAAATGCTGCCAATGGGGTGTTCTATCTCATGTGCCCTTTTCGAAGCTTTCAGCACATTTTTGCAGTGGATTTTTACCTACCGTACTGGTTATGAATTAATCTGTCATTATTTGGATGATTTTTTATTCATTGGGAGTCAGAACACAGGGCAGTGTGAAGCGGCGCTGTGTGCTTTTCAGAGGATGACTCAGGAGCTAGGGGTACCTTTGGCTCCAGACAAAACAGAAGGTCCTAGTACGACGTTGGTTTTCCTAGGAATTGAAATTGACACTGTATTGATGGTAGCCAGGTTGCCGGCGGAGAAGGTGCAGGAGATCTCCACATTTTTGTCCATGATGATGGGGGAGCGCAAATTGGAGCTCAGGAAAGTGCAAAAGTTGTTGGGCTACCTCAATTTTGCCTGTAGGGTTGTTAGAGCCGGGAGAACTTTCTGCAGGCGGTTGGGGATGTCTATGTCTGGGGCTTTTCTCCCTCATCATAGAGTGCGGCTTTCTGCGGCTGTTAGGGCTGATTTGGCAATTTGGTTGGATTTTTTGGAACATTTTAATGGAGTGTCTCTGTTTTTTGCGGACGAAGACATGGTTTGGCAGGTACAGATTTACTCGGATGCGTCCGGAGCACAAGGTTTTGGCATTTTTTGGGAGGGGCGTTGGTGCGCTGAGTAGTGGCCTGAGAGTTGGTTATCACAGGGGCGCAGTATCGCCTTTTTAGAACTTTCCCGCTCATAGTGGCTTTGTATATCTGGGGTGAGGAATTGCAGAACCGGTCGGTTCTGTTTAATGTGGACAATCTAGCTGTGGTGGCACTGATTAATCACCAGAAAGCCAGGGACTTAAGACTTTTACGTTTATTGCGTGCTTTTATGCTCAAATGTCTTCAGCTTAACATTGTGTTTAAGGCACGACATATTAATGTGAAAAAAGTGAACACCGGGCACAGTGTAAAGTGCACAATAGTCGCAAATCAACTCCCAATTGAACAAAAGATATTTCAAATTACATAAACATGATTACGCATGCCTGACAAACATATATCTCAATTTAGTAAGACAAACAAATTGATATGTTTATAATATATCTTTTTTAATTAATGCAAAAAGTTTTTCTTAAAAATTTCATTTTCAATCTTTTTTTCCTTTTTTTTAACGTAATAAATTATTTTCTTAATCAACATGTACATTCATGGATACCAATAAATTGAATTGTAGTCTAAACATGATTAATTTTTCATAATAAATTTACAGTGCATGCCTATACTACCACAATAATTTCTTACTTATTGGACTGTGGTTAATCCTCACTAATCCTAGGAGGGCCAGTAATTAACAACAATGTAGTGCAAAATTATTTTTTTCATCAGATTTCATATTCTATGAACACAATTCAACATTTGAAGCCATCACTTGACACTTGGTTTTATAGGCGATAGGTTGACACATAGGCGGTCGAATGACACAACGCGTTTCGGCTAGGCCTTCGTCAGGAACCCGCTCTGATTTTACACTACATATAAAATCAATAACAAAAACAAAAAAACATATATTGATTAAAACCAGACTTACAAAATTGGGAGTTAATATAGCAATCACTGTTCATTTACATAACCTCTAAGGTATTGATTATGTGTGAGTTAACATATCCAGTCCGAGGTCTCAAAAACTTTACTGACATATTCACTCCTGCTACCAGAAGAAGGATTTACCAATGGGATTTGCATCAAATTATTCTAGCGGATAAATAATTTCAATTATTTCGAAGCGTTGAATTCGGGCCCAATTGTTATTTGTTCAAGCTCTACAACCACCTAAACGGTAATGTGCCTCTACATGTGTAATCTATCTTGTAACAGAAGCCTGCTCCTTTCAATATATCTAATAGAAGCGATATTATACTAACCCTCTTTTCATTAATCGTTCACGTTCTTAACTTCAATTAGTCGGTACGCTTCAAATTGTGTTGTTCCACTTGACAATAGTGTGAACCATAACTAATTTAAAGAAAAGAAAGATACATATGTATATAATAGACAGGCTACTGAATAATATGCAATAGTCCTAACACGACAACGATTCTTACAAGGGTCACTCACTTTTGTGGAACGGTACTCAGGACGTCGATATGGCTTTCAATATGAAATGTATTACGCATAGGGTGGCCAGTTATATCCTATCTTCATAGGAGGAGTTGGATCTAGGGGTTTAAATATATGTACATATATCTTTTACTATCTCAGGTAAAATGAAATTTAATTAAAGATCAAGCCTGCTTTTAAGAGCTACATGATATTCTCAATGCTGCAACCAGTAATTATCTTATTAACTATATCTATATATTTGCAAATGATATCAGCTCTGACAGATTGTGTTGTTTAAACTAATATACAACATTTCGATTTATATATCTGCATACTATCTGTAAAGCATATTTTCAATTGATACTGACTTTCAATTATTATCTTATTAATTTACCTTTATATTTCAAATGTACATACCTTAGTTCGTTTTATGTTGTCTTTTACCCCAGGTAACTCTTTTTGATTTTATCGTATTTTATGACCAAATCTGTTCTTCTGCGGTTAATGGTCTATTCCATCCTCCTAGTTAGTGACATGAATATATGTATTTCAATTAATGCCACATGTTACATAATTGGGTTAAGCTAGTGTTTATCAATATTCTACCTAATTATTTGTACGATGAGAATACCCTCCCCAGCTTTTTTTTGTAAATAAAATGAATCCAAATGATAGCCGTTTGTGAGACTTAATGCCACTAAAAGTCTGAATCTGTTTGACATTTAGCGTTTCAATTCATTACTCGATTAGATTTAGGTTTTCATACCTCCTCAAGATCTAAGGCTGCTCGATTTACAAGTTGCAACTTAACAACCTTATTTAAGATTATAGTGTATTTAGCATCTCGCATTTCAAGGTCATGTCCCAATAGAACTTTCGCTTTTAAACATCCCCAAACTTTGAAAACGGTTTAGTTTACAGGTTGCGTCTTAATACCCATTAGGCTTCTAACATTTCAAGACCTGTTCTGAATTAACTCTAGTATTCAAACCTGCCCAAACCTAAGAATAGTTTAATTTAGAATTCACGTCTCGGCACCCTCGCTAAGAGCCTGTATTCAACATACCTTTTCTCTCACATGCTCTGCACCTTCATTGGATTCAGCGGTTACCTAATTGGTTACGCCATAGATCTATTTATGCAAATTGTCTGGACATGTGATTGCTTTACGTATCTAGTCGGCACCATGGAGCTAGAACCAATAAAACGCCGGGTTAGAGTTTAGGTGTATTCTCCCGGTCATTGACATAAAGATAGGACTTATAATGCACCAGACAATGTTAGCTAAAATAGCGCCATGATGGAGTGGTTAGTCAAACTCACTACCATGTTAAACTAATTATAGATGTTAGAGAACTAGGCGCCATGATATAGCAATAAATAAATATGGTTGCCATGCTAGATTATTTATCGGCATTAAGAGACTGCGTAACTTGTTATAGTAACGTCCAAGCGGTGAGTGTTACTTTTTGAGTTTGAGCGTTCAAAAATTGTACCGATTAGATTTAGACTAGTCGTGAATATTACCAACTTATCTTTATCTTTTTAGTTTATTTTATATAATAGTTCAGCATACTGGCCCAAATATTTCAGTATGTCTTATAGTTGCACGAGGTGCAAGTTGGATCTATCCGGTACAGTATCAAATAACAAGGGAGATTAATAATCATGGTGCATGAAGAAATTTTATCCATTATTTTTAATGGCTTGGTCCCAGGGAATTTCTAAGTTTAACCCGGATATCACTGTATAAAGGATAAATATCCAATACACTTCCCTCATTTTTCTAGTTTTGTCTGTCTGTATGCCTGCTCGTTGCAAATTTTTTTCCAAAATATACCACTGGATATCTTCAGCTGTGTGTCCCAAATCTACAAAATGTTGCACCATGGGTGCTGATGTTTTCTGCGTTCTAATAGCAGATCTATGTTCTGTTAGTCTAACATGGAAAGCTCTCCCTGTTTCTCCCCCATATCCCATGTGGCATGGACATATAATCAAGTAGACAACATTAGTGGATTTACAATTGTTCAGTGTGTTAGGGGAGATGTTGACGCCATTGAATGTAAATGTGGATGCTTCAATAGCCATTGAGCATGATTTACATGACGTACATTTGAAATTTCCCACCACTTTTTTGGAGCCTTCAAGATTCGTTTGAGTAAGGCTAGTCTCATTTTTCAACCTTGAATGGACTATGTGATCTTTCAAGCTTTTATTACGCCTGTATGCAAATAGTGGTTTAGATATTGTATCCCTTTGTTTGGATTTGTCCACATTTAGTATATGCCAACTAGAACATACCGCTTGGCGAATTCTTGCATTCAACATGGAATGACGTGTCGCAAAAACCAAAGGTGGATTTGTTTTGGCCTTTACATTTGTTAATAAATGTTGCCTGTCATAATAGCGTGCCCGCTTATAGGCATCCCGTACAATTTTGTTAGGGTAGCCTCTGACTCTAAACTTATTCTTCATGATCTCTGATTTCTCGTCAAAATCCTGAATGTTTGTAGAGTTACGCCTAAGGCGTAAGAATTCTCCAAACGGTATGTTGTCTTTTTGGGTCTTAGGGTGAAAGCTGTCATAATGCAGTAGTGTGTTCCTAGCGGTGGATTTAGTGAACAACACAACTGTTAAAACTCCCATGTGATGCTTAATAATGATGTCCAAAAATTCCACTTGATGGGGGCTGATGTTATGGGTGAAGCTGATGTTATTTTCACATAAATTAATCCACTCAATGAATTCCAGCAATTTTTCATATGTGTCAGACCAAACAAAAAAGACATCATCAATGAACCGCAACCAATTGGTTACGGATTCATAAAATGGTGCTATTTCGTTATAAATGAATTTCTTTTCAAAGAAGGTCATATAGATGTTAGCTACAGTGGGGGCACAAGATGCCCCCATGCTGACACCTTGATTCTGTTTATACAATTGTTGGTTGAATTCAAACACATTGTCCTCTAACACAATCTTGAGGCATTCCAGTACAAAAACAGACGGGCATTCAATATTGTAGGCCTGAATAAACCAGTGCACAGATGCAAGAGCTCCTTCAATGGGAATATTACTATATAGGGCCTCTATATCCATAGTGACCATATATTGGGTGTCTGTGCAGAAAGGTGTGTTTTCTAATAGATTGATAATATGTCTAGTATCTTTTACAAATGCCGGAGTTTTGGGAATATGTTTGCATAATATAGCATCTACGTATTTAGCTAATGGTTCCGTTATTGAACCGATAGTAGTTACTATCGGTCGCAATGGAGGATCCCTAGTGTTCTTATGTACTTTTGGTATGCCATAGATGCTGGCCATTCTGGGTTTTTCTTTATTAAGGAAAGTCCATTCCTTCATGCATATATCTCCATTTTTCAGTGCCCTGTTGGTTATTTTTAGTATTTGTTTAGCAATTTGAGCTGTAGGATCTCTGGTAATAGCACAGTAATACCGTGTATCTCCCAACATTTGATTAATCTTTAAGATATACCCGGGAGTGTCATACACAACAATACCCCCTCCTTTATCACATGCCTTAATCGTAAGAGTTGGAATCTGTTTGAGGGTTTGCATTGCTGCATATTCCTGTTGATTTAAATTGAAGGGTGTTGCAGGCACATGTTTTGTGATATTTAGAACTTTATTATACACCACTTTTTCAAATACCGCTATTTCAGGTGGAAGTTGCTCTAATGTAGGTGTAAAGAGCGATTGTGGTGCAAGGCCAGATCGATTTAGGGTGGCTTCTTGTACATCTGTGTCTGCAAAAAATACCTTCAATCTCATCTTTCTGAAAAGCGCTACGAGATCCCTAAATAACTCAAATTTGTTGAGGCCTGAATGCGGTGCAAACGTTAATCCTTTTGACAAAAGAGCAATTGTTGGATCAGACAAGGATGTGTTACTTAGATTAAATACAGGCAGAGTATTTACTCCCTCCAGTATTGTGCATTCCGGGTTACTAGATATTGGTCGTAATCCATCATTGGATTGCCCTGGAATCTCGGTTGGAATTGTGATCTGGGGAAACGCGGTTGATAACGCGGTCTCCAATTGTTGCGTCTGGAAAAACGCCTCCCTAAAAAAGAAGACTGTCTCCCTTGTGGTCTACCTGCATTGAATCCATCCTCTCTGTATTCTTGATTCCCTGATGGTTCTTCCTGGTCAGAGTCAGATGTATCTGAGAAAGTAATGACTTTCTTACTGGCATACGATGTTCTATTTGTTGCCGTTTCATAATGCATACCTCCAACTTGATTGTAAAATTGTTCAGCTAAATATGGATATGTACCTTCCTTACTGAAATATCTAATATCTTTTCTCAGTTTCTCCACTTTACGTTTAGTCAGGTATTCTGTGTAAGAGGACAGATCTTTGTCTATTTCCTCCAGCTTCTTTTTAGCTATCTCTACTGTACTTGAGGCTTTGATTTTATTTTCAAGATCTAGAATTTCAGCGGCTAGTTGCTCAATTACTTCTTTTGCTGTTTCAACAATCAGCATCATATAGTCACGGGAGCAACGATTGGAAATCATTGCCCACCGTTCTAGAAATTGTTTAATTTGAACAAATAAACCTGGTATGTTTCTGACTCTAAGACCTTGCGGTATTACACCTGCCTTCAAATACTCCAACATATATTGGCCATGTAGTTCAATGCGTTTGATTTTTTTCCTGAGAGCCAAGAGCGATGTAACATCTTCATTTGTATCTGTACTTGAAGGGGCCTGATGTCCAAAATTACTTGAGCTGCCCACCATGCTGGCAAACTGCTCATCTGTAAACCCAAACGTTTGAAGATTGGCCATGTTATTAGTTTTTATAGAACCAGTGGGCTATGCCTATATCAGAAGTGTGTGAATCAGTACTAGTCAAGAGACCAAGGACTAGAATCCTATATTACTTTTCTATAAATTGTGTGAACACATAAATTGATAATAATAAAGTAACCCCTCACAGACAGGCTGCGAGATAAATTATTTGACAAAGTAACGGGGTACCTGCTATCTTATAATAAGCCCAAGCAGGTAATAAACTAATGTGAAAAAAGTGAACACCGGGCACAGTGTAAAGTGCACAATAGTCGCAAATCAACTCCCAATTGAACAAAAGATATTTCAAATTACATAAACATGATTACGCATGCCTGACAAACATATATCTCAATTTAGTAAGACAAACAAATTGATATGTTTATAATATATCTTTTTTAATTAATGCAAAAGGTTTTTCTTAAAAATTTCATTTTCAATCTTTTTTTCCTTTTTTTTAACGTAATAAATTATTTTCTTAATCAACATGTACATTCATGGATACCAATAAATTGAATTGTAGTCTAAACATGATTAATTTTTCATAATAAATTTACAGTGCATGCCTATACTACCACAATAATTTCTTACTTATTGGACTCTGGTTAATCCTCACTAATCCTAGGAGGGCCAGTAATTAACAACAATGTAGTGCAAAATTATTTTTTTTATCAGATTTCATATTCTATGAACATAATTCAACATTTTAAGCCATCACTCGACACTTGGTTTTATAGGCGATAGGTTGACACATAGGCGGTCGAATGACACAACGCGTTTCGGCTAGGCCTTCGTCAGGAACCCGCTCTGATTTTACACTACATGTAAAATCAATAACAAAAACAAAAAAACATATATTGATTAAAACCAGACTTACAAAATTGGGAGTTAATATAGCAATCACTGTTCATTTACATAACCTCTAAGGCATTGATTATGTGTGAGTTAACATATCCAGTCCGAGGTCTCAAAAACTTTACTGACATATTCACTCCTGCTACCAGAAGAAGGATTTACCAATGGGATTTGCATCAAATTATTCTAGCGGATAAATAATTTCAATTATTTCGAAGCGTTGAATTCGGGGCCCAATTGTTATTTGTTCAAGCTCTACAACCACCTAAACGGTAATGTGCCTCTACATGTGTAATCTATCTTGTAACAGAAGCCTGCTCCTTTCAATATATCTAATAGAAGCGATATTATACTAACCTCTTTTCATTAATCGTTCACGTTCTTAACTTCAATTAGTCAGTACGCTTCAAATTGTGTTGTTCCACTTGACAATAGTGTGAACCATAACTAATTTAAAGAAAAGAAAGATACATATGTATATTATAGACAGGCTACTGAATAATATGCAATAGTCCTAACACGACAACGATTCTTACAAGGGTCACTCACTTTTGTGGAACGGTACTCAGGACGTCGATATGGCTTTCAATATGAAATGTATTACGCATAGGGTGGCCAGTTATATCCTATCTTCATAGGAGGAGTTGGATCTAGGGGTTTAAATATATGTACATATATCTTTTACTATCTCAGGTAAAATGAAATTTAATTAAAGATCAAGCCTGCTTTTAAGAGCTACATGATATTCTCAATGCTGCAACCAGTAATTATCTTATTAACTATATCTATATATTTGCAAATGATATCAGCTCTGACAGATTGTGTTGTTTAAACTAATATACAACATTTCGATTTATATATCTGCATACTATCTGTAAAGCATATTTTCAATTGATACTGACTTTCAATTATTATCTTATTAATTTACCTTTATATTTCAAATGTACATACCTTAGTTCGTTTTATGTTGTCTTTTACCCCAGGTAACTCTTTTTGATTTTATCGTATTTTATGACCAAATCTGTTCTTCTGCGGTTAATGGTCTATTCCATCCTCCTAGTTAGTGACATGAATATATGTATTTCAATTAATGCCACATGTTACATAATTGGGTTAAGCTAGTGTTTATCAATATTCTACCTAATTAGTTGTACGATGAGAATACCCTCCCCAGCTTTTTTTTGTAAATAAAATGAATCCAAATGATAGCCGTTTGTGAGACTTAATGCCACTAAAAGTCTGAATCTGTTTGACATTTAGCGTTTCAATTCATTACTCGATTAGATTTAGGTTTTCATACCTCCTCAAGATCTAAGGCTGCTCGATTTACAAGTTGCAACTTAACAACCTTATTTAAGATTATAGTGTATTTAGCATCTCGCATTTCAAGGTCATGTCCCAATAGAACTTTCGCTTTTAAACATCCCCAAACTTTGAAAACGGTTTAGTTTACAGGTTGCGTCTTAATACCCATTAGGCTTCTAACATTTCAAGACCTGTTCTGAATTAACTCTAGTATTCAAACCTGCCCAAACCTAAGAATAGTTTAATTTAGAATTCACGTCTCGGCACCCTCGCTAAGAGCCTGTATTCAACATACCTTTTCTCTCACATGCTCTGCACCTTCATTGGATTCAGCGGTTACCTAATTGGTTACGCCATAGATCTATTTATGCAAATTGTCTGGACATGTGATTGCTTTACGTATCTAGTCGGCACCATGGAGCTAGAACCAATAAAACGCCGGGTTAGAGTTTACGTGTATTCTCCCGGTCATTGACATAAAGATAGGACTTATAATGCACCAGACAATGTTAGCTAAAATAGCGCCATGATGGAGTGGTTAGTCAAACTCACTACCATGTTAAACTAATTATAGATGTTAGAGAACTAGGCGCCATGATATAGCAATAAATAAATATGGTTGCCATGCTAGATTATTTATCGGCATTAAGAGACTGCGTAACTTGTTATAGTAACGTCCAAGCGGTGAGTGTTACTTTTTGAGTTTGAGCGTTCAAAAATTGTACCGATTAGATTTAGACTAGTCGTGAATATTACCAACTTATCTTTATCTTTTTAGTTTATTTTATATAATAGTTCAGCATACTGGCCCAAATATTTCAGTATGTCTTATAGTTGCACGAGGTGCAAGTTGGATCTATCCGGTACAGTATCAAATAACAAGGGAGATTAATAATCATGGTGCATGAAGAAATTTTATCCATTATTTTTAATGGCTTGGTCCCAGGGAATTTCTAAGTTTAACCCGGATATCACTGTATTAAGGATAAATATCCAATACACTTCCCTCATTTTTCTAGTTTTGTCTGTCTGTATACCTGCTCGTTGCACATTTTTTTCCAAAATATACCACTGGATATCTTCAGCTGTGTGTCCCAAATCTACAAAATAATGCACCATGGGTGCTGATGTTTTCTGCGTTCTAATAGCAGATCTATGTTCTGTTAGTCTAACATGGAAAGCTCTCCCTGTTTCTCCCCCATATCCCATGTGGCATGGACATATAATCAAGTAGACAACATTAGTGGATTTACAATTGTTCAGTGTGTTAGGGGAGATGTTGACGCCATTGAATGTAAATGTGGATGCTTCAATAGCCATTGAGCATGATTTACATGACGTACATTTGAAATTTCCCACCACTTTTTTGGAGCCTTCAAGATTCGTTTGAGTAAGGCTAGTCTCATTTTTCAACCTTGAATGGACTATGTGATCTTTCAAGCTTTTATTACGCCTGTATGCAAATAGTGGTTTAGATATTGTATCCCTTTGTTTGGATTTGTCCACATTTAGTATATGCCAACTAGAACATACCGCTTGGCGAATTCTTGCATTCAACATGGAATGACGTGTCGCAAAAACCAAAGGTGGATTTGTTTTGGCCTTTACATTTGTTAATAAATGTTGCCTGTCATAATAGCGTGCCCGCTTATAGGCATCCCGTACAATTTTGTTAGGGTAGCCTCTGACTCTAAACTTATTCTTCATGATCTCTGATTTCTCGTCAAAATCCTGAATGTTTGTAAAGTTACGCCTAAGGCGTAAGAATTCTCCAAACGGTGTGTTGTCTTTTTGGGTCTTAGGGTGAAAGCTGTCATAATGCAGTAGTGTGTTCCTAGCGGTGGATTTAGTGAACAACACAACTGTTAAAACTCCCATGTGATGCTTAATAATGATGTCCAAAAATTCCACTTGATGGGGGCTGATGTTATGGGTGAAGCTGATGTTATTTTCACATAAATTAATCCACTCAATGAATTCCAGCAATTTTTCATATGTGTCAGACCAAACAAAAAAGACATCATCAATGAACCGCGACCAATTGGTTACGGATTCATAAAATGGTGCTATTTCGTTATAAATGAATTTCTTTTCAAAGAAGGTCATATAGATGTTAGCTACAGTGGGGGCACAAGATGCCCCCATGCTGACACCTTGATTCTGTTTATACAATTGTTGGTTGAATTCAAACACATTGTCCTCTAACACAATCTTGAGGCATTCCAGTACAAAAACAGACGGGCATTCAATATTGTAGGCCTGAATAAACCAGTGCACAGATGCAAGAGCTCTTTCAATGGGAATATTACTATATAGGGCCTCTATATCCATAGTGACCATATATTGGGTGTCTGTGCAGAAAGGTGTGTTTTCTAATAGATTGATAATATGTCTAGTATCTTTTACAAATGCCGGAGTTTTGGGAATATGTTTGCATAATATAGCATCTACGTATTTAGCTAATGGTTCCGTTATTGAACCGATAGTAGTTACTATCGGTCGCAATGGAGGATCCCTAGTGTTCTTATGTACTTTTGGTATGCCATAGATGCTGGCCATTCTGGGTTTTTCTTTATTAAGGAAAGTCCATTCCTTCATGCATATATCTCCATTTTTCAGTGCCCTGTTGGTTATTTTTAGTATTTGTTTAGCAATTTGAGCTGTAGGATCTCTGGTAATAGCACAGTAATACCGTGTATCTCCCAACATTTGATTCATCTTTAAGATATACCCGGGAGTGTCATACACAACAATACCCCCTCCTTTATCACATGCCTTAATCGTAAGAGTTGGAATCTGTTTGAGGGTTTGCATTGCTGCATATTCCTGTTGATTTAAATTGAAGGGTGTTGCAGGCACATGTTTTGTGATATTTAGAACTTTATTATACACCACTTTTTCAAATACCGCTATTTCAGGTGGAAGTTGCTCTAATGTAGGTGTAAAGAGCGATTGTGGTGCAAGGCCAGATCGATTTAGGGTGGCTTCTTGTACATCTGTGTCTGCAAAAAATACCTTCAATCTCATCTTTCTGAAAAGCGCTACGAGATCCCTAAATAACTCAAATTTGTTGAGGCCTGAATGCGGTGCAAACGTTAATCCTTTTGACAAAAGAGCAATTGTTGGATCAGACAAGGATGTGTTACTTAGATTAAATACAGGCAGAGTATTTACTCCCTCCAGTATTGTGCATTCCGGGTTACTAGATATTGGTCGTAATCCATCATTGGATTGCCCTGGAATCTCGGTTGGAATTGTGATCTGGGGAAACGCGGTTGATAACGCGGTCTCCAATTGTTGCGTCTGGAAAAACGCCTCCCTAAAAAAGAAGACTGTCTCCCTTGTGGTCTACCTGCATTGAATCCATCCTCTCTGTATTCTTGATTCCCTGATGGTTCTTCCTGGTCAGAGTCAGATGTATCTGAGAAAGTAATGACTTTCTTACTGGCATACGATGTTCTATTTGTTGCCGTTTCATAATGCATACCTCCAACTTGATTGTAAAATTGTTCAGCTAAATATGGATATGTACCTTCCTTACTGAAATATCTAATATCTTTTCTCAGTTTCTCCACTTTACGTTTAGTCAGGTATTCTGTGTAAGAGGACAGATCTTTGTCTATTTCCTCCAGCTTCTTTTTAGCTATCTCTACTGTACTTGAGGCTTTGATTTTATTTTCAAGATCTAGAATTTCAGCGGCTAGTTGCTCAATTACTTCTTTTGCTGTTTCAACAATCAGCATCATATAGTCACGGGAGCAACGATTGGAAATCATTGCCCACCGTTCTAGAAATTGTTTAATTTGAACAAATAAACCTGGTATGTTTCTGACTCTAAGACCTTGCGGTATTACACCTGCCTTCAAATACTCCAACATATATTGGCCATGTAGTTCAATGCGTTTGATTTTTTTCCTGAGAGCCAAGAGCGATGTAACATCTTCATTTTTATCTGTACTTGAAGGGGCCTGATGTCCAAAATTACTTGAGCTGCCCACCATGCTGGCAAACTGCTCATCTGTAAACCCAAACGATTGAAGATTGGCCATGTTATTAGTTTTTATAGAACCAGTGGGCTATGCCTATATCAGAAGTGTGTGAATCAGTACTAGTCAAGAGACCAAGGACTAGAATCCTATATTACTTTTCTATAAATTGTGTGAACACATAAATTGATAATAATGAAGTAACCCCTCACAGACAGGCTGTGAGATAAATTATTTGACAAAGTAACGGGGTACCTGCTATCTTATAATAAGCCCAAGCAGGTAATAAACTAATGTGAAAAAAGTGAACACCGGGCACAGTGTAAAGTGCACAATAGTCGCAAATCAACTCCCAATTGAACAAAAGATATTTCAAATTACATAAACATGATTACGCATGCCTGACAAACATATATCTCAATTTAGTAAGACCAGCAAATTGATATGTTTATAATATATCTTTTTTAATTAATGCAAAAAGTTTTTCTTAAAAATTTCATTTTCAATCTTTTTTTCCTTTTTTTTAAAGTAATAAATTATTTTCTTAATCAACATGTACATTCATGGATACCAATAAATTGAATTGTAGTCTAAACATGATTAATTTTTTATAATAAATTTACAGTGCATGCCTATACTAACACAATAATTTCTTACTTATTGGACTGTGGTTAATCCTCACTAATCCTAGGAGGGCCAGTAATTAACAACAATGTAGTGCAAAATTATTTTTTTCATCAGATTTCATATTCTATGAACATAATTCAACATTTTAAGCCATCACTTGACACTTGGTTTTATAGGCGATAGGTTGACACATAGGCGGTCGAATGACACAACGCGTTTCGGCTAGGCCTTCGTCAGGAACCCGCCCTGATTTTACACTACATATAAAATCAATAACAAAAACAAAAAAACATATATTGATTAAAACCAGACTTACAAAATTGGGAGTTAATATAGCAATCACTGTTCATTTACATAACCTCTAAGGCATTGATTATGTGTGAGTTAACATATCCAGTCCGAGGTCTCAAAAACTTTACTGACATATTCACTCCTGCTACCAGAAGAAGGATTTACCAATGGGATTTGCATCAAATTATTCTAGCGGATAAATAATTTCAATTATTTCGAAGCGTTGAATTCGGGGCCCAATTGTTATTTGTTCAAGCTCTACAACCACCTAAACGGTAATGTGCCTCTACATTAGGCCTGGGCGGTAAATTCCGTTCCGTTCGCGGAATTTGCGGAATTTGGGTAATTTCGCGTTCCGCGGAGAACGCGAAATTGCCCAAAATCTGCGTTCCGCGACTTCGCGAAATTTTTTGCTTGTTCGCGTTTTCAATATGCGTGTTCGCGAGATATTTCACCCCGAGCCCGCAAACAGCGATCGTGAACAGGAAAAAAGTATCGCGAACAAGCAATTCCGCGTGTTCGCGGAATTTCTGCGTGTTCGCGGAGATTTTGTACCGTTTCGCGGAGATTTGCGTAACGCGATTACGCAATTTCCGCCCACCCCTACTCTACATGTGTAATCTATCTTGTAACAGAAGCCTGCTCCTTTCAATATATCTAATAGAAGCGATATTATACTAACCTCTTTTCATTAATCGTTCACGTTCTTAACTTCAATTAGTCAGTACGCTTCAAATTGTGTTGTTCCACTTGACAATAGTGTGAACCATAACTAATTTAAAGAAAAGAAAGATACATATGTATATTATAGACAGGCTACTGAATAATATGCAATAGTCCTAACACGACAACGATTCTTACAAGGGTCACTCACTTTTGTGGAGCGGTACTCAGGACGTCGATATGGCTTTCAATATGAAATGTATTACGCATAGGGTGGCCAGTTATATCCTATCTTCATAGGAGGAGTTGGATCTAGGGGTTTAAATATATGTACATATATCTTTTACTATCTCAGGTAAAATGAAATTTAATTAAAGATCAAGCCTGCTTTTAAGAGCTACATGATATTCTCAATGCTGCAACCAGTAATTATCTTATTAACTATATCTATATATTTGCAAATGATATCAGCTCTGACAGATTGTGTTGTTTAAACTAATATACAACATTTCGATTTATATATCTGCATACTATCTGTAAAGCATATTTTCAATTGATACTGACTTTCAATTATTATCTTATTAATTTACCTTTATATTTCAAATGTACATACCTTAGTTCGTTTTATGTTGTCTTTTACCCCAGGTAACTCTTTTTGATTTTATCGTATTTTATGACCAAATCTGTTCTTCTGCGGTTAATGGTCTATTCCATCCTCCTAGTTAGTGACATGAATATATGTATTTCAATTAATGCCACATGTTACATAATTGGGTTAAGCTAGTGTTTATCAATATTCTACCTAATTATTTGTACGATGAGAATACCCTCCCCAGCTTTTTTTTGTAAATAAAATGAATCCAAATGATAGCCGTTTGTGAGACTTAATGCCACTAAAAGTCTGAATCTGTTTGACATTTAGCGTTTCAATTCATTACTCGATTAGATTTAGGTTTTCATACCTCCTCAAGATCTAAGGCTGCTCGATTTACAAGTTGCAACTTAACAACCTTATTTAAGATTATAGTGTATTTAGCATCTCGCATTTCAAGGTCATGTCCCAATAGAACTTTCGCTTTTAAACATCCCCAAACTTTGAAAACGGTTTAGTTTACAGGTTGCGTCTTAATACCCATTAGGCTTCTAACATTTCAAGACCTGTTCTGAATTAACTCTAGTATTCAAACCTGCCCAAACCTAAGAATAGTTTAATTTAGAATTCACGTCTCGGCACCCTCGCTAAGAGCCTGTATTCAACATACCTTTTCTCTCACATGCTCTGCACCTTCATTGGATTCAGCGGTTACCTAATTGGTTACGCCATAGATCTATTTATGCAAATTGTCTGGACATGTGATTGCTTTACGTATCTAGTCGGCACCATGGAGCTAGAACCAATAAAACGCCGGGTTAGAGTTTAGGTGTATTCTCCCGGTCATTGACATAAAGATAGGACTTATAATGCACCAGACAATGTTAGCTAAAATAGCGCCATGATGGAGTGGTTAGTCAAACTCACTACCATGTTAAACTAATTATAGATGTTAGAGAACTAGGCGCCATGATATAGCAATAAATAAATATGGTTGCCATGCTAGATTATTTATCGGCATTAAGAGACTGCGTAACTTGTTATAGTAACGTCCAAGCGGTGAGTGTTACTTTTTGAGTTTGAGCGTTCAAAAATTGTACCGATTAGATTTAGACTAGTCGTGAATATTACCAACTTATCTTTATCTTTTTAGTTTATTTTATATAATAGTTCAGCATACTGGCCCAAATATTTCAGTATGTCTTATAGTTGCACGAGGTGCAAGTTGGATCTATCCGGTACAGTATCAAATAACAAGGGAGATTAATAATCATGGTGCATGAAGAAATTTTATCCATTATTTTTAATGGCTTGGTCCCAGGGAATTTCTAAGTTTAACCCGGATATCACTGTATTAAGGATAAATATCCAATACACTTCCCTCATTTTTCTAGTTTTGTCTGTCTGTATGCCTGCTCGTTGCAAATTTTTTTCCAAAATATACCACTGGATATCTTCAGCTGTGTGTCCCAAATCTACAAAATGTTGCACCATGGGTGCTGATGTTTTCTGCGTTCTAATAGCAGATCTATGTTCTGTTAGTCTAACATGGAAAGCTCTCCCTGTTTCTCCCCCATATCCCATGTGGCATGGACATATAATCAAGTAGACAACATTAGTGGATTTACAATTGTTCAGTGTGTTAGGGGAGATGTTGACGCCATTGAATGTAAATGTGGATGCTTCAATAGCCATTGAGCATGATTTACATGACGTACATTTGAAATTTCCCACCACTTTTTTGGAGCCTTCAAGATTCGTTTGAGTAAGGCTAGTCTCATTTTTCAACCTTGAATGGACTATGTGATCTTTCAAGCTTTTATTACGCCTGTATGCAAATAGTGGTTTAGATATTGTATCCCTTTGTTTGGATTTGTCCACATTTAGTATATGCCAACTAGAACATACCGCTTGGCGAATTCTTGCATTCAACATGGAATGACGTGTCGCAAAAACCAAAGGTGGATTTGTTTTGGCCTTTACATTTGTTAATAAATGTTGCCTGTCATAATAGCGTGCCCGCTTATAGGCATCCCGTACAATTTTGTTAGGGTAGCCTCTGACTCTAAACTTATTCTTCATGATCTCTGATTTCTCGTCAAAATCCTGAATGTTTGTAGAGTTACGCCTAAGGCGTAAGAATTCTCCAAACGGTATGTTGTCTTTTTGGGTCTTAGGGTGAAAGCTGTCATAATGCAGTAGTGTGTTCCTAGCGGTGGATTTAGTGAACAACACAACTGTTAAAACTCCCATGTGATGCTTAATAATGATGTCCAAAAATTCCACTTGATGGGGGCTGATGTTATGGGTGAAGCTGATGTTATTTTCACATAAATTAATCCACTCAATGAATTCCAGCAATTTTTCATATGTGTCAGACCAAACAAAAAAGACATCATCAATGAACCGCAACCAATTGGTTACGGATTCATAAAATGGTGCTATTTCGTTATAAATGAATTTCTTTTCAAAGAAGGTCATATAGATGTTAGCTACAGTGGGGGCACAAGATGCCCCCATGCTGACACCTTGATTCTGTTTATACAATTGTTGGTTGAATTCAAACACATTGTCCTCTAACACAATCTTGAGGCATTCCAGTACAAAAACAGACGGGCATTCAATATTGTAGGCCTGAATAAACCAGTGCACAGATGCAAGAGCTCCTTCAATGGGAATATTACTATATAGGGCCTCTATATCCATAGTGACCATATATTGGGTGTCTGTGCAGAAAGGTGTGTTTTCTAATAGATTGATAATATGTCTAGTATCTTTTACAAATGCCGGAGTTTTGGGAATATGTTTGCATAATATAGCATCTACGTATTTAGCTAATGGTTCCGTTATTGAACCGATAGTAGTTACTATCGGTCGCAATGGAGGATCCCTAGTGTTCTTATGTACTTTTGGTATGCCATAGATGCTGGCCATTCTGGGTTTTTCTTTATTAAGGAAAGTCCATTCCTTCATGCATATATCTCCATTTTTCAGTGCCCTGTTGGTTATTTTTAGTATTTGTTTAGCAATTTGAGCTGTAGGATCTCTGGTAATAGCACAGTAATACCGTGTATCTCCCAACATTTGATTAATCTTTAAGATATACCCGGGAGTGTCATACACAACAATACCCCCTCCTTTATCACATGCCTTAATCGTAAGAGTTGGAATCTGTTTGAGGGTTTGCATTGCTGCATATTCCTGTTGATTTAAATTGAAGGGTGTTGCAGGCACATGTTTTGTGATATTTAGAACTTTATTATACACCACTTTTTCAAATACCGCTATTTCAGGTGGAAGTTGCTCTAATGTAGGTGTAAAGAGCGATTGTGGTGCAAGGCCAGATCGATTTAGGGTGGCTTCTTGTACATCTGTGTCTGCAAAAAATACCTTCAATCTCATCTTTCTGAAAAGCGCTACGAGATCCCTAAATAACTCAAATTTGTTGAGGCCTGAATGCGGTGCAAACGTTAATCCTTTTGACAAAAGAGCAATTGTTGGATCAGACAAGGATGTGTTACTTAGATTAAATACAGGCAGAGTATTTACTCCCTCCAGTATTGTGCATTCCGGGTTACTAGATATTGGTCGTAATCCATCATTGGATTGCCCTGGAATCTCGGTTGGAATTGTGATCTGGGGAAACGCGGTTGATAACGCGGTCTCCAATTGTTGCGTCTGGAAAAACGCCTTCCTAAAAAAGAAGACTGTCTCCCTTGTGGTCTACCTGCATTGAATCCACCCTCTCTGTATTCTTGATTCCCTGATGGTTCTTCCTGGTCAGAGTCAGATGTATCTGAGAAAGTAATGACTTTCTTACTGGCATACGATGTTCTATTTGTTGCCGTTTCATAATGCATACCTCCAACTTGATTGTAAAATTGTTCAGCTAAATATGGATATGTACCTTCCTTACTGAAATATCTAATATCTTTTCTCAGTTTCTCCACTTTACGTTTAGTCAGGTATTCTGTGTAAGAGGACAGATCTTTGTCTATTTCCTCCAGCTTCTTTTTAGCTATCTCTACTGTACTTGAGGCTTTGATTTTATTTTCAAGATCTAGAATTTCAGCGGCTAGTTGCTCAATTACTTCTTTTGCTGTTTCAACAATCAGCATCATATAGTCACGGGAGCAACGATTGGAAATCATTGCCCACCGTTCTAGAAATTGTTTAATTTGAACAAATAAACCTGGTATGTTTCTGACTCTAAGACCTTGCGGTATTACACCTGCCTTCAAATACTCCAACATATATTGGCCATGTAGTTCAATGCGTTTGATTTTTTTCCTGAGAGCCAAGAGCGATGTAACATCTTCATTTGTATCTGTACTTGAAGGGGCCTGATGTCCAAAATTACTTGAGCTGCCCACCATGCTGGCAAACTGCTCATCTGTAAACCCAAACGTTTGAAGATTGGCCATGTTATTAGTTTTTATAGAACCAGTGGGCTATGCCTATATCAGAAGTGTGTGAATCAGTACTAGTCAAGAGACCAAGGACTAGAATCCTATATTACTTTTCTATAAATTGTGTGAACACATAAATTGATAATAATAAAGTAACCCCTCACAGACAGGCTGCGAGATAAATTATTTGACAAAGTAACGGGGTACCTGCTATCTTATAATAAGCCCAAGCAGGTAATAAACTAATGTGAAAAAAGTGAACACCGGGCACAGTGTAAAGTGCACAATAGTCGCAAATCAACTCCCAATTGAACAAAAGATATTTCAAATTACATAAACATGATTACGCATGCCTGACAAACATATATCTCAATTTAGTAAGACAAACAAATTGATATGTTTATAATATATCTTTTTTAATTAATGCAAAAGGTTTTTCTTAAAAATTTCATTTTCAATCTTTTTTTCCTTTTTTTTAACGTAATAAATTATTTTCTTAATCAACATGTACATTCATGGATACCAATAAATTGAATTGTAGTCTAAACATGATTAATTTTTCATAATAAATTTACAGTGCATGCCTATACTACCACAATAATTTCTTACTTATTGGACTCTGGTTAATCCTCACTAATCCTAGGAGGGCCAGTAATTAACAACAATGTAGTGCAAAATTATTTTTTTTATCAGATTTCATATTCTATGAACATAATTCAACATTTTAAGCCATCACTCGACACTTGGTTTTATAGGCGATAGGTTGACACATAGGCGGTCGAATGACACAACGCGTTTCGGCTAGGCCTTCGTCAGGAACCCGCTCTGATTTTACACTACATGTAAAATCAATAACAAAAACAAAAAAACATATATTGATTAAAACCAGACTTACAAAATTGGGAGTTAATATAGCAATCACTGTTCATTTACATAACCTCTAAGGCATTGATTATGTGTGAGTTAACATATCCAGTCCGAGGTCTCAAAAACTTTACTGACATATTCACTCCTGCTACCAGAAGAAGGATTTACCAATGGGATTTGCATCAAATTATTCTAGCGGATAAATAATTTCAATTATTTCGAAGCGTTGAATTCGGGGCCCAATTGTTATTTGTTCAAGCTCTACAACCACCTAAACGGTAATGTGCCTCTACATGTGTAATCTATCTTGTAACAGAAGCCTGCTCCTTTCAATATATCTAATAGAAGCGATATTATACTAACCTCTTTTCATTAATCGTTCACGTTCTTAACTTCAATTAGTCAGTACGCTTCAAATTGTGTTGTTCCACTTGACAATAGTGTGAACCATAACTAATTTAAAGAAAAGAAAGATACATATGTATATTATAGACAGGCTACTGAATAATATGCAATAGTCCTAACACGACAACGATTCTTACAAGGGTCACTCACTTTTGTGGAGCGGTACTCAGGACGTCGATATGGCTTTCAATATGAAATGTATTACGCATAGGGTGGCCAGTTATATCCTATCTTCATAGGAGGAGTTGGATCTAGGGGTTTAAATATATGTACATATATCTTTTACTATCTCAGGTAAAATGAAATTTAATTAAAGATCAAGCCTGCTTTTAAGAGCTACATGATATTCTCAATGCTGCAACCAGTAATTATCTTATTAACTATATCTATATATTTGCAAATGATATCAGCTCTGACAGATTGTGTTGTTTAAACTAATATACAACATTTCGATTTATATATCTGCATACTATCTGTAAAGCATATTTTCAATTGATACTGACTTTCAATTATTATCTTATTAATTTACCTTTATATTTCAAATGTACATACCTTAGTTCGTTTTATGTTGTCTTTTACCCCAGGTAACTCTTTTTGATTTTATCGTATTTTATGACCAAATCTGTTCTTCTGCGGTTAATGGTCTATTCCATCCTCCTAGTTAGTGACATGAATATATGTATTTCAATTAATGCCACATGTTACATAATTGGGTTAAGCTAGTGTTTATCAATATTCTACCTAATTAGTTGTACGATGAGAATACCCTCCCCAGCTTTTTTTTGTAAATAAAATGAATCCAAATGATAGCCGTTTGTGAGACTTAATGCCACTAAAAGTCTGAATCTGTTTGACATTTAGCGTTTCAATTCATTACTCGATTAGATTTAGGTTTTCATACCTCCTCAAGATCTAAGGCTGCTCGATTTACAAGTTGCAACTTAACAACCTTATTTAAGATTATAGTGTATTTAGCATCTCGCATTTCAAGGTCATGTCCCAATAGAACTTTCGCTTTTAAACATCCCCAAACTTTGAAAACGGTTTAGTTTACAGGTTGCGTCTTAATACCCATTAGGCTTCTAACATTTCAAGACCTGTTCTGAATTAACTCTAGTATTCAAACCTGCCCAAACCTAAGAATAGTTTAATTTAGAATTCACGTCTCGGCACCCTCGCTAAGAGCCTGTATTCAACATACCTTTTCTCTCACATGCTCTGCACCTTCATTGGATTCAGCGGTTACCTAATTGGTTACGCCATAGATCTATTTATGCAAATTGTCTGGACATGTGATTGCTTTACGTATCTAGTCGGCACCATGGAGCTAGAACCAATAAAACGCCGGGTTAGAGTTTACGTGTATTCTCCCGGTCATTGACATAAAGATAGGACTTATAATGCACCAGACAATGTTAGCTAAAATAGCGCCATGATGGAGTGGTTAGTCAAACTCACTACCATGTTAAACTAATTATAGATGTTAGAGAACTAGGCGCCATGATATAGCAATAAATAAATATGGTTGCCATGCTAGATTATTTATCGGCATTAAGAGACTGCGTAACTTGTTATAGTAACGTCCAAGCGGTGAGTGTTACTTTTTGAGTTTGAGCGTTCAAAAATTGTACCGATTAGATTTAGACTAGTCGTGAATATTACCAACTTATCTTTATCTTTTTAGTTTATTTTATATAATAGTTCAGCATACTGGCCCAAATATTTCAGTATGTCTTATAGTTGCACGAGGTGCAAGTTGGATCTATCCGGTACAGTATCAAATAACAAGGGAGATTAATAATCATGGTGCATGAAGAAATTTTATCCATTATTTTTAATGGCTTGGTCCCAGGGAATTTCTAAGTTTAACCCGGATATCACTGTATTAAGGATAAATATCCAATACACTTCCCTCATTTTTCTAGTTTTGTCTGTCTGTATACCTGCTCGTTGCACATTTTTTTCCAAAATATACCACTGGATATCTTCAGCTGTGTGTCCCAAATCTACAAAATAATGCACCATGGGTGCTGATGTTTTCTGCGTTCTAATAGCAGATCTATGTTCTGTTAGTCTAACATGGAAAGCTCTCCCTGTTTCTCCCCCATATCCCATGTGGCATGGACATATAATCAAGTAGACAACATTAGTGGATTTACAATTGTTCAGTGTGTTAGGGGAGATGTTGACGCCATTGAATGTAAATGTGGATGCTTCAATAGCCATTGAGCATGATTTACATGACGTACATTTGAAATTTCCCACCACTTTTTTGGAGCCTTCAAGATTCGTTTGAGTAAGGCTAGTCTCATTTTTCAACCTTGAATGGACTATGTGATCTTTCAAGCTTTTATTACGCCTGTATGCAAATAGTGGTTTAGATATTGTATCCCTTTGTTTGGATTTGTCCACATTTAGTATATGCCAACTAGAACATACCGCTTGGCGAATTCTTGCATTCAACATGGAATGACGTGTCGCAAAAACCAAAGGTGGATTTGTTTTGGCCTTTACATTTGTTAATAAATGTTGCCTGTCATAATAGCGTGCCCGCTTATAGGCATCCCGTACAATTTTGTTAGGGTAGCCTCTGACTCTAAACTTATTCTTCATGATCTCTGATTTCTCGTCAAAATCCTGAATGTTTGTAAAGTTACGCCTAAGGCGTAAGAATTCTCCAAACGGTGTGTTGTCTTTTTGGGTCTTAGGGTGAAAGCTGTCATAATGCAGTAGTGTGTTCCTAGCGGTGGATTTAGTGAACAACACAACTGTTAAAACTCCCATGTGATGCTTAATAATGATGTCCAAAAATTCCACTTGATGGGGGCTGATGTTATGGGTGAAGCTGATGTTATTTTCACATAAATTAATCCACTCAATGAATTCCAGCAATTTTTCATATGTGTCAGACCAAACAAAAAAGACATCATCAATGAACCGCGACCAATTGGTTACGGATTCATAAAATGGTGCTATTTCGTTATAAATGAATTTCTTTTCAAAGAAGGTCATATAGATGTTAGCTACAGTGGGGGCACAAGATGCCCCCATGCTGACACCTTGATTCTGTTTATACAATTGTTGGTTGAATTCAAACACATTGTCCTCTAACACAATCTTGAGGCATTCCAGTACAAAAACAGACGGGCATTCAATATTGTAGGCCTGAATAAACCAGTGCACAGATGCAAGAGCTCTTTCAATGGGAATATTACTATATAGGGCCTCTATATCCATAGTGACCATATATTGGGTGTCTGTGCAGAAAGGTGTGTTTTCTAATAGATTGATAATATGTCTAGTATCTTTTACAAATGCCGGAGTTTTGGGAATATGTTTGCATAATATAGCATCTACGTATTTAGCTAATGGTTCCGTTATTGAACCGATAGTAGTTACTATCGGTCGCAATGGAGGATTCCTAGTGTTCTTATGTACTTTTGGTATGCCATAGATGCTGGCCATTCTGGGTTTTTCTTTATTAAGGAAAGTCCATTCCTTCATGCATATATCTCCATTTTTCAGTGCCCTGTTGGTTATTTTTAGTATTTGTTTAGCAATTTGAGCTGTAGGATCTCTGGTAATAGCACAGTAATACCGTGTATCTCCCAACATTTGATTCATCTTTAAGATATACCCGGGAGTGTCATACACAACAATACCCCCTCCTTTATCACATGCCTTAATCGTAAGAGTTGGAATCTGTTTGAGGGTTTGCATTGCTGCATATTCCTGTTGATTTAAATTGAAGGGTGTTGCAGGCACATGTTTTGTGATATTTAGAACTTTATTATACACCACTTTTTCAAATACCGCTATTTCAGGTGGAAGTTGCTCTAATGTAGGTGTAAAGAGCGATTGTGGTGCAAGGCCAGATCGATTTAGGGTGGCTTCTTGTACATCTGTGTCTGCAAAAAATACCTTCAATCTCATCTTTCTGAAAAGCGCTACGAGATCCCTAAATAACTCAAATTTGTTGAGGCCTGAATGCGGTGCAAACGTTAATCCTTTTGACAAAAGAGCAATTGTTGGATCAGACAAGGATGTGTTACTTAGATTAAATACAGGCAGAGTATTTACTCCCTCCAGTATTGTGCATTCCGGGTTACTAGATATTGGTCGTAATCCATCATTGGATTGCCCTGGAATCTCGGTTGGAATTGTGATCTGGGGAAACGCGGTTGATAACGCGGTCTCCAATTGTTGCGTCTGGAAAAACGCCTCCCTAAAAAAGAAGACTGTCTCCCTTGTGGTCTACCTGCATTGAATCCATCCTCTCTGTATTCTTGATTCCCTGATGGTTCTTCCTGGTCAGAGTCAGATGTATCTGAGAAAGTAATGACTTTCTTACTGGCATACGATGTTCTATTTGTTGCCGTTTCATAATGCATACCTCCAACTTGATTGTAAAATTGTTCAGCTAAATATGGATATGTACCTTCCTTACTGAAATATCTAATATCTTTTCTCAGTTTCTCCACTTTACGTTTAGTCAGGTATTCTGTGTAAGAGGACAGATCTTTGTCTATTTCCTCCAGCTTCTTTTTAGCTATCTCTACTGTACTTGAGGCTTTGATTTTATTTTCAAGATCTAGAATTTCAGCGGCTAGTTGCTCAATTACTTCTTTTGCTGTTTCAACAATCAGCATCATATAGTCACGGGAGCAACGATTGGAAATCATTGCCCACCGTTCTAGAAATTGTTTAATTTGAACAAATAAACCTGGTATGTTTCTGACTCTAAGACCTTGCGGTATTACACCTGCCTTCAAATACTCCAACATATATTGGCCATGTAGTTCAATGCGTTTGATTTTTTTCCTGAGAGGCAAGAGCGATGTAACATCTTCATTTTTATCTGTACTTGAAGGGGCCTGATGTCCAAAATTACTTGAGCTGCCCACCATGCTGGCAAACTGCTCATCTGTAAACCCAAACGATTGAAGATTGGCCATGTTATTAGTTTTTATAGAACCAGTGGGCTATGCCTATATCAGAAGTGTGTGAATCAGTACTAGTCAAGAGACCAAGGACTAGAATCCTATATTACTTTTCTATAAATTGTGTGAACACATAAATTGATAATAATGAAGTAACCCCTCACAGACAGGCTGCGAGATAAATTATTTGACAAAGTAACGGGGTACCTGCTATCTTATAATAAGCCCAAGCAGGTAATAAACTAATGTGAAAAAAGTGAACACCGGGCACAGTGTAAAGTGCACAATAGTCGCAAATCAACTCCCAATTGAACAAAAGATATTTCAAATTACATAAACATGATTACGCATGCCTGACAAACATATATCTCAATTCAGTAAGACCAGCAAATTGATATGTTTATAATATATCTTTTTTAATTAATGCAAAAAGTTTTTCTTAAAAATTTCATTTTCAATCTTTTTTTCCTTTTTTTTAAAGTAATAAATTATTTTCTTAATCAACATGTACATTCATGGATACCAATAAATTGAATTGTAGTCTAAACATGATTAATTTTTTATAATAAATTTACAGTGCATGCCTATACTAACACAATAATTTCTTACTTATTGGACTGTGGTTAATCCTCACTAATCCTAGGAGGGCCAGTAATTAACAACAATGTAGTGCAAAATTATTTTTTTCATCAGATTTCATATTCTATGAACATAATTCAACATTTTAAGCCATCACTTGACACTTGGTTTTATAGGCGATAGGTTGACACATAGGCGGTCGAATGACACAACGCGTTTCGGCTAGGCCTTCGTCAGGAACCCGCCCTGATTTTACACTACATATAAAATCAATAACAAAAACAAAAAAACATATATTGATTAAAACCAGACTTACAAAATTGGGAGTTAATATAGCAATCACTGTTCATTTACATAACCTCTAAGGTATTGATTATGTGTCAGTTAACATATCCAGTCCGAGGTCTCAAAAACTTTACTGACATATTCACTCCTGCTACCAGAAGAAGGATTTACCAATGGGATTTGCATCAAATTATTCTAGCGGATAAATAATTTCAATTATTTCGAAGCGTTGAATTCGGGGCCCAATTGTTATTTGTTCAAGCTCTACAACCACCTAAACGGTAATGTGCCTCTACATGTGTAATCTATCTTGTAACAGAAGCCTGCTCCTTTCAATATATCTAATAGAAGCGATATTATACTAACCTCTTTTCATTAATCGTTCACGTTCTTAACTTCAATTAGTCGGTACGCTTCAAATTGTGTTGTTCCACTTGACAATAGTGTGAACCATAACTAATTTAAAGAAAAGAAAGATACATATGTATATTATAGACAGGCTACTGAATAATATGCAATAGTCCTAACACGACAACGATTCTTACAAGGGTCACTCACTTTTGTGGAACGGTACTCAGGACGTCGATATGGCTTTCAATATGAAATGTATTACGCATAGGGTGGCCAGTTATATCCTATCTTCATAGGAGGAGTTGGATCTAGGGGTTTAAATATATGCACATATATCTTTTACTATCTCAGGTAAAATGAAATTTAATTAAAGATCAAGCCTGCTTTTAAGAGCTACATGATATTCTCAATGCTGCAACCAGTAATTATCTTATTAACTATATCTATATATTTGCAAATGATATCAGCTCTGACAGATTGTGTTGTTTAAACTAATATACAACATTTCGATTTATATATCTGCATACTATCTGTAAAGCATATTTTCAATTGATACTGACTTTCAATTATTATCTTATTAATTTACCTTTATATTTCAAATGTACATACCTTAGTTCGTTTTATGTTGTCTTTTACCCCAGGTAACTCTTTTTGATTTTATCGTATTTTATGACCAAATCTGTTCTTCTGCGGTTAATGGTCTATTCCATCCTCCTAGTTAGTGACATGAATATATGTATTTCAATTAATGCCACATGTTACATAATTGGGTTAAGCTAGTGTTTATCAATATTCTACCTAGTTAGTTGTACGATGAGAATACCCTCCCCAGCTTTTTTTTGTAAATAAAATGAATCCAAATGATAGCCGTTTGTGAGACTTAATGCCACTAAAAGTCTGAATCTGTTTGACATTTAGCGTTTCAATTCATTACTCGATTAGATTTAGGTTTTCATACCTCCTCAAGATCTAAGGCTGCTCGATTTACAAGTTGCAACTTAACAACCTTATTTAAGATTATAGTGTATTTAGCATCTCGCATTTCAAGGTCATGTCCCAATAGAACTTTCGCTTTTAAACATCCCCAAACTTTGAAAACGGTTTAGTTTACAGGTTGCGTCTTAATACCCATTAGGCTTCTAACATTTCAAGACCTGTTCTGAATTAACTCTAGTATTCAAACCTGCCCAAACCTAAGAATAGTTTAATTTAGAATTCACGTCTCGGCACCCTCGCTAAGAGCCTGTATTCAACATACCTTTTCTCTCACATGCTCTGCACCTTCATTGGATTCAGCGGTTACCTAATTGGTTACGCCATAGATCTATTTATGCAAATTGTCTGGACATGTGATTGCTTTACGTATCTAGTCGGCACCATGGAGCTAGAACCAATAAAACGCCGGGTTAGAGTTTACGTGTATTCTCCCGGTCATTGACATAAAGATAGGACTTATAATGCACCTGACAATGTTAGCTAAAATAGCGCCATGATGGAGTGGTTAGTCAAACTCACTACCATGGTAAACTAATTATAGATGTTAGAGAACTAGGCGCCATGATATAGCAATAAATAAATATGGTTGCCAGGCTAGAATATTTATCGGCATTAAGAGACTGCGTAACTTGTTATAGTAACCTCCAAGCGGTGAGTGAGGCACGACATATTGCAGGGGTCAACAATTGTATAGCAGACTCTCTATCTCGTTTGCAGTGGAAGAAATTTTGCAGACTGGCTCCTGGGGCCGAACCCCACAAGACTCAGGTCCCGCAGTGTGTTTGGGAGTGGGGGGACTAAGAATTGTTGACCTAGTAGAGCAGTCAGTAGCAGTTTCTACGCGGCGGAGCTACCAGCAAGCATGGAACGAGTTCCTAGGTTATGGTAACATGTGTGCTGGGTCTACGGGGGGATGGACGATGAGCAGTTTTTGTTACGTTTTGTGTTACACCTGATAGATAAAGGTTTTTCCCACAATGTCATTTCCGGTAAATTAGCTGGGATTTCTTTTTATGGGCAGTTGAGGTGGGGGAGGGATCCTGTAAAGGGGGTTTTGGTGAGGAGGGTACTTCGGGGTTTGAGTAGGATTCAGGCGGGAAACAAACAGTTGCGCTGGCCTGTGACGTTTGATTTGTTGCAACAGATGCTCTTGCAGCTACCGTTTTGCTGCTATAATGAGTCTGAATGTGGTTTGTTTAGGCTATGTTTTGTATGGTTGTTTTTTGGGGCTTTCAGGGCATCTGAGCTTTTGGGTTTGATTCATAGGCCTGGTATCCAGAGTGAGGAAGTTTTCCTGGAAGAGCACAGGTTGCGTCTCTGGTTGAGGGTCTCAAAAACGGATCAGTTGGGTAAGGGCAAGTGGGTTTTCTTAAATAGGAGTGGGGTGGGTCAATGTTGCCCGGTGCGGGAATGGGAGGTTTTCAAGGCTTCTAGTTATTTTTCTCCTGGTGATATATTCCGACATGTAGAGGGGACTCGGATTTCAGTGCCGCAATTGTTGGCTGTGATGCGTAAGGTGCTAGTTTTATTGGGGTAGAAACCTTTATGCTTTGGTACACACTCTTTCCTCATTGGGGCAGCAACGGAGGCGGCTATATTGGGGTGGTCCTGGTCCCAAATCCGTCGCATTGGGAGATGGAAATCCAAATGTTGTGAGAAATATGTAAGGAAATAATTTTCAGTTTCTGTGCACATTTTAATGTTTGTTTTTCTACCTAGGTAAGATTACGGGGGTTGTAAGTTTGTCAAAAAAGACTACATGGATAGTAGGACACTTCTTCGTAAAGTGTGCCGCTGTGTATGCTGAACAACAGATTTGTGGGCGTTCGCTTGGACTTCAAAGTGCTAGCCAGAAGGTGGTATGGCAGGGTAAAGGGGGAATGCGCTGGGGGGGTTTATTCTCCTCGCTATCCAGGATGAGTTTCGGCATGGGCCCTCCACATCTGCTCATTATTCATTTGGGGGAAAATGACCTTGTGGCCTTATCTGGCCTGACTTTAATACAGTTAATGCAGCGTGATTTGAACGTACTTATGGATACTTGGAAAGGTACCACTGTGATTTGGACAGAGTTCGTCACGAGGTTGCATTGGAGAGGAGCACGGAACCACGCAGCCATGGAGAAGGCGTGGCGGAAAATTAATAGAGCTATGAGACTTTATTGTGAGGGCAGGGGAATAAAGGTGCTGTCACACTCTCACATACGGAGCTCTGAAGGGCATCTTTTTCGGGAAGATGGGGTGCATTTGTCTACCATGGGGCAAGCGTTCTATTTACTGGAATTACGGGATTTGATTTCGCAAATTTGGAAAGAGAGTATCTGGTGTGCATAACCAGAGTCTGGAAAGTTTACTGGGTGGGACAGGAAAACGCTATCGGTTTTCCTGGTTGGCGGGTTTTTTGGTTGGGGGTGGGCAGACTGGAGCGGGATTGCCCATCCTCCAACGGGGGAGGTGGGGGACTCTGTCACGGGGATGGGGAAATGGGAATGACGGGGATCTAGCAACAGGACTCATTTATTAGGTTGCTGCTTGGGGGAATATTTTGGGATTATGCTTTTATAGATAGGTCAAGAAAAATTTGATTTTTGTTATTCTCATGATGGAAATTGTGTTTCAGAGTAAAATATAAGTTTGACACCTGTCTTAATAAAGTGGCCTTTTTGCTAAACCAAGAAGTAGTGGATAGTGATTTATTGTGCGAGGGGGGACCCAGGGGGAGCTAGGCGCGAGCCGGTCTCCCCCTGGGCGGGTTCGCACAATGGAACGGCCACGCAGGTGAGGGAGGGGGTGATCAGGGAGGCGGGAGGCGCGCTAGGCAAGGTTATTAATAGAGGCGGGCTAGGGCGGGAAAAAGATTGTTCTCAGGGAAGCCGGAAGGAGGGGTTTCCGGTTAGTTTGTCCCACCCACCCTTCCCCCTTTTCTTGGTTTTTTATTTTTATCTTCTTTTAGGTTTTTGGGTAGGGGCTTTGGCTACTGCCGGGCCTGGGATTAACCTCGCCAAGATAAGACAGGTTTTTTCTTTTTTCGTCTATTTTCTTGTTGGGAGGCGGGTTTTTTGGTTGGGGGTGGGCAGACTGGAGCGGGATTGCCCATCCTCCAACGGGGGAGGTGGGGTACTCTGTCACGGGGATGGGGAAATGGGAATGACGGGGATCTAGCAACAGGACTCATTTATTAGGTTGCTGCTTGGGGGAATATTTGGGGGTTATGCTTTTATAGATAGGTCAAGAAAAATTGGATTTTTGTTATTCTCATGATGGAAATTGTGTTTCAGAGTAAAATATAAGTTTGACACCTGTCTTAATAAAGTGACCTTTTTTGCTAAACCAAGAAGTAGTGGATAGTGATTTATTGTGCGAGCAGCTCCGATCAAATGTTGTTTTGTTTTGGTAATTTGCACACGAAAACACCAAGAATTTGGAGCAAGATAGAAACAGCTCAATTTGTAAATCTGTTCACCGAAACGATTACAGTGCTCACAAAAAATTCTGATGTTTCCTCTGTAAAAAAACACAGTGCTTCCCTGCCAGCTTCCGCTCGTTTCAATGACAGTAATCTGCTTCTTTCAGTCTCATATTGTGCGCTAAGATGGCTGAAAATCAGCATCCCTTTCAGAGATCAATTGTGTTAAGAAAATGCCTCTCCTGCCACTGCTAGTGCTATTAGCAACGGAATCCCATAGAAGCTTCACCTACTGGGATATTTTTAGGTGTGCAGCCATTGATTCGTGCATTTCATGGGAACTGCAGCGGTGTCATGGAGCGAGGACCTGTTCATTGGCAGGGTGGAAGCTGTGCCAAATTTAAAAAGCGCATTAATGCACGCTATGCAGGATGGTTTTGAACCACTCCTGCGTATCCACAGAGGAGGAAGGGCTCCCTACTTTTGTATCCAGGTGCAAAGCATTGACGTTGTTGTGACACTTAAGGAGGTGTATAGTAGGAATATCCAAGCAGTTAACTTCCAAGCAGTTAACTTCCCATGAAGATAGCTCCAGAGGTACTGGAACAGTGGTACATCACTGAAGTCATAGGGACTGTGAAAAACCCAAGCGTTTCACAAAGAACAAGTACAGCAAATGAGTCGCGCCCATTTAGGTGGAGAGCGGTAAATCCGGGGTATGTCGCCAATGGAGCAAGTTGGATTCCACCGTTGACAAAATATTACAAAAGCATGGTGCTGTAGCATACTACCATTTACAGATGACCGGGGGTGAGTGCTTGCAATGTTCAACACTCCGTCCATCATCCCCTTTGGTTTTTCTTTGTTCGCCCTATGTTGGCAGGGTATGCCCAGATGTGGGTCCCTTGCTCACTTTGCCACTGGATTCAAGCTAGCCTGGCTGATGACGGCTGATTAGCCAGAAACCAGTCCCAGGATGCTTGTTTCCGGTCCAGGGAAGACATGGCTTGGCAGTTCGGGCTGGACTCTTCCCATGAGGCACAGAGTCAGACTGATTTGCATATGGCCATGTCTGAACTAAGGTGGCGGAGTGAGCTAAAGAATGATGATGGATTAAACCCAGATCAGTTGACTGGGGGTGAGTGCTTGCAATGTTCAACACTCCGTCCATCATCCCCTTTTGTTTTGCTTTGTTCGCCCTAAGTTGGCAGGGTATGCCCAGACGTGGGTCCCTTGCTCACTTTGCCACTGGATTCAAGCTAGCCTGGCTGATGAGGGTTATGAACCCGAAACCGGTCCCAAGATGCTTGTTTCTGGTCCAGGGTAGACATGGCTTGGCAGTTCGGGCTGGACTGTTCCCATGAGGCACAGGGTTAGACTGATTTGCATATGCCCATGTCTGAACTGGGGTGGCGGAGTGAGCTAAAGAATGATGATGGATTAAACCCAGATCAGTTGACTGGGGGTGAGTGCTTGCAATGTTCAACACTCCGTCCATCATCCCCTTTTGTCTTACCATTTACAGATAGCACAGTTCCCATTAAAATGGCCTCAAAATCTGCATTGACATGCATTGATAGTGATAAAACTATACAGCAGACACATGATAATGTATGGAAATCGTGCCTCAACAAATATGTATCATTTGCTCTTCACCAAGTAAAGCGGCTTGATTTGTTTTGATTCTATTAAAATCTTTGTTTTTGTCGCACTCAAGAATTACAAAAAATGACTTCAACTGTGCTTTCCTAACTGATGCTATATGTTGAAGTATTGTACAGTTCATTCACACTTATTACATTTTGTAGTTTGTAAGAAAAAAACTGACATCCTATAGACTTTCCTTTCACATTCCCTGCACCATAGAAAGGTTGTCTAATAATTCACTTCACAAAATAACTTTACAGTCAGAGAAAGAATAGCAAAAAACACTCTCCATGCAAAGAATGAATATATGACGTTACAATGCAAACAATTACACTGCATGCTTTTACAACGTGGTTTTTACATCACAATTACCATTATATTGTGTGATTTTACAACGCATGCCATTACAACGCATTTTTAAAAACTACCATTACAACTTATTTCATTACAACGCATACCAGGACGTGAGAACAGAGGAGCAGGACGGAGAGCGGCCAGGCAGGGGAGGCGGCAGACAACAGGTGAGTGGCTTCTTTTATACATTTTAAAAGACTTTGTGAGGGAGCGGCTAACTCCGTTCCGCTACGGAGGTAGAGTTTTTTTCCTACTCCGCGTTCGCCGCGCAGCGTGGAGTAGGCAAATTCCGCAAACTCTGCTTGCGGAGTGGAGTTACCCTCCCAGGGTTATTGAGCAGTACATGCATGGTACATGTATGTGCTGGGTGTACGTAGAACTATGAGTGATACAGTACACGGAAGATACAGTATTGTGCAGTATGTGCATGCTGTATAGATACACTGGGCGTAAGTGTGCCTACAGAAGGTACATTGCATGAGGACTCTGGAGTCCATTTTCGGTGACCCAGGCCTGCATGGTGAAAACATGAGGCGGTAGAGTGATCCCCAGATAGATTTGTGTATTACTGCATTCCTGTGAGCTGAGTGGGACATACTGGAGAGGTGAGAGTCAGACATCCCCTGTCACTTCAAAGGGTGCTCTTTGATTCAGTGAGATACCACAAGGCGGGAGCCTGGGCATATCACATGAAGGAGATGGGCCTGATAAGGGAATCATAAAGAGTAGAGCTGGGGGCCCTGGGCTAACCTTTTGATGCAAAATGTCAATGTGGCTGACATTCAGGTGTGCTCTCTAGTAACTGCTATGGCCTGTGTTGTGGACTATCAGCTTTGGAGTCTCTCTTGCTGTGACAGACTGCTGTTCATGAGGAAAAGAGAACAGAGGAGTGGACACTTAAAAAGAAGCAGAAGCCCAACATAAACTTCAAAACACTCAGACCCTAAATCACATTTAGTGTCTGGAAAAGGACTATAAGAAGGGGAGTTTTTTCCACCACTGCACAGGAACAGGCCGAAGATGTAGGTAACTGATTGTGGAGGAACAACCTCCAATTTGTGGGCTTCCCTGAGAACATGGAGACACCTGGCACATATAGGCTGGTCAAGGACTGGTTGAAATCAAGAATTTACTTTTTTTACACTCCAGAGCAAGCCTGAGAGTGGGCGACAGACCCTTTGTTGAGGTTGTCTCACAGCCCAGGAGAGGCTCCCTCTGTATTCCTCTCAAACTCTCCAGGAAGAACGTACTTGCTCCTTGATGGCTCTTTCCTGTCCAAGAAGGAGGCACGACTCCTCGAGTCCAGACCAAGGGTAGATGGACACCGACTGTACTGGTCCAGGCGCCCCTCTTCCTACTATGCTGGACCATTTTGTATCCCGGTAAGAGGACACCATGGGACTTCCTGATGATCTGGGCACCACCTGGATTGTCTTCACTCTTGTGATTAGGAGTGGGAGTGACTCTGTACCTTCCTGGCAATTCTCTCTGCCTTTGGCATGCTTTACTTAATCTGTTTGACTGGTTTGATTGTTCTCTTTTCCGTTATTGTCGGACTGTCATGATGTGTCAATTTCTGCTGTTGAGTGCTAAAATCATATTGGGGGGCCACCGAGAGCTTTGAGCAGCTTTAGGCTCATTTTGACTGCTAGTGTGTTTGGAGAAGGAGTGTTAGATGATTCAGGAGTAGAAGTATGGGGTTGGGGGAGTTGGGGAACTAAGCTGTTTTAGGTGTTTTGTTTGTTTGGATTTTTCCTTTAGGTTTGAATACCTCGCTCACTGCTGCATTTCCCCTATCCCACATGCACAGACCTGTGCACGTGGTCCCCTGCATCTGCCCCATGTCTGAACCACACTGGTCCCCTGGGTACTTCTGTGGGAGGTTGACGCCGTTATATCTTCTCTCTCTGCCAATGGCGGGTAAGGTGCTTTCATGGAATGTTAACAGTCTTCTTGATCGTATAAAGCGGTTAGCCATCCTCCGATATATTAAAAGAAACCTCATGGAAGTGCTTCTACTTCATGAAAACCATTTAATGGGCAGTCACTGCCGCTTCCTGGACTGCTTCAGCTATGATTGAGAGTTTCATGCTGTTTTATTTCGGGGCTCCCACAGAGTTGCCATTCAAATGCATAGGGGGTTCCCACTGGCAGTCACAGCCCTGCATGGAGACCCTCAGAGTCGATATGTGAGGATTGAAGGTTGACTGGAAGGTAGGCATCATAATTTCCTGTCCATTTATGTTCCCCAGTAACAACTCCAGCCCACACTGCAGACCCTGCGTGCCCTTCTGCTGACTGTTCATCAGGGGGCCACACTGATAGGAGGTGATTTCAATTCAGTTCTGGACCCCTCTTGCAATACCTCTGACCCTTCCTGACCTGGGCATCAGGCACACACACAACAACTCATCCTCTGTGCAGACACAATGGGACTTTGTGATGAATGGCGCATATGGAACCCTAATGGGGGTGAATGTACGCACACGTTGGCAGCCCACAAGACCCAATCACATATCAACCATGTATGGCTCCCGGCTTCAGATATCCATCAGCTCACAGACATTGAGCTCCCCTCAGGGGAATATAGGATTATGCCCCTCTTTTGCTGAAAAGTGGGTCCCCCTGGGGAGCACTGCAAACCATGTGGCACATAAACACCTGGACTGGATCATTCAGACTTTGTGGAAGATGAAATGTGCTCCTACTTTGAAATCAATAGTGACTCAGTGGACTCAGTGGGGACTCTTTGGGCTGCCAGTAAGCCGACCCTCAGAGGAAAGATTAAAGGAACAGTATAAGCAGTCACAAACGTCTGCACCAAAGGTACTCAGCAGTCCTTGACCGCAAGTTGGTTCTAGCAATGTCCGATCTAGGTCAGATTTTCTTTGAGAAGGCCCGGCACTGTTGGAGGGCATCTACACAGTGTGTGAACTAACAGGGGGACACATCCTTGAAACTCCTGTACTGGCTGGCCAACAGGGAGGTTACTTCTAGAGTGGTGCACTTGATTTGAGATGTTAGTGGTGGCCTCCGAGAGTGAGCCTCTGAGGTGGCACAAGTTGTGGCAGACTACTACTGCTGGCTCTACGTGAAGACTTCCAGGCCTCTGCAGGAAATCGCTCACCTGATTTTGCAGGACATCCCATTGCCCTCACTTACTCAGTCCCTGGTGGAGGACCTTGATCATCCGTTCAGGGTTGAGGAGGTTAGAGAGGCACTGTGCGATATGGTTCCTGAGAGGACACAGGCCCAGAAGGATTCCCGACAGAGTTCCCTAAATAATTTCACCCTCTTCTACTCTCCCATTTCCTAGAACTGTATGCAGAGGTGAAACTAGGGGAGTTCCCCCAGGAGCTGGACATGGCTACTATAGTTGTAGTCCCCAAGCAAGGCCAACCACTAGATCAATGCTCCTCATTCAGGCCCAAGGCTGCCCCCTTTCCCCTCTGTTGTTTGCTCTTGCGATTGAGCCCCTAGCGCTACTAATCAGATGAACACTAGAATACAGGGGTGGTCCAGGAATGGGGGACCGGAGGATCCTATAGCACTTTATGTTGATGACATTTTGGTGTTCCTTGGGAATCTGCTCACCTCTTGTCCACGCGGTTTAGAAATCCTGAGCCTATATGGAAGGCTTCCAGACTCCAGGTAAACAAACCTAAATCTCTGCAAATTCCTATGGGAGGGATGGGAGTTGCTGCTAACCCAATATGTTGTCTCTCCTTGAAATACTTAGGGCCTTATTATGAGTTTGTGGGTCCACAAAATTGCTGTGCTTGCGGTGGCGGTCTGACCACTGCCACCACTGCGGGTCCACCTGAAGTATTCAGAGTGTGGTAGTTAGGCCGCCACAGGATCACCACGCCCGCCTGGGATCCAGGATCCTGCGGCATTCACGCAGCAGAAGGGGGCAACAATATGCTGGTGGTGCCACTGCGGCACCACCGTGCATATTACCAGTTGCCTGTCCACCGCCCCTTTCATGGCGGTGAGCCTGCCATCAAAAGGGTGGCTGAAAGGAAAGACAACTAAGGGGGCCCTAATAGGACCCCCTACCGCTCCTGAGTCTATGGGTGTATGCGGGGGCATATTTTGAGCCCCCCTGGAATTGCACCCCAGTTCCTGCACAGTGTGGCATGCCACCCACTGCTGCAACATGATGCAGGCGCTGTCATAGCGTCGCCTGCAGTTAAGGCTCACCTATGAGCCTCATATAACCGCCGTCACCAAACTGCCGCATCTTAGCCCACTCACCATGGATTACACTTGTAATCCGGTGGGCGGGCACTCAACGGGCTTGGCGGTCCTCAACAAGAGCACCACCAAACTAAGGCATATACATCTCCCAATTCCCCGACTTGGCCGCGAGCCTCAACCTGACCCCATTGGTTGCTAGAATGAAGAAAGATCTGATGTGGTGGGGTGCACTGATGCTGAACACCCTGGGCCGAGTAGCCCTGTTTAAAATGATGATACTGCCATGTTTCCTCTACATATTTTCAAACTTCCCGCACCTGATTGCCAGAAAGCGGTTCCAGGGCTTGACCTCAAAAGTCTCAGTGCTCCTTTGGACGGGAGGTGGCATGTGTAAATTAACATCATGCTCCATACGACAGTGGTAAAGGCATCTTGACCTCTATGGCTATTACCTAGCTGTGCAACTAGCTGTTAATAATGACTGGTTCCATTGGGGACTGGGACAGTCTGGCTTATCGGTTGGAATTCTCCACACTGGGCCTCGATGAGTTGTACAGCTTCCTTTATGGGACCCCGATACCTCAGGCCCTCCCCAACTGTACATTGGTAACGCTGCTGTTTTGGAGAGCAGCCCTTGGATTTATTGACTGAGAGCGGGAGCTCACTGGGCTGACTCCACTGTGACAAGGGACCTAGCTGCATCACACGGCTGGGCTCCGGGGCTTTGCGAGGTGGGACTACAGTCCTTCCAACAGCTGCAAGAGCAGTACCAGCCCTCTCATACGCAGCTCTACCAATAGCTACAACTGTGCCATGCCTTGCTGGCTAGCATTCCCCAGGTACACGGATCCCGAAGTTCAACCCTCTTGAGGATATACTCCTGATGGGGAAGTTGGCCAAGTGTGCAATTTCACGGATCTATCAGTCTCTTGTTTTTAATGCCCCAGACCACTTCCCAGTTCTCTGCGAACAGTGGGAGGCTTGAGTGGGCTAACTTGATGAGGATGACTGGCGTGAGGCCCGGCTGGCCCCCAGTAAACTAGCCATATCTGCCGGTTTGCGAATGGTACTGCTTAGTTATCTACATCTTGCATCTATGACTCCCCAGAGGCTCCATTGAGCTGATGGAGCCTCCCAATTCAGGTGTGCCCACTGTTCTGCAGCTGAGGTGGATTTTTCCATGTGGACTGGGCATGTCCAGGGCTAACCGTGTTTTGGAAGGGGTTTTTAGGGAGAGATTTCTGAGATTTTGAGCACCAGATTGAACTTGCCCTTAGGGTTGCTCTGCTGGGGCTATTGAAGTAGTTGGGAGGACCTGGGTTGGAATGCACCTTTATTGTAGTGGTGCTACTTGTGGCCAGATAAGATATAGCTCATAAGTGGAGATCCCCAAATCACCCAATTGTGGTGGAGTGGAGGATGGTGCGGATTGGTGTGCACAGCTGGAGCGATCTATTTATGAAGCAAGGGGCTTCCCCCACAAACATGAGATAATCTGGGGAGGGTGGTGGGATTACCATGGTTTGGGTGTGGAAACGTAATGCTTGTATTGATGTACTGTCCTCACAGAATAGATGCAAGGTTGTTTGTCATGTTACTGTTGTGGAAAAAACAATAAAAATGTGGTTATAAAAAAAAAAGAAGAGGATTTTTAAAACCAAAAATTGTCATCTGCCAAGCAGCAAGACAGGCTGTGTGAGATGGGAACGCTTTGCAAGACTTCTGTCTGTGACCAGTACTAGGGGGCCATGGCTTGCTAGTCTCCCTGCTAGGTGAGGGACATCACCCTGGGAAACTAAGACCAATTGCCCTGGAGCCTTAAGCCCTAGCACCTGCCTGCTTGCCAAGACCTGTGTGTGCTGCAAGGAAGAGGAAAGCGTTGGAAGGAGCAAGGTTCAGTGGGGAGTGCTGTTGAGTGGATCACCGTTGCAAGGTGTGAGAAATCAGCTGCTGCACCAATCGGGTCATTGCCCATGTGTAGTGAAGAACCAGAACCTTATGGGCCTGGCGGCGCAGGGTACGCCTTAATCTCCTGGGTTCTCCTGCTTCAGCTAACAGAGACACGGGGACACTCTGTCGGCGTAAAAGATCAGATTTTATTAGCTGCAGCTAGTACAGTTGTCCTAGAAGTACACACGGTATGTTCTCAGGAGACTGCCACTTCACTCTGTGGCGCACAATCTTATATAGTATGTAGATAGCATATAGATTAACCAGAAACACACCCAATACATACATGAAGAACCAATAAGAAAATGTCAAAAACAAAATGTAGCCCATAGAAAGAATGTAAAATAAAGTATCGAGTAACCCGAAGAAGCCTCTCCTTCAACTGTGTTTGTCGCTCCTCCTTACGGGTTAATTTATTAACGTGTCTGTAGCTGACTCGCAGGTGGCGAGATACATTTGTGTGTTTTGGAGGACAGTTGTGAAACGAGAGAATACAAGCAGAGGACAGCGAAGGCCAGAAGATAAGATAAAGTCAGAAGAGAATAGTGTGAACCAACAGATAGTTTAGACAGGGATTAGAAAAACCAGACAGGGATTAGTGTACTCGGCCAGTCCCTAACACCAGCTTTGTAAACAGAGGCAGAAGGCTATTTTGACACGATACTGCAGGAAAAGCAGAAAATACTTAGTTTGTCGTGCTGCCTGAGTGAGGGCAACACAAAATGGCGGCGGATTACAAAATGGCGGGTCAATACGATCGAGATCGAAAATCGAATTTCCTCGGACCCTCCTTTTGCCAGAACTCAGGCAATAATACACGGACTCATGTTAATCTGAGTCGATGTCAATGGCCATGAGGTCATCAAGCTGTTGTTGCAACATCATTTTAATATTCTCTGTTCTCTGTGACTTAGGGTTTGGGATACACATAGTAGCACAAAGGCCACAAATGGCGGGGCCACAGTGCATACAGAGACAACAAGAGAAAATGATGGCCAAATCCATTCCAAGGAATGTTAATACCTTCCATCCCAACTTAGACAGTAGTCCCCAAAACCACCCCAATAACGACCAATCTCCTTTGTCCTGATAAATCGACTTGGAGATTATGTGTAATTTAGAGATGGCCTGGTATACTGTCGGAGCATCATCAGGTATATAAATACAGAAACTTGATTTGATCAATTTACAGACTCCACCACAATCTGCAAGAATAACATCTAAGGCAACTCGGTTCTGTAATGTCATAAGAAGATCCGCCTGTAGTTCCGCTGTAATATTACTCAAAGCTCCTACAGTGATGTCTATGGTAGTTTCTACAACACGAACCAGTTGTCTCATATTCCTACTGTTTGCCATAGGACCCCAAAAAGGAAGAAATCCTTTTAGGAAGTCTCCTCCCTCTTGTCCTGCTGTGTCTTTGGAATCAATAATTCCTCTGCCATATCTGATTTTATGAAAATTTGAAGAAGCAGTGTATGTAGGGGGAAGAAGAAAAGCTATATAACAAGTTCCAGAAAAACCCGTTGGCAACCACGTATAGGCTCTATCATGACAGATGAAATACGTGCCCTGAGATGGCACTAACGTGGCGAATTCTGAGATGAATGGATGTACGTATGAGAACAAAAGCTTTTTCTCTGTTCGGTGTCAGCAGTCTGGCCATTTATTTGCAAACAGAAATTGCCTTGATGAGGTACAGTCCAAATTGGTGGAGATTTTCCCTGTTTAACCTTATCACTAAGACTAGTGATATAATGAGTGACGTTCCAATTAGTATATGCTTTTCTGTCATCAACAGAAATTTTACTATTTTCCATGATTTTAGCCATAGCTACCATTCCCTTTATCAATGAACTATGACAGAAATCTGGTCCACCAATATAGGAACTGACAGGTCGTTTAAATCGGCTTTGATAGGCGTTAGAGAATATTACAAAATAAGCCCAAGCGGAACCTTTATAAGAGAACGGAAGGACTAAATATGGCATCCCTTTTTCTGTGGTATGAGGCATTAGTCCACACACCCAACAATCGGTTGTATTAATTACCAATTGGTGTTGCTGTAATAACTGGATAAATGAATTATTGTAATATTTGGTTCTTCTAACCAATTCATGTTGAGGAAGTGTATGGAATAGATGTGGAGAGATAGTAGAATAAGAAGGCACAGTGATAGAAGAAGGGACAACTTTTTGCTGCATAGCATGAACAATCCAACCTACACACGCCAATAAAATACATAATAATATGAAAATACATAAAGTTATACCACAACGACTATACATCAATTTAAAGTATTTTTCTTTCAACTTCTTCTTCTTCTCTCTTATTTCTAATGTAGTCTCCATCTTCTAGGTGGATGCTCACGGCAATCTTCCTCAATCACTTGGTTATCTTTATCTGCCGTCCTATGACACTGCACGTCCTGCAGACCTATTGTCACTACTCAGGTCACAACCAAGACTCCTACCGTGACCCTGCAACCGGGATAGAAACTACATGGAAGAGAGAATCTCAAGTTTTATTCTTTAGTCTAGGTCTTAAATTGTAATGAGCCTTATCAGGTACAGTCTGATCCTGAAACAATGTTCGTGGATTTGTGGTATTCAAGCTAAAATGTGGTGGTACAGCTTCTTGAAGAATGTCGTCGTTTTCTTTTTCTGACAGTGTTCCAGTCAAGCGTGCATCACTAAAAGGTATAAATCGGGGAACCTTCTCGCTTTCAGAGTCACTTATACCCTTGCGGACCCACTGATCCAAAGGCAAAGGCACCTTCTTGCAGTGCACACCGTGAATCCAGTTCTTCTTTCCTTCAACTTTTACTGCTGTACGAGTGGTCAAGAGAACCTGACGAGGTTCTCTCCAGCGAGGCTCCAAATTCTTCGTCCTTTGGAAATTCTTCACACAAACCCAGTCACCTGGTTGGATGGAATGACCTGAGTCTGTGGAGGCCTCGGGCAAAGCGCTCTGAACCTGTTGATGGAGAATACGCAATTTAGTTGTGAGGTCGTGCAGATAATCAATCAACATCGGGTATGGTATGTCAGAGTACTTTTTAGGGAGAGGGACTCCCCATATATTAGCTGGGCGTCCGAAAACTACCTCATAAGGGCTAAGTCCCAAACGAGAATGCACAGCCGTTCTGGTGGATAGAAGAGCCAAAGGTAGGGCATCGGGCCAACTAAGGCCTGTACTGGCTTGTATTTTAGCAAGCTTGAGTTTTAGAGTACCATTATAGCACTCCACTAGACCCGCTGACTGTGGATGGTTTGCCGCATGGAACATTTGCTTGATGCCAAGACCGGCACAAACTTTTTGCATGACTTGGCCTACAAATTCACTCCCATTGTCACTCCAGACAATGCGCGGCAACCCAAATCTAGGAAAAAACTCTTTTAGAAGTATTTTGGCTGTGGATAAAGCAGTATTGTCTTTCAGGGGGTATGCCTCTATCCATCTGAAAAAGGCACATACCACCACTAGAACATATTTGAGACTGTTGCATCGTTCCATGTGAATGTAATCGATATGCAACACCTCAAATGGATAGGTCGGAGGAGCAAAATGACCTACTGGAGTTGGGGTTCCCTTTCCTGGATTGTATATTAAGCAAATAATACAATGTTTCACTACATTTTCTGCACACTTCGGTATTCCTTCATTCTGCCACACTGGAGCCAAAAGCTTGCATATTCCTTTCGCACTTAGGTAGGCTGGACCATGCGCCATAGTAACTACAGGTAGTACATAGGCGTCTGGTAACAGCCAACGCTGGTGCTCTGATAATTCTACCCAACATCCCATCTCATCTAACATTCCTGTACTTTCTATCCACTTACTCAATTCTTTCTCTCTAGCCTCTTCTTGAATTGATTTCACACTTTCTACTGTGTCCTCATACATTCCTCTTTCTATGATCCAATTTGCAGGGCCCGCAACATACATGCGACTTGTAGCATCTCTGGCTGTCTTTTTCGCTACCTCATCCGCAAAAGCATTTCCGCGACCAACATCGTCAGTAATCTTCTTATGCGCACTACACTTCAAAATTGCTATCTGGGTAGGTAAAGCAAGTGACTCAAGAAGGTCAGTCACCAACTGACCATGTTGTATCTTAGTGCCATGGGAAGTAAGGAATCCCCTTTCTTTCCACAAACGCCCAAAATTGAACGCCACACCAAAAGCGTACTGGCTATCGGTATACACGTTCACTCTTTTTCCTTTGGATAACGCACACGCTCAGGTTAAGGCTATCAGTTCAGCTGCCTGAGCTGAATTATGTCTGATGCGTGCTGTTTCCACGACTGTATGCAAGGTAGTAACAGCATAGGCTGAAGTTGTCTCTCCATTAGGAAGCTTAAAACAAGAACCATCTACCCATAGCGTTCCATCCGGATTCACTAATGGCGTATCTGTTAAGTCAATTCTACCTTTTGTCTCTTCCTCAGTACGGAGGAAACAATCATGTTGTTCTTGAACACCTTTCTCTTTTGGAAGAGGCAACAAAGTAGCTGGATTTAAAGTGTTACATCGTTTGATGTGTACGTGACTAGCCAAGAGCGTCAGCTCATATCCAGACAAACGAGCACTCGTAAGATGCTGTGTTTTTGTTCTGTTTAGCAAAGTATCCACTGCATGTGGTACCATAACAATGAGAGTATTATCTAGCACCACTCCAGCCGACTGACAAATGGAAATTGCTGCTGCTGCTGTCGCTTTAAGACAACTAGGCAATGCTTTAGCTACTGGATCTAACGTAGCTGAAAAATAGGCACATGGTCGCTGTTTATCTCCAAATCGCTGTGTTAAGACTGAAAACGCACAACCTTCTCTTTCATGAACATAGAGCGTAAAAGGCTTAATGTAATCAGGAGTACCTAATACAGGAGCAGAACACAGAGCAGCACGTAAGTCAGTAAAACTCCTCTGACATTCGTCAGTCCACGGAAGGAGCTGAGGTGTATCTTTCAAATTGAGTGCCAACAAAGGTTTGGCCAACAGAGAGAAGTTAGGGATCCACTGCCTACAATAGGAAGTAATGCCCAGAAAGGCACGTACCTCCCTTTGTGTGGATGGCACAGACATTTGCGCAATTGCTTGGATACGTTCTGGGGTTAATCGTCTTCCCCCTTTTGATAAGAGATGACCCAAGTAGGTGACCTCTCGGTGAACATATTGCAGCTTAGAAGGTGAAACCTTATGATTAAGATCAGACAAGTGTCGCAACAATGCAACCGTCACATTCTTACATATATCCTCTGAATCAGCAGCGATTAACAAGTCGTCCATGTACTGAATAAGAGCAGCATCAGACGGCAAAGAAAAAGCATCAAGATGACATTTCAGAGCTTGACTATAAATAGAGGGACTTTCACAATAGCCTTGAGGTGCGCGCTTGAACCGGAAGCTTCGGCCTCCAAGAGAGAAGCCAAAAATATCCCTACTCTCTTCGGCAATGGGAATACTAAAGAAAGCATTTTTCAGATCGATAACAGAAAACCAAACCGCTGTAGAAGGTATCATTGTCAACAGTGCAGTGATGTCTGGGACAACAGGAAACTGTGGTACAACAATTTTGTTGACCTCCCGAAGATCAATCACAAAACGATAAACAGGAGGCTGAGAAGGATCAGTGCGTTTAAGAACAGGAAGTATAGGGCTATTACATATGTTACCACTCGTTTCCTCAACCACATCCTTATGAATCAAATCATGAATGATTTCCAAAAGCGCTCTTTCACCTTCAGTGGAAATTCTATATTGAGGAACGCGTGGCAATTCAGCATTGGGCTTGAGAGTAACAACATATGGTGGGATCTCAAGACAACCAACATCATTTGGACCCGTAGCCCAAAGCGCTGTAGGAAGAGAGAGCAATTCAGGTGGGAAGTGATCTTTAGACAAATACATTGGAGAAGTCAATCTCTGTCCTAAAGTAAAATATACACCAGAAGGAGAGCAAGATATTGTGGCATGTATTCTTTTCAGTAGATCCAAGCCCAATAGATTCTCGCCGCAACCATTCGTTAAGAGAAGCGGAGCTTCCAAATCACAAGGGCCAATTGAAATAGGCAAAGGGCAAGAGACCGGATTACGAACAGGGGCGCCAGAAAAACCTACAGATACATTCGTTAAGCCAGACAAAGGTGCCCCAGGGAGTTTTGAATGAATGATAGAACTTCTCATCGCACCAGTATCTAAAAGAAATGGCTCTGAAACACCCATTGTAGTGACATTAACATAAGGTCCACTCTGATCTACTGGAATCGACACAACTCCCTTACTTTGTCCATGGCTGTCCTAGTTAGCATGAAGACTTTCATTCTCGCCTTCAACATAACAATCCTCATTGTAATACTGTGTAGACCGAGCGTTTTGCTGATCAAAGTAGTTCACGGAATTAGGAGGAGGAAGGGAACGCTGTTCTTGGGTCAACATGCCTCGACCTCTACCTCTGTTTACTGACTGGAGGCCACCACGACCTCGTGGAGCAGATAGTGTGTCATTGCGCTGCAATAAAACCGGACAACTATTCTTAAAATGACCTTCCTCCCTACAATAGGCACATTGATTAGGACCTAACAAAGGTCGCGGAATATATGGCTCAGGCTTTTGATACACCCTCTGAAACTGTGGAGGCTGTTGAAACTGGGGCTGAGCATAGCGAGGTGGATAAGCCTGTTGCAAGAGAACCTTAGTTTTCAATTCTTTAGTCTTTTTCTCTTGCTTATCTCTTTCTTCTTTATCTCTATTTTCATAATATGAGCAGTAGCCAATATCTGGGCTGAAGAAGAAACAGCCCATGAACTCTCGGAGTCTTTGAACTTATGCGACAGCTCGGAAAGCAGGTTGAATACGAACTTATCTACAAATAATCGCTGTCCACCCTCCGTATTCATATCCTGACCACTGTGATCAATGAATGTCTCTTCGAAACGAGTGAAGAAATCGGAGACACTCTCATCTTTCTTCTGTTTACACGCGGCTAGTTTATCCCAGTTAACTCTCAAGGCAGGCATCATCGTTTTCATTAATGTAATAATCCTACCAGGGAGTTCTGAAATCAAAGCATCAGGCTTCGCACCACCCACTTGGGCTCTATCTGCGGCAATTATAGCATCCCAGTCTCCACCTAATTCTTGGGCATGATTCTCTTTACAAATTCTAGCCCATAACGCTTGTGGGACTACATTCCCCATCAACATGTCAATATCTGCTAAATTCATAATACAGGCATCAACGGTCTGTGACAATTCTTTATAATAACCTGCAGGGTTCTTACGAGGATCCGGTAGAGACTGTTTAAGAGCCAAAACTTCAGATCTTTTCCAGGGGACATGTACCCATATACGCTGGAAGTGAGCAGGAATAGCTTGATTAGCACCTACTGCTGCAACCTCTTCTCTCCATACTGGAGGAACCTCTCTCATTGGGTAATTTTTCAGTGTCAACCTAACTGAGGGATCGGAGTCAAGAAAAGTCTGTGAGGTAAATAAGGTTCTAAAGGTAACAAGTCACTTTACAGCGTCCTCAACCTTAGAACCCACAATGAGTCCCTTATCAAAATCAGCCAGAACATCTAACAGACCCTGAGGAACCGAACCCAAATCCATATCCTCCCATCCTTTAACACATGACATTGAAAACATATCTCTGCGTAGGCGCATTCCACTGTGAGAAAGTAGGCATAATGTCGGGCACATTATACTGGGGACCCTTCTCAATCCATTTACGAGCGAGAGAGTCCAACCTTTCTCGTTCTTCGGAAGCTGGAAACTGACTACGAGACTGTCTTTGAGAAAAAGCCGGAGACACATTTAAAGCCTCAAAGAAAGGAGATAAAAGACCAGAGACCGTATCTGTGAGTCGTTTACGCATAGACGGAGAATTGGACATAAGGATAGGGGACAAGGTATTAGGCGAACTCACTGAAGAGGAATCAGTAATTACCGGGGGAGCAGAGGGCAAAGAAGATGAAGGCAAAGGAGTCGAACGCAAAGCTGGCAGAGGCGGCAATACTTGAGGGGGCAAATGTGGAAGAGCCGGAGCAAGCGGAGGCGCAACTGGCGGCTGAACAGGTTGTAACAACGGGGGTGCATTAGCACCTTGTACATAGGGCGGAGGCAATCTCAATAAGTGAGACATCAAGGGATCTTCCTCTAAATCCTTTCTTCTATCAGAAGGGGAAGCTGGCAACATCGGATAGCATTTATCTATCGCCATACGATGCTGTCTCTCTGAAATTTCCATTGCATTATCAACTTCATTATCTTTAAATTGCTGAGCAGCCGGTATAATTGTCATACCCTGTGTTTTCCTATCTCGTTTTTCTTGCTTAATTTTTCTCTGTTTGGCTTCCTTACGCCAAAGGCGGAAAGAGTCAAACATTGCCGGCCGGGCTTTTCTTTTAAATAAAAGTTTCCAAATTATCTAGTATGTCAGGCTCAAAACTACCATTTTCTGGCCATTTTAAAACACCATCATTCTTCGTGTATCGGATCCATGCCTCGTTAAAGGCAATGGGGCCAACACCATGTTTAGAATAGAGCTCATAAGTGGGAGTTCCAACCGAAGGAATCGGACAAGAGTCCTCCAGCCGGGAATCCCTATTACAACCAAAGCAACAAAGTTTCAGACCAGGCATCGTTATTTCACTAGACTGTTCACAAACATCAAGGGGGTTAAATCAATTAACACAGCACAAATGTACTTACCCCTCGGCTTCGGTTATTGCAATACCCGAATCAAAGACCCTAAGAACCAAAGAACCAAAGGACCAAAGAACCAAAGAACCAAAGAACCAATGTGGGAGCGACCCACCAATACTTAACTAAGATATCTTCTTACACCAACAGAGGCCCGTCTATCGTCTCGCCTTACTATACATCACCAAAAGAGGGCCAAGGCAGGGCGGCAGTCAGGGCAGCAGTCGTCAGTAGCCGTCAGGAAGGAGTAACCACGCTGCAAAAGACCTTCGGACCACTTTCAACAAACAGGGGTCGCTTGACGTGGTTCGCGATTCCTCCAGAATTTTCTTGCGTGGTTCCTCACGACCTTCAGGCAGAACCACTACCTCTGAAACTGCTCTACGTTGGGCGCCAGTTGAAGAGCCAGAACCTTATGGGCCTGGCGGCGCAGGGTACGTCTTAATTTCCTGGGTTCTCCTGCTTCAGCTAACAGAGACACGGGGACACTCTGTCGGCGTAAAAGATCAGATTTTATTAGCTGCAGCTAGTACAGTTGTCCTAGAAGTACACACGGTGTGTTCTCTGGAGACTGCCACTTCACTCCGTGGCGCACAATCTTATATAGTATGTAGATAGCATATAGATTAACCAGAAACACACCCAAAACATACGTGAAGAACCAATAAGAAAATGTCAAAAACAAAATGTAGCCAATAGAAAGAATGTAAAATAAAGTATCGAGTAACCCGAAGAAGCCTTCAACTGTGTTTGTCGCTCCTCCTTACGGGTTAATTTATTAATGTGTCTGTAGCTGACTCGCAGGTGGCGAGATACATTTGTGTGTTTTGGAGGACAGTTGTGAAACGAGAGAATACGAGCAGAGGACAGCGAAGGCCAGAAGATAAGATAAAGTCAGAAGAGAATAGTGTGAACCAACAGATAGTTGAGACAGGGATTAGAAAAACCAGACAGGGATTAGTGTACTCGGCCAGTCCCTAACACCAGCTTTGTAAACAGAGGCAGAAGGCTATTTTGACACGATACTGCAGGAAAAGCAGAAAAGACTTAGTTCGTCGTGCTGCCTGAGTGAGGGCAACACAAAATGGCGGCGGATTACAAAATGGCGGGTCAATACGATCGAGATTGAAAATCGAATTTCCTCAGTAGGACAGAGTCTGCAACCCCTGTATGCCAGGAGAGGGTCACTGTGAACTGAGCTGTGTGCCGTGCAGTGCCGATTGGGCTGGGGCCCGTGCTTAGTGCTCAGTAATGACCCCATATGACAGCAGGGCCTGCAGTGAAAGAATACTGTTGTGTGGTAAGGGCCATAACCATGTGTGGTAAATGGCGGCAACCCAGTATGCCAAGAGGGGTTGCTCCTGAGGATTTCACCATGCAGATCTAGCATGAGTCTGTGCACTGTAAGTAACGGTGACCTCGAATGCCAGAGGGGTCACTGGGAGCACCAAGGACTGTGTGACCTGTTCTATCACCCCCTAACAGGAGAAGTGAGGAAGCTGTGGGAGCATCTATGCACTATCACCGGGTGACTGCTCCGCGACAGGATCATTGCAGTCACTCCCACCGAGAGACAATCTAGACCTTTACCTTGCAGGAGGAGCCGCAGAGAGCCTCCAGTTGCTTTAGGAGTGTGACCATGGGTGAGAGACTCTTCACCTGCTGTGTCCAGCCACCTGGGCTGCGTGCAGCTCATTCACATGAACTCAACAGCAGCTGCTGCGAGTGCCCATGAACGGGGTGCACTCTGGCACTCTGGACACTTCACACCTGCAAATTAGGTAAGGCCAGTTTCAGGCCTGTCAGCCACAGGGGGGCTGACTAAATTATCACGGTAGCGCAGGACCACTATTGAGTTTAAGTTAGAGCCAAAGTGGAATCTTGACACTCAGGGCATACCATGGATGTTACCAATAGTGAATTTGGAATAACCACTATCATTAGAGTGAAGGGGGACTGGGACACGGAACCAACAAAGAAATACTAGAGCTCTGACCTCAGAGGGGATTGTGTAAGTTCCGTGAATATCGCATTCTTCCTTTGTGTTACTAGCAGTCAAAATAAAATACTTCTCTTGTTTCATAAAAGTGAGCATTTGGCTGCCATGATGATTTGTTGCTGCTGCTGTGCACATGTTGAGTTGTGAGTACGTGTTCACTATCCTTTATCCACCCCCCCCCCTGAGGAAGCCTGACCCGACCACGCTTATCACTGAGAGTTAAGTGCAGAAGGGGTTCTTGGACCAGTTGCTCAGTATCCATAGTGGGTCAGGCCCAGGACATCAGGAGAAAAAAACATCAGCTTCCATGGTTGGGCCAGTAGCCCCTGCGTGCCCAGTGGCTCTCTGAAAGGGCTTCTGATAATGAGTAGCAAACATAGTGTAGGCTGGCGCATGAGTATGCCCAGCTCCTTTTAACCAAATGGAGTGGCCGTGCATGACCTCCAGGGTGGGTAGGATGTGTGATGGTGTCAGGTGCGGGACAGCACTCACTGGGAGTGATGCTCTGAACATAATATTCCTCTCAAACTAGAATGTATGCTTCTAAGTGTATGGAATTTCTATAGTGCAAATCTAGCCAAAAGGTAGTGGAGCACTATACATGGTCAAAGGCAAGCACAAAATCAACAAGTGATTGGAGAGGATGCTGGGTTATGGACCATTAATGTATTGTGATGTAGTGTTTCTTTAAAGAGGTGAATCTTTAACTCTTTCCTAAATCAATCCAGCCTTAATGGATAGGGGGATGTTCCAGATCCTGGGCACACACATGTGGTCTTCTTTTTTCTGTTCTACACTTCTTAGTCTGCAGTCTGAGGGTGTCCTGGCTGTGGGTATGCCAAGAAACACCATATATCATGAATTTCTCAGGGATATAAGTTGGAGTACTGGTTGTTATAGCTATGTAAGTGATGCCTCTGATTTTGAAGATGATGTGGGCTGATTGGGAAGCCAATCGAATTAGATCAGAATTGAAGTGATGTGATCATATTTCTTCAGGCCACCACGGGTGAGCCATGCTGTTGTGTGTAGGATGCCCTTAAGGGGCAGTGTGGAGACTGAGAGGTTATGGAGCAGAGCATTACCGCCACCCAGATGAGGGTCTGGACAAGCAGTTCTCCATGATATTAGGACATTGTTAGCCTTACTTCTACAATTACATGTAGTTTATGATGTTTCATTGTTTGCTTTACTTGAAATGATGTTCTGTGTTCGAGACAGTTATCTTCTGGATGGGCTGCAGCTACCAGCTTGATGTGTGGGCTCTCAGAATAAAGATGAATCTTCACTTCTCTGGTGATGTTATTCATTACACCTTTTGTGTTTGTTTAGTAGAAATTCTCATGAGTTTCTTCCTGACGTGTATATGCCTCTTCATCTCCCTGCTTTGTGCCATCAAGCGATCATCCATTATTACGGCACTTCACTGTTATACAGCCATTCACCATTTTAGAGGTATTTTTTATCCTTTTAAAAACTGTGCATTGGTAATGCACACACCTATTGAACACACATTGTATGGTATCCAGGAGGAGTCTATTCATCCCAAATTGATACTTCCACAAGAGTACAACATTTCTGGAGACAAACAATATATATAGTTTTCTTGTGTATTTTGTTCTTGGACCCAGTGTAACTTTATTAGTTGTACTTTTCGGCTTTATTTGTTACAGCTTTCATTATGCAGTCACAAAGTGCCATAGTCAAACCTCCTCTGTTTCTGCCTCAATCAGGCCTCCCAAATGTGGAGTGGGAGCACTGGATAGAGATATTTGAAATGTACATCAAAGCTTTGGATGGTCAAAGGTTTTCTGCTGCAAGAAAAAAAGCTTTACTTTTGAACACCCTTGGCAAAGGTCATTGTGTCTTTAAATATCTTCCAAAATGCCCACAATTCAATGGGGATCCTATTGCAGATGTTTATGTTGAAGCAAAAAAAGACTTAAACCCAGATTTGCAAAAGAAAATAATGTTGTGATGAATGGGTACAAATTCTGCACATGTTCTCAAACAGAGAATGATACCATTGATGAGTTTGTTGCTAGGTTGAGGGAATTGCCCATGAAATGTATGTTTGGGGCAATGACAGATAAAATGGTATGAAATCAATTGTTATTTCATTGGAGAAGCAAATAATTTCAAGAAGTACTGTGGGCTGCCAAGAAACAATCATTGAAGGATGCCATAGATATGGCTAAGGTTGTTGAACATTCACAGTTATGCATGAAAGAAATGGAGAGGAAAAAAATGTCCGCAGGTAGTGTAATGAATGTAACTAAAGAGGAATTTGATGTGGGTGCAGTGCAGTGGTCAAATCTTCCAGTACAAGTAGTAAATATAAACAATTCAACAAAACTTGTTATAGATTTGGAAGCAATCATTAGATTGCGAACTATAGAAAATATGTGCAAACCAAAAAGCATTGCAGAAAGTGTAGACGTGGGGGTCACTTTGCCACGGTGTGTAAACAGAGTGGTAAATACAAAGTGGCCACTGTGGGTGAGGATCACATCATTTGCATTGAGGGTGTGAATGTCAAGTTGTCAAGATCACAGGCTGTATTTGGAATTAATGATAGAAATGTTGAACTAATGGTAAATTGTGGTTCAGATAGAATGTGAACTATTATCCAAGTGTATCAATCCATGTCGTTATCAAGTGGAGCCCATTAATTTAGTGGGATATAAGTAAGCTAATACACAGTTTTAAGGCAGAGAAACTAAAGGAAATGTGTACGCGGCAGAAGATGGACACCCTACATTGGGTTGGGTACACCAATATGATCTTCACATCATTATTAATCCTGGAGGGACCCAACAGGTGATGGTGGTTAATGAAATATCACTTGTGGAAATTCTGGATGAAGCACAAGAAGTGTTTAAGGAGGAGCTAGGTCTTCTCAAGTGGTATGTCCATAAAATTGTGTTGAAATCTCATGCGGTGCCGGTTCAACACAAACTAAAGAGGATTTCCTTGGTTGCTTGTATGCTGTTAAGCACTTGTTGAAAGAGATACTTGTGAATGGTGTAATTGAACCAGTGGAGACATCCCGTTGGGTGTCTCCGGTGGTGATTACAGAAAATGTGGACAGTGAGTACAGATTGTGTGTGGATTTAAGATCCCTCAATCAAAACGTGGTACTTGACATCTTCCTGTTACTCAACATTAGTGAATTCATCTTGGCCTTGGGTGGTGATAGGTATTTCTCTAAGCTTGACTTGAAAAATACCTACTACCAGGCTGAATTACACAAAGACTCCAAGGGGTATATTTACAAGAATTGCCACTAAGCAGTTTTCAAGCTGATAAGCGGCAATTTTCTTAGCGTTGCCGATTATCAAATCCTAACGCTATGTTTGCGACGTATTGTAAATACATCACTACATGGCATTAGGATCAGCTAGCGGGCGCAAAATTTGATGCTAACTCTAGCGTGAAGGCGATAAAAAATCTACGCTAGCGTAAAAAATGTGCCGGCCGGCCAAATAGAGGTAAAAAAGTATATGCTAGTCAAACCAATGTCACTTTTCAGCATCTAGCAGCAAAAAGAGATTAGAAATACACCGCTAAGCAAAAACAAAATTACCTGTATGCAGAATGGAGCAGCAAGGACCAAGGGGTATTTTTACAAGAATTGCTGCTAAGCAGTTTACATGCTTTTTAGCAATGTTTTTACTGCTGCTGATCGCCAAATCCTAATGATATGGTTGCGATGTATTTGCAATACGTTGCTACATGATGTTAGGATCAGCTAGCGGCCGCAAAAACTTACACTAACTCTAGCGTCAAGGCGATAAAGAAATATAGGTGAGCGTGAAAAAAGTGACAGCCTGCCATATATTGGTAAAAAAGTTCATCAACACCAGCCCTTCGTCACATCCAAGGTGTCATTGGATTAAAAAACGCTATATGGCAGTTCATTGTCAATAAGGTGAACTACATCGCAGAAATCAAGAGGACAGTGACTGACTGCAAGAAGCGCTGGCATGATGCCAAGAGCAATCCTAAACAGAAACAGGGGAGCAATCGACAGGCAGCATTGCAGACCGGAGGTGGTAGTCCAGTGTAGTTTGTTTGAATTTTTGTGCCGAAAACGGTTAAAAGTTGAATTTCCATTTTGACAACTCACGTACTTTGCAACTTTTTTAATTTCAGTTAGGAAAACTTCACACTAACATTTAATGTGGTTAATAAAATAACGCTAAGTAGTATTTGACCTGTATTTGTAACATTTATTTTAGCTGTTACATGCCTGGCAACATTCTATGGCTATGCCATGTGACATATGTTGTGTATGTGGCTTTCATTGGTCAGATGTCTTTGGTTCAAAATGTCAACATGTCAACCTTCACAGATGCATGCTGCGCCATACTTCACTATGTTTGATTGGCAATGCATGTAATGGTACATGTTACACTGTCATGGGGTTGAGACACACACATATGTGTCAACCAAGCATGTACTACTTGTGTCAAAGATTTAGGGGCATGCATACAAGGCACAGACACCCATGGGACAACACTTTTATGTTCTTGGTGTTAAAAACATGTCCATATTTACAGAGTTGCGCTAAGCCAGTTAACCTTGACTTACGCCACGTTGTTCATATTTGCCTTACCACAGCAGTCCGCTACAGCAAATGGGTGGGCAATTGGTGGTGAGTTGGGCATTCCACCACATCCATAGCTTTTGATGTGGCTCGAGATTGACTTATCTGGGGCTGTGTCAAATTTGACAGCTCTGAAAATGCGACGTTAGACAGGCAAGACTAGGAGACATATATTTAGATCTCATGCGTTTCCGCACATTCTATGTATGCTGCAGCACACATGGATGAGGCAAATAACCTTTCTAGATTATGTTTGTGCTGTAAGGTGTCCCTTCATGGCCAGAAAAAATTACCATGCAGCACAGTCACCCTTGCCACAAGGCACAAGTATGGATTTTGCAGCACACATAGAAAGAGGAAATCGCCTCTTGGGATTCATTTTTTGCAGGAATGTATCCCTTCCTGCACAAAATCAATCAGCCACGTTCCGCAGGTGCCGCATTGTCGCATGGTAGCCCATTGTGTGCCATCACTAGGGAAAATCTTATAGATACGGTGCATTGCTGCACTTTCCTTTTGATGAAGGGAAGAACAGCAAGATTCTTTGTGGCGCTGCCCTGCGCCAAAACATCATAAATGAGGCCCCTATTATACAAGTGTATTAGCATCATTTTAAAGACCAGGTAATTCCTAGCGGTAAGAAACTGCTGCTAATGTGACTTCGCTGCAGTTTTTCTTTTTTAGCGACGTACAAGGAAATCCTTGTAAATATCGCGTTGTGTGGTTTGCAGGAGTTTTTCTCACAGAAACGCCAACCTTGCCTCTCATTTTTGGTAAGTCACGCTAAGTGAAGTGGCACTGTGAAAAATGTATGTTAACACTTAAAAAATGACACTAACTTGGCTTTGCTGTAATTTGTAAATATGGTGATTAAAAAAAGCTGCGGCGGCCTTAAATCCTTGTAAATATGCCCTCAAGTATTTCACGTCTTTCACCACCATGCATGGAATGTTTTGATACAACCACATGCCCTTTGGCCTGTGCTCTGCAGCTAGTGTGTTTCAGAGAATGATGGGGGAAGAGTTTAAGGGCATGAGAAATATCTTTTACTTTCAAGATGATATTTTAAACTTGGTGACAGTATTCAGCAACACAACTTGATTCTCAGGCAGGTATTGCACAGGGTGAAAGATACTGGGGGGACTCTGCATTGAGAAAGATTTACATTTTTGGTTGAGCAGGTGGATTACTTGGGATACAGCATCACCTTGGATGGAGAAAACCTGAAGAGAACTTGTTGAGAGCTATCAAATTGGCTCCAACCCCTATGGACAAGGATATGTTAAGATCCTTTTTGGGACTCATTGAGTACTATGCCAAATTTGTGGAGAGTTTTTCTGACAAAACTAAATGTTTAAGAGCTCTGTTAAAATTGGGAGTTACTTACAATTGGGGGTTGAAGCAACAGCAAAGCTTTGATACTATCAAAGATGAAATTTGCAATGCTGGTATTTTGATGCTTTTTGATACAAAGTTGAAATCAATACTTACATCGGATGCCAGTTCTACTGGTATAGGGGCTGTATTGTCTCAAGTACATGTTAAAGGCAAAACAACTGTAGCATTTGCTTCCTGCACATTGACCATCTCCGAAAGGAATTACTCAGTCATTGAGCAAGAGGTGCTTGCTGCAGCATGGGGAGCAGAATATTTCAGAACCTATCTTTGGGGAACCAAATTTGTCATACACATAGATCACAAACCATAGATCAAGGTCTTTCTAGCAGGAGGTGCAGGTAATGCATCTGCGAGATTAGCAGCCAGGCTTCAAGAGTATTGCTATGTTATTGAGCATATTCAGGTGGAAGAACTGCCAAGCAGATTGCATGTCCAGACTTTCACTAGATTGGCAATTAGTGGATGGTACTGCTGTGTTGGCCAAGGAAAAGGTAGGTACGGTACATGATGTTTTGGAACTGGGTGGTATGCATGCTATCTCTAAAGCAGAAAGGGTCTAGGAAATGTCTTTGGACCCAGTGTTTTTTTAGGTCGAGCCTGGGCAGCGCATGCGCTTCTTGGCGATTCATGCTGTATTGAGGTAGGGACTTGAAGCTCCACCCACTCTCCGCCCATATTTTTAATTGACTTGTGTCATTGTCCACTGTAAACTGTGGCTGCTCATTGGTCAAACGGTTTAGTAGTTCATCCTTAGTACCGCCTTGTCTCATTTTGTAACCTCCCATGGCGACACCCCCTGTTACGTGTGTTTTTTCTCAGTAGGCTTTAATTACAGCTTCCGAGCACCATTTTCTCAAATAGCTTTGTCCTGCCTGCTGTTGCAGGCAGAACACGCTCTCTCCTAATGCATTTTGAAAAATGTTTATAACACGCATTTGCAATGCAATAGGTCTTGCATTTGCCAGAGGTTAAGCTATTGGCATTGTAAATGACAATGCCTTTTATTTATCTGTTTTTTTAACACCACATAAATATAAGGCGTTGTCATTTACAATGCTAATAGCTCAAACTCTCATAAGTGCGAGACCTATTGCATTGCAAATGCTTTTTAAATCAAACGTTTGGTGACAGTGGGGAGTAGAAGGGAAAGCACTGTATCTGTCAGCCCTTGCATGAAAGTTCTTGAAGAACTGTCTATTATTGATGATATAGTCTTAATGAGAGGTGAGGAATTTGTACTTTCACACACAAAGCACTTGTAATTTTGTTTGCTGGGGGAATGAGAGAGAACGTTATAAGGGTAACTGTTTGCACTCTTCCTTCTACATGCAAAATCACAAAAACACAAACTTACCACAAATCAGGCTCTCAAATTGTGAAAACCAGACATTCACTATTTCATTCATTTTCAGGATGACTTGCGTCCCAATAGTGAGGACTGACCCTGGAGAGGATTTCTCAAAAACAGAACGGGATGGCCTCACCCCCGACTGGGTGACGTGATTCATCAATGGCCAACCCACACATTCGCAAGAGAATGCTTTAGTGGTAGGTGGCCCTTGTTGTACTCAGAGGGACTATTCATGTTTCTGAGGGATTGGGGATTCTAAAGGTAAAAACATCCGTCCGTTTGTATTTGTTTTTTTATTAATCAGTGGTGTTGGGGTGATTAAAAGTAAATATGGACTCTTGAAACACCATTATGTGGCCTGTGTCCAATTCAAGTTGGCATGTTTCATCCCAACAGGGGTCCACACAAGGGTCTGGGGCTTTCTTCTGGACTAGGATCCTGTCTGTCCCTTTTTAAATTCCCGATGGAAAGTGTCAACACTCACTCAGTGAGCACATAACCATACTGTACCATACTGTACCAGTTCCTAATAGCTGGTCATAGTCAATAATAAGGTCCCTAATTTTAGGACAGGTTTTCTTTTTCTTCATGGAGGAATGGGGCGAGAGGAGCCTTGTAGTCAAACATTCGTCAAATGTCTCGCCTGGCAGGTGGAAGGAGATGCACGAATAGGTGCTTGCAGTAGGGCGAGACCTTTGCCGCATGTTTGAGGTGGTCAAAGCCAATGTGGTGAGGAGCAAAACAACAGTGCTTCCATGCTTATGAGTGATGGTGATTTGAATATCTCTCACGCTCAATCCAGTAGTGCTTCCGCGTTGGGTGCTGGTGATGCCGCAGTGGCAGTTCCAGCTGCCGAGGGAAGAGTAGTTCCAAGAAATATCAGGATTTGGAGACCACCTGTTTATTTGAGGTATTTTGTCCAATAGTTTATAGGACATGTCAAATGGGCATTTGTGATTTGTTCATTTTACATGTCTTGATTATACTATCAGTTGTATTTCTTGTTGCATACTTTATTCATTTGTAAGTGGGACGAATGTGTTGTGATTATGCATCGTTGTATGTCACATGCATAGACCTCTGTAAGGGAATGTGGAGTGGGCCTGCATTCTGCATCCTGGGTATTGAGCTGACATTCCAGTGATGTCAGTTATGTTTGAGATGTCCGAGGGATAGCTATGCTCAGATTGCAGGGAGGCATCTGAATTGAATAAATCCTCTACAATTTACCTCTGGCTCCTGGTTGTTCTTTGGAGGGTACAAGACAAACATATATATTGAAACAACCCTTGATGCAATTTCCAGCTCCTTCTCCTCCTGCTTTCTCACTCCACTCAACGCACTGCCAATCTGACTGTTTTCAGCATCTTGCGTTCTAGATCAGAACTCTATGTAGAGAACTCCAGACTTAAGGTGGCGAGATTTAAGTTAGTAACAAGTTAGAAAATAATACCCTGCATGGCCTCCTTCTTACAATGAACCAACCACAAATAACAATTAATGATGTATATATAAAGTTCGAGAAATAAAAAAGAAAGTCCACCCGTATGTCAAGAAATTACTATCCTTCCAGTAGCTGCTTATTGTTTGTCAAGGAAAACGATGGATGAGTTTTCTATAAAAACCCTCACCCACCAAAAGGCCCCTTGGTGGCATCCTTCATCATCGGGTTCTTCCCGCCCGCTGCGGGACGGGCGTGCTACGACCGACGGAGACGTGTTAGCACTTTTGTGAAGTGATTATTGTGAGAGTGGAAGGGTCAAGGAAAGTTGTGAGTTAAAAATACCTGACAATCAGCGGAGCCATAGGTAGGAATGTAAGAGTGAGGGTGCAGCTTTGAAGACTGTGTGACTACAACGCCCCTCCCGTGAAAAGCTTATGGGACCTTAGTTAGGCACCCAACTTATTGCTTAGAAGGAATATACCTATTAGGTATTGTATTAATGCATGTCTAAATGCACACAGGGAGACCAAATAGGTTATAAAGGAGTGGTCGAAAGGATCAAACACTTTGGTCTTGAAGAAAAGCCATGGGGAAGGCTTGAAACATGTAGACAAGGGAGAAAACCACTCATTATAGTGTACATTCCTCCTCCCCCCTTTTATTTTTAACAATACCAGCCAGAGGAGTAATCACTTCACAAAAGTGCAGTGCTCCCACGTCTCCGTCGGTTGTAGCACGCCCCGTCCCGCAGCGGGGCGGGAAGAACCTGATGATGAAGCATGCCACCAAGGGGCCTTTTGGTGGGTGAGGGTTATTTTAAGAAAACTCATGGTTTTTCTTGACAAACAAGAAGCAACTACTGGAAGGATAGTCATTTTTTGACATAGGGGTGGACTTTCTTTGTTTTTTCTCGAGTTAAAAAGGAGGCAACAAACCTAACCTCTTTCTCCCTCCCTTGTTCTTTATTGTATATATAAAGCTGACAAAAATGTAAATCTAAGTTGAAAAAATCATAACTGTTAAATGCATAACAACATAATTTCTTCTCGTCCTCATAAAATTATTTTGTTTACCATCCTTTCATCCATTTCTTTGCATTGATGGAGGTTAGTGGTGCACACGGCTTGTCCTTCTCATTGCCTGAAGCTATAGGCTGTTCGAGTGACACAGAGGCCTGGACGAGGAAAAATCTGAGCAATAAATACTTTGGGAGAGCTGCAGCTGTGGATTAAGCAGGTTTGACAGGAGGCAAAAAAAACATAATTTCACATGAATTGTACGAGGATGAGAATAGAGAGTGGAGATTGCCATATATAATCGAGACATTACTGTAGTCCAGTTGGGCAGAGGTGGAATCACTAAGAGCAATGATGAAAAAAGATAACTATGACAAAATTTTGCATATCGTAATGAAGAAAGATACTCAAGAGACCAGGTTTATCTGAGCTTCTATGGGCGGGTTAGAATCAAAATCGAATCGAATTGTTACGATTTATTCAATTTTGATCTAGTTTAGGTCGGACTCATCATTGTAGGCGAGGAATGAGCACTTCAAAGAAAGAAATGCATATTATTAAGATCATTTTCTGATTTGTTTCAGCATCAGAAAATAAGTGCATTTCCACCATTTAATAAAAAACAACAGCATATATGGTTGATAGAGGATTGACCACACCATAGCCACTCTTAAAAGGGTTTGTGTGTCATCATCGTTCAAAGACAAAATGAACTTGATAAGTATGCAACACTTTAGTTATAATTTGGGAACAGCACTTGAACAGTAAGAGTGAAGTTGCTTATCCAGGTGGAATGCCATTGGTCTGACATTAAGGAAGGAGCTGAAGAATGGCAAAGCACCCGAGTGCTGCCATCCTGGAATTGATGCTTTCTAGAATCACCCCCCCTCTGAAAGGCTCCACCTCCTACACAAGAAGTGGATAGTGAATGATGTCAAATACCTCTGATTAGTCCAACAGAACCAGAGCACTCACACTCCCATCATTCACCTCTGTTTTCAGTTCCCCAAGAACTGACACCACCACCTCTTCAGTATTCATACCAGATAAAAGCTCTATTTGGAAAGAATCAGGATTGTGATTTGGAAAGAATCCAGATTGTGATGTCGCTTAGTAAATCCTTATAATTGCAAAATAACCTTTCACTCTCATATTAAGATGGGTAAAGCCAATTTATTGATGGGACATCATTTTACTAAATCCGATGGATCCAGGGATGTTTTAATTAATATTGATCTTACCACAAAAACGTCAGAGCCTTGTGAAAGCTGCTTTTTTTGATGAATTGTGCCCCATGCATGCAGTGCCATTTTTCCAGGCAATAGCCCCTTTAATGTCTAACTAGTTCTGAACAGAAGTCCAAAGGTTTGCTATGTGTCTAGTTCTACCTGCTCCAGCTTGACTAGAAAGAAGTAGAGAAAGGCAGCCACCTTTATCTGTTTACCTATTCAATAATTTTAGTAGCAGTCACTCCAACTGTGTCTCTTTATTTTAAAAACTCACAGGAGTTTGATTTCTCTGGCGCATCGGAGTGCAGACTGTGGTATAGAGTTAAGTGAACAAAATTAGTCTAATCCAATGAAAGTTTTATATCTTATTCTGGAATTTTAATAACCGCTGGTTGGCTGAGGTATGCATCCTGTCCACACAGGAGCCACAATCCTAGTCATTGTAAGTCAGATACACACCATGAATTAATGTGTGCTCAGCGTTTTGTAAAAGTCAATCTTAGCTTAAGAGGGAATGTGTAAAGCATTTGTGCAACTCTTCAAACAGTAACACAATGAAAACTCCACAAAAGGAATCCATACCAAGTTAGAATAAATAGGTTGTATTGTTTATGAACAAAACAAGACCACAACAACAAAAATCCAATAAGTATAACCAGACTTATGAATTTTTAAAGATAAAATAAAATAATTGTGCTTAAAAGCAATAACCGGAGCTATCTTGTCGTGCTAGACTAGGGTACATCCAAAAGTTTAGGCCAGCCATGACAGACCATGGGTCGGATACAGGGACCAGCCTTTGCCCACCTCAACGTACCTTAGATACATCGTCTATGGAGTTGAGATGCGGGAAGCAAGGAGGAGATGCGTCGTCGTCGAACCCCTGGGTTGAAGATGATGGGTCAGCGCCGAGCTATGCAAAGTCAGAGATGCGTCGGAAACTGGAGATGATGCGCTGCGCAGTTGGCGATGCAATGCCCGTGGTCCGTGCAGCAGCAACGATGCATCGGCATCAAGGGAGATGCGCCGGTTCTGACTGGTGCCATGTCGCTGATGCAAGGACTCTGAAAGTTGCAGCACTTTATACCCACTTCCAAGAGCCCAGGACTGGATTGGCACCACTTGACAGGGCAAGACTTGCAGCAAGCAAAGTCCAGGTGCTGTTACAGGTTGAGGAGAAGTCTTTGATGTCCCTGGGACTTAACACAGAGGCAAGCCAGCATGCCCTTAGAGCCACTCTGTGTTCAAGTGAGATTGGCCCAGTCTTTCCTCAGCAAGGCAGAGGGTAGCCGGCAGCAGGGCAGCACAGCAGAAAATCACTTATTTCTGGGCAGCAGTCCAGCAAAGTGGCAGTCCTTGTAGAAGTACAGCAGTCCTTTCCCATGGCAGAGTTCTTCACAGGTCCAGCACTGCACTAAAGTGGTGGTGTCAGAGGTCCAGTACTTATACCCAGTTGTGCCTTTGAAGTGGGGAAGACTTCAAAGATATGTCTTTGAAGTGCACAGATTCACTGCCCTTCCTGCCCTGGCTCCAGACTCAATACAGGAGGTTATGCAGCCCTTTGTGTGGGGACAGGGTCCAAGTTATTCAGATGAAATTGTCATCTCCTCCCTCCCATCATGCCCAGGATGGCCCATCAGGATGTGGATGACTACCTAAGCTCGCTTTGTTTGTGGCTTTCTAAAAGGAATGCACAAAGCCCAGGTGTCACCCATCCCAGATCTGTATTCAGAGACAGGCAGAAAGCACCAAATGGCTAACGTTAGAAAATGCCAATATCCAGAGTGCCGTGGGCATTATTCAGTTGGTAGGAATCACAAACATAGTAAGTGATCCCTTCACTTAATGTAATCACTACTACAATATAGAGAAGATTTCTCAATTATTACATAAAAGAGACATCTTATTCCTGGCTCAATTTTCTATTATGATGATTATGAACATGCAATAATTGCTAATATATATTTATTGTAAATTATCGGATGAGCCTGGATTGTACAGTTTCTTGTGTTCGCTTGTATATACTGCCACATTCACTTCAGCGGTGCGTCATTTTCACTTTGTATATAAGTACAGTGATGATTACTGAGATCTGTTGAGAGAATATATATCAGCAAAAGAAACCCTTGTCAGACCTTTCTTCTTTTTTAGGTTATAATTGAGAAGTGTTTTCTATATTGTAGTAGTAATTACATTAAGTGAGGGGATCATTTACTATGGTTGTGATTCCTACCTACTGAATAATGCCAAATTTATACCATACCACATAATTATACTTCTGTGCATGGCAAAAGTATAGAGCAGAAACAACAAACAATCAGTCCATGTGTTGTTTGCGCCAATTGGACTTTTCGTGTCATTTTGTGCGTGCAAAATGCATCCTCGCATCTGGTATTGATAGGAGGATGTTTTTCACACTAAAATATAGTGCTAAATGACGGATTTGCATTTCATGTAATTATGCTTAATTTTGCGTACCCTTTCCCAAAATTTTGCCTCATTACGCAAAAGCAACTTATGCAAATTTCCCACAACCTATTTTCATCATTGAAAGTGGATAAACAATATAAACAGATCTATCAACGGGCATGAATCACTCCAAAGTCCAGACCCAGTATTAAATGGCTTAGCGGTACTGAGTAAGAGAATGCATGTAACTGGCCATCCACCTACCATGATACTGTCAATGAACCAAAAAGGCAGGGAGCATCAGTCTAGCAAAGCTTCTATCTTGGAGGTTTCAGAAAACACACAAAAAGCAGCGAACAAATGTAAACTGGTGATTGTCACAGGACTGTAGGGAACAGAGGGAATCTAGTAGAGGCCTGCCTAAAAGGGGGCTAACTACTATGGGGACTGGGGAAAGAGAAAACACAAAAAACATGTGGGAGAAAGCAGAACAACCTCTGTTGCTAAGCACACTACTCCATGCTTGCTGTTCTTTTAACTGGCACTGCCTCTCCTAGCCTGGAAATGAAACCAAAAACGGACCCTTTAAGGCTAGAGCTTTGCAGCCCCAGCTATAAAGAGGAGTCTTCCTAGTTGCCATTTAACCCTTCTACCGGATGTCTATGTTTGTGTATATATGTTGCTGAAGCTTGTAAGAGCTTTTAGAAAGAGGCTGGGAATGTATTTCAGTGGATCTGACCCCTGGAAAAACCCCAGTCTGAGGCCGATTCCTGGCACTCAGGTTAACCCTTCCTCCAGATACTAAGCTTTTCTTGCTGCCACTTCTGGAATTCCTGTTCCAAGTTCAAACACTTGAAGCCATCCTTGCTCCTGCCGTTTCTACTATGGGAGGAAAACTCACTTATTTAGTCCCTAGACTGTATCTTGGTCATCTGGGGGCCAGTCACACCCTCTCTGCTTCCTTACCCTTCTAAACCATTCTACTGATACTCTCCAGCCATTGAATCCTGTTGCACACAAGTATATTTAAATTCATGGTACCTTGTTCTATAGCATTGCAGTTTCCTGTCTCTGGGCCCGATTCACAGAACCAATTTAAGACAAAATCCTAAACTTACTACCATTTTGGTATTCACAGAAGGCACTTACTCATTTTGGTATTCACAGAAGGCACTTACTCATTTCGGTATTCACAGAAGTTAGCAGTCCTAACTTTAGGACCCCTAAATGCCTTCTGTGAATACCGAAAGTCTTAAAGTTAGGATTTTTCTCAGTTTAGGAGTAGTAAAGTTAGGACTCCTAACTTTACTACTCCTAAACTAAGAAAAATGCTAACTTTAAGACTTTCGGTATTCACAGAAGGCATTTAGGAGTCCTAACTTTACTACTCCTCAACTGAGTAAAATCCTAATTTTAGGACTTTCGATATTCACAGAAGGCATTTAGGAGTCCTAAAGTTAGGACTCCTAACTTCTGTGAATACAGAAATGAGTAAGTGCCTTCTGTGAATACCAAAATGGTAGTAAGTTTAGGATTTTGTCTTAAGTTAGTTCTGAGAATCGGGCCCAGTCAATTGCAGACCAAGGGTCCTTGTTGTTTCACAATTTCAGTGGGCTGACACGCTTACCAAGTGGCTCTTTTCACCTTCCTTCCCTTTTATCCCCTTGTATAGACACTTAAGATTATGCAGTTCACTACAGACCTTATTTGACTGAAAGGGGGAAGAGCTGGGTTAGCTTCTGAATCCGGGGCCTGAATTCCAGTGAAAAAGTGACACCAAGAGAATTCTGGACTGCCTTGTCTTTCTGATTTGTTTAATAAAGGACTGATTCCTAGTACACCTGCAAGTGAGCATAGACAGTTGAGAACTCTCTGTACAGTGTACTAAAATGAAGTGCACTATGTAGAGAGTGTGAGAAATCTCGAAAGGAAGATAGAGGCAGCAAGCAGATAATACTAACTATCTTTTTGTGCTGGCGTGGGTGAGCACTTAAGCTTATCAGAGGACAGTGTTAAGCATTGGTTGTTCTCACAGAGGCAATAAATGAGACACACTCAAGAATAAATCCAAGACCAAATTTTGTATAAAAATAACAAGATTCTTTATATATTTGTGAAGCAAGACTGCAAATCAGAACTATACTTTGCTAACTTTCAATATTTGATTAAATACTTGGAAGATGCTTGAAATATTGAAAAAAAATGTTATGCAGTTCACAGTATGCAGTACTTTCAGTATCTACGAACTTGGTGGCCGATACGTCAAATATTTAACATCCCGGTCCGTGTTAAAGCAATGGAGCGTTTAGCTTTCAATGGAGTTCAGTCGACCCCCAACACTGTTACGGCCGTGGTCACTGGCAGCAGGCCACTGGAAGTCAATGTATTTGGAACACCACCAACCCATCGATCACAGTTGTTGGATCATGGTGCAGGTTTGGATTGCGGAGGATTGCCGACTCAGTTACCCTTGTGGTCACTGGAAGGAGGACTCTGCCTCGGAGTTATGGAGGACCCTGGTCCCATGGAAGATCTGAGGTCGTCTTCACCAGAGAGATGAAGTCTTTGGGGGCCAAGAACTCGGGTGCCATAGGCAGACGGGTCATACCTGGGTCAGGAGTACCAGATATCATGGGTGTTTGTCACAGGTGAGATGCAGGGCATACTGTCACAAAGGAGACGGTCATGCCAACTTTGCTACTTTTATGCCGTTGATGCTACTGACAAGAGAGTACAGGCTCTCAGGAAAGGGGCTATTTCCAGCATCAGTTGTTATGCTGAGAGGATCCCTTGAGTTGATGGAGGCATGCAGGAGTTGGTTCTACCGGACTGGTGAACCAACAAGCCTTGGTTGCTGCAACATTCGTTCTTCAGTGGGGAGTTGCGTCGACACACAGTGTGCCAGTCATCAACCACAGTGGTTTCTTTGCCAGAGGACGCCAAGGAATAGAACCACTAGCCCAAAGGGAGGTTCCTGGCAATTTGCAGAAGGCTGGAGTTCTCTGGGGTTGTTTGGAGGCATCGCAGGTTTCAGGAAAGACAGCAGGTTGTAAAGGTCGAGTGCTTGACAGCGACGGGGGTCTGTGCAAGTTTCGTGTGTGTCGGATCTCGGTTCTTGAACCACAACGGTCTTCTTCCATCGTCTTCTTCTGTCCATCAAATCTGAAGTCAGGTTCATGGGGAGCCACCTAAATACTGAATTTAGGGGTGTTTTTAGGGAAGGCCATGTGGTAGCCAATGGGCTGCTTACCTGTAGGGTGCCTATGCCCTCTTTATGCTCACCCAATGTGGGGAGTGGGCATACACTGATTCCTAAATGGCTACTATCCCCATCCTCAAGATGTTGGATAGTGAAAAGTGGGATCTACCTCATCTTCCCCACCCGAAGGGTGGTACAGAGTGAAGGCAGACTCACCTCCTACTTTACCTAATTTTCCTACCAGTCCTCCTTCCAAAAGTGGAGCAGGACATGGTGGGTCACCATCTGCTTCTATCAGCAGAGGGCCGAGGGCAGTGTTCAAAGGCAGAATGTCCTTTGAAGTTCCTGCTTCTGCCGAGGTAGGTAGATCCTGGAGAGGGTGGGGGGGGAGGTGTGACAGCCTCCGCCCAGAGCAGGCATTGTATCTGTATCCAGAGAGCTCTGGCTCTCTAACCAGGGGGTCAGAAACAAGTCTGGTGATGGCAGGCAGGCTAAAACTAGACAGGGACAACACCAGTGTTTGATAGGTTTTAGGTGACCCACTAGCAGGGTCGCCTGTGTGAATTTATTAATAAATCCCAAACTGCCATCAGCAAGGATTTAAGACAAGATGTTTGGTACCAAACATCTTATAAATAGTGAATCTATCATGGAGCTAGGAAACTCATGTTGATGAATAACCAGCCCATGGCTTCCCTGTTCACTTTCAACACCCAGAATGGACTGGATATCATGGGACCTATATGCTCATGCTGATAGGCCCTCAGAAAGGATATAGTGCATCCTGCCTTAGGGCTAAAGGCCTGCAGTGGAGGTGGCTTACCAATATCTTACATAGTGTGTGTGTGACATGGCACACAGGGCCGTGTGCCATGTTGACTCTTTGGTTTGCCCTGCACCTGGACACTTGACCTGCAATAGCAGCACTGCCATATCCGGGTGAGGGGTCCCTAGTGGACCTCCTTCTGTCCCCATACCCTGGGTACCATCTACTGTGGCTTATAGGGGAAACAGAAGTTGTGTCAATCATGGTACTGTTTTAGGGAAAGGAAATCTGACACTGGGAACCTGGTTATTACAACAGACATCAGGCAAAAAAAGGGGAACTAACTATGTCAAAAGAGACACTTTATTACATGACCCCCCCCGAAAAGAAGAGGATGAGATTACCATTCCTCTAGAGAGCCTTCATTATCTAAGTGGAAGAACCTGGAAAGTCCATCTGCATTGGCATGGGCAGTCCCAGGTCTGTGTTCCGCATCAAAGTCCATTCCCTGTAGTGGATTTGGACCACCTGAGCAGTTTGGGGTTCTTGCCTTTCATCTGCATTAACCATCTGAGAGGCCTGTGGTCAGTTTGAACAATGAAGTGAGAGCCAAACGGGTATGGCCTCAGCTTCTTCAGGGACCAGGCGACAGCAAAGGCTTCCCTCTCGAAGTCACTCCAACGCTGTTCCCTGGGGAGTAGCCTTCTACTAATGAAAGTCACAGGCTGGTCTTGACCTTCATCATTTACTTGGGATAGTACCATTGGGAGTAGGATTAAGGAGGCCTTTGGGTGCCCACCTGTCTTGCCAATGGCTTGACTGCTGGGGCAGGAGTTGCAGAACTCCTTCACCTTCTGGTGCATCCCTGGCCAGTAGAAGTGGCTGACTAGCCAACTCCACGTTTTGTTCTGACCAAGGTTTCCAGCTTGTGGGATATCATGGGCCAATGCGAGAAACTCTCTAAACAACTGAGGCACTACCACTCGCCGAACGGCACTGGGCTTTGGGTCTCTGGCCTCACTGTAAAGTATCCCCTCCTCCCACCAGGTTTTGTGGGAACCACCGATATCACCACTTTCCTGTGCAGTAGCTTGCTGTTGCAGGCTTTCAAGAGCTGGCCAGGTTCTCTGCCCCTGGTACCGATCTTCCTTAGAGGATCTGCCTTGGCCCAAGAACTTAGCCTGGTAAGGCTCCAACTCCTATGGCTCAGTTACCTCTGGGGCTGACACTTCTTCTCCCTGAGGAGAGAAGTCAGTGTCTGTTTGGAAGCTGGTCCCCCAGTTTTCCTGCCTTTTCTCTTTGAGTGCTGGGCCATTTTTCCAGACTCCAGCGCCTCTTTTTCACTCTGAGCTCTGCGCTCTGGTTTTTACACACGCATAGTGTGTGATTCCAAGGATCCCGGCATGGATCCATTGTTCTGCCTCAGCCCAGGGTGAGGTGTTTAAATTGTCACCAAGCAAACATTCAACAGGGAGTATTGGAGAGACTGCTACCTCTTTCTTACCAGCAACCCCCCCCCCCCCCTCAGTCAAAGGACACCATTGACATGGGATGGTTTATCGTCACATTGTCAGCATTGGACACTGGATAGGACCTTTCAGGCATGTATTGATCGGCGTACACTAGATTCTGGGTCACCATGGTGACGCTAGCATCAGTGTCTCTCAACCCTTCCACCCTACCTCCATTAACAACAGGATGCTATCTGTATTTCTGCATATTAGCGGTCCAGACAGCTAAGGTGGCAAAGTCCACATCCCCCATGAGAGTCGCCTCAGTGAGCCCTCTAACATGGTCAGCGCTCTCCTGAGATCCCATCTGGAAATTGGCTACTGCATTTATTGCAGGAGGACTAGAGGCATTTTTTTAGGTTTTTACGGCCAGGGCTCCAGTTTGGTGCCCAAATGACCTACAGTCCTGGCACCAAGCCTTCTTCGGATCCCAGTTCTTCCCCTGGTACCTCCCTTTGGCTGTGAAAAGTCTCTGTCCCACCCTCCTGAACAGATGTTTGGGGGCCAGACGAAGACTCTTTGTTTTGAGGATTTCCCTCTTTCTCTTGGGGAGGCTTTCTTTTGGTCTCCCCCACCAATGGTAGTTCTGGTCACCCTAGTTTTGACCCTGTGGTCTGCCTTCCTTCCACACTCTAGAGAAGGAAGTGGACCTAGGTCTACCAGATTCTGATGAAACTTCTCATTGTAACAATTAATTAAAAGATGCTCCTTCATAATTAAATTGTAAATGCCTTCATAGTCTTTCGCATTGTTACCTGTTAACCAACCATCTAGTGTTTTCACTGAGAAGTAGACAAATTCGACCCAGGACTGACTGAGTTTTTCGAGTCTCCTGGAATCTTATCCTATACTCTTCAGTGGTAAGATCAAAGTCCTTAATCAGGTTGCCCTTCATGAATTCATAGGTCTTAGCAAATTAGACTATCTAAAGGTAATTTTTAAATTTACTTGTGTGTACCGCCTCTTTATACAGTGTACTAAAATGAAGTAAACTATGTAGAGAGTGTAAGACATCTCCAGAGGAAGATAGAGGCAACAAGTAGATAATACTAAGTCTGTTTTTGTGGTAGTGTGGGTGAGCAGTTAAGCTTATCAGAGGACAGTGTTAGGCATTTGCTGTACTCACAGAGACAATAAATTAGACACACATTCAAAAATTAATCTGAGATCAATTTTGTATAAAAATAAGACTCTTCATATATATATTTGAGAAGCAAGACTTCAAATCAAAAATATACTTTATATACTTTCAATATTTGATTAAATACTTGGAAGATTCTTGAAATATCAAAGGAAATGTTATGCAGTTCAAAATATGCAGTACTTTCAGTATCTACACACTCGGCGGTCAATTCCATCAAATATTCACCATCCCGGTCGGCGGTAAAGCAATGAAGCGTATTGCTTTCAATGGAGTGCAGTCAACTGTCAACACAGTAGCCGTTGCGTCGCTGACAGACGGTCACTGAAAGTCGATGGAATCGAAACACCGCTAATCCAGCGGTCACGGTTGCTGGATGACGGTGCAGGTTCAGGTGGAGGAGAACCGCCGACTCAGTTACCCTTGCGGTCGCTTGAAGGAGGACTCCACAGCGGAGTTGTGGATGACCCTGTTTCCAGGGAAGGTCTGAGCCCCTATCCCACTAGACCTAGTGTCTGACTGACTGGGGACAAAGGAATGGGGTAGGCCCAGGCCTTAGCTACATCTACCTGTAAAAGGGTATGTCCTTTTGAAGTTAATTAAGTTCCTGGGTACAGCCCAGATGGTTACCTTGCCAGAGAAACAGAAGATCACCCCACATCCAAGGCCTTTAGCAGGTTTACACTGTCACTAAGGGGGCTATTCAGTTCCTGGGTGACAGTTGGAAGCTCATGGAAATTGACTATTAGAGGCTTTAGGAAAGTAAACAGGCAACTTTGTCAAAGTACCTGTTCTAAAATATGTATCACAAATCTCACTTTGCTGATGAATAGGGGTTTCCATTAAAAGTCCAATGATGAGTTCTGGTGTTTTTTCCTTAGCAGGGATAGCAATATTAAATGTAATATTGTATCCCAATGCTTTCCTAAAGAACAATTTCCCTTCATCAATGAAAATAGCCTTTTTGGCCTTTTCAAGGACATGTTTAACACAAACTCTTTACACGTCCTACTCTTAAATAAGATTGCGCCTTGAATGAATGGGTAGTAAAGCATACTTAGAGAGGATTTATTAATATTTAAAAGGCGGGTTTAGGCCCGTTGTGACGAGCTATTTTGACAAATCAGAATTGCAGTTAACCCCTTCAGTGCCCCGCCCTTTCCCCCTCCTGTGCCGGGCATTGTATTAGCGGGCGGGGTCCATGACGAGATAGTCTCGTCATGGGCACAGCGCAACCGCCCTCCATGACGAGACTATCTCGTCATGGGCATAGAAGAGGTTAAAGCGTGCATCACTGTGCTACACATGGCAGGCCTGCAGTCATATTTGCCCTGTCACTGTAGTGCATGGGACTATGTTTGCTTCAGCCCTCTGGTGACATTTAACATACAGGTCCTGGGTAGACTCTAGATACCATATACAAGGGACTCATAGATATGTTAAAAAGAACAATTAGGGGCAAGTCAATTGCATCAGGTTGAAAGGGGGAGCACAGGCTCATTACCACTGGCTAGTTGGGGTAAAGTGCAGAGTTTTACAGTCAGCAAAAACAGTCAAGGCAAAAAAAAAGTCTGGGGGTACATCATGCAATAGATAGTCATTTTCAACAACAATCAAAATGACAAAAAGCTAATAGACAATTCTCATTGATAATTACACAACTAATTTTTATGGATGATTTATGAATATTTATTTGGGTCAAGCAGGTTAATTAATTAGTATAGCCTGGTATTTAGGCAGGTCACCAAAAGGCATCTTTTCAAAGATTACAACCATTATATTTACAATCTGGCATTATTGTAGTTGTCATTGTCTTCATTAATAGTTTAAGGCATAATAATCCAAAACCAAATAGCACAGTCCACTGTACCTCCAGCAAGTCAGCATGAAATCAAACAAGCATTTACTCTTGGACACATTGAAGCTTGCCTGAGTGTCAAGAAAAATGGTACACACATGGAAATCATACCTAAACTTCACACTAATACAGGAAAGCATAGTTTTCAAGTCACACTAGTACTCAAATTAGTGTTTGTGTCACTCTGCATGGCAGGAAATTGTTTGTCGACAACAAAGTTTAACAAATGGAAGACTATAAATAAATGGGCCTGCTTGGCAGAGAAAGTTAGTTAGACAAGTAGCCCATGTTAGTGTTGCTATTGTACAGGAACCACTGTAAACGATGGACTGTCAGACTGACAAAAAAGGGAAAGGTACCTACAAAATGTGTTTACTTCAAGCACAGTACTGGTATTTAAAAAACAAAATGAGCAACAGCTGCTGTTTGTTTTAAGGAACAGCAAGTTGAAGACAGTAACTAGAAATGCCGACTGCGTTTATTCTAGAGCTGCAGCTTTAAATTTATTGTCTCTGACCAACATTGTTACATTAAAACAAGAAAGACTTCCAGCAATAGTTTTGTCATCATTGACTACTTAGGTTATTTAGAAGAAAGACTTAGGAACAGTACTTTGGATCAACAGCAATGAAAAATGAAGACATCTTGCTATCTTTGTATTTTGTCTTTCACCTGCCTCTAGATGTGTGCTTTCAGATCCTTCCTCATATTTTTTATTACAACAGATATATCTTGGTAGACTTATAATGTATACAATGAAATTTTGTTTAAACCATTAACACTTTTAACACTATATATTTATGACATTGTGTAAAATGTATGTTGTGATTGACTTTTTTAGGCCTCTGTGCTTGAATTGAAAATGCTGGAGTTTCAAAATGGCCATCAATATGTCAGAGAATTCTTTAGGTCTCAACAACCAGACACACAATTTGTCTAGTTGGAAAATAATTATTGAGTGCTTACCAAGAAGTTTCAGTGGAATTACAGCCCTCCCTGTGGCTTTATTGTCACTTATTTTCTGGCTTCTTACTCAATGGTTTTCCTTGTCCATCCTGTATTTGTCCCTCTCCCGTAGAATATCCTCATTACCATTCTGTGGTTTGGCTGACTTGTATCCTTCCACTACTAACTTTTAGGTTACAAAAAAACAACATTCGCAAGCACATAGAGAGGTGGATGTAACAAAAGAAAGGGGTGAATTTATCAAGGACATTCTCTCGCATGATCTTCTTCCAACAAACAAATTATTTAATGAAGATGCTGCAACCAAACCAGTGAAGCCCAAACACGTCGTACAAGAGCTCAAAAAACCCTTTCACCTGAAGAATGTCAATTCGAAAAGGTGTCCTCATTGAAAACTGCTATTGTTGTGGACTATATGTCACAATTGCTAATGGTCAAGATTTCATCCATGCAAAACTTCAGAGAGGTCATCAGACTGCTCTACAGATATGTAAGTCAGTGTGCACCTTGCAATAACTTCACATGGTCTTTGACAGTTATCTTGAACTATCTGTTAAAGAATGTGAGCGAATCAGGTGAATGTCTACAAGTGGAACAATTGGCCTTGCCTGTATCAAAAATTTGACACCTACACCTGTACCACTTGATAAATTCTGGTCATCAACATAGAACAATATGAACTTGGAGATGCTAACTCACCAAAACATTGCTGATGCTTAAGTGAACACTAAATTTTCAAATATTGGTAGTCAAATGATTGTCAGTGAGGAATTGGTGACTGCAGAGATATATTCAAAAGGTTTGAGCCAGATTGTTGAAGAACTTAACAGACAATTGGAGAAAGCGGACCTGTTGAGTGGTCTGTTCGAAATAGGTCCAATCGAGCCCTTGTCCTGTCAAACAACACAGATGTGATTATTGTGCTATTGGGATTTGTCGAAATTTTCATAAGTCAAGGCTTGTCAGAGCTATGAATACGTAATGAAACCAGCGAGAAAAGACGCTTAATCCTGCTTCATATTATGTACAAGAAACTTGACTCAGAGATGCCCAGTGTTCTTATCAAGGCACATATTCTTACTGGTGACAACACTATGAGCAAAATTGGAACAAAGCTTGGAGCTTTAACTGCTGAACCTGTGAAGTTTCTGAAAGGTTTTGCTGAGACATAACAAAATGTGCCTTTAACAAGGTAGAAAAATACCTTGTGCATGTGTGTAAAACGAGTTCTGACTGTCACACATTTGATGACCTTCGATACAGTGAGTTCAAGAGATCAGACCTGCTAAGTGACCTTCCACTGACATCATATTCTGTGTGTTGACACATTAACAGAGCATTCTACTTGATCAGATGCAGGTCTGGACTGGCCGTAGTGGGCATCGATCATTTTCCCTGGAAGGAGGACGGTTTTGTAGTGGTGGGGTCCGGTTTTGCTACTGATGGCCAGCTTTGCGGCAGGGCTATGATTATTATTATTATTATTATTACATTTATTAGGCGCACAGCTACCCTATTAGGGTTTCCCGGCGCAAGTGAGTCTAAAATTAGACTAAGTAACTAGGTCAGTTGCTGGATGAAGAGCCAGGTCTTAATATCTCGACGGAATTTTAGATAGGAAGGTTCCTGTTTCACATGATTAGGAAGGGAATTTCAAAGTTTAGGTCCAAGGTACGAGAAGGAGCGTCCGCCCATTCTTGTCAGTTTAAATCTGGGAAGCGCCAAGTTACCCTGGGTGGAAGAGCGCAAGGCGCGATGCGGCGTGTAAGGGCAAATGAGTTCCCGTAGATACACCGGGGCTGCGCTTTGCTTTATTTTAAAGATATGACAAAGAGCCTTAAATTTAATGCGGCTACTAATGCAGAGCCAATGAAGATCCTGAAGAAAAGGAGTGACCGAGGCTCTCCTTGCAATATGACAGAGAAGGCGCGCTGCAGAATTTTTGACCATTTGCAGCCTCATCAAGAGTTCCTTATTGCAACCTAAATAGAGTATGTTCCCATAGTCCAAACGGGAAACAACAAGAGATTGGACTACGGTTCTTTGTGTAGAAGAAGGGAGCATCCAGATTATTTTCCGCAACCATCTTAGTATGGAAAAACAAGTACCAACGGTGCTCACTGCTTGTTGCCGCATGGAAAGTTGGCTGTCAATAATAAAACCTAAATTACGGGCTTGGGCTACCGGCTGAGGAAATGAACCCAAGATGATGACCTCCGTTTTGTCCCCGTTTAATTTTAGGCAGTTGGTATTCATCCATCACGAAACTTGAAGCAGACCATTCCTTAAGGAAGATATCGTATTGTCTTTAGAAGAGGATAGCGAAGAAATGATTTGAGTGTCATCTGCATAGGAGTATAGGGTGAGCCCTGCGTCCTCAACGATGGTAGCAAGGGGACGCACATAGATATTAAAGAGTAATGGACTCAAGGTAGAACCCTGTGGAACTCCATATGCAGATGCACGAGAAGTGGAGGAAGAGCCAGAAGAAAAGACTTGAAATGAACGGTCGCTAAGAAAAGAGGTCAGCCATAGCAGGGCTGAACCTTCCACACCTGCTAACTGAAGGGATTTCAACAGAATAGGGTGAGACACAGTATCAAATGCTGCGCTCACATCTAATAAGATGAGCGCCATGGTCTCACCCTGATCTAAGCAATGATGTAATTTTTCAGTTACTCCCAAAAGGGTAGTTTCAGTAGAGTGGTGTGTTCTGAAGCCCGATTGAGAAGGGTGCAGGTATCCAGACTTTTCAATATGAATAGTTAGGTGAAAATTGACGCGTTTTTCCAGAATTTTAGAAAATACTGGTAGAAGCGAAATAGGGCGGTAATTAGCCAAGACCGAGGGATCGGCATTGGGTTTTTTCAATAGAGGAACCACCATCGCGTGTTTCCAATCAATTGGAACATGTGACTCGCGTATCGAGGTATTGAGGAGGCCTCTACAGAGTCCCAATGTAGTAGGGGAAAGTAGTTTTAAAATATTAGCTGGTAAGGGATCCAAAGGGGAACCTGAATTTACCCTGGATAGACAGTATTTAAATGATTACTCATTGAGGAGAGGCCACTGTGAGATTTTCACTGTGTCAGGAGGGGAATCCATGTGCATCGTATCTATGCCAGACAAATTTAAATCCCGAGAAAAGGTAGGGACAAAATTACTATATATTGTCTTCACTTTCTCAGTAAAAAAATTAGCAATGTTGTTACATTTGGTAGCATCCAGGGCAGGAGGTACGGGGAGAGTGTTTGCCCCGGACAGTTTTTTAACCATTGAGAACAAAACTTGAGGTTTGTTCAATGAATTAGTAATGGTCTTAGAAATATACATTGCTCTTGCTGCCTTAAAAGCGGCATGATATTTATGAAGAGCTGTCTTGTAATCAACTTTACAGTTAGGAGCATAAAGTTTTCACCACTTTCTTTCTAGAGCTTTGCATTGTGATTTTAGAATCTTCAGGTCTTCATTAAACCATGGAACTGGGGTACGATGGGAAGAGCAAGTTTTCGACGAGGAAGGCAGGCAAAGGTTTATAGAGGAAAATAGCCAGTCCGATATTGCCTTGTTTAAAGGGGTAAGTGGAAGTGTCGGATCTGGAAGATTCCCTTCAAGGAGACCATTTAATGAGTCTAGATTCAACTTATGCCAGGGTCTCTTACTCCCCGAGTCAGATATTGGCAGAGACACTGGAGAATCGAGTACCATAAGTTGGAAGTGTACCGCAAAATGATCAGACCAACTTAAGGGCAGGGCAGGACAGTTACATACAAAAGAAAGATTAGAAAAAATAGGGTCTAGTAAATGCCCTGCTAGATGTGTAGGTCCCTTGCTGTGGAGAGACAAGCCGAGGGCTTCCAGGTCAGCTAAAAGAATAGAGTTGTCCGAACTCGTTGGGTCTTCCAAATGGAGGTTGAGATCACCCAAAATCAAAAAATTAGCTGCTTGTAGAATGAAAGGGGCAATTAAATCTGGCAGAGAGGATGACCAAAGTCTTGCGTAACCAGGGGGGCGATAAATGAGTAGTCCAGAAATGGTAAGTTGCGAAGATAAAGCGAGTTTAAATAAGGCGGACTCGCAACCTGGGAGGGATTGGGACTCAAATTTACAAGAATAATCAGATTTAAAAATAATCCCTATCCCCCCACCTCTTCCCGTACTCCTATCGCTCCTGACAAAGACATAATCGGAAGGGAGAGCCTCAACAATATCCGGCCCAGAGCCATCATGAAGCCAAGTTTCAGTGACAAAAAGGGCGTCAGGTTTTTTCGATTGTAAAAAATCATAGATATGAGCCTTGTTTTTCGGGAGAGAGCGACAGTTTAAACTCCAAAAGTGAAAAACATTGTCTGCTCCTGGAAGTGACTTATTCTTTGGAATAGATAAAACAGAAGCATTTAAGGTAGGCTTCTGGCGTTTTTTAAGGCCGCGACCCAGAGCAAAATGGCAATTAGCACATACAAATCTTTGTGGTAGATGTGTGGCTACGTTACAATTAGGAGAGGCCAGACCTCATAAAGACCTCAGGTCAGCGGCTGAATATTTTATAATATTAGGCATTGAAATGGCAAGCAGAGAGGGCTTACCCGGCACTGGGCATGGCAGGGCGCGGACGGGCGCAGACGGGCTTGCCTCTGGCGCGCCTCTGGCGCGCCTTCGCCGCGCCCGCTGCGCGACAGCGCTGCGCGCTTGCATCCAGCAGTCCAAATAGAAGCCGGTGCGAGCTGATAGGCTTGTGAGTCACGTGACCCAGTAGGAGTCAGCAACTGAATGCTTCAAAACAGCGCCATGTTAGGCAGTGCAAATTAGCAATGATGACGGCTTAAAAGATGGGAACAAAAGAGTTCCGGTGAGTTTCTTTTTAAAGTGCGGGTCAGCAGAGTTAAAAACAATACAAAATACAATTTAAAATGATAGCCGTGCAACAGATATACAAGGTCACGTACTAACGGACTAGAGAGTCCGAAAACAAAGTGGCATGTGCCCTAAAGTGCAGCAGTCTTAACTAGTACAAGAACAATCTCGCAATGGCAACAGGATCGTCTTTCAGCAAACGGCATAAAGTTACAACAGAGTGCGCGCTTGCATCCGGCAGTCCAAATAGAAAGTTAAAACAGAAGCATTTAAGGTAGGCTTCTGGCGTTTTTTAAGGCCGCGACCCAGAGCAAAATGGCAATTAGCACATACAAATCTTTGTGGTAGATGTGTGGCTACGTTACAATGAGGAGAGGCCAGACCTCGTAAAGACCTCAGGTCAGCGGCAGAATATTTTATAATATTAGGCATTGAAATGGCAAGCAGAGAGGGCTTACCCGGCACTGGGCACGGCAGGGCGCGGACGGGCGCAGATGGGCTTGCCTCTGGCGCGCCTCCGGCAGTAACAAAAGCCCCCAGTAACAAAAGCAGCAGTGCTTCACACTTGCATCTTCCCCCCCAGTGCTTTAAGTGGGAAAAAAAACTGGGGGTGCTCTAAAAGGGGCGTGGTTAATGTCTTGAAGGGGCGTGGGCTATCCGAGTAGGGGCGTGGTCTAAATCAAAATAACTAGCACTGTGTGCTTAAGAAAATCATGAGTACCGGCACTTCTCCGTGTTCTCCCATTGAGTACCGGGACTTCTCCTTGTGTTAAGAGAGTACCGGTACTCCTAGTGGCATGCTGGGGTCAGTCTCTAGGTTATGGGTGCTTGACAGTTAATGTCGAGTGGATTCCGGCGCTAGGTTGCGGCTGCAGCCCTACACTCCGAGCCGGCATTTGATAAGATAGCGCCTTAGGCGGAGAGAAATTTGGCGCCCTTGCTAATAGAGACTGAAATGCGGCAGCAGGGGGTCCTTTTTGAGTTGAGCTAAGCAGTGACTGCCCCCTGAACCCAAACGCCTCGGGACCTCCCCAGCTCACCTAAATCACCGATAGTTTAGCTGCCTCACGGTGATGGGTCTGTTGGTGTGTGTATCAGCAGGGGTGAGACGGTGAAAGGAGCGCGAAGAAAGGGACAATGAGGTGTTAAAACAGGCCGGCCCTGCTCACACCCTGACAGCGCAACAGGACAGGAAGACACCTGTGTTTTTCTAAGCTAGAGGTCTTGACATTGGAACTGTCGCGCTGTGAGTTATAGGGAAAGTTTGCAGATCCGTTGTCTGTCAGAGTGCCTTTAAAAAAAAAAAAAGTCTGCTTTCGCGTAAAACTTCTGCTTCTCATGTTAAGGCCCTCGGGCTAAGTTCACGCTATATATAGTTACAACAAACGCTAATTACACCCTGCAGCTATGGGCAGAACTTGGCCAAAGGCACTTTGAACATTGAAGAAGAAAATGCTGATAGTGTACAAGGCTGCCTTGAAGCCACGCCCCCAGACACGCACCTCCCAGGCTCACCCCTATCAATTTGGTGACTACCGGCACTTCTCTTTTTCCATTTAAAGCACTGCCTAACAGTGCAGCAACAGTGGGCAGAGTCTGAGCAACGGCAGTTTTTTTTTGGGCCCTCAAAACGGGTCCGAAAAAAAAAAAAAATAAAGAACGGACTACCTTTAGTAGCCACGAAAATAGAGCCCGATAGAGACCCGTTTCGAGGGCCCCAAAAAAAAACTGCCGGTGCTCAGACCCGGACAGACCCGGCCCACTTAAAGCCCTGTTCCCCTCCACCCCCAGCCGGTCTGAAACAATTGCCAGGGCTACTTTGGGTTCCCTTATCAGAAGCTGTGTAAATGTTTTAAATCATGCATACGTAGAGTTTTTTTTTTCTTGCCAGGGTTTGTTTTCCCCTGATCTTGCAGCACCGTACTCACTTTTCAGAACCGGACCCTTGGTGTGGTATGTTTGAGCGCCATTCTACCTTCATCAACTAAACCCCTCACAGAACTATACGTAGAGAAAGATCCATGTGAATTTCGTTCGGAAGATATTGAAAGGGTGCTAAAACCAAACCTACAAAATTTCTAAAGCCTCTACCCACAGAACGTACACATACATGTACTTGCAAAACCTGTGCTACAAAAAGATGCCCCTGTCGATAAGCTCTTCTCAAATTTTCAACAGTCTGCAAATGTACCACGAGCAATTGCTGAAAACTAATAAAATGAACTATGAAAATGTGTCTAAAACAGGTGTGAAAAAGATTTTTTTTTCATACTCAGATCATAAACATTCGTTGGTGTATACATAAAAGGATTAAAACCCTTATTATTTGTTTCCTTTCTATATATGTCTCTTCTTCAATTATTATAGTCGCCATTTTGGAAAATGGCGGAAGGGTTCCTCTGAGTTATTTTCTGTCTCTATAAGACTACTTGACCCCCAAAACCTATGTTTTGACACCAAAGTGAAGTATACAAGTCTCGTGGTCCCTGAAATATTACATCATCACTGCAACACATCTGCCATTTTTATAAATGTCATCCAGAAAAATGTGTCCCAGATGAGCCATGTCTACCCAAGCTAAATTACTTCTCTAATGATCCAAAAACACAAATCAAAATGAAAATCTATGGACAACAACTTTTTTTTACATAGGTATATCAGGGGGCTGGGATTATTACTATTAACTCAGAGTTTGTGAATAGCAAAAAATTGTAAACTTACACAAAAGTGTAAATTTACCTTTGTGAATCAGGCTCTTATTGTTTTTTTTTTTATCATAAGAGGGCAACACATTTTAATACTGCCACAAGCCATACCTAAAAAATGCCAGCTAGCTCAGGTCAAGAAGTGAGAAAGTATTCCCGGTTGTAAAACTCAAATCTGCCACCATCACCGTTTTTTCACAGTTTATGTTTCCTATTTCTGTAGCCCTTCACCAGTTCAAAAGTCTTCATCTATTTGTATGTTTTTATAATAGTTCGACCCAAAAGGAAGAAGGCAGCAGGAGCTGTCTATTCATAGAGTTAATATCAAATTACAAGAATTGTCGTCATACAGTGTGCCTAGTTAACTTTTCCAAGAACTGAGGGACATTGGCTCAAAGCGATGATGGAAACAGCTCCCCCCCCACCCACGGTCCATGCTCCTCATGAGAACCACTCGATATGACTACTTATTCGTACAATAGTTCTGCCATGTAAGAAACCTTGCATCTCAGCCGCCTATTAGTCATTTCCTGTTTTGTAAACAATAATAACAGCCATAGGAAAATATTGCCTATGTGATTTCGAGCTGATAGCACGGAATACCAGTTAGAAATAATGTTGATTTGTTGCAAAACAAATAAACACATTTCATTCATGCTTTCCAACCTATAACTGGGGAACACTTACAAGTGCAGCTTCTTCCATATTTTTTTGACAGGGTTAAACCCACAGTGACAGTTTCTCGTGTGTATAAATGGGGAAAATATATGTCGCGTTTCGTGCCAGTGTGTGGTAAGGTTCTCTTCTCCATTAATTAAAAGTAGAAAAACACACACTGTTGTCTTTGATGAAGACAACGGGTGTATGCGTGAGCAAAACCTTTCTCCCTTTGATGCAGGTGCGTGAAGTAGCAGCACTGTCATTTCAACCGTATGAAATACTCGACAGAGGGACGAGTAAAAAACTCACGCGCTATTTTGGCTCTAATACTGGTATGTATATGGTTCATTCAATTTCATTGGTCAAAACCTTCGTCTCTGCTGATTGGCTGTTGCGTGTCAACCTCTTCTGACGCCTACACACTGCTTAATTTGAGCTAGTGGTTGCAGGTGAGGCCCACCGGGACATTCATTTTTGGGGGAACAGCACTTCGTTTTCCTCATCATACTTTGACACCGAGCATGATAGCGAAACAAAAGGAGAAATGATGGAAAAACCATGACCAAGAGAGAAAGCAGGTAAGAAAAGAACCTGCAAGAGTGAAATAAAAAGGGGCAAAGACAGAGCCGGACTGGGAACCAAAATCGGCCCTGGAAAAGTGCTCGGCCAGCCCTCTCTCCCCCCCCACCCCCCCCCCCCTCCACTGGGGGTTGGGGGAGCTCTTTGCCAGGGCTGGTTTTCGGCCGATTTTGTTACAGGGCCGATTTTGCAGCTATGCTGCAAAAACGGCCCTGTAACAAAAACGGCCCCCAGGGGCGCAAAACCGGCCCCCAACTGTGCGGCGCACCGGGGGATTGCCCGGTGCCCACTACGGCCAGTCCGGCCCTGGGCAAAGAGTGTCTGGGGTTGGATTACAGGTGCTTGGGGTGGATTCAAGACGACGCAGCCTTGGGATTCGGCAAACCTGACATTCAACAGTGCCGGAGGTTCAAACCTTGTATTTTTTATTTTTTTACATTTTTTATAAATCGAGCACTACACATACCTTTCATACAGGTGCTTCGTTTAATGGGCTTGGGGGTTAGGAATCACTAATGAATTTTGGTTAATTATTTCTCCACGACTGTCCTCGCCAAAACATTTCAGGGCAATAAAACCATTTACAAGGCTTTATTTGGACTATAAATTTGCACCATTGTCCATATCAAGGTGTCAGGGGTCAACTAATAAGTCAGGAGCCACCATCGGCAGACATCACCGTGACAGCAGAGGTGAACATCAGAAGGTGGTGCTGAACCAATCATCAGCGGGCTGATGCTGGCCATATGTGTCCGGTTTAGACTAACAACTGTGTTACTACACAAGGGAGTGCAGCAAAGTATGGTATAACATAGCTTGGCAAAGCAAATAGGTCTGGCAGTGGCCACAAGCCTTTTGGCATTTCTTGTTTTGTCATAGTTTTTGCAAAATGTTGTTGCTTGGGAATATGCCAGGCCCTCAATATAAATAAATAATAATATTATGCTACAGCAAAAAACTTGTTTGAGTTTTAAAAGAACACACACTACCATAGTACTCCCTGACACTGAAGGGAGCCACTTTGTATGTGGATGTGTGGCATGTCATAAATCGTAGTAAAGTCAGTCAATGGCTGAAGTGGGCTGATACATTGCCCTTAACACATGCTGGAGTTGGTAGAGGACAACTGTGAATGACACCAACCACAGACTAATGGCTGAAATCTAGCTGAAATCCCTATAAGTAACTATAATACACACAATTTTAGTATAATCAAGAGGTCCTGGCCAACACAGACCTGAAAAAGTCAATAAAGAAAGAAAAACAAAAAAGACAAGAAAAAAGGAAATAGAAAGAAAGGAAAGGTAAAAGAAAAGAAAGAGGGCAAAGTAGAGAGAAGGAAAGAGAGGGAAAGAGAGAAGGGAAGAAGAAAAGGACGAGAGCAGGAAAGAGGAACAGAAAGAGAAAGAATACGAAAGAAAGAGAAATGAAAAGAGACAGAGAGAGGAAAGGGAAAAAAGAAAAGGAATGAAAGAAGACAAGAATGAAAGAAAGCAAGCGAGAAAGAAAGAAGGAAAAAGAAAGAACAAGAGATTGAAAGAGAGAAAGAAAGAAGGAAAAAGGTAAGAAGGAAAGAAGCAAAGAAAAAGAAAGAAGGCAAGAAAGAGAGAAGGCAAAAAAAAGATAAGAAACAATGATGACTGTCTGTGACGCCTCGCCAGCTCTTTGCGATACACTGACGACCATCCGCGATGCTTTCCCTGCTCCTCTTGGCCTCGTCCACCACAAACAGAACTTTTTGCGCTGACCTTTAGAAGGTAACCTTTTCAGCAGGACTAACCTGGTCCCTGTATCCGGCCCGTGATGCATGACAGTCAGCCTGAACTTCTGACTTTCACCTGGTCTTGCATGACTAGATAACTACGAGTGGCACTTTGCAATTTTAGTTGCTATACTTAGTCAATCTTTGAAAATTGCATATTTCTGGTTCTACTGATTGGATTGTTATCGTTTTGATGTCAAATTTATTATATTTTACTCTATTTTTCTAAATTGGTGTGAAATTTTTCTTGTGTTTTTACTTTATTGCTGTTTGTGTTTTGCATAAATACTTAACACCTTTCCTCTGAGTTAAGCCTGACTGCTTTTGTGCCAAGCTACCAAAGGGTTAAGCACATGCTTAATTTAGTGACTTTTTTTTGTGTCTTATTCTGACAAGGATTATGGCTGTTGCATGAGTAGAGTTTTACCCCCCTTAACCAACAACCCAGTTTCTCACAGTGAAATAGTGATTCAGAGCTCAAGCCATGCCCATCAAAATATAGGATGCCAGGAGAAATATCAGGGATATGACAATAGTGAATTATATTTAAAAAAATACTGATGAATAATGTGTCAGGGAAATATGAAATCTTGTGCCTACAGTAGCAATAATATCAATATTAGTTATGCAGGGATAATATCCCTCTGAATAGCAGAGCTATGAAATGGGACAGTGTAACTAAAATGTTTGGACCTGAGCATGTTAACAGATTACCAGGCCACACAATTTGGCTTGAAAATACTGCATTATAGGACAGAGCCCTCACCGAGCTATCTGCGGCCATGAAGACAAGTATGACTGCCCTTGCAACATACTTCTCAACAGGCAATTATCACTATCTGAAAATATGTACAGTAATGTGCTGTAATATTATGGGACAACTCTGCCTGTTTGTTTTAGCAATGTGCGCTCAGATATAATTGCCAGTCTCTGCATTGTAAGTACATGATACAATATTCATCTTTCCTGTTAAAATATTGGGAACAGTAACAATATCCAGTCATCCACAAAATAGGGCTCATAACGCCAAAACACACACATCTGTACCTCCACTATAAAAATGCCATGAGCCCCACAGATCTGTATGTCAGATGTAAAAGATTGGGTTATTAGCTGCGAAGGGTGTGAGTTCTTCACAAGTAATAAGTCTGCAAGATTCTCTTTGCTGGGAACCAAGTACCCCAGTGGAGCAGTTGACTTTCTCAGTGCAATGAAGCAGAGCAGCCCAGGGCCTTTCAGAATAGCTTGTGTGGGCTAGTAACTCCTGCTTGCTTGTAAGTTGAAACAACATTCAATAAACTTTTGTCCAGTCATTGCTTTTTCTTTTACAAAGGTAAAGTATTTGTATTACATACATACTACTAAACCTTATGCATTAAATTACATATTTGTACAATCAGGTGCACTGACAAAGGAAAGACCTTCGGTGACACTCTCATAACACATTACACCCCTAGCAAGCAATGGAGCCTAAAATCAAAATCCCTTATATTATAATATAAGAGGGTGTCATTAGCAATAAGGCAGGCCTACTGGCTTTTTCGGGGTGTCACCACTTCAGTAAAATCCTGTTATATTTCACCACTGTAATCCAATGGGTACAGTGCCGATATGCAGCAAGTTATGACGCACAATTCAAGTTCCAACATTCAAAAACATGCATTACACTAAAATCTTGTATTCGTCAGCCATCAGCAGAATCAATAAAGTATTAAATTGAAAAACATGTGTCATAAAGTCTTTCCTCTCCTTTTACTAGGCCGCTGCTGCAGCCCCAGAACCCACTAATAGAGGTTTCTGCACTCTCAAGCCCATGTGCAATACTACCGACCCAGTGAGTGCTTAAACATCAACACAATCTCTCCCAGTGGCATAAACATAACCCCCTGGGAGACTTGGGACTGGTGTTAAAAACATTTAGGGGGGATGCTAATCCTCTGGCAGCACCCCAACACACTAACATCAACATTGGCGGCGCCCCTGCCCTCTTTTGAGGCACTGCAGAAAGAGGAAGGTGCAAATTTGCAGCCTTGCAAGAGCTTAAGGTGCATGTCTTTGCCAACTCCATTAAAGACAGATGAGCAGCTCTCCCACAGATTCAGCCTCATGCCACATTTCTTTTTTGATATGGGTGCCCAGGTCCCACATGGGGCCCCATAGGCATGTCTCCTTTGATGGGGGGAGAGGGGGCCATAAGGGCCCTAATGCCTCTACGGGGCCTGGTGGGTCACTGTGCACCTTCCTGGCCCAGTGCAGGAGCTGGCAACATTGTCCTGTAAAGGGTAACTTCTTGTAGGCAGCAAGGTTTGATGACTCCCTATGCCCAACCTGTCATCTGTTTGGATCCTGGTGTTCTCTCCTGCTTGTGGCCAGCCAGCAGAACACCATCTTGGGTCACCCAGCAGGTCTATTCCCCCAACTGTTCCTCAGGGGGTATAAAGCGGTCAGCACCATTGGTCTTGGAGAGTCCCATCCTAACCCTGGGGGCAGCTGGAGTAAAAGTCCTTCAGTTGATCCTTGCACTTACATCAGGTGGCTTTTCCTTCCAGCTGGGCATCCTTTCACCATTGTTGCTCCCAGGTCCAATGCTTTCTTTGCAGTCTCCCCCTTGTGCAGGGGTGTTTAAGTGGGGGTGAAAAGTTCTAGGATGCCACATCATCAATGCATCCATCCCAACACTCCTGCACAGCACTCTGGTCCATGTCAATATGGTGACTTCAAATTATCTGTGGAAAGAGCTTCGCTGAAAGCCTCTGCTCTGCCCTCTGTTGACCCAGCTTTACTTGGCCCAATAGGAGGGACAAAGGCCTGGAATTTGAGTATGTTCTAAGCCAGGATAATATGACAATTCTTAAAGTGTCATAAGGAGTGGATATATGATGTGAAGGACTGTAAGTTCACACTCTGGGTGCATGTTTACCGCTAGATTGATAACTCTCTGGACCTTGTAGGCCTCAGTGGGGCAAAACTGTACTTCAGTGCAGTATTCAGCTATATTGTGAATACCTTTAAAGCATCACAGACCTTCAGTAGCACTACAGACTTACATTATGAAGCCATAAGGCCTACACCAAGTAAGTACTAATCTCTGAAAGGTCCCGTCTGTGAAAGGCTACCTGTGCGCAGATACCTGGCAGGGCATGTGAGATGTCTTGCACAGCCTGGTTTCCTCAAATTGGTAAGCTGTTGCTGAAGGGTTGTACTCATGTGTAATTAGCCCAGACCCTCTGACCCTGGCTGTGCAGCAGCAGCCTTATCTTAAAAGACAATATGCCCTCTCAGCCCATTTACCATGAGTTTACCATAAGTGAAAGTCAGGTGGTGAAACTCACTCACAGTAAAAGTCCAAAAACCAGATAGTCAATTGTGAAAATGCAGGTGGATTAAATGGGTGGAACACCGGGCAATACCAAGAGCTAATAAAAACTATCATAAATATGTGGGGTCACTCAGAAGGTCTTACTATGAGCTCCTTATTAAATCTTATGGGGCTGTTAATAACAGGTATGGGTATCTGTTTTGTTTTATCTGGAGATTTCATCAGTTGAAAGCAGAAGAAAACTCTGGAAAATGAGGAACTACTGGGGAATACTCCAGAATACTAATTCCTCTGTTAATTCTTAATTTTTGAAGGACCTATCTTGTAAACCTCTGGTAACTGCTCACAGGAGATACCCGTATTACATGTATAGGTAACTCTCTGATGGTGGGATTACCTAGTGGGAGATCAGGCTTTTCATACTGAGGTGTGTTGTTAGTTCTTACACCCAGTCACACTCAGACTGTGGTCTTGATAATGCAAAAGGTCGATCAAAAGCCATGTTCACTAAGAGTTTGCACCCAAGAAATAAACACACACATACACACAGCTCAGCTTATAATGGCACCTAAATCCAGTCACTAGAACTCTGCTGTTTAAGACACGCAGATTTATGGCAAGTTATTTAATTGATTCAAAAGGGAGCTCTTAGTGAGAACCTCTGAGTGACTCCACATATATCTGATGGTGGTCCCCTTTGAAAATGCCTTTGGCAGGAGCTGCCTGAATGCATCTCATCCACCTTCAATAATGGCATGGCACAGATGCTCTGGCAGTCCACAGTTCTTAGATTCCTCTGCATCCCATCCCTGAGGACCCAACCACATGTTACATGCTCATCGGTAAAATCACTGCACTGACTTTAACCATGGAGGAGATGGCCACCACTAGTCCTGCCTCTTGAAATGGAATGTAATTTGCTCAAGTTCCCTCTAGACCGGAGCAAAGGCCTATCCAGATTTAATTTAGGATCACAGAGCTGCATTGGTGATGTGCAGCTTGAGGCCCGTGGCACAGAAAGCACATCTGGGTATACCTAGTGCACTCAGGATGTCACACAAACACAAAGGTGATAGGATGAATGCTTGCATAAGATTCAACCACTGGAAATATCTCAGCACACCTTCCACTCCAAACCTTTTTTTCCACTATGCCCATTAGGTAAAATAACAAACTGCAATGCTATTTCCATTGGAGCTGGACAACGCCTGATTTGCATATCACTGGTTCCTCACTGGAGTGGCTTAGTTGGCAAAAAAAGTATGAAGTGGGATGCAGCCTGAGCGCTTGCGGTTGAGACTTTTGCAAACTATCCACCCATCTTAATGTTCCAATGTTTGCCAGTAATACATTAGAACGGACTGTAATATCACAAAATTAAGCTTGGGCGGCGTACTCCGCTCCACCAGCGGAGTTTGCAGAGTTTTACCAACTCCACGCTCCGTTGGGAACGCGGAGTTGAGGCAAAACTCTGACTCCATGGCGGAGCGGAGTACACTCCTTAGTCCCTGCGCCACAGCCCAAAATAAAACAATAAAACCAACTTACCTGCTCTCGGGCATCTGCGGGTCGCCCTCCTCCTCACCGTGGTGTCTCTCCTACTTGCCGCCGTCCTCGTCCTCGCTGCAAACCCCTAGGTTTTACGTCTTGTGTGGACTGCACATACGCAGTCCATGCAACATGTAAAACGTAGGGGTTTGCGACCGCCAACAAGGAGGATGGCAGCAAGGAGGAGACACCATGGCGAGGAGTAGGGCGGCCCGCAGACGCCAGAGAGCAGGTAAGTGTTTTTTTTGTCTTTTTTTTAAATTGTCGGTGGGACTTGGGCAGAGCAGAATGGAGTTTTATTTTAACTCTGTGGAACTCCACAGAGAGCCACTCTACGTACTCCGCCCAGGGTTACACAAAATACGCCATGGAACCAAAATTGTGAGTTTCATCCAAAAATATAATGAAAACATTGATTTACAATTATGTTTCCCTCGTGTGCCTCTAACAAAGGAAGATTAACATGCACTGGGTTTGCTTCTGGACATACCTTTGAGTAAGTGTTTCCCTCACAAACCAGCTATATACCTTCTAAGTTTTTTAAAAATTTTATTTTAATTTTTTTATTGAAGCTCCATAGCAGGACAAATAAACAGACACATAAGCTCCCAGTAAATACAGATATGAAAGAACCCTATATCCTTGGTTTGCAATTGAACATGAACATAAACAAAGTCCCCCCCAGTATTATACATAATAAACTAAATTAGCCAGCCTTATACTCCCTCACAGCCCCCCATATCGATAATCCGAGCTGTCTTTTCCTATATCCCTTCAAGGCATATAGGCTATATTCCAAATTATAAACATTCAAAAACTTAGCCCGCCAAAGCTCAAAGGATGGGGCCTCTTGTTGTAGCCACAAAGATGCAATTGTCAACCGTGCAACGGCCGTAGCTATAAACATTAAATACCGGTGCCTATATAATGGCTGCCGATCCCCGACCTCCTCCCCTATACCAAGTAGCATCATAGATTGAGACATTTTTACCCCGACTCCAGATATTTCTGTCAGAAACTTCTCAATAGAATCTATCAAAGGATCCAAGACCTGACATGCAAAAAAAACATGAACAATGTCAGCACTATCTTTACCACAGCGAAAACACCTCCCATCATACTGCGCTCCCCACTTCATCATTTTTAGCGGAGTGTGATATAAGTTGAGTATCGTTTTATAATGTTGGCTGCAAAGATTGGCTGCACCCAGGATCTTTCCCGCCACATCGATAGATTCTTCCAGTGAGATTCCGGGGTTCCCCAGCCAAGTTCGCCATTTCGAGTTGTACTGTTCTAAGTCATTTGCTCTACCCTCTAGCAATACTTTATAAACCACCCCAATCTTACCATATCGTCTAATAGATTCAACAATTTTAATCTTCTTAAAACAAATTGGGTGTTTTGCCAAAAAATCCCTGATTTGCAAATACTTAAAAAAATTGCGTAGATGAAATTTATCCACCAGCTCAGCAAATTAATAGACTCGCCCTTCTTCGAGGCAAAGATCCTCAATTCGGGTGATTGCCCTCCTTTTCCACCCAAATGCAACCTGATCCCAGAATATCGAGGAGAGTGGTCCAACAGAATTAATAGGAGTATAAATAGAAAGTTCTGAAATCTCAGCGTTCTTTCGTACGGTATTCCACACTTTAATCAGGGCATTTAATACTTTAAATCGTGTTCTTTTAAAATAACTGCCGTCCACCCGATTTAAAAAGATAATGCTTTACCTATGGCCCTAAGATCATCTGATATATAGAAGGAGCTTCGGCTAGGTTACTGAGATCTTCTCCAGTGAGTAATAACCAAACGTTAACCAAAATACATGAATAATAATACAAAGCAAAATCCGGTATAGACCATCCACACTTTTCGCGAGAGAGAGTCATATATCTGGCTGCTCTACGAGGTCGTCCCGGAGCCCACATATATCTTGAACAGAGCGATTGTAAAAATTGGATTTGTTTCTGGGGGACCTCCAATGGGACAGCCCTAAAAAAATACAGTACACGGGATAGCACATTCATTTTCAACACATTCGCTCTACCTACTAAGGACAAATGAATATTTTCCCACCTTTCAAATGACCGTTTCACTCCATAAATGATATCCCCCCAATTAACCTCGATCTCTTGAACAGAGGTACGGATCTTAATACCCAAGTATATAGCTTCCTTAATACACCTGGCGTCCCCATCCATTACCTGACTTGTGCTGAGCACTTGGGTTTTTGCAGAGTTAAGTTTATACCCCGAGGCTGACCCAAACGTCTGCGCTAAGGATTCTATTTCAGAAATTGCAAGCCTGGGATTAGAGGTGACAATGGCAATATCATCAGCGTATGCCAGTACAGAATAACATTCTTGTTGTACCACGAAGGGCAGAATTTTTCTACTTCGTTGTAACATAAGAATAAAAGGATTGATATATAACGCAAATAAAAGAGGCGAACAGGGACATCCCTGCCGTGTGCCTCTAGAAATCGTAATAACCTGAGAATTATGTCCCATAGAACAGATTTTGGCTGACGGGCGATAATAGAGGGCCTTTAAGGCCCTTATAAAACCTTGTCCAAAGGCCATTTGTTGCATACCCCGCCAGAGGAAATTCCACGAAACCCGGTCGAACGCCTTTTCGGCATCAAGTAATAACAACCCTAATTCGCGGGCCTCACCCTGTGCGACGTCAAACAGGGTTATTACTCTACGTACATGATCAACCGTCCCTCTCCCAGGTATAAAACCGTGCTGTTTAAGCGAGACTATAGATGGTATAATTTTTGCCAAACGCGTGACCAGTATTTTCGCATAGATTTTACCATCGGCGTTAAGGAGAGAGATTGGGCGGTATAATCTAGGTAGATCTGATGGTTTCCCATTTTTCCTAAACACACAGATATTAGCCTCAGACCAGGTTCGTGGAATCTCTCCTTTTTGCGCCATTTGGTACACTATCAACATATCGTTTTTAATTTCATGAAAAAAAGTTTTAAATACTTCCAAAGGTAATCTGTCAGGTCCTGCGGCTTTCCCTACGGCCAATGAGCTAATAGCCTGCTCCAATTCCCACATTAAAATTGGCTCCTCAAGTCTTTTAACATCCGCTTTATCTAACTGAGCCCATAACGCAGCCGATAATCCCATATCCGATAGAGACGGATCCCCAACTTGAGTTTCAGTATATAATTCGGTATAGAACTCATAGAATACTTTAAAGATTTCCTGGGGATCCGATACGACTACACCCGCCTTATTCTGAATCCCCTTAATTCTTTGTTCCGACTCTTTAGTGTGCAATTTCTGAGCTAAACATCGGCCCGTAGATTCGCCACACTCGTAACATTCCTTTCTAAAGGTTTGATATTTTATAGCGATCTCCTTGCTCCACTCAAGGTTAATTTTGGCCTTACATCTCGCTAAGTTATTCAGAGGTAGAGTGGTATTATCTCTGGCGGCTAAGGCAGTAAGTAGTTCCTCCTCGGCTCTCTTAAGATCATCATACAGGACCTGCAGTGCCTGTCTGGCCATTTTGGATTTTAAAAACCCCAAACTCTGCGTCTCCCCTCTCAATCCCGCTTTAAAAGTGTCCCATACCACCCCCAGGGCGCCGAATGTCTATTAAATTGAAAGAATTCCTTTATCCACACCCTAATCTGCTCAACATATTTTTCATCCAATAAATTCTTTCTGTCAAATGTAAACATTCTGGGGGGTGTGTTTCTAATAATCAGCGGGATTTCTACTAGCAAAGGTGCATGATCAGAGGTCACCCTTGGATATATACTAACTTTCAAACCAGTAAACACTGCCGATGGTGCAAACAAATAATCCAGGCGAAAATGCTTGTTATGAGGGTATGAAAAAAAAGTAAAGCCTGGGTTTTCTCTATGTAAGCTGCTCCAAACATCCAATAAGCCATGATCCTTTATTAATTGGAATAAAGCCTTATTAACCTGGGGTTTTCTACCCTTATAACTACGCCCCCCATTTTGAAAATCCTCCCTAGTCAGATTTAAATTGAAATCCTCGCAGAGAAGTAAAGGGGTAGGCCTAGTAGCAAGCTCCCCATTCAGATATTCCATTACTGAGGCTTCATCCAGATTAGACCCATAGACAGTACACAAAGTAAATGACAGACCCCCAACCCTACATTCCACAATGGCCCAGCGTCCCAAATTATCAGCCAAAGTACGCCCGGTGGTCTCAACATAGGATCTTGCCAATATCGCCACCCCTCTTATCATGCTTGTCTGCCTTGAGTATACTAATACCGTATATCCTAGCTCTTGCAATGCCCCACGCTTAGCCCATGGGATATGTGTCTCTTGCAGACACACCACATCCGGGTGCAGAGCCCGTAGCTCTCTGGAGACCCTCTGCCTTTTGTTGTAGTTATTTAAACCGTACACATCCAGTGTGCATAATCGGAGACCTACATTTGCCATATTTTCCAAATTACCTCAATTGCCATATCAAGGAGCCACAAAAATTGAAAGAGCCCTGACCAAACATCTTTTGGATTTTTATAAACATTTCTTTGCTGCCATGAAGCTTCCTTTTTCTTGTGTTTTGATTCCTACTGTGCCCCCCCAACCCCCCCAGCCCCCTCCCCACACCACCACCCCCCTCCCGCACCCCCACCACCTCAGCCCTCGCGATGACATGCTCCTGACACACATTGTGCCCCCTCACACTCGTAAGCCCCCTCCAAAACCAAAAACCAAGGGGATCTTATAGCTAATAAATTAACCAAAAAGAAAAATGAGTCAGATTCCCTTTACCAAACACATATCCTACTGAGATAACTTGAAGAATAATAGTCAGAGCGAGACCCTACTTAAGAAATATATAAATCCTCTGGATGAATTTATACAACATCCTTTTTCTTCTCTTTTTTACCTTCTCTTTCTTTTCCCCTTTTTTTCTCCTTTTCTCCCTTTCTTTTTTCCCCCCTCAACATCCTTTAAGTGTGTACAAATACTCTTTTGCCTGAGTTTCTGCGGTAAAATACTGAGTATTCCCTTTATAGATAATTTTAAGCTTAGCTGGTTGTAGTAGAAATGCCTGAGCCCCCTCTGACTGAAACGGTGCAATAAGTTGACGTAATTGCCACCGCTTCTCTACAGTCTGGTGAAAATAGTCAGGCCTTACAAAAAATTCGACCCCCTTTCCAGTACTTTTCCTATCAGAGCGGGCCAGCTCAGAAACAGCTTCCCGTGCCAAAAAGTTGCTAAATGATATAAGAATGGCCCTGGGTTTAGCCGCCTCCACCCCCTGCCCTGGCCGAGCCCGGATAGAGAAAGGGAATTGATGGGCTCTCTGCACCTATCTCTGCCAATCCCATTGGGTCAAGTTTGGAAATGCCTCGGAAAACAGCTCAATAATAAACTTCCGAGGGTCCTGGCCTTCAATTCCCTCAGGGATTTGAAGAACTCTCAGATTGTTCCGCCGAGCCCTGTTCTCCAAGTCAGCAAGCTTCCATAATACATCGTCCTTTCCGTTGCTCAGAGTCTTATTCACTATCTTCTGTGAAGCTAATTCATCTTCCAACTGTGAAATACGCGATTCTGCCTTAGTAATTCCTACGGTAAACTCCGAGTAGATTTTACCGATCCGGCGCACTGAATTTTGCAGTTTGCGACAAACATTCAGTGTCCTAAGACTCTCAGTTCGTGTTTCCTCCCTGTGGGTCATAATTGTTCTGTATATGAGACTCGGGGATACGTCTTCCGTTGCCTCTGATGTTCCTTGAATTACTGGGGAGTCCATTTCAGCTAAAGAGTGTGGAGTTGGCCTACCTACAGATGCCGGGGAATGAGCATATAGAGACCCTTCGGCCCAAGTCTTTTTCTTTAGCATAGTCTGTGGGCTGCCCTCCGATGATTCGCCACCCATATCCTTGAAAATGTAATGAGCTGTAGTCAGTAATTTAATCATCCTTTTGCTCCAAATCTGAAACCTTTTGCTTCAGTCTCTCACCTTCGGGTAAATCTGAATGACCCGAATGGTCTGATAACGAAAAAAACTTCTCTACAAGGTCAACCAATTCAGCCTCCTTCTCTGACGACTCTATACAGACCGAGTCTGTACCCGTAAGGGCCCCACTTAAATTAGCAACTTGAGCCATACTGTCTATCACACGATTGTACTCCATGTGAGCCTCAGAGCTTCCAGTTGACTCACTAGCATCTAGGGGATCCTGATCTCCATTACCTATTCCAAAGGTGTTGCCAACATGCACCTTGACACCCACTGCTGCACTATCAGACTGTTGAGCCGCAGTTATACCCCTCAAATCTGCCATAAGTCCAGTCGGTTGCGCAGCCCCTTCATCGCCCGGTGCTTCTTTTATAATATCTATAGCATGGTGCTGAGGCCCCAGGGTCCCTGCTTTCTTCACTCCTTTCCCCGTTGCAAATAATTGTGGGATCGTACCTTTAGATTGATTCGCTAGGTCCGCCGTATTAGGTGTGCCTCCGCTTTCACCCTTACTGCCTTTGCCATTACTTTTGGTAAGTTTTTACCAGTCGATGATTCCATCATTTTCTCTACGCCGCCATTAGCACCTGTACCAATGACCGCCGCAGTAGCAGAAGTAGCGGCGACCGCAGCAGCGTCCAGGTCGGGCAGAGCCCTGACTTTTCCTCTGCCGCCCTTGGGAGGCATTTTCCGTAACCTGCCGAGGGGCGTAGAGTTCCAAACAGCCAAGGCTCCGGTATCCGAGCTGCCAGCAGAGGTCTCCGAGCGTGTTCCTGCTTGACTCGGCGTCCAGGCTCGACCTCTCGTGGCAGCTCCGAAGCCTGCAACAATGTATCCAGTACGTGCTTTCCCATACAGGTACAACGCCGCCGTAAAGAGATGAAGCATACCGTCCCTGCCGTCGCTCCGAGAGTTCAGGGTCAGGTTTCCAGACTCGAGCCTCAGAGCATGACAGTAGGCATTATTTCACTTAACTTTCTCTCATAATCCGTAAAAGTATATTAATATGGGCTTCCGCGTGTGGGAGGTCTGGAGCAGCCGGCTCAAGCGTCTGAGCCGACGGTCGCCATCTTGCCTCGGGACAGGAGATTTTCACTAAGTTTTTATGTTAAAATGAGTGTAAACTGTGAAAAGGAAGCCAGCATTATTTTACATGTAGGGATTAGTAAACGATTGCCGCGGCCTACCTTTTCACGTCATACTTAAATGGAAATAATGAAATAGAGATTCATATGTTATAAATATATCTTCTTGGTTTGCAGGCAGACAAATGTAAACTTGATCTTATTGACAACATACTTATCAGTAGCTTTTAAAAAACAACTTATCCCTAGAGTAATGAAATACTGTTGACCCTTCAAATATGTGCAACAATTCAACTGGCTTCATTTCTTCAGCAACATTATCCCAGGGGTAAGGCACTTCCAGGTAGGTATTGGCCGGGATGGAGTCAAAGGATCCAGAGGCTAAGTTGAGGGCCCTATTCTACCCCAATCAATATTTACATGGGAGTGCCTCGTCGTTAATATTTCTATTGCAAATCAGACCCTTAGAATTTACAGTGAAAATAATTGCTTGCTAAATGGGGTGTTTTTGATGGGACTATTTAGGTCGAAGGTTACAATAGGCACACCTGTCAAAGAAAATTTGGTGATAATGCATTTCCATTTTTTGTCCCTTTGAAATGCATTGAAGTGAATGCCACAATCTGAGGGCCCAGCAAAGGAGCATTTAGAAAGGGTGAGTTAAGATTTCAGTCACAAAAGAAATCATTTTTTTGTGATATCATACAAATTTTGGAAAATTTGGTGCGTTCTAAGCAAATTATAACCTGTGAAACATGCTGACCCTTTGCTTTAATTTGATGAGCCATGTTTGAGAGACAATGGTTTTCTCTCATGATTTTCACAAGAAAATTATGAACGGTGCCCTAGAAGTTAAAATAAGGGCACATTTTCAATAAATGCACAAATAGTTTCCTCATCCATGTGATAAAATCTATGACATGCTGAGTAAAACGTACTTACGACAGTAGCAGCAGTCTTTCAGTTGATTCCCCAGTATGCTACTTCAGCTTGAACCCAGAGTTCTAATGAACAACTGTAGGGCTAACATTCTATATTCATGAGCATTGGAGGCACACCTGAAAGCCAAGTTGCTGAAATCAGAGCTGTAGAACTGAAACTATTTCCTGTGGAGCAGACTGAAATAAGAGAGCTTGGAGGGTTTAATGCAGATATGAAACAAGCTAGTTAAACATGTTAAAAAAAATGTGAGGAGAGTTTTATAGTTATTTAAAAATGTGTTATTTGAGAAATAACAGTTTTTAGGAGCTAAAATGGTTAAAATGAGAGATCCCTAGCTAAGTCCACCATCTCCTTTCCACATCTGTTTACGCAAGTTAACATTTTCTCTGTCACTGGATACCACTTTTTAAAATAGTGACATTTTGGTAGACTACAAAGGATTTTTAATCTTCCATTAACATTTATTTGAGTACATTTTATTTTAGAGATGCAGCAAGCTATTTAAATACAGATCACATATTGAAAATTAATTTAGTTGGGTTCCAGTAGGTAGTAAGATTCTGCGAAGAAGTTATTGTTTGGTCATTTGTTTTCTTTTTACTTTTCCAACTTCCTCTTGTCTATAGTTGCACATCCCTCCATATATGTGCACCAGCTTCAAAATAATTTGCCTTGCAAGTTAAATATAAGGAAATTATTAAATATATTTAAATATGTATATATATTTATTGTCTGTACAATGTCTTTCTGGAAATCTTATATATTGGCTAATTCAAAAGATAATTAATTAAACAATATATTAAAACAATTAAAATTGTAAAACAGAGTAAAAAATAGTTTACTATTTTAAAATACAATGAAATATGTAATAGACTACTCAATTTGCACAGAATAGGAATACTTTAAATATATAATACCAACACATGGAAAGGAATGATTTAGGGAACTGATTTAATTCAGGAACTTGTAGCAAAAGAGATAAGATTTTTTCATGTACATATTCTGCCTCTATAAGGAAATGAGAAAATCTAAAGTTATCTTCATCAGCAGCATGCCTCCCAGTGAAGGACATTTTCTGAGATGGATTAAGATTCTAGTTCTTTATTAGAACTCTGTGATTTTCACATGTGGATGTTATGGAAGAAGGTGTAATGATATGTGGGTTGAAATTGTTGTGAGGCTTTTGTCAGGTAGATATTTACCAGCTGGAAGTCAATCAAAATGCAGCATTTCTGGTATCATTCTGCTGTCTGACTTACAGTGCCCCTTATCCAGCTAATGTTGCTGCACATTTTCTGGGGCGATGCAACATATTTGGTACACCTACTCCTAGCACTACTGGCCCATACAAATCATCTCCATGTTTTTTGCATCTGCACACGGCGAAGACAACCTTCAAGACATGCACAGCCTTGCACATGGTGAAGACAGACTCCATGAAATGCTCAGCCTCACATATAGTGAAGACTGGCACTGTAGCATGCATAGAAATGTGTAATGTGAACAATGTATATTTAGATGTGGCTCTGTGTCACACCTAGCTAATGCTAAAAGTGTAAAAAGATTGGCCATTTTCCCAGAATGTGCAAAGCATCACACAAAGTAGCACTTGTTAATAAGCAATGTTTGTTGCATTAAGATGATGTAGGAACAACCGATAGAGTAGTCCTGTCTATCAAAATTAATCAGTTAATGGTATAGGCTGGGATCAAATATGTATTATAAGTGTTGGGGATGTTCAAGTTGATGTTACTGTACAGTCCAGGTCCCTTGTGACGTTTGTAACTGATGACCTGTATTTTAAAGAGTGGGGTCATGTTCATTTATTTTCTCCTGAGATTTGCACTGTTGTGTATGGATGTTTCACAATTGACATGCTGGGATATTTTAAGGAGAAGGTTGCTTACAAAGGTAGAGTATTTTTCACTAAAATGTACATAACTAAGAATGGATACAAATTTTAAGGAGACGAGACCAAGAGAATTTTGGAATGGTGCTCAGGCCAGGCACAGCATGTCTTATTTACCTGGTTGCTGTGAGTGACTCTCAAATTGACTCCTGTGGAGATATTTGGATTGCCATATGCCTCTATTGAAGACAGATTAGGTACTGTGAAAGGTTTTGAACATAGAATAGTTTTGAAAGATCAGGCAATTCCAGTTGTACACAAAGTAAGAAATGTGCTGTTAAGCATCAGACAGGAGCCGAGTAAGCAATCGTGTATGCTGTGTAAAGAAAGCACAATTGAACCAGTTGATTCTTTACAATGGATTTCTCTGATTGTGGTGGCAAAGAAGAGAAATGGGGATCTGATGTTATGTGTGGACCTTAATAAGATAAACAAAAAAACTTGTAGACTGCTTTCCACTCCCTAAAATTAAAAAAACGTTGGCAGAGTTAGGCAAGGCAAAGGTGTTTTCCATTAATGATTTAAGATCAGCTTATCATCAGATGGAATTAAGCGAGGAATCAGACCTCTCACTGCTTTGGATACACCTGGTACAGCTTATAGATTTCTTTCTACCATGGGTGTGGTCTCATTTGTGTTGATAAATGGCAGGCATGCATCTAATGAGTTGTGTCCCAGTTAAGTTTTGGACAGTATACATGTTGACAGTAGTGCGGTCAATCTGGATGATGTGTGGCACAGAGTGGAGTTGGTCCATGCTAAGAGCAAATCTAGATATGATGAGTTAAAAAGCTTGAAGGAAGTTTGTTTCCAGACTGGGGATCTTGTAAGACTCACCTGGGGCAGGTAAGAGTAGATCTAAATGTTACCTTACCACAAGAGTTGTGAAAGCGTCCAAGCATATGGTTTTGGTGGAAAATGTGAAGTGGAGGAGCAAAAGGAGGGTTGCATTGGTTAGAAGGGAAGGAAATGTCAATTTACCCACATGTTTCAAATAAGTCTGATATTTTTCTGACACTGTGATGTCTAAGGCTGGTGCTGGGCACTGTGGTTTGGAGATGGTGAACTTAGTCTCAATGGTTATGTTTTGTCTTAAGGTTTGTTGATTTTAGGAGGAGAGTTACTGCTATATATTTGCTTATTATTTTTTGGTGTTATATTCTTTTTCTTTGAAGGGGAGGTGTGTTCAGGGGGTCTCATTTTGTATTGTTTCTTTAATTGTGTTTGTTCTGTAGCTAGTGTTCTATTTAGAACTCTTGCTCAGGTATTGCTTGTTGGAAGTTCTAAATTATGGAGTCAGTTGACAACGGACACTGGGACGAGCACTGGGTGATGTCATGTGCTATTACACTATTGGAATGAATCTTTCTAAAACCCATCACAGCCTTTCCATTTCTTTGTGAGACAGCGCAACAGTTATGTTATGTTAATCAAAGTTGCTAAACCACATGTTCACCAATTTTGTTGGCGTTCTAAGGTTAAGAAGTTAGCTAAAACCTAAATGTCATGCTAAAAGTATTCCTATTTAAAAAGTCACATTTTGCAAGCTTTCCCTGAAAGTTATACAATTGTTTTCCAAACTCAGATGATCTGGAAGAGAATTCCCCCAAGGAGTGCCTGGACAGAAAAATTTTGACCTCCCATACGTTTCTTCTTCTAACTCGGGACCCCGAGAAAATGGTGCTGGAATGTCTTATCCTGAGTGGTAGAGTACATTTTATGAATCTCTTTGCTAAAAAATGAGGAGCTGAACCCTGAATAGCCTTACAGGTTGTGCAACAGATTTTGAACTGAATTCTTTGCTTAACAGACAACCAGTGTAGCTGCTTTAGAATGGAAGTTACATGAGAATACCTCAGTAGTCTGAAAATGAGGCGAGCAGCTTCATTTTGCATAACCTGGAGCCTATAAACTGCATTTTTAGGAAGGGCTATTGTTAGAAATGGGGTCTGTAGTTGGCAGAGGTATGCACCTCGTCCAGGTAGGGACCACCAATCTAAGCAGGGTAAGCTAGATACACACTAAAAGATAACCTGTGCTCACCCTCTGGTAGCTTGGCATAGAGCAGTCAGGCTTATCTAAAGAGGCAATGTGTAAAGTGTTTGTGCAACACACACACACACACACACACAAAGTAACACAATGAAAATACCACATAGATACTCAACACCAGATAATATTTTTATGAGTAAAACAAGACAAGAACAACAAAAATCCAATAAGTAGAACCAGAGTTATGAATATTTTAAAGGATAAATCAAAATATAGTGCTTCGACTCATAAAGCACTAACTGGGGACATCCGGTCATGCGAGACCAGGGCTAAGCCAAAGCGCAGGCTGATGCCAATGGCGCACGCAGGCTGGCTACAGGACTCACGCATGTCCTGCTGAAAAAGTACCTTGGATGGAGGAAGCGTTGACATCGAAGACCTGATGCCTGGAGCAGAGGAGGTGATGTGTCATTGTCAATCCCATGTTCCGATCTGTGCAGTCAGCAAGGCTCCGTCGACTAACTTCTTTGCGATTTAGGTGATGCATCGCCGTTGAGCCGGGCAGTCCGTTGAAGCACTCTCGTCGAGCAGCAGCTGCGTTGCGTCGAAGGGAGATGCATTTGTTTCAATCATTGCAAAGTCGTCGATGCATGGGTACTGCTGGATCGGCAACTTCTAATGGCCCAGGACTGGGTTGGCCCCACTTGACAAGGCAGGATGCACAGATGGCAGAGTCCAAGTGCTGTTGCAGGGTTAAATTAAATGTCTTTGAAAGCCCTGAGACTTCAGAACAGGGGGCAAGGCAGCAAGTCTTTGGAGTCATGCTGCATTCAAGTGAGATGGGTCCAGTCCTTTCCTCAGCAGGGCAGAGGGCAGCACATAGCAGGCAGCACATAGCAGGCAGCACATAGCAGGCAGCACAACAGGGCAGAAAAGCAATTCTTCCAGCGCAGCCGTCCAGCAGAGTGGCAGAGTTCTTCACAGTTCCAGTAGTGTACTACCTTAGTGGGGTCATAGATCCAGTACTTATAGCCAGTTGTGACTTTGAGGTGGGGTTGACATCAAAGATGGTTCTTTGAGGTGCAAAAAAGCCCTTTCTTCCCCATCTTGGCTACAGACTATCAGTAGGGGTAATCAGCCCTTTGTGTGGGGACAGGACACTACGTATGCAGTTGCAAGTGGCAGCTCCTTCCTCCTTTTCTTTCTGGAAGGGCCATCATAATACAAATGAGTGCTCAAGCACACCTAACCTTCCTCTATTTGTAACTGTCTAGAGGAAATGCACAAAGTGAAGCTGAGGTGTGTTGTGGAAACAGCCTGCAGGCACACAGAGCAGTAAGAGCGGAGAAATGCCCACTTTCCAAAAGTACTGCTGTAACAAATGATGGATGGAATGCTGAATAAATCAAAAATTCTCCCCCAGTCAAGAGATCTGGGTTAAATCCATTGTTCTTTTGCTCACTACGCCACCCCAGTTTGGACCCAGCCATCTGCAAATCAGTCTTGGCCCTGCTCCTCATAGTAACAGTCCAGCCCGAACTGCCAAGCCAGGTTCTCCCTGGACTGGAAACAAGCATCCTGGGACCGGTTTCAGGGTATATAACCCCTCATCAGCAAGGCTAGCTTGAATCCAGTGGCAAAGCGAGCAAGGGACCCACGTCTGGGCATACCCATCCCACTTTTGGCAAAAAGTACTGCGGCAATAAATGATGAGCCTGGCTGATAAGCGGTGAAACACCAAAACCGGTCCCATGATGCTTGTTTCCGGTCCACGGAGAACCTGGCCTAGCAGTTCCAGCTGGATTGTTCCCATGAGGAGCAGGGTCAAGACTGATTTGCATATGGCTGGGTTTTAAACTGAAATGGCATGGGGAGCAAAGAAACAATTGATTTAGGCCCAGGTCTCTGTACTTGGATGAATGTTTGACATTGTTCAACATCCTGTCCATCAATTGTTCTTTTTGCACTTACTAAAAGTAGCATTTCTAAAATGGTAATATTAAATCCAACTTTACTACTCAAGAGGGTTTATCATTACCAATCCAATGATATAAAACATAACAGAGCTACTCCTTTCTGATCTGGAAAAACAGCTTAAAAGTGAATTAAGGAATTCCCAATGTTAACCTATGAGAGGAGCAGGCCTCACAAGTGAAAAATGAATTTCGGTGTTTGTCACGAACAGGACATGCAAAACTTAAAAGTACATGTCCTACTTTTTAATTACATAACACTCTGCCCTATGGGCTGCCTAGGGCCTGCATTAGGGGTGACTAAAGGGGAGTTTTAAGGTGTGGCAAAGAGTTTTAAATGCCAAGTCAAAGTGGCCGTACACTGCACACACAGGTCCTGCAGAGGTAGGCCTGAGACCGGTTTGAAAGGCCACTTGTGTGGGTGGCACAATCAGTGTTGCAGGTCCATTAGTAGCATTTAATTTACAGGCCCTGGGTATATGGTATACCACTTTAGACGGGACTTACAGGTAAATTAAACATGCCAATTGTGTATACACGATGTTCCCATGTTTTAAGGGAGGCGCATATGCACTTCAGTACTGGTCAGCAGTGGTAAAGTGCTCAGAGTCTTAAAGCCAACAAAGAGATACAGCAAAAAGAGAAGATAAGCAGGCGAACCATTTGGGGGGGGGGGGGTGAGGGGGAGACCACCCTAAGGATCACAGGTCTAACAGCTATGTATGCAGAATAAGCTTAATCCAGCTATGAAATTACCTTAGCCATAATTATAGTTTTAGGAGATTCCAGAGGGAGGATGGTGGATATATCTCTAATCATTTTCAGAATAAATATACATTTGGATACATCAGCACTGATACGAGATGCTATAGTCAGTCTACTATTTATCAATACCCCCAAGCTCCTTGCCAAATTCTTGGGCTGAGTAATTTCTCATTTCTACAGGCCAATAATGCATGTTCCAGAGATTAACTTTGTCACAATCACAATCTCTGTTTTATTTACATTTAACTTGAGCTGGTTGTTTCTAATACAGCATCCAATGAATGTCATGATGTTCTGAAATGCCAACTGCGAAGCCATGGTGTAATCTAAGCAGATAAGAATCTGAGAGTCATGCGCATAACTGTACACTAAGTTCCCTGAATACTAGTTATTTGATTTGGTGTCTAGCATACACGTTAAATAAATGGAGAAACATGGAGGAGCCTTGCTGAACTCCTTATATAATTTGGTGTCTAGCATACACATTAAATAAATGGAGAAACAGCGAGGAACCTTGCTGAACTCCTTATATAATTGGAGTAGAAGTGACTAGAAATGGACCTAACCTGGGTATGGCTTTGGAGGAAATATTTCATCCAGTTCAATGTGGTGTTCTTAAACCCTGCTTCCTAAATGGTCAACAAGAATCTTATGGATGAACATATCGAAGGACACAGATAGGTCCAATAGCACCAGTGCAGAGATCTGTCAATTGTCCCCATCAAGAATAAGATCATCCATTATGGCCATAATTACAGAGTCCGTGATGTGGCTAGGACAAAATTCCACTTGTTGTGGCATCAAATATTCTGACATTTGTAAATAGTCAGATATCCTGGCCACATGTGACTTCAATTTTTTTTGTAGAGTAGAGAAGCAGGGATATGAGACAATGATTTTTTAGAATCTTAAGGTGAATCCTCAGTTTTTTAAAAAGTGGAATCACCCTAGCGCTTTTAAAGACTTTAGAGACAGAACCTTGTATTATAGATTTATTCTGTGGTGTTAAAAAAGGAGCTTCTATTACTTTTCCCATATTTCTCACTATGCGAGGAGGGTATACATCTGGGGAGAACCTGATTTAAACTTTCCCATTAATTCATGGAGGGGACATTCATTCAAACAATTAAAAGAAGCAAGAGAATGAGTGTTTGTGTCCTCCTCCAGAGTGCTCCGATCCAAATAAGTTTTGGTGATTCTAGCTCATATTAAATCTATTTTATTAATAGAAAAGGTATTCAAGGTATCGCAAAAGTCTTGCGATAGCACCACAGCAAAAGTAACTCTATTAGGGGAGGATAGCTCATTCAATGTTTTAAAGGTCTCCTTTTATTTTACTGAAAGCCTCTGAGGTTTTGTTGGACTAGCAAATTGATTTAGCTCTAAGGAATATTTTCCATTCTGGTATTCCAGCTGTGAATTATAGTTCTGCAACTTTGTAGAGGGGCATGAAGTTTGACAGCCTTCTGTAACCAGGCTGAATTATATGCTCCACATGACTCTTTCTCTTTTAGAAAGAACGGGGAAGATCAGAATTGAATAAGATAGTGGTTTGGCCATAAGCAAGAAGACACACTAAGGTTAGTTAACTTAGTATTTGAAGTCAAAACCACATTGAAAGTATACCCTTTAATATGAGCGGAGTCAATTATGTGTTGTTAGAGAGCTAGTGATATCATTAACTCAAGCAACCGCTGGCCCTTAGAGCAAGGTTTATGGTAGTTTATCCAGTAATACAAATCCTGAATCACTAACAATTGGGAGTAATTGATCAAGAGGAAAATACTAGTCCTTAATAAATTCAGAGAAAGCAGGCCATGTATTAGGGGGGCTGTATATTAATAAGCAGATCAAAGAGATATTGTTACAATCAATTTTTAAGCCTATTAAATCTAATGTCATGGATCGGTTTAAGTGGGATTAAGCAGAAATTAAAAGTGTTAAAGTACTATAACTGTGATGGGCCGCCTCTTTTATTAGATGCTCTATTCTTGTTAAGAACATGGTATATTGTGCATAGATTCTTTATTGAGCCACATTTGTGTTAAAAGAAATATATGTGGTTTATCTTGCTCTAAAACGTTAAACATTTCAGCCTTTTGTTTTCTTAGCAACGCGCATTAACATACCATATGTTATGTGGTTCACTCTTGACCAGTATGAATAAACGCTTAGGGCCTGATTAGGAGTCCAGCATTCTATGGACTGTTAGACATGTGGGCGCAGTGGTGGCGGTCTTCTGACCGCCTTATTAGAACTACGGCAGTCAGACCTTCATTCTACTGCACTGTGTATTGGAGATCTCTGGAGGTGGCGCGGCAGTTTAGAGGCTGCAATATGCTTGGTGGGATTGCCGCAATCCCGCCAAGCATATTTCAAGTTTCCTCTCCCCCACAGTTTTCATAGCGGTTCCTCCTCCATGAAAACCGTGGCGGAGAAGAAATATGGCCTCTGGGCAATGGGGTGCATGCATGGGGCCACATGTTGTGCTCCCTGTGTCCATGCAACCCAGTACCTGCATAGCATGGACTGCACCATTCCATGCCGTGCTGGTACTGCCTTTGACATTCCCATTACGGTGCGTATTTCATAGGCACTGCAGTGGAAGCTCCCAAAAAACACCCCACAAGTGAATGAAAAAGTCCAAATTTGGTGGTGCGCACACTGGTTTGGCAGTGTGGCAGTGGGGTGGTCCCACTCCCGCATGGCAAACTCGTAATCAAGCCTGTATTGATGAATTCTGATGGACAAACTATCAGCTTGACATTGTATCACTTCACTTGTATGGTCAATTTTTTCCATTATCCATAAGGCTAAATCAAATAGTGTATAGTTTCAACCCTGTCTGCTCCTCTTCACCTTTTGGTACCTCGCCTTGTGAAGGAGAGGAGAGGCAGCAAAGACCACCAGCCGGAGGCGGGACAGCATCTGAAGGTCAGTAAGTGAAAAAGGTTGGTGCTGTGCATTTGTGCATGAATATCTGTGTATGTGTATGTTAATACATGTTTGTGAGTGTCTATAAGCAATTCAAGTCATTAGTTCTAACCAAGTATTATTGGGACGAGGGCTTCAGTTTCTTTCTGAAGAGGAAGAGTGAAAGTGTTTTGGAATGTGGTTGCAGATCCTTAGTTCATAGCCAACCTTCAAATCTTTTCTGTCTTGCATTTCTATGCTCTAAGCCACATATGTGTAGGTATATCCTCCCATGCCCTGTCTAGGCACATTGTTTATTTTTGCACGTAAATTCAGCACCCCACAAAGTATTATGCTTTCTTCCTTTTTGTATGTGGAGAAAGGATTGGTGCTCAGGATTCTGACCTTGTGCTTTTTACAGTCTTAAGGGTCAGGACTGGATTTCCGAGTCAATGTGCTTTTCAATTTTTTCAAAGCCCATGCAGAGTAGTGCACTTGTTTGACGTATTACAGGACCAATATAAACAGATTTTAAAACATCTATGGCTCTCCCCCATCTTCATAGTTTTAATGCAAATGTGGTTCATGCTAAATACATAAGACTTTCTGTAGGGTCCATTACTTGCTATCTCAAACTAGCTCTTGGCTCTTCATTAACAATATTGATCTACGACAAAATAAAGGGGCCAAAAATACAACACCTGTGCCAGATCTGTGCAAGTGGAGACCAGAAATAAGATACATTTTGTACATGTACAAACGCACAAAACGGAATTTGTGTTTACGGATATTTAAATGAGAATGCACAAATTGGTTTCCAAACGTTCATTGTGTCAGGACAAAGATTTAGCTTTTGCGGGATGGGCCTGGGTCTGCAGGAGCAGATTCAAGTACCTCTCTTATTAACAGCAAGATGCCAGGGAATGTGGCCCTGGCACATCCTCCTGTCCCCCTACAGCAGTCTAGCACAGGACTGCTGCATCTAAGATGTCCACCCCGACTGTGGTGTCTCCATATAGCAAAGATAGGGAAAAGTAAAAAAGTTTATTTAACTAAAAAAATATATATATATTTTTATGATAAATATTATTGTAAATTAATTTTAAACATTTAAAATGTAGCACGAAAGGTAAAACCATAAGACTTTAAACTTAATTTTGAATTAAATCATTCATTAATTTAAATATGTTAAAATAAATTTAAATTATTTTCTGAAGTTTAAATGAGAGATAATTTCCCACCTAAAGGGAAAAAAACTATTTTTAAGCATTAATAATTACTGAAAGTGTTGTATTCAAATAATTAAAAGTAATGTAATTATATTTTAATAACATATATTCTTATACTAATTTTTTAATTCTAAAAAGGATGTTAAATATTTTATAATTCAATAATGTTTTATTTTTATATTTTAATATCAAATTACATGTATTTAGATTTTTCACATCTATATACAAAAAATGAGAGGCAACAGGAACAGTTGAAGATAACCACATTTAGTAACAATGGGAAATCGTAAGTCTTGAATAATGGTGCAGAATTTTTCTTTATTGTATACCTTCAAGATAGCGCAGCCAACACGTTTCACCTTAGAAAAGGCTTCATCAGGGGCAGATATTTGAACCATTGGGAATACAAGAAACCTTCAGGTAAGAAAAGGCCGTAACAATGTTCTAAGAGTCCCTGCTATTTGATATTGATATCGGCTGAAAGGTCTTTTGTGTCTCATTCAGTAATCGCTGGGTGAGACTCCTGATCAAAGCATGTGTGGCGTACATGCAAGTTATCTAATTATGACGCCAACTGGTAGCTCTTAAGAGCACAAATTCTTCTAGGAGGTAGTATATAACTTTACAGATTACATTCTTCACCACCATTCAAGATTTACGATTTCCCATTTCTACTAAATGTGGTAATCGTTTTGTGTATATAGATGTGTTTAATGTATGGTCAATGTGCAGCTGGCCATTGAGGTGGGTAACGGTTGTTCTACTTTTCGTGTAGCGACTATTTCAGGCTGCGTGGCGCCAAATCCCCTGGCTGCATTTTCTATCTCTGTTTAGTGTATTTAAATTTTGAAATATTTTACAATATTTAGTATATTTTAACATGATTTCCTATGGGATTTTACTTTCAGGCCCTGCCTTCATTATTGGCCATGGGAGGATTTAGCAGTAGCAGTAGTTGGCCATGTGTGGTGCTGGATTTATTTCAGCTCTGAGCTGATGTAATTTACTACTGTTTTGGGTACCTTTTTGGCTGTAGTCACCTTAGAAGTAGGCCTGGGCGGTAAATTCCGTTCCGTTCGCGGAATTTGCGAAATTTGGGTAATTTCGCGTTCCGCGGAGAACGCGAAATTGCAAAAAAATCTACGTTCCGCAACTTCGCGAAATTTTTGCTTGTTCGCGTTCTCAATATGCGTGTTCGCGAGATATTTCACCCCGAGCACGCAAACAGCGATCGCGAACAGGAAAAAAGTATCGCGAACAAGCAATTCCGCGTGTTCGCGGAACTTTCTGCATGTTCGCGGAGATTTTTTACCGTTTCGCGGAGATTTGCGTAATGCGATTACGCAAATTCCGCCCACCCCTACTTAGAAGTGCAGTTTGTGACTAGCAATGACTGTTTCATTTGTGGGTGGGTGAACACTTTTCGCTAAACCCCACTAATCCTCCCTAAGTCACTCCTCTTTAGTATCCCCCATTTTCCTGCTACTCCACTATGTATTTCCCACATTTATAACTAAAAAGTAAACTTACATGTGCTGAGAGCCCACAGTCAGGGTGGCGATCAGAAGAGAAAATAATAGAAGAGGCAAAGGTGTAACCCCCACATGTAAGTTTGTGAATATAATTTTATAGTATGTTTGTACTACAGTACTATTATAGTACTGCAAAACATACTGTAAAATGCAGTTTGTAAATAGGCCCCTATGACTTAATAGAATAACCATTCTACTAGGGCAATAAAGTCTCCCCATTATATTATTTTGAGGACACTTGTATTGGACACTTCCAGGCAAAAATGAACAAACGCAGTAGAAGGTGAAACAACCGGTTCCAAGCCTCCCTTGGAATGAATCATCCAAAGGTGTATCAGTTGATAGAGATATTTAAATAGTAGCAAAACTATCAAGAATTAAGAATAGCAGAAAACCTAAGGTGCAGATTAAGAGTTTGGCGGTCGGCCTGCAGCACCACCACTGCTGCATCTGTAGGGGAACCACCAAGCCTTTGATGTGCCCGCTCGCCAGATTCAGAGTTCAATCCCGGTCAGGTGCTGCAGCGGCCTCACAGCAGTGACTGTGTTAGACACATATAAGTGCCTTAACAGTAGACTGCCACCATGACAGCGCCTGCAGCTCGTTCCTGTCATGCATGTCACACAGTGCAGGAACGGGGGTGCAATTCCAGGGGGGCACATGTACACAACATGTGCCCCCCGCATGCACCCCCAGGCCTAGGAGCTGAAGGGGACCCTAATTGCCTGCCCACCACCCTTTTAATGTCTGGCTCACCGCCATTAAATGGGCAGTGGACAGGCAAATTATAATATGCTCGGTGGAGGAATCAGCCTTATCCATAAAGAGTGAATTACACTGGGCTGAATCACGCAGGTGGTACCACGTACATCTAAACCACGAATATGCCTTAGCCACGCAACTGCCTGTTTAAGGCATATGCACGGTCTAGTTGTTGCTGCTGCCAGGTGGAAGAGCAGGAAGTAGAAGGATTGGGACGAGGCAGAGAGGTGTTCGGGTTTTGAGGGGGTGGGGGTAGTTTGTAGGGGTGGTGGGGTAGTATTCAGAGCTGGGAGGGGGCCAGGGTAGTTTACAGGGACGACGGGGGGTCGGGAGTTTTAGGGCTCGGCAGGGGACGGAGGTGGAGGTAGATTATTTGGGTTGGGATAGTTTTGGGGGACGGGGTCGTTTTCAGGGCTTGGGGTGTTGGGCGTTTTAGGACTCAGGGCAGGGGACAGAAAAGTGGCAGTTTAAAGGCTGAAGGGGCAGTTGATCTGGGACGGGTTTTAGGGGGTGGGGATTGTTTTAGGCCTCAGGGAGGGGGCTGGAGTCGGAGTCGTTTTAAAGGAGTTGAGTTGTAGGGCTCAGGGTAGGGTACAGAATAGGGGCAATTTTCAGGTCGAGGGTGCAGTTGGGGTGGGGGGCGGTAGGGATTTTAGGTATAGGGTGTTTTTAAGGTTTAGGGCAGAGGGCAGGAGCGTGAGCTTTAACACACATGTGCATTTACTAAACATGTCTTTACCACAAAATTGTGTGTTAAAGGCAGGCGTGGTAAAGGCATGCGTGGTAAAGACGCAGTCGGGGTTTATGCAGCGTGGTTAAAGCGGCAGAGACAACGGTCATGTGGTTATCCAACCGCCACACTCAAAATACTGCAGGCGGACCGGCAATGGAGTAGCCGTACTCTTAATGAGGCCCTTAGACCCAAAGTAGGTAAACAAATAAGACACTACCATCCTTACTATCTAGTAGAGTTCTCCTATTTGCAAAGAATCATTGCCTCAAGTTCTAAATTCACAGATTATTCTAACATGTTCACAACAAACAAAATAAACCACTTCAGCAAACACAGCCTAACACTAATATACAGTCACTAAACTTAATTCAAATATATTTTCTTAATGATAATTTATGCATATTCATTCTGACTCAATCTAAAATATTTAAACAAACTTGAAAGAAAAACAAAGTAGAATGACAAATTCTTTAATATTATAATAACTATGAAAAATAGGCAAACTACAACACAATAAAAATTTATTTAAAAAATGACTCCTAAATTATACAACATATACATAATATAAAATACTGATGAAAATATAACATTTCAAATTATAACATCAAATGCCAACATCCATAATACAATCAAAATCTTTTAAAATATGCAATTATAAAAATGCATTATTCTGCAAAAAAATACATATATCCCACCCTGTTACTGTTCAGCAGCTGCAGTCTTTGTACAAGAACCCTTAATCCATAATTGATATGCTTAATCCACACAAATGATCCTTTAATGTAAAAAAAAAAAATCCTAAAAAAATCGAAGCTCTAAAAAAAAAAACATATTGTATTTATCAACTACCTTAAAAATTCCTGAAATACTCCAAGGAAAATGCTAAAGTTATGGAAAATAATTAGAAAACTTTAGACATAAAAAAATCTCATTTATTGTCCTTGTAATAAAAATGCAATCTGGAACAAAAAGATGACAGTAAGATACTTGTAAATAAAACCAAACAACAATATAGAAAAACATTAAAAATCCATAAACATATACTGTCATGAATGAAGATTCTGCATTGGTGGTTTTAAGAAATTATGTTTTGAAAACGTTTACTGAGACTCCTCTATTAATTTAATTAATTAAACTTTTCAGCTAGAAAATAATTCTCAAATGCCAGTTCAGAAACTGACTTTGGAGAAGTAGTCCAATCAGAATTAAAAGGGATTACAGCATTGAACTACAGTGCAGGTTCAAGCTCCATATTGAAGTTGATTTTGGAACTGTGGTCTAGTCTCTGCTGGTGCAGTGAGGTGCTATAGAGTCTTGGTGAGTTTATCTTGGTGCAAGCTGCTCTGCTGACTTTCCTGTGAAGACCTTAAGGGTGATTAATTTCAGGTCCTTGACTTGAAGAGTTCACAAAGACCAAGTAAGAAGATTTTATTTACTTTTTTATTATTGAATTACAAGTTTTTATTTGCTTAACTAAAATGAGTTGCAAAGGTCATTTTTGAATTGCCTGCTGCTTGACATGAGGAGTTCACAAAGGTTAAGTTTGAAGATGTTCAACAGATTTATTCAGGAGCTGGTAATGTGAAATGAAAATATAACTTTGAAAGCTTTGTTTTCTTCTTGCCTGATGGAAATAATTCTGGAGCATATCCTTTAATTTGGAAATTATTTAAAAGCATGGCATTATTTGTTTGAAAGTGACTACAACCTGGTTTAATTTCCAGTATGTTTATATTCTGAATGCCTGGCAACTCACTGAACTATATTTCTGTTGGACTTGGAACTCTGATTTTCATTAAAAAAGGTAAAATTGTTAATGTGCGATTGCAACAACCAGTTCTTTCTTTACTTTGTTCTAAGCAAATGTATATTTGTTTTAAAACAGAGAGTTACTGGAAAGAATATATATATATATATATATATGATCAGACCCCTATTAGTCTTAGAGGTCTGTTCACATGCAAATCTGACCATGCAGTATATGTACTTGAGTGTGCCTGTAAACTCAAATATATTGGCAGCACTAAACTACAGGTATTCACCAGGATCCTACAACATCTACGTGCCATAGTCAATTCTGACCCAAGTTACCCTGTTGCACGAAATTTCAAATTAGTCCATCACAATAATTTGAACGACTTGAAATACTTTGTGATAGATACAGTACCAAAACTTCCGAGGGGCGGCAACAGGGAAAAACTTCTCAGACAATTAGAAACACAATATATACTGCTACTAGACACCAAGATGCCCAATGGACTTAACACAGGGGAGGACATGCACAATTTCTTTTGACCACCGTATACTAGTTGAATCCAGTAAACACTAGCCATTTGGGTTTTCTTTTATCATCTTCAATTGTCTGTACCTTGATTTTAACCTAATTTTATCCCTGTGGGTTGTCTTTGGGTTTATATATTAAGGTTTTTTTCACTAGATTTCTATTCATCAGAGTATATATTTTATTATACATTTCCCTCGAAATCTGATAGTTTTCAACACTGTTGTAACATCTTAGCCTTAGGCAGATAATTTTCCCTTGTCTTTCCTACCTCCTTTTCCTATGCTGCTATATGGTTGCCATCTTTGCACATTTTTTTGCCATATTTGCACAGATGCACTAGCACCTTATAATAAATGATTATTTAGATGTACTGTATGAGGCACTAGCACTTTATACTACATGATTTTTTAGATGCACTGTATGATTTTAATATTTATATTTGGAATTTTATCCATTTTATAAATATTCCCCAAACCTGATAGACTTCCAATATATATTGCACTTGCACTTTATTGGAGAGTAGTATATTGTTCAGAATTTTAACAGTATCTATGTATTAAATTTATGCATCAATATCTGGGGATTTACCAACTACCATAGTGCATACTCATACATGTGATACACGTTTAGATGTTCAATCATGATTATAGTTGATTCAACTATACTTTAATATGGTATACATCTAAGAATAGGCATTAACCAATGTTGTCATCTGCAGCAAAAAGAAAACCCTTTATGGTTTGTGTCAAACTACTAAATGCAATTATTGATTCTTCAAATAGAACGCACATACAAGATGGTATTTTGTTCTACGCTTTGTTGTTCTCAGGGTTTCTAAGGCTATGACTTCTCAAATTATTTATGTTTTAATCAATTGGTTTTATGGGATTCCTTCCTCCGTATGCTTATTTATGTAATTAGGGCTTTTTTTATATCGAATTTCGATGGTCCCCTTTTTACTGTTTGGAATGATATTCAGTGTACATTAGAGTTTTTCTAGAATTTTTCTCCCACTTTGGGACCATATGTTTTAAAGTTTAACTTAGAAATTAACTGTCCAAACGATAGTATTTCTTTTATGTTTACCCTGACGGTACGTGTAGCTTGCTGTTTTGTCTGTTATTATTCCATTGGTTGAGAGAGGAGGAAGTCAACCATATTACACTATATAACATGTGATAGGTTCACCAAGTGTCATGTGATCAAGGCTGTGGTGACGCGGCCGGAACGCGTCATGCCGATTGACTTGGAATAAAATCTGCACTACTACTTATCTATTGCGTGCTGTGGTCTGTACCCGTCTCCACCACCTGTTGGACCTTTGGGGAACCTGCTTTCTACATATATATATATATATATATATATATATTTTTAAACATATTTTATTAATTTTTCAATTTTCAACCCGCCGATTACAGCTTATTGCGGTTATACACATTGATACGTTTCATTGATATCACCGTACAGTGTACGTACAACATCTCCTACAGGAAGTGTATAGTATATGCACACAGCTATCCCATCCCTCCCTCCCCCAACTTCGTCTGACACCACCCATTCACAGCTCATATGGCAAAGTGTTCCACTAGCTACTTCCGATTGAACATAAACGCTCAAAGTGTATGCATGCACCCTATGATTCAGGGACCACAGTCAGTGTAAGTCGATAATAGTGGATATTGGGAACAGGGACTAGGTAAGAAGACAGTTATTAATTCCGAGCTACTGGCACAGGCGGTGGGGCCAGGGCCTTGAACGCCTCCAGAATACTGTCCCAGTCTAAAGAAAAAAAGAAATTCCGCAAACCCCGGGCTTCCTCACGGCAGATAGCAGCACTCTCTGCTGCGCCCCATCTCACTACTTCCCCATGCCAGCCATGAAGCTGTGGGGGTGCGGTCGATTTCCACCTCCTCGTAATGGATCGTTTAGTCAGGAGTAGAGTCAAGTCAATAAAGCAAAGCTGTACTTTCTGCGCCTTAGGGCGCCGCATCAAACCCAATAGACACACTGCAGACGTGCCCTGGACAGGCATCCCAACTGCAGCTGCAAGCAAGGATAATACCTCTGACCAGTAAGGCGTAAGCACGGGGCACTGCCATAACATATGTAGCAAGTCAGCGTCCTCTAATTTACATCTAGGACAACAGTGTTGTGTGATCGGGAAAATACGTTGCAGTCGGTGTGGGGTGAGATATGCCATGTGTAGAACCATGTATTTAATGAATTTGAATTTGGCGTTCCGTGGGATTCTCCTAGGGTATGCCAAGGCCCTGCTCCAGTCCCCATCTGTCAGGTCTGTCCCCAGGTCTACGGACCGTTTATTGCGTAAATCCGTTAACGGGATTCTAGTGTGGGTAGTAATGCCTCTGTAAAGCCACTTGGTGAGATGACGGCCGTCCCCCATCAGCTAGGTCATGAAGACCATTTCACGGCGGAAGGGTTCCTCCCTATGGGGGGCCCAATGTTTCTTTACATATAGCAGGAGTGCGGCATGTAGTAAATATAATGCATCCGCGACTCCCTTACTCTGGACAAAATTACCGTAATCCATGAGTGTGCCGTTGTCAAATAGGTCACCCACTGTAGCTACACCGCCCTCCACCCAAGGGAGCAGTCTCCGTTTAGTGAGGAGGCCAGTGGGAGTTGGGATCCCAAGAAGTGGTGTGGTGTCAGAGTAAGGAAGGCAGCTACGCGTGTAATGTGTGGCTTTTTTCCAATAAATGAGCGCTGTGCGCAATAGCAGTTGGGCATCGGTCGGAATCTTAGCCTGCGGTAGGATCAGTGTATGAAGCCGTCCTCGGTCCAAATCAGCAGGTGGATAATCTATTTCATGTAAGTTGCGCCCTGCCAGCCAATACGAGAGTCATTGTAATTGGCTCACGTAACAGTAGGCCCGGAAATCTGGGGCACCTAGTCCCCCTTATCAGTGACCATCTGCAGCTTTGTCAGTCCTACTCTGCGGCGACCAAATCAAAGCGGAAAGTGTAGTGTTCAGGGAGTTAAGCAGCGGGCTCTGGATCACAACCGGCAGGTTGGTGAAAAAATATAATACTCGGCCCATCACCGATAGCAGTAGGGAGGACCAGAAGGTTACCTGCGAGCGTAACAAGCGTATAGCCCTACCTAGATTACCATCAATGAGGTCTGGCGCTGATCGATAAACCTGTATACCAAGATATTTAAAAGTATGCGCTGCTACAGTTAAGGAATGAGGGCCAAACTGAACCGACTCTGGGCGGTCCCCCTGTTGGAAAAAGAAGGCATAAGACTTACTGTCATTAATTCTAAGGCCGGAAAGCTGCGCAAAAGAATAAAAAATGCCTGGGATGGATAATAGAGAGGTGAGGTCGTCGGCATACAGAACCATGTCGTCCGCGCATGCGGAGATGACGTGTGTCGTTTGCCCGAGGCGTATGCCCTGTTGGGCCGCCGATAACCGTACCCTAAGGGCTCCAGGGCCAGCACAAATAACAGAGGAGATAGCGGGCATCCCTGCGGGGTGCCCTTACCAACCGGGTACTCCTTCGAGATGTGCCGTCCTGTGCGGGCCCTTGCCGTGGGGTCCGTATACAGGAGCCTGACCCACTTTAAGTAGTCCGGGGGGATACCAAATTGTTCGAGTGCTCGAACATGTAGTCCCATCTGAGCGTATCGAATGCCTGTCTCAGATCTAAGGCGACACAGCCTGCGTTAGCTCTCTCCTGGGGGGTGGCTGCCATGACATGGAATAACCTCCTGATGTTAAATGAGGTGCTCCGCGCTGGTACATAACCGCATTGGTCTGGGTGAATTAGTGTATGTAAGTATGGAAGCAGGCGGCCAGCCAGTTCCTTACTCAATATCTTGTAGTCGGTGGTGAGTAGGGATAGAGGTCTGTACCCTGACAGATCTGTCGCCAGGCGTCCTGGTTTGGGGAGAGACACTATTAGTGCTTGTCTAGTGGAGGGGGGCAGTGACCCAGTGGACAACGCGGTGATATACTAAACTCCTGAGGCGTGAGCCGGGAGTTGAATTGTTAACCTGCATTCTCCTGTACTAGACTCCTGAGGCGTGAGCCGCGAGTTAGAATTGTTAACTTGTATTCTCCTTTACTTACACTCACCTCTGGCAATGTTTTTTTGCTTTTTCAACTGGCGCCGCATTAATTTACTTTTTAGCACTTACCTGGCTGTTGTGCACTGTGCTATTGTGGGGAGGGCCTCGAGCTGGTTGGAGGCGGCTTAGCTGGGGGAAAAGACTGCAGTTCGCCCGGGGCGGCAGGAGTGAGACCGCCATCTTGGGTAGAGTGCAGGTCAGCGGGATAGTGTTTGCTCCCCTGACTAAAGAAATGAAGGCACGGCTGCCACCGCGCAGCGGACGGCAAGCCCGTCTGCGCCCGTCCGCACTGGAACATCGCCAGAACCCCTGCCCATTTTCCTGTCGATCATCTCAGATACTCGCGTGATGAGCTCCTGTCTTTGGACATCAATTGTCCTTCGTCATCATGGGTTCCTCAGGATGGCCCTTTTAAATGCAACTTATGCACATTTCAACTCCCTTTGGAGGAGTCTCTCCCATGCCCTCCTGACCACACAGATTATACATTTTTAAGCCTGAATTGCCGGTCATTAGTGAAACATCATGCCGAGGTCCTTGATCTTTTAGTTGATGAGTCACCGAATGTGTTATTCTTAACGGAGACATGGCTCACTCAAGATTCGGTTGCGGAGCCCTGGTTGGCCCTTCCCCAAGGTTTTGTGATGAATTGTGTAAACAGAGGAGGTGGTAGAGGGGGCGGTATCGCAATTATTGTCAAGGATGTTTACACCTGTAGCTTCAGTAAGGAGAACATAGTGGACTGTGAATGTGCACTGTTTATAATCAGGCTGAATCATAATTTCACTGTATCTGGCCTCCTCATCTACTGTCCCCCTGGACCCTCTAGCCTGTTCAAGGAAGATTTATTGAACAAAGTCATGCTACACGCTAGCAGTGCAGCGAATTTCACCATCTTAGGCAACCTTAACCTCCAGCTCGAGAATTGTGGGAAGGCTAAGATTACCAGCTTTTTGGCTGACCTTGAGGCTTACCAACTGGTCCAGCGGGTCCTTGAATGCACGCACGTGACCGGTCACCTACTGGACCCCTTTTTTCTCTAACCTAAGCGCTCTAAAGGTATTGCCACCGGTTTCGCAGGCCTGGACAGACCATTTTTTGGTCCCATTTTCGTTGCGGCTGCAGGGAAAGGCAGACCCGAATTGTCCTGTTCCAGTCTTAAAACGTCCCTGGCATAAACTGGACATCGTTTTTTTTTCTGCTTTCCTGTCCAGCCACAGGCCTCAGTTGCCATTGGACGTGGAGCTGGCTAACTCGCGCTTTCATAAGTGGCTGACGTTAGGTCTGGATAATTGTATCCCGGCCAAATTGTGGTGGAAGAACCGTGGGCCGTCTAACCCTTAGTTTAATGACTCGCTAACTACAGTCAAAAAGGGTTGTAAACAGCTTGAGCACGCCTGGAGACTCTCTTATGATGTGGCTGCAAAAAGTAAATATCGAGCGGCCATCAAGCAGTACCACAAACTTATTCGGAGAGCACGAGCGGAGTACGTGGCCGATAGAATTTCGGTTAGTTCAAACCCCGCCATGACGATCTTCTCTCTGCTTAAGGGCATGAAGAGCGCAGGCTCTTCTGGGGTCTCCTAGATTGCCTCGCACCATCAGTGTAATGAGCTGGCTAGGCACTTAGTGAGCAAAGTAGAGAAGATTTATCTAGGACTGCCTACTGTGACCCCGTCTGCTCAGGTGGTTGTTCCGGGGGTTATCAGTCTCTCGGTGGCGAATATTCTGTCATCTTTTCCTCTCCTGTCCCCCATGGAATTTGAGTCGCTTTGTTCGAAAATCAAATCGGGCTCGCCGACTGACCCTTTGACACCTGCCCTTTTCCGCCAGTTTCATGATCTTATCTCTCCTGTGAACATTGATCTGGTTAACCTCTCACTGTCTTTAGCATCCGTACCTGGGGCGTGGAAACACGCCAAAGTTATTCCACTGCTAAAGAAACCTTCCTTGGATCCTGCCGATCTGGGCAATTATCGCCCCATTTCCCAGCTGCCTTTTCTGGTGAAGCTGGTGGAATCTCATGTGAATTCCACTCTTTCTGAGTTTATTGAGCAGAATGCCAACCTGGACCCGTCACAGAACGGCATCCGAGCGCGTCACAGTACTGAGTCTGCCCTGCTGGCAGTGACGGAAGTAATCCGGGGGAGTCTGGATGTCGGTGATTCTGCGGCCGTAGTCCTTTTGGACTTAAGTGCCGCGTTCGATACCGTCGCTTACGTGATACTTTTAAAGCGCCTTCAGGAAATCGGTATCAGGGGTATGGCCTTGGATTGGTTCCGGTCCTTTCTGGAGGGGAGGTCGATTCAGGTCTCTGTGCCACCTTTTCACTCGCAGGAGTTTGCTTTGCAACAGGGGGTGCCGCAGGGCTCAATCTTGAGCCCCTTATTGTTCAACATCTATGTCCGACCACTGGCTTCGGTAGCCAAAGGTAGGGGATTGTCACTGGTGTCGTATGCCGACGACACCCAATTGGTGATCGCCTTCTCTCAGAAATGTAGCGCCAATCTGGACAAGTTTAAAGAGGACCTTTTAGTGGTTGCAAACTGGATGGCAGTGAATTGCTTGCAGCTGAACGCCAGAAAGTCGGAGGTCCTTTTGTTCAGGAAGGATCGGGAGATGTGGTCCGAGCAGTGTTGGCGGGATCGTCTTAGACCCGCCCCCCTGCCTAAGGAGGCTGTAAAGAACTTGGGCATGTGGTTTGACAGTGGCCTGACATTCGACATTCAGTCGAAGGCTGTGGCAGGGGTTTGTTTTGGGCTTTTGCGAGGCTTGATACCTCTGTTGGGTTTATTTCCTCCCAAGGTGCGTCAGACCATTGTCCAGGTGACTATTCTTTCTAGGTTGGACTATGGCAATTCCCTCTATTTTGGCGCCAATAAGTCCAGCATCAAGCGTCTGCAGAGAATACAGAATGCAGCGGCTCGCATCTTGATGGCACTTCCGAAATCTTGCTTGGTTGCTCATGTGCTTCCCAAACTTCACTGGTTGCCTGTGGAAAAGCGCATTCAGTTCAAGTCACTTTGTGTGTCGCATAGGATTTTGACCCTACATGTACCTCTAGGGCTGGCTAATTTGCTAGAGTTCTATGTGCCACGGCGTTCCCTTAGATCTGCTGACCAAGCATTGGTCAGCATTCCTCGAGTTCTGAAAGCTAGAGCTGGTGGCCGCTCTTTTCGCAGTCTTGCTGCGAAACTCTGGAATTCGCTCCCTGCTTCCATCAGAGCGATCCAGACCCCCTTGCTTTCCGTAAAGCCATAAAGACCTGGCTCTTCCCTGTCTAATTTTAAGCCTCCTCCCAAGCTCATGTCCTCGGTGTTTGGTGGCACTGGGATGCCCCGTTGCTGGGGCAGCTATGCGCAATACAAATCGGACTAACTAAAAAATTAAATTATACAATCTCTCTAGCTGTGGCACCAGAGTATCGGAGAACGTGGCAAAGAATTCGGCCGGAAGGCCATCCAGACCTGGGGCCTTGTTTCGGGGGAGGCTCCTAATGGCTGCCTTGATTTCGGTCCTCGTGATAGGGCCAGAGAGAGCTTCCTGCACCGATTTGTCCAGTTGTGGGAACTGCACGTCTGTTAAAAAGGCATCAAGGGCCTCTTCCACTAATGGGGGGGCGCCCGGTATAAGACCTGATAATATTCACAAAAGGCTGCATTTATGTCCTGTTGCGTATTTATCGTGTCCCCTTTGATAGTGATTATCTCATGGATCGGGGTGTGTGGGGGGCATCTCTGAGTATGCAGGCTAACAGTGGGCCAGCCTTATCAGCATCAACGTGTTGCGCATTCGTGTAAGCGGTCTATTCTATGTGTCGCAGTGCTTCTAGCAGCTCAGCGTGTTTTATTCGGGTATCTTGTAAAAGTGGTCTCTTTGTGGGGTCATTCGCTGCATCTTGTTCGAGACTATTCAGGGAGTTTTCGACCTCTTTTAGGTTATTATGTATTTCCTGATGCGCCCCTGCCGTAGCGCCGATGGCTATCCTCCCTGATCACTGTCTTGAAAGTATCCCACTCCAGCTGAGGTGTGGATGCAGTTCATGTGTTCTCAGCAAAGTAATAATCTATGCCCGTCGCCAGTCCTCAAGCATTTAGGGCCATAGTTTCCAGGTAGAAACTGGGGTGGGTATTCTGCCCCAGCTGAGGGAGATCTCCAGTGGGTTATGGTCTGAAAGCGTCTTGCCCAAGTATGTTGCGTGCGCCACCTGAGTTGTGATGTGGTTGGAACAAAACATCCTGTCTATGCGGGTGTGGAGTTGGTGTGGGTGTGAGAAGAAGGAATATTCTCTGCTTGTGGTGTATTTTAAGCGCCAAACATCTCCCAGACCCCATCCCTCAGTCCAGCTGCACAAAGCCTCCGCCTGGCGGACTGTACTGGTGCCTCCAAGGGTGGGGTGCGATCTATCAATGGAAGGGTCCATTACAGCATTGTAGTTTTTCCCCCACCTCCCCCCGTATCCACGGACATGCAGCCCAAGGCACCAGAATCGGGTTGAGGCTTATTAGGTAATGATGCTGCTCGAAGTTGGGCGAATATATACTGCCAAGGACAATTTGTGTGCAATCTAGTGTGCCCCTCACTAGGATACATCTGCCCAATGGATCCACCCGTTGTTCTAGAGCTTCAAAGGGGACCCCATTCCGGACCCAAATGGACGCGCCCCTAGCAAATGCAGAATATGACATGGAAAAAACCTGACCTCTCGATTTTCTGCGGAGTTTGGCCGCTTCGGCTGCAGTCAGGTGGGATTCATGCAGAAATACTATGTGTGCGTGTCACCTATTCAACTGTGCATGTACTCTGTGTCGTTTGTGGACCAACCCTAGTCCCCGCACATTCCAAGTAATCACGTTGTAGCTATCCTGCATCGACATCTAAGGTGCACTACTATGTAGCGCCAGCACAATAGCGGGGAAGCAGCAATTCCCTGGAGAGCGCAAGTGGTGGGCCAGAACCTAAAGAAATCAAAACTCCCTTCTACAATACTTGGGCCAGCTATCCAAACATTGCTGGTCCAAACCATATGCACATCGGTGCAAACCAATAACAACGTGTGTGTTGCTTTCGCTATAGGGGGGTGCATGTCTACAGTCAGCTCAACTAGGTTAGAACATTACGAGCTCCGCGCAGCCCGGACCGCCCTTGTTACTATCACAGTTTGCAGTTTCGGAACTAGAGACATGATCCTGATCTGCTAAGTACAAGACATTCATGAGCAAAAAGGATAATGTTAAGATACATCGTGCCCCAACATAGACCATAGCCAACCATTATCCCAAATAACCATCAGCAGTTTGAGGTGTAATATTGCTAAATAGGTTAATGCTAGATTCGGAGTCTGAATTGTTCGATGCTTCATTGGAAGAGTCCGACAGGATTGGGTGGGTTTCATCCCTGAACCTAGTGGCTGTCTCAAGGGCCTCCGCTTGATCACGCAGGGCCTGCTCCGGAGCGGGAATCCTAGATTGTGCTGCAAGCCCCCCCTAGTGGCGTTTCGATTTGCGAACTCGCCGTGGCTTCGCAGAGGCAGGAACTGCTTGTGAAGAGGATCCAGATCCCCCGGGAGGGAACATGATTTCAAGCCATTCTGCCACCTCATCCGGGGATTCAAAGAACTGTGTTTTGTGGTCATGGATCACCTTCAGCTTAGCCGGGAATAGTAGCGCATATTTGACATTCAGTGCCCTTGGTTTTTTCTTCACGTCTTGGTAGTGGGAACGTTGACGTTGGACCAGAGCAGTGTAGTCTGGGTACAGGGATATCCGCTGGTTCTCATGCTGGATGTGGGACAGCTCCCTCACCTTTTGCAACAGGATGTCTCGGTCTCTGAAATTCAGAACTTTAACGATCAAGGGCCGGGGGCGAGCTCCCACCACCGGCCTGCCTGTTGGTATTCTGTGTGCCCTTTCCATGCAGAAAAGGTCCGAGAGGCCCTCCGGACCTCTCCGGATATATATATATATATATATTCACTTAAAAAACCATAGGTTCCACACATGTTATAGTTAGCTGGGCATTTTCCTCGTGAAAAACCAATGAAATTCCCCCGTTATAGTTAGTGCAGGCAACTATAACTCACGCGACCGTAATCCGCTGCTGATGACGTCAGATATTACATCACTGTATTTACACATTTATATACCCATGTCTTCTTCCTTTTTTTTTAGCTATACATATATATATTTTTTTTTTTCAGAAAGACACATATGTCATCAGTGATGTAATATCTGACGTCATCAGCAGCGGATTACGGTCGCGTGAGTTATAGTTGCCTGCACTAACTATAACGGGGGAATTTCATTGGTTTTTCACGAGGAAAATGCCCAGCTAACTATAACATGTGTGAAACCTATGGTTTTTTAAGTGAATTTGCAAGGTTTTTTAAATGCTAATTCCTAACTATAACGTGTGTGAAACCTATGGTTTTTTCAGTGAATTTGTACGTTTTTTTAAATGCTAAGTTACTTTACGCCGTTCGTGCCGTGCGCACGTAGGCACGCGGTGCGCTTTGCGCACCGCGCGCCCACTTCACGCAGTTCGTTCCGTGCGCGTACGGTGAGCACTTTACGCAGTTAGTGCCGTGCACGCACGGTGCACTTTGCGCACCGTGCACGCACGGTGGGCACGCAGTGCGCTACGCGCACCGCGCGGCCACGTTACGCTTAATGGGCCATGTACGCACGGTGCGCTTCGCGCACCGTCCGCACAAGGAGGACACATGATACGCTTTGTTGTTAAGGGTTCAGGCATAAACTGTTAATTACTGATGAGCCATGCACGCACACAGCGCTGCCCGCAGCATTCGCACACGGGGGGAGTGACATTGGAATTTTTTTAAAAAGCGTTTACACCGTGCACGCACGCTGCGCGAACCTCGCAGAATTTTTTTCATTCCTATAGTGCGCGCACGTTTCGCGCACTCGGCGATTTACCGAAAAAAAATTAATTTTTTTAATTGCCCTTGGGGGACCTCTTGGGACCCCTTGACCCCTGCTAGGGGGTCAGGAACTGTCCAGCGTGCCCCCTTTACATGTTTTTCTCCTTTGTGTTTCACCACCCTCTCAGTGCGAGAGACAAAATGGCGGCCGACACTTCCTGGTTTCGACCGATTCGAATGTTTACTAAGATGTAACAACTAATCAGAAGTACTCCCGCGGGCGGCCGAGTGCGAGCACCCTGCGCGCACGCTGCGCGCGTATAGATATATATATTGATTTAAATGCTATTTTCTCAGAAAATACTGAACAGATTTACACCAAACCTGCAAAAGGCACCAAACGGACCTTATGGCTACCTCTCTGCCAAATTTCACGTAATTCTGTTCAGCCGTTCGGGCTGTAGCTGCGACTAAAGTCCCTATGGAAAAATCCATGGGGAAAACGTGTTTTGGGACCCCCCCTTTTTGTGTGTTGGAATACAGTGCAGGTAGCTAAGACATTTCAAATAGCATAAAGGCTAGTGGCAAGAGTCTTTGTGTGTAAAAAATTCACATCCTCACCAATATCTGAAGTAATTGGTGTATTTTATTTCCTTAGGTAACAAACTGTTGTTTAGTGCTACAGTAAACAACTGTCTGCTGTATCTCTTCCCATCCCCTTTTCCCCAGACACCTCCTTTACTCCTCAAGTCCAGCATAGTGTTGGAGTCTATTCTACATTCATCCATGATCTCCCTGCGGGGATCTCAGGTATTTCTTTGAATTTAAGACACATACTATATCTACATCTAATTTTGAAAATGTTTTTAAGCATGTTTTTATGGATTTCTATTTATTGTGTATGTTTGTTTTTATTCTTTACAAGTATCTTACAGTTATGAACAGAAATGTTTTTGTTGCAGATTGCATTATGTATTACAAGGAAAATAGTTTGTTTTTTTAGGTCTAAAGTTTTAGACAAACCAACAGCTCTTTGTCAGCAGATATGGAAGAGGATACAGTGGCCAGAAGACTGGACTAGATCTGTATTTGTATCTATCCCAAAGAAAGGAATTGCAAAAGATTGCTCGAACTACAGCATAATAGCCTTAATATCATATGCTAGTAAGATCATGCTGACGATCACACAAGCAAGACTACAACCATACATGACCCACAAATTGCCAGATGTAGAAGCAGGATTCAGAAAAGGTAGAAGAACAACATCTTTTTCTGCTTTATGGAGTATACCAAGGCCTTTGACTTTGTTTATAATGGAAAATAGTGGCACGTTTTAAAAGACAGTAAACCAATCAAGAAGCCACAGTGAGGGCTGATCACGTAGAGACAGAGTGGTTCAATGTTGCAAAATGTTTTCAACAAGGATGTATCCTATCACCAAATTTGTTTAGTCTCTATGCTGAGCATACTGTGTGAAAATCTGGACTCAATAACATTCAGACTTGAATCAAGATTGGAGGAAAAAAAAAATCAACCCTGATTGCACAAACAGCAGAAGGTCTCAAAGCAATGATTGTCATGATCAAACACAATTGCACTGCAGGACTAAAGTTAAATTTGAAAAAGATTAAAATCATGTCAAAAGGAATCTTACAAAGTCTCAGAACTGACAATAAAGAAATAGAGAATGTCAACAACTTCATTTTCTTAGGATCATAGCTAAGTCGAGATGGCGATTGCAGACATCTTGCTGACAAAGATATGAATTGTGAAAGCAATGGTCAATGTTTCGATGTGAAAGCTGGACTAATATTAAAGATAATAATCTAATTCTGGTGCTGGCAAAGGATTTTACCTATCCTATGGACTGCTAGAAAAACAAATCAATCAATATTGACGAGATCAAGCTGGAACTTTCATTAGAATTATGATAAAAAATAAGCTAAAAACAGTTGGCCACATAAAAAGACGAGAAGATTCCTTGGTCAAAACCATTATGTTGGGAATGATGGAAGGAAAACGGAAAAGAGGAAGACCAAGATCACAGTGGTTAGATGAAGTGAAAAACAATACAAACAAGAACCTCCAAGACATAAAGAATTATATTATCAACCAAAACAATTGGAACAATTGTATCCATCAAATCAACAAGAGGCGGACACGACTCAATGGATAAAACAACAATCTACAGAACTAGAAATAAACACAAAACCCTAAACATTAAGGTATCTACCACACTCATGTAACTAATTTATTCCGGTTACCAAGACAGTAATAAAAACACTTTCACTATACTAACCTACAAATATTAACCTACAAAATAACCAAATCAATCTACTAGTTCAGGTTAGAGAATAGTTTAAAAAGTGTCCTTATCTGGATGGGGGCGTGGCCAACTGGGCAGCGAGATGGCCGCTCTGTGAGTGAGCTCCGCCGGCTGCACAAATTAATCCTTTCATAATCCTGCTCCGGGCACGCACAGCGCCCTGAACCACACACCGGTTGGCGGCGGAAACCCCGGAGCATCACTTGTCGTAACCTGGGGGCTGCCGAGTGGAAGGCGACCGTGCTGTGGCCCCGAACTTCCTACCTGAGTGCATGCCGCTTCTGAGATCCGCGACCCTGGAGGCCTAAGGCGGCCGGCGGCGGTAGCGACAGTCCGGGGATTGCGGGGCCCTGCGGGAGCACCCGGGCCGCAGTCTACCGGCCGAGACGGAAAGGAGGACCCGACCTGACCGGGCTGGCGAGACGATCCTACGTTGGGGCGGCAGCGTTGAGCCATCTCTCTGGCTGAAGGAGCAGTGGTCGAAATAATCTTCCCTGGGCCTGGATCACGGAGACCCGGACGGCAGGGCCGCCATTTTGTGCACGACATTCGCGCTGGGAAGGCGGCTGGCCGCGGAGGGGGTCCCCCCCGCTCTGAAATAGAGAGGACCCCGGGACGAGACGACCAACCGGCATGGAGAGACGGCACTGCCCGAGGTGAGACTGAGCGGATGGCTGCCGCCGGAGGACGCCCGAGCGCTGTCTGAGCTCCGGAGGCAGGCGAAGAGATCGTTGTGCATGTTCTCCCCTTGGCTGGCGACTGGGCCTGCGAGACGACGCGAGTGCGAGGGGGTCCGTGTGGGGCCCGGCCCTGCCGCGCTGTGAGTAGGATACCGATGCCTCTGTCCGCTGGGGCTCGCGCCGGATCGGCGCTTGAACGCCCGTGCACCCCTTGCACTCCTGATCTGGGGACCTGAGACTGGATACTGTTGAGGCCCAGCCAGGTTTAGATGGTACGGCGACTCTCCTGGCCCCTTCCTGGTCGCGGAATCCCATGCGACTAGCCTGAGCCCTTATACTGGAGGCGGGGGACGAGGAGGACCCGTTTGCAAGCTGCAGACTGCCGGGTGGAGAACCCCCCCTGTGCATTAACCAGCTGCTGAGCTGGGACGGTGGATCAGCGTGGTGATGTGGTGGTGACGGATCGATGGAGGAGCTGCAGCGAGGTACGCTACTTTAGGATCCTGCGTGGATGCTGAGGCTGTGGGGGCGCCGCTGGGCGCGGAGCCGACGCAGGAGAGCTTAGAGCTGGGCGCCTGCGGCGGTCCTGCTGGAGACTGTTGGCTGAGTGGGGGGGTCCTCTGTCGCTGGCATATAGCCGTCGTCGTGGCTGCTGGGGCCTAGGAGTACGTGCTGCGATCCTGGGCCCGGAGATGGCTAAGTGGTGACCTCGTGGAGTGCGAGTTGTGCCCCTGGGGCTCCGGGTGCTGCCATTGGCACTGCCGGTTGGATGAGGAGATACCTGGCAGTGGCGAGTGGCTACGTTTGAGGGGTACCCCCGTACGAAAACACGTCTAGGTCATCGGGATGGGGGGGAAAAATGATACCAAGCAGCCCAAACTCACTTTCGGACAAAAGCGGCAGGCCAAGCAGCAAGCGGCGGATCTTGAACCGGCGGAGTCATCATCGCAGGGGGCAAGTTCGGACGGGGATTTCAGGGAACTGATGATGGAGGTTAGATCGAGCCTCCAGAGCATAGATGCCAAGCTTGACGCCATGTCCTCGCAACTGGAATCTGTGAAAAAGCAGGTGGACACGCATGAAACCAGGTTGGATGGCCTGGAAAACCAGACACACGGAGTGCTGCGAGTTCCAACAAACTACCAAGTGCCAACTCACGTCCGTAGAAAAAGAACTGGAGTTCCTCCGGGCCAAGACTGACGATTTGGAAGCGTGCTCTCGCAGATCCAACATTCGCATCACGGGCGTCCCGGAGACGACGAATACTGGCAGAATGGAGGTGTATGTATCTGACCTGCTCCACGAACTCTTTGACCCTGCGCTGTCACAGGTATTCGCGGTTGAACGGGCGCACAGATCGCTGGGGAAAAGACCACCGGTAGGGGCGCCGCCGCGGCCCATTCTAGCCAAGCTTCTCAATTTCCAAGACAGAGATATCATCTTACGCCTTGCCAGAGAAAAGGGTAAAATCACGCATAGAGGAAATAACATCTCCTTTTACCCTGACTTCACCCCCTTGGTGCAGGCCGCCCGGAAAGAATTTCTTCCTGCTAAAAAACTGCTACTACAAGCTAATGTCCCATACACACTGCTATATCCGGCTAAATTGAGAGTGACGCACGAGGACACCACACACCATTTCACAGATGCTAAGTCGGCGCTAAAATTTGCTAAGCGACTCGTGGGTGCTGGGGCGAAACGGCTGTCGCCAAGAACGGAGGTGGGAGACAGTCATCTGAGTGAGAATGAGTGATCTCATTGACCATGTGCAGAATGCCATATCCTAACGGGGTGTCTTCCACTGTTGGTACAATGACAGTTACTTTCGGCCTACAGTTGAACTTGTGGACCTGTATCAGCATCTGAGCGGCCGAGGGGTGGCGGCCCCTGCTCTTTGTGTGGCCTTGCTGGCGTGTACTCACATTATGATGCTTCTCCGGGGTGTGGGCTGCGGACTGTGTGAGGTGGTCAACGCTGGAGTTGTGACTGGACTGTTATAGTGCAGCCACCCTGTGTGAACGGGGGTGTACGCTTGGAGCACCACGCCCCCATGGGGTGTCTCCCTTTGTTTTTGTGTTTAAGTTGCCGACACGCTTGGCGTGCCTCTGGAGGGGATTTATCACAACCTGATTGGGGGGTTGGTGAGGGTGGGGTTGGGGGGGGAGTTGGACTGTTCAATGTTATTCATGTGTTGGTACGATGGAACTGTTCTTTCACAGAGAGGCAGAGGTAGGCTCTATTCCTTACATGTGATGTACACTCTGGTAGTTATACAGCATGCTATGCATGGGCGGGGTGGATGCCGCGGGGAGCGGGCAGCGGGATGATGGGCGCTAGGTAATTGACCTGGAACATTAGAGGACTCGGGGACTACAAAAAAGCTAGATTGATGCATGGGTTCCTATCTAGACATAAGGTGGATATCTGCTTTTTACAGGAAACACATATCAATTCCACTACATCCCCCAGACTGAAACACTCCCGTTGGGCGCGGGCGTACTCCGCCATTTACTCCAACTACGCTAGAAGAGTGGCGATCCTCATTCGCAATGGGCTAGACTGGCAGGAGCACCACACTCTATTAGACAAGGAGGGGCGATATGTTATCACGCATGGCGTACTTCAGGGGAGGGCAATGGTGTTGGCGGCCATCTACGGCCCTAATGTGGATGACCCCGAGTTCTTCTGAGCGGTATGGGCACAGGTCATGTTAATGGACTGTTCCACGATTATCCTTGGTGGGGACTTCAATGTGGTGCTTACTGATGTGTTGGATCGCAGAGGCGCGGGAGGGCCCACACATACTAGAGCCCGTCAGGCGATCTTGGATATCGTGGAGGAAGGGTTGCTATCGGATGTGTGGAGAGAAAGACACCCAACTGATACTGTAGGGACATGCATAACGAGCCAACATACAGCTTGGTCTCGCCTTGACTATTGGCTGGTATCACCGGATGTAGCTTCCTGGGTGGAGAGGGTGGACATTCAAGCCCGGTCGCTTTCCGATCATGCCCCTTGCCTGTTGGAGATAAAAGTCCCTGAAGCCCCTACTCGCGCGTTTTCCTGGCGTTTGCCCCCTCATGCCCTTACCGACGATGCTTTCACTGAGAATCAGGTCGGACATTGTGTCATATTTTGAAAACAATGCTGGATCGGTGACTACTGAGGCCGTCCTCTGGGATGCATTTAAGGCGGTGATCCGTGGCCAGTGCATCTCTAGACAGGCAGGTGTACTGAAAGCCATCCGAGGTACTCTGAGTGGCTTGGAGGGAGAGCTAAAAGAGTTGGACGTGCGTTTCTGCACTGACCCTTCACCAGAGCTGGCGGTCCAGATGAAGGCCAAGCTGCTGGCGTACGGCGAAAAGGCGCAACGTGAGGTGACATTTTTGGGAAAGCAAGCGGAGGCACGTAGATATGGGGAGGGGGACAGACCTAGCAGAACCCTAGCGCGGCTCATTTCTCCACGTTCGCAGTCGAATTACATACATTCCATTAAAAATAGAGAGGGGACGCTCATTCTTGGGCAGGAAGCAGTACTTACCACGTTTGCAGAGTTTTACTCGACCCTATATACCTCCAGACAGACTGCTGCTCTGGCATCCCTAGACGCATTTCTAGACTCGATAGCCATCGTATGGTTTAGCGACCACCATCGTCGGTATATGGATGTCCCATTCACTGCCCGAGATGTAGCGCAGGTAATAAAAAGCATGCCTGCAAACAAGGCCCCTGGCCCGGATGGTCTGACGACAGCATTCTATAAGACCTACGCCGCGGAGCTGGCCCCCAGACTCCACTCTGTCTTTGCTGAGGCCCTGGAGACCGGCTCTCTTCCTGACTCAATGCGAGAAGCATTAGTAATAACGTTGCTAAAGCCGGACAAGGATTGCCAGTTGTTGGATTCTTACCGCCCCCTATCCCTCATTAACGTGGATGTTAAAATTTACGCTAAACTCATCGCGGACAGGCTTCAGCCCCTGTTGCCAATGGTGGCGCTGCCCGATCAATCTGGGTTTATCCCTGGCCGAGCAACGTCGCACAACCTCAGGACGATATTTTCAGTCCTACACTATTTGCACCCTTCCATACAGGCGGCGGTCATTGTCTGAGACGCTACGAAAGCGTTTGATACGCTTGAATGGCCCTACCTGTTTCGTATTCTGGGCAGGATGGGCTTCAGCCCCCTTTTCATAAACTTGGTCAAGCTATTATACTCCTCTCCCAGGGCGCGAGTGCGGGTGAACGGATTGATTTCCCCGCCTTTTGACATCTCCCGAGGGACTAGACAGGGGTGCCCCCTGTCCCCATTACTCTTTGCTATTGCCATGGAGCCTCTTGCGGTACGGGTTCGGCAACACCACACAGCGAGAGGTCTTGGTTTTAGTTCTCGCAGCTTGCTGATCTCCCTGTATGCGGACGATGTCACGCTCTATGTCGCCAACCCCGCTGTGAATTTAAATCCACTGTTGCGGGAGTTCGTGCGCTTCGAGGGTCTAGCGGGGGTATCTATCAACTGGTCCAAATCGGTTGCATTCCCGTTGACGGACACCACATCTGAAGTACTGTCTGATTACCCCCTGCGCTGGGAGCCGGACTCCGTCAGGTACCTCGGGGTCTGGATCAGCCGCAGCCTAAGTGACTTGTGGACCTTGAATTTTGGTAGGGCGGTGGACTGGCTGGAGAGGAAGATAGAACTCTGGAACAAACTTCCCCTGTCTCTGGTCGCACGAATAGCCCTGGCGAAAATGGTGGTCCTGCCTAAGTTCTTGTATCTGTTTGTAAACCTCCCGATACCCCTGACTGCGCACTTTCACGCTCGAGTGCGATCGCTTCTGCTGACGCTGGTTTGGGCTGGGGGTCAGGCGAGATCATCCTGGGCGCTACTTACACTCCCGCTGCGGCAGGGCGGTTTGGAGGCCCCTGATATGAAACTATACTCACTATGTGCGCAAGCTCAATTTCTACACTTTTGGGTTTTCCCCACACCTTATCAGCCACATGTTGCGGTGGAGCTGGTGGTTGCTGCTCCTTTGCCACTGAACGTGGCGTTGTATGGGAAAGCGCCCTGTCCATCAAAGGATGTTGACACTGTGGCCCTGCTCCGCTGGACGTGGCGGGAGCTGCAGAGAAAGGCAAAACTCCCTCTTCTTTATGCGCCAGCCGTCCCCGTGCGAGGCAATCCATTGTTGCCCTGCCTGCAGGACAGTGGGGGAGACGTTACTATTGGGGGGAAGCCCCTGCTTACGTTCGCCGACCTTTACCCCAATGGCTCCTTCAGGACTCCCGCTTCTGGAGGGGTTGGCCCACCTGATTCCTTCGCTGACCTCTTTACTCACCATAAGATCAGAGAATCCTGTAAAGCCCTGTGGTCACAGTGTCCGGAAGAACCCCCGCAGCTCCAGGCATTACAAAATTTGCTCTCGAAAGCATCTCCCAAAAAACTCGTGTCCAGGTTGTACAACAGCATGCAGGAGCAGTCCCCTGTAGTTGTACCTCTCTCCATGCACGCGTGGAACGCGGAATTAGATGATCCATTGTCGGACGAGCAATGGACTTTCTGCTGCAGACAATTGACGGAACTATCGCCTAACTACAGGTTGCGCTTGGTGCATTTCAAGTTTTTACATAGGTACTATCGCACGCCACGGTCGCTACACCGCATGGGGCTCAGGGAGGATGACACATGCTGGAGATGCGGATCCGTAAATGCTTCTTTTCTACATGTGGCATGGAGTTGCCCTCGGCTTGAAGAGTACTGGTTGAACATTTTTACGGCCATCAACCAAATTTTACTTCGATCCGACACGCCATCTCCTCATCGTGGGCTGCTAGGATATGTTCAAGATACCCCACCAAAGAATAGGAAATTACATGCGCTATTGCTCCTTTATGCTAAGAGGCAGGTGGCGGTGCACTGGGGTCGTAAATCCCTGCCTAAATTTACCGAGTGGGTGAAGGATGTCACGTATGGTAACACTCAACTTGAACGCTATTGGGAAACGATGCCAGCTGCGTCCCGGCCCAGAGACATCTGGGAGCCGTTTCTACAGTGGTCACGGGAGAGAACAGGCTCCCCCAATTCCACGCGTTTGGCGTCTGGAAGCGTATCTGACGATATGGGTTGACATTGTCGGTGGGGAGGAGGTGCTCGCATGTGCTGCGGAGTTCTGGTCCTTTTCGCGACGCGCTGCTGCATTCTGCGGGTGGCAGGATTGGGATCGGGCTCCGATGTCTGGGGGGGGTAGTGCAACGACATGCCTGTCCCGGGGTCTGTGTACTATACTACAAGGCGCCAACCCGCGCCTATCCCACTGTATTTTTCTTTTTTTTTTTGTTTTCTTTTTCTGCTGCTGTATATGATCACTGCCTGTGCGATATTTCCTTTGCAGGTTCTGCTCCTCCATTGCTAGAACAGTACGTTCTCTCTATTTGCTACTTTCCGTTTGTACCATCGTTTGTTTTGTTTAGGTTCACAGAAAAGGAGATTTGGGGATAAATGAAAATCGATACTCGTTATTATGCTATTTACAGTGCCAGATTGGTTTTGAACATGCCTGATTTTGATGAGGATATGTATGTCCATAACTGTAATGTCATTGACCTGCTGATTTGAATAAACAAATTTACAACAAAAAAAAGTGTCCTTATCTGAATCAGAGAACAACACCCAGTAACTGCCATCCAAGACGACCACTACCGAAGGCTTAAGCAAAAAAAGTTACAAAATACAGTCATTGGTAAAAAATAAAATGCAGTAAAAATGCCAATAAAAGACTAGTTTAAATTAAAGGCAACAGAGTAAATATGTAATAATAATGTAAAGCAAGAAAACATTACAATTCGCAACAAGTATCTAAAAATTGGTGTTATTCTTTTAAAAGTTACACTAATGTAAATATGAATACATTATTAAATACTTCTGAATAAAATTTTACAAAAACAGTATTTAATATTTACAAAATACTTTATAGTGCAAGGATCCGGTATCCCGTGGCGGTGGGGAAAACAGGCCAGAATCACCACAGTGCCAGCATCAGCACTGCAGAGCAGATTATGACCTGCCTTTCCTCCAAACATTTCATGGCAGGGGCCCTGCCATGAAAGGGGTGGCAGAAAGGCATGTAAAGAGGCTCTCAACTGAGCTCCTGGCCAAATCTGTGCATTGAGTGAATGTGCCCCTCAAAATTGCATGCTTGTGCATGCAGTGTGGCATGCACAACATGGTAAATGCCACGCCATGCACATAAATGCCATAGGTCCTGTCATTGCAGGGGTATGCTGTTTAGGCTCTGCTATGAGCCAGACATTCCTGCCACCATGACATCACAGCTCCCGCACTACCTGCCCTGGATTACTGTTGTAATCCAGCAGGCAGGAAGGTCGACAGCTTTGTGGTCTTCCTGGGACCGTGGCGGCGGCAGTCCTACAGGAAGACTACCAAAGTCATAATTAGGCCCCAAGTCCCAAGGTAGAAATTTTGACCATGCAAAGGTGCTGAAAAGATCAGACCAACGCAAAGACTGTCCTGGCTGCAAAACTTGATTTTCTACGCTCATAGCTTTTCCTGCCAAAATCAATAGCTTCAGTGGGACCTCACTTAACACCTATCTGCCTTCTAGTTTCTTCTAAGAAACATAGTGCCTCATTACGATGGCGGTTGGACGAGCGTCCGACCGCCCTCGTTTCGGGCACAGGAGCATCTGACAAGGAATCAGCGGTACCGACAGCCCAATTGTGATGCGACCGCGTGGAGGCGGTCATAAAATGCTATTTACAATTGTGACTTGAGCAGCAGCCCTGGAAAAGGGCTGCTGCACAAAGCGCAATGGTAAACCGCATTTTTCAAACATTCATCCACTGTGCCTGCCACATAGTGCATGGATGTTTGTGGGGGCACAACAGCCACCCGAGGCCACATAGCAGGGGCCCATGGGGATCAGGGCACCGCTAGGGGCCCTCAAAGTTCCTTTCCGACAGTCTTTCCATGGCGGTCAGACCTCACTGGAAAAGCTGTCAGAGAAGGACATCATAATCCTTCATTATAGGACTTACGATCTGACCGACGGGCTCCTTGAGCCTGTTGGAAGCATTATTCGGTCCCTCCGATCGCTTCGGTCCAACCGACTGCATCATAATGTGGCGGTCGGATCACTATGCTGGATGTCGGTGGGACCAACATTCGAAAAAATTATTAAATATTTTGAGAGAGGTTTCTTATTAACACTCAAAATTAAAAAAGTTAAAAAGACCCCAATTCAATAAAAAATAGATAACTACAAAGTTAAATTGCTGAAAACAAATTCAACAAATCACTATTCCAATAATATATATATTTTTTTAAGTAGAATTCTATATTGCTCAAACTTCTTAAAAATACATTTAATAGGATAAAGATTACAAAAATTAGTTAAACAACTAACACTATAGTTAATAATACAAATTTTACATTATAATTATAAATACAAACCATCAAAATATGAAATACGCTAGGAAATGCTTCTTCTTAAAACAATTGTAATGTTAAATTTACCCCAAGAAATATGAACATTCAAAAAATGACTAATAACTCCTAATTTATGCAAATATTTTACAATAAGTCTCTAGAATAAACAAAACTAACCATAAAAACATAGTAAATAAACAACAAAATATATTTAATTTTTATAAGAACATAGACATAACAAACATAGCTCTCATAATACACCTTATTATACTATATAATTTACATGTTTATCTAATTAACCTATTAACAATTAAAACACGTTATCAAATTACAAAATATATGCATTAATATACTTCACACCCTACTCCCCTACAAACTCAACAAATTGATGATTACGTGGCTTGCTAAAAATGACTATAACGATTTAAACTTAAAAGAGCATATACATAAAAAAAAATCAACAAAAATAGATATTTTTACTACTCTGCTAAAGGAACTGATAAGAAAATGTTTTACCTTCGATTCTAAGTCCCACTTTATTCTTGAAATCACAATATTGTTTCTACCATGTTATTTATCAACAATTTTATTGAGTCGCTATTAAGGTGGAACACTCCATTAGTGACATTCCGAAGTCTTAATTAACATCATGAATCAGCAGAAGCCATCTAAACCTGTTTAAGTATGGTGTTTAGCTCATGAACGTGAGCATAGTAAATTGTCTGGTAACCAATTAACATTTCAAGAGGCATGGTTGGGCATAGAATTGACGACAGCTGCCCCATCCAATCACATTGCATTATGTATACCACTATACGGTGGGCTTCAGACTTCTAAATACCATCCTTGTAGAAATAGAAGTCAGTTGCTTAATAAAAAAAAAAAACTCATTCCACGTTTCTGCTTATGAAGATTCTATACATTTATAAACATTGGACCCAGCAAAGGCCTAATCTCATTGTTCTCTTTCTTTGAAAATAACCACATCCTCTTTTTCAAACAAGATGAAGTATCTGTTGAAAAAGTGTACTAATAAACATAAGTCCTCTGACAATTTATTTGTCAACGACATCAAGAAATTAGAGACACACATACTCGAAATGGGCTAACTTACTCGCCTCCCATCTTTGCATTAAACGTGAGCTCAGCATATTATCTAGCTGGGCCTTAAGATCCCTGAGCTTGGTGTGATTCTCAGTAAGTAAGCTCGGGTTATGTAAATCGAGTGAAAGCTGAGTAGCCTTGATATTGCGCTCTAGCTCGAATATTTCTTCCTTATATTTTCTACTCTTGTGAATCGCGATGCTAGTAATAATACCCCTCAAAAAAGCTTTGAAAGACTCCCACACATTAACCACGGACGCAGTCCCCATATTTCCTGCCATAAAGTTTTCAGACTCTCTCCGAAGGGAGAGTAAAATGTCTTCCGAGGCCAAAAGTGAGCGGTCCATAGACCAATTCCTGGGCGGAAGATCCGCCTCTATTTCTATGGCCATGCATATGGCAGAGTGGTCCGAGAGGTGGGCGGGAAGATAGAAGATGGTTTTAATTAATTTATGTAAGGCGAAACTGGCAAGTATGAGGTCAATCCTAGATTTATGTTTGTATTTGTGGTTAGAAAAGGAGTATTCACGTTGACGGGGAAACCTAAGCCTCCACGTATCCACAAGACCCAGGTGTTTCATAACTCCCATAAGACAGGCTCTAGTTCTGGGAGTGGGCAGTACACGACTTTTTGTAGATTTATCAATTGAGGGATCTAAAACTATATTAAAGTCGCCAGATAATATGACTGGATCAGGAAAATCCAAAAAAGCCGAGACTAAGTTTTTGAGGGGGGAAGGATCGTCCAGGTTGGGACCATAATACCCGGCAATCGTTACTCTCAAACCTGGCAGCTGAAGATCTGCAATGGCCCACCTGCCACCTGGGTCCACTGTTGAGGATCTGAGAGCAGCCCTTGCAGATTTTTTAACAAGGATCGCCACCCTTCGCGTATTGACTGCCTGAGTGGTACTAACCACAAAGTCGACCCAGCTTAAATTTTTGACTAAAGCTAGTAGTTCATGTTGAGTCAAATGTGTCTCCTGCAAGACAATGATCTGCGCGCTATTATCGCGCAAATATTGAAAAATCCTATGCTTTCTAGGATTGGTACGCAGGCCATTGACATTCCAGGAGAAAACCTGAATCAAAGTCATAAACGATCTATTAGAGGCAAAAACAAGAGACCCCCGCCCAGGTAGTCTAAGGGAACTACTGAATAAACAAAAATATGCAGATATACCTTTTCCTCTATTACTATCATTAGAGTTGCCCCGTAAGAGAAAAAACAAGTTGTAGCTGAAAATAAGGACTTTTTTTTTTTTACCCCATTGCAACACCCTCGTGCACCCACCCCTAGTAAAAGCCCCAGACCCCAAGAAGGCCGGCAGTCCCCCTGCCTCCTTTACCTGAGAACCCCCCCCCCCCAAGTGTCTGGAATATGTCCAGAATTCGGCACATAACCGTGCATGGCCCTTAATAATTTTAATTTTAACTATAGTAGAATTAATTATATATATATATATATATATATATATATATATATATTTTTTTTTTTAATTATTTATTTATATATGCCGCTCGCCGAGGAGTCCTTGCCCTGTTCAATCCCTTTGGACTGAAGCCGTGTGGAGCCTTGCTGGGCACTAGTCTCACTGGACCTGTGGATTTCGTAAATAGACTGGGGGAGTGCGGTGGAGGAGGACGGGACTGCGAGGTCCAGCAGGCTGTGCGTGTTGCATCGAGCACACCTGCCGCCTCTTCCCGTGTCTCCGCCCCCCTGCTGACCGGTGAAAACTGCTCGCGGCCCCGCTTCGCGGGAGCCGCTCGCCGAGGAGTCCTTGCCCTGTTCAATCCCTTTGGACTGAAGCCGTGTGGAGCCTTGCTGGGCACTAGTCTCACTGGACCTGTGGATTTCGTAAATAGACTGGGGGAGTGCGGTGGAGGAGGACGGGACTGCGAGGTCCAGCAGGCTGTGCGTGTTGCATCGAGCACACCTGCCGCCTCTTCCCGTGTCTCCGCCCCCTCTATTAACAATTAGCATAAGACCTGAGGCCACTACGCGTCAGCGGGACGCGTGTGCGGGACATCGCCCGGGACAAAGCCCGGACTAAGGGCGGACCCTCTAAGACCCTCAGAGACTGGACTGGGCCAGAACCCCTGCCCGATTACCGATCAACATAGACTTATTGTGTAAGTGTCTGTGGGGTTTATTGTATGAACATTATGTCCATTGAAATGTTAACCCCGGAGTTACCTGGCCCTGCGAAGTCGGTGGGTCTGGTAGACGGGAAATTGGATAAGTATTTTAAGAAAACCCTCTTGGATTCCCCAATTCCCCCTACCCTTGATGAACTTCGGGCTGAACGACGGCGGTCGATTGATAGCCTAAAGAATAGACCATTGCCGCTGTCACCGGCGCTAATGAGCACTATGGGTGATATTTGCACTACCTCGCAGGACAGTATCCCTCTAATATTTAGAGAAGGTACATCTACGAGAGAATCTGAACCCTTAGGCACTACTAGGGACCAGGTAACCACAGTCATCACCCCCAGTACCACTAAATCTATTGTTATAACTAAAGCACAAATTACCCCAATCCCTAAACAAATCAAAGAAGTCAACAGTAGGGTTAAAAAAGTTACGAAAGTTAAAATTCATGGCCCCCCTCCGGCTAAACGGCGTAAAAATAATCTTTCCAAGAGGAAACTTAATCATGTAGACTTCGGTACGAAAAAGGGTATTAGTACTAGTGGAGGACTGGTTAAAGTAACAGACGAAGGAAGGAAAGCATTATCTCCTATGTATTCATGTGTAACTCCCTTTACTGACCCTGTTATTTCCATCATCGATAGCCCCCCAGCGGTGGGGAAGTTACAAGAATCCTCAGACAGGGTTTTGATTGAGAGCATAGAATCCATAATGAGGACCTATTCCCTGGCTATCATAGAAAGACTTAATAAACTAGAAGTCAGACTTGGGAAGATAGAACAAGAATTGGAGAAAAAGCTTGTAACTAATAAAGTGTCGTTTAACCCCTCTATACAAGTCCCAATGGTACCGTCTTCATCAGGTACATCCGCTACAATAACGCTACCTACCCCTGATCAGATTACTATTCAGCCTCAACCCTCAATTAGTATGAGTGGAAGTATATCAGGAAGTAATCCTGTTGGACCTAACAGTAAACTTACATCAGTACAGGCTGAAACGTCCAACGGACAGCGGAATAACTCTGGTCAAGCCCTAGGGAACTTCAATAGAGAGAGAGGTAACGAGCGACCGGCCCGAGATAACTATAACAAGGGTCCCCTTCCAGAACTTCCACCAGAAGCAGTACCCCTTGTAGTAGTCCTTACTGGGGTACCAGAGCTGGAGAAGGACAAACGGGAGAGCTTTACCCAGTTGAAAAATAAAATATCACACTGGTTAAGTCTACACAGACCTATTGCAAATAATATCAATGGGGAAATTATACATGTCCGCCGCCTTCCTTGGCTGGGAGGAAGACCCAAAGATATTGAGGGAGACATAGTGGTCATTAATTTTAGAGATCAGAATGCCGTCCATTTTATACTTAATTGGCCGACAGATCACGTTAGCAAACCTATCACCCCCCGTCCCCTAACATATTTTTACCCTCGCTCAGTGGTGTTCCCACCAAATCATCAATCACAGCGAGCTCCCCCCCCACCATTATTGAGGCAAATGCTTCCAAACCCATATTGTCCACCTGTCTACAATAATGGTCCTATATTTAGCGACAGGCAATTACCATTAGCTGTAGATTTGTATGGGTGGAATACTATAGGCCCAAGATATAACCCCCTAACACATAGGAGAATGGACCATCTCAAACCCTTTACACCCTTAGATACCACCAATAGGTTTGAGGTGTTTAGTGGCCTGGAAGACTGCGATTGATGCCATCGAGCCACAGGGAAGGGGGAGACGGAATTCCGTGGTGATATAGGGGGAGACATGGGTGGAGGAACGGGGGAAAAAGGTTCAATAGATATTAATATACCCAATGGATATAATGCTACGTGTAGTTCTGGGGGCAGCACATGTAATTTCGCCCAGCCTCACTGTAATTTTAATGCTTCTACCCCGGCCAATGGAAGTACAAGTCAGACCTTACTATCTGTAGATCCCGTGCCAGGGGAATTAATCCATGTCCACATCTTATCCCCACCATCCACTGAGGTTGTTAGTTTAATGGAACGGGGATATAAGATGGCGAGCTGGAATATTGCTGGATGGAATAACAAGTTAGAATGTCTAGGATGGTCAGAATTTATAACCCAATTTGATATCCTGTGTCTCCAGGAGACTTGGGCGACCGAAGATGTCTATCTTGACGGGTATGTTGCCTATAATTGCCATGCCCAACCATCCAACATGGGGAGAGCCAGCGGTGGAATGGTGATACTGCTTTCTGTGAGGCTACCGGTTCGAGTAAAAATCTACCGGACAGTTGGTCTACACTCCCAGTTGTTGTGGTTACAAAATAGGAATGGGCGAAATGTTTTAGTTATAAATCACTACAACAATGCCTTTAACCACTCAAATACAGATATGGTTGATGAACTTGAAGCGGAGGTGGAAAGACTATATGGGTGCAGTGATGTGCATTTTGATATTTTATGGGGTGGAGATTTTAACATTTACATGTGCCCATTCGGTGGCAATAGGGTGTGTGGGCATGGGGTTGATGTGGGGGAAGATCAGACCCACTTTATGCATTCGGTTTATGGGGATTCCCTTAACACTTTTTTGCTTAAAATGGATTTATGCATTATGTTACCTAGGGTAGACAGTGAGGGTAATTCGGTACCAACCTTTACTGGTAGGAACTGTGCCACGGTTATCGATTACCTCATTGTCTCTACCAGTATTGCAGCTCTGTGTTCTTTACCTGTAATAGTAGATCCGGCCCTAAGTGATCATAACTGTTTAACAATGTATCTTTCCTTGTGGGGGGACAAAGAAAAGGCGTTACATGGTGTAGTGACAGATTTAGTCCCACATAGACCTAATGGCCCTAGAATTAAATGGGGTAGGCAAAACGAGGAACAATTACTTTGTACTATCGTGTCTGCTTGTATAGATGAGGTGGAATGCTGTCTTGAACCCGGAAAGAATAATGTTGATATTCTAGCTAGTTTCGACATCATTAATAAAAATGTTGCTGAAATTTTAACTGGAAGGAAAAAAAAGAGCCCTAGGATTAATGGGGGATGGTTTAACAGAGAATGTACCAAATCCTTACAAAGACTCAAAGCTGCTCTCAAGGGAAAACCCAGAGATAAGGAAGCAGTTAATACCCTCAGAAGGGAATACACAATTCATCTGAGGGATAGGAAACAGGAATTAAGGGAAGAGGCTTGGAACAATTTGACTAAGGCAGTGGACCTTAAGGATACCAAGCTTTTCTGGTCCACGGTAAATAGTCCCTTCCTCCAAAATGAAGAAGTCCCGGTAATGTCAGCCCAGGTATCTGAGGAACAATGGGTGTCTCATTTTAATAGTATTTTTAACCCCGAAGGACTAGCTGTAGGGGGGGAAAATGAAACCATGGCTCTAATCCCCATACCTCTCAATATCACAGTCCTAGAGGTAGATGCAGCCATTCGGGCTAGTAAGGGGGGAAAGGCGCCGGGCCCGGACGGGGTACCCGTTGACCTTTATAAAGCCGAGATTTCCATTTGGAGCCCATTGTTAACAAAGGTTTTTAATGCAGCTGCGACGATCGCGGCTCCACAGACCTGGGGGGAATCGATCATCATTCCGGTATATAAAAAAGGGGAGAGGGGTGAGGCAAAAAACTATCGCCCGATCTCCCTCCTTACTGCTTCCCTAAAAATTATGAGTAGAGTATTATTGAGTCGTCTGGAGGAATGGGCAGAAGATAAAGGGATCCTTGCAGATTCACAGTATGGATTTCGCAAGGGGTTGGGCACTATAGAACAGTGCATTAACCTAGACCTTATTATATGTAAATATACTCGAGCCAAACAAGGCTCGCTGTTTCTTTGTTTTGCCGACCTGTCCAGTGCCTTCGACTTGGTTGACCATGGTCTTCTGTGGTCAACCTTGTTGGACATGGGTGCCCCTCAAGATATTATTTATTTCCTGGCCCAACTTTATGGGAATCTGACAGCTAAGATACGATATGGGCAATCGGGGGAGTGCACCCCCAGTGTTAAAATTGGATCCGGTATTAGGCAGGGATGCGTCCTTGCACCTCTCCTTTTCTCCCTTTTTATTAATGCAATTGAGTCGGAACTACGGTCCACAAGTGCAGATGCACCGACTGCTGGTGGCTTGTCCATCCCAATTTTGCTTTATGCGGATGACGCGGTTCTGCTCTCACAAACCCCTTTAGGGTTGCAAAAACTAATGAATAAATTTGCAGATTTTATTAAGGGGAGAAAATTAAAAATTATTAATTCAAAAACTTTTATAATGCCCTGTGGGAAGAAAATTAAGAATTTAAGGCCCTTTACAGTAATGGACCAAATTATAACAGTGGTGGACAAATTTTGTTATTTGGGTATCACTTTTGATAGTGGGGGGATGTGGACCTCCGAAATGATAAATGTAAGAGCCAAAATGGCCAGGTGTTCTTTTGGCTTATTTAGGTTTGCATCCAAGCTAGGCTCAAGACGGATATTAGACATGTTGTATTTATATCGACATACATGTGTTGCTCTGGCACTATATGGTTCAGGAGTGTGGGGCCATTGTAATAACAACATGCTCCAGGTAGAGGAGAACAAATTTATCAAAAAACTCCTTTGTTTGCCATCTTCCTCCTCAACTAAGTTGATCCATCAAGAGTCTGGTCTAGAACATCTATCTGACCTGATCAGACTAAGACCTCTGTTAGTATGGAGATCTATTTGGTCGAAGGAACAGACTGGTTTTACAAGAAAGATAATCTCTGATTGTCTTCACTTGGATAAATGTTCCCGTATCCCATGGCTTAACTATATTATTCGAACATTTGATGTTCTTTTTAATTTTAGGGTTTGTGATAACCCTTCCTGTGTTTTAGATATCACGAAGACTGAGATTAAACATGAATTTTTGAGGGTTAGCATGATGAAGCGTAATGCAGCTACTGTCCAGTTCTCCTCACATGTCTTTTATGACAAATATAATAAGGAAGAAATGGGGCCCTCAGGATACCTTAAACTGGTTACTATTCGTTCTCACCAATTTGTGTTGACAAGACTCCGGATGGGGACTGTTCATTTGCTTGTTGCGTATCCTGTAATGAAGACTTATACTACCGCCCCTTGTCCGTGTGACGGGACTACTAAACAAAGTACGGAGCATTTTTTATTGTTGTGCCCTCTTTATCTCCATCTTCGAAAAATATACCTGAAACCACTTTTAAAAAAATACAATGTATTCAATATTGTTTCAGCCATGGGGCTTTTATTTGGACTTAATTCACAGGACATCTGCTATTTTACTGCTGTATATATTTTAAAATCGATATGTTTGAGGAAAAGCACCATTTTCATGACATATGATTAATCTAAAATTTGCTGAATCCTCATGTTTTTATACCTATGTATGTATGTACTTTTATGATCATTAATTTATGATCGAATAAAGTTTTTGAATTGAATTATATATATATATATATATATATATATATTTTGTATATTCATTTGCCGAAAAAATCTAAACAGGTAGTTGTAAATCAGACTGATCATTTTTTAGCTAGATCTTTCAAAAGTATATCCGCTTCCGAAGCTGAGCTTACGTTGTGCATTTTATTGTTGAACATAATTCTCAAAGATGCAGGGAATTTCAACTGGGAAGTTGCGCCCAGTCTTCGGAAGTCTTCTAGCCTTTTCCCCAGCTCCCATTGCCTTTCGAGAGTAGTTCTAGAGAGATCAGATCTTATTTGGAAATTACAGCCACTTGCCAGTAAAGACTTTTGCTTAAGTGCTGATGAAAGAATTTGCTCTTTAAGAGCATATGTATGGAAATTAATTAAAATCTTTCTGGGTTTCGGCTTCTGTAGGTTCCGCCGAAAAGGGTCTCTGTGTATGCGCTGAATGTCCTTAAGCAGAAGTTCTTCTGAGATTTCTAGATGCAGGGCTTCTTTTAACAAGGTGACGATGAAACCTTTAAGATCGCTTCCCTCCTTATCCTCAGGAACATTCAAGACCCGAAGATTGTTTCTCCTTGCATTGTTCTCCAAAGATTCTAGGCGGTCAGATAGAACTGCCTCACTTAGTTGCAGAGACTTTATTTTGGTTTCAGCGGAATCTAGGGTGGCCTGCAGATTGGTGACATTATCTTCTAGTTGAGATGTTCTTGTATCTAGTAGGTCTACCTTACAACCGAGGGTCTCGCAAAGAGATCTGATCTCTGCCTGATTTGTTGACGAGGCTTGAAAGCCCATTTTTATGTCGCGGGATAGGGCTCTAAGCATTTCCCCCACAGTATGATCCGAGTAATCCCCGAATGCCTGCTGGCTTTCATGTATTCCTGTTAGGCTGCACTCAGAGAGGCAAGGGGAGTCACGCTCACTAGGTCCAGCTTGGGTCAGTACCGGCACTTGGATGTCCAAAACCCGGGGGACACTAGTGTTAAGATCTTCGGTAGCTTCCACAGTGTCTTCCATAGTTTTAGTAGAGGCAGGATCACTTTTAGCCAGTTCCAGAATCTGGGGAAGAACCCTAAAATAAGATCTCAAGGAAGGTGTTATTTTGTTGGGCTTCGCTTGATACGATTTCTGCTTCTTGCGATCTCTTGATTTCGGTAAGGCCTCTTCAACTTGAGGGGGTCCCCCGTCTGATACCGCCATTTGAAACCGTAGTAACATCGGCTACCTCCGCCAACCCTTTTGAGTTAATACGCCCTTTGCAGTTTGGATTAGGCTTTGGAGCTGAATTAATAAACAATCTGGCGCCTCCTCTCTTCCCCTTCCTTTTTGGACCAAAGTTCCGGCCGCCTGGGGTCTAGGCCTAAGTTTAGGGGGTGTTACAACATCAGGCTGGGGGTCAGATTTTGGGTTTAAAGTAATTAAATGCACAGGAGCGGAGTCTCACCCTATATCGCTAACACTAGCAAAGATGGGAGGCGAGTAAGTTAGCACATTTCGAGTATGGCGAAGGGGCAGGCAAACTTGTTGCCTGGAAAACAAAATCAGATCAGGCACGAAACAATATCAGCATGGTCGTTAAGGATGGTTTATCTCACACCGCGGATGATGATATTAGAGGGGCGTTCCATTCTTTCTTCCAGGGAATTTACAGCGAGGATGGTGACTCAGATCGTGTGAGGATCCAATCTTGGTTAAGCAAGTTAAATTTTCCTGTGCTTACCTCGGAACAACAAGCTGCCTTAGACCTCCTGATTACTCAAGAGAGGTCCATTGTGAAATAATGAGATCAAAAAGGGGCAAGGCAGCAGGCCCTGATGGTCTTCCCACTGAATTATATAGATCTCTTGTTAAGGAGGTCGTCCCGACTTTGACAATTCTGTTTAATCAAGTCCTTCTAGATGGCTTGATTCCTCCTCCTTCCTGGAATAATGCAACCATAACTTTAATATTAAAACAGGGGAAGTCTCCCACGAGCTGTGAATCCTATAGGCCTATCTCTATATTAAATGCTGACTATAAAATCTTTGCCTCCATTTTGGCTAAAAGGCTTAGTAGGGAGGTTGGAGGCCTGTTACATCAGAACCAAAAGGGCTTTATACCAGGGCGTCATCTCTCAGAATTGACCCATGATCTGATCGGGGCTGTAGACCTAGCCTCAGCTTATTCTCTTCCACTCGCTGTTCTGACTCTTGACGCAGCCAAGGCCTTCGACAGGGTTAACTGGGTGTTCCTGTCGGAGGTCCTGGCCAAGTTCATGGTTGGAAAGAACTTTAGGCGATCTGTAGCCCTTTTGTATAGTAATCCTTCGGCCAATTTACTTATAAACGGCTTCCTTGCTGAACCTTTTGAGGTTTCCAGAGGTACGCGCCAGGGGTGTCCCCTTTCCCCTTTAATATTTAATTTGTATATCGAACCTTTCGCCCAACTTCTGAGAGATGATCTCAGAGTATCATCTTTCGGATATGGGGAATGGGAAAAAAAAGTGGCTCTCTATGCTGACGATGTGCTTATATTTACATCGGATTTGAACACCGCTTACCCCGCAGTTATGGAGTTGGCACTGGAATTCGGTGCAGTCTCAGGGTATAAGATCAATACCTCCAAAACTGAAATAATGGCTTGGAATATGCAGGTTCACCAACAGCTCCCTTCTTTGAAGACTAGCATGAGATATTTGGGAATCTACATTCTCCAGGAGATAGATAAGATACCCACCCATAACTTAATGCTAATAGCTAGAGAAACTCGTAAACTAATGAATTCTTGGGCCCTTTTACCACTCTCAATACTCGGGCAAGTCAATCTTATCAAGATGTCCATTATGCCTAGATTTACCTTTCTCTTTGGTGCTATCCCGTTACACTTTGACACGAGAGCTCTGGGAAAGCTCCAGAGCGATTTAAATGCCTTCATTTGGGCTTCTCGACAGTCTACGATAGCTTGGAAAAAAATCAGAAGGCGAAGAGAAAAGGGAGGTTTAGCAGCTCCTGACATAGTTATACGCTTGGGCCTTCCAACTTTCTTACTCACGTATGTTGCTAAAAACTCCCAGCAGTGAGGGTGTCGGGGCTATGTTTTCGGCCATGTTGAGAGGTTCGGGTATACCCGAGCAAGGCTACCTATATAAATATGGCAATGCAAAATTTTTCAAAAAAGTCAGGTTGAAGGTGTTACAGGGGCTGGCTAAATCATGGGCTGGCCTTAGAGCTTCATTAAAACTGGGATACTATTCAGGATTAGCCCCAATCTGGAACTCCCCTGGGACTCCGGAGTGTTTGTTAGATAGTTTATCAACTCCCCTCAGGGTGGCTGGCATCGAGAGATGGGGAGACCTTTTTGTGGAGGGTACCCTGGTCCCCTGGGAGGCCCTTAGAGATTTAGTTGGCCCTTCCCTCTCCAGATTTAAATATCTCCAACTAACCAGCTGGGCTAATGCTGTCCAACCTTCCCGCAACAAACATCTAATGGGTGGCACAAATCAATTTGAACATGTGGTCATACATACACTTCCATCAAAGAAAGAGGTGGCGATTTGGTACCGCTCTATTATGGAAGGGCAGGACGGCGAATTTCTACTACCCATCTCTCTGTGGGAGAGCAGTATCCCACGGCAAGACCTTCAGTCACTATGGCTAAAATCCTGCAAAATGCTATACGACATTGTAAAACCAGCTTGGCTTCGAAGGAATCATCTATTTACAATACACAGAGCCTATTACTCTCCACTGAGGCTAACTAAATTTTCAAATGAGCCACCAGTATGCTGTGCAAAGTGCGGGGCTGCAGAAGCTTCTGACATCCATATGTTTCTTTACTGTCCCGCCCTTGCAGGCTTCTGGCAAGCAGTGAATAATACACTTTCTAGAGTTTTGGGGTTACATATTATGGTTAACTTGCCTATGCTGGTGTTTGGCCTCGCAAATGATCTGGAACGGCCATCCGAGAAAATCTTATTTTATGCTATCCTGCTTGCCAGGCGAGAGATCTGCATCAAATGGAAAGACACGCTACCACCTACGCACCAAGATTAGCTGTCCTCTCTACTAAAAACATCGAGGTTAGACCTCTCAAGGGCAGGAAGCATGAAGAAGCGGGAGTTTTGGAACTTGTTGGGATGGAGCTAGGGTTTTTGTTTTTTTTCTTTTTTCCCCTTGTCCAAGGATTATACAACCCTTTTTCTCTTGCTTATCCTTTACCCTTTTTAAGGATTTGATTGAGACGCTCTAGTGATCTAAGTTGAGCGATGGGTACCCCAAGCTGGCATTGCTCCTAAGCTGTTGACTGAGATAGAACCGGCAGTCTTGGCCCAAATAGGTCATAAGGCAGCAGGTCCAGTGTCCTGAGACGGTTGCTTTTTCTCAATAATCTTCAGCACGGACAAGTCTGACTGGGTTGTAAATGAGGACAACAAAAAAAAAAAATTAGACACACACCTGTGCACAAACACGCAAAAGACTCATTTCATTTGGGCGCTTTGAACCTGTGCTTATTATTGCCCAGTCTTCCGATTTTCAGAGATAATTGCAGAAAAAGACCTAATAGTGATTTCAATACTTATGTTTAAAGTGGATAAAAGCAGGAATGGTTCATCTGGAAATTGAACTGTTCCTTTGAGTTCAGAAAAATGGAAACCTGTACTTTAAAATGTTCCCACTAAAGCACGTCAGAGTGTGATAAGTGCGTGTGGTGAAACACTTTGTTCTGCACACAGTGTGTATCATGTCATTAAAATAACTGTGGCAATTATGCCAAAAATGAACGTGAAAGCAGAGAACCGAAAATGGAAATACTTAGAGGTCCTACAATCAGAAGCGTAGTAGTAATCAGGTAATATACTCACGCACATGCTATCTAAAAGCACATTGCCCAATTCAATCACCCTGCTTTGGCAATAAGAAACAATAAACAATTGGTAAGGAAAAGATCAGTTTCAAGATTTCAATTTAGAAAATATTTTATTGTTCTTCCATTCTATAACAAGCAATAGTCAATAGGTCTAGCGCTGTTCGTCAGTCTTTTTGCATTCACAAATCTAGTTTTGCTCTTGTGGTTTTTGCAAAACTTCATTGTAGGAAAACTGCAGGCTCCCATCAATTAAAAAAAAAGAAAACGACTAAAAGGCTAGAAATGTTTTGTTGTATCAAAAAAGCACATTACTTTGTAAGTGGATGTGCTCCTTGTGACAGGTCAGTATGCTATAACTGACAGTGAGGTCAGCCAATGGCTGATATGGGCTGACCTATTGCCCCATGATACATGGCGGAGTGGGTGGAAGAACAATATGAATGACATAACAACAGACTAATGGATGAGGTCTGGCTGAAAACCCATATAACCAACTATATAATGCACATACTATTTGATAACATCATATGGTTTTGGCTAACAACAGATGCGAAAAATCCAATCGGTCTGCCGCTGGCAGACAGCCACTTGCCTCTGCTAATTCTTTTTTGCAATGTTTCTGTGAATCTTTATTACAACTAGTGGCAGAGGGTTTAACACATAGATGAATACAGAGGCTTGCAAAGACAGATAGATAGATAGATATATAGACAGACAGACCGATAGATAGACAGATAGATTTGTAAAAAAAACAGCACAGCTTCAATCAGTTATGTAATAGATAAATGTTTATGTGTGCGTAACATACAAGAGCACTTAAAGCAAACTAGAAAGCTGGAATGTGGCCTGTGCTCACATCAAAAGTATTGTGTTATCACATAAGACTAAAACACTCAAGAAAACTACCTTGTGTGTGGTTTAGCATTTTATAAAGGGAAAAATGCCGTCACTCAAAGTGAAGTTAGCCAGTGGCTGCAGTGGATTGACCCACTGCACCATTCTGCATGCTGTAGTGGGTGAAAGCAAAATGTGAAGTACACAACAACAGACCAATCAATGAAGGGGGCTGAAAGAAAGTCCCTGTAAGTAAGCATACTGATAGTTTTAGAAACATCAAAAGGCCTTGGCTTACACCAGACCTACAAATTATTGACATTAGGTCATGAGAACATAAATTGCAATACTCTGGAAAAATACATGAATGTTAAATGAGACTTTAATAATCAAGGAGGGGCATCATAGGCTCATTTTTCGGAGGCTGCATCAGCTTGCATATACTACTAGGTTCCCTGCTACAAGAAAAGTGTTTTCACTCACTTAAAATTTAGCTTGTCAAACAATTCTGTAATTCTGAAGCCACATACATTAGTGCACCTACAGAATTACCCAACTGGTAACAACAAGTAATGTTTGATGGATTATAGGGATGCTGTCACTGTACTGTTTAATTTGTATCCATTCTAGTTGTTCAATTGTAGTCCCCTTTTTTGATTTGGTCCTCTTCTTTGATTAAAAAAACTTCTGGTTACCTGAAGGCCAAGTCTGCCTATTTGTTTGCTTGTGTAGTCAAACACCTTTTATTGCAGGGTCAGATGCCTAGATGATTCTAGTACCTATCAGCAACTACATAATTAGGCACTATTTCGCTTTCAAAAAAGGTATTTTCATTCAACAATTTTACTTCCTCAGATTGCATGCTATCCCCAAAAAGTCCCCTTGCATTATATTCCAAAAGCCCAGCATGAAAAATTGGCTGTGACTTAAAACTTTGATTGTTCCTCCCTCATTTCTTTGAGTGTAGTCTCCTTACCTTCCATCCTCTGCATATCTCCTCTTTCTGAATATAGTCTACTCTAAGTCGTATGCCTGTTTGTCTTAAACTCTATTATTATATCTTTGCAAATTACCTATACCTCATTGTATAGATTACTACCTCTTCTTCTTTATAACTATATCCCTGCAACCAAATGGTACATCATTCCCTCTAGCCTATCTGTTCATCCCACCAACCATTTGCTCATATAGCTCCTGAGTGATAGATCACATCAAACTCACATTCATTCAATTAGAGTATGCATGGGATTATTCCCTTGACACCACAAGGCTAATCCCAAGAACCAAAAAAACATAACCTAGTGGATTAATCACTCACTTTGGATTCCAGAGTAGTGTGCTGCTTGTCTTAACCAGCTCCAATGCCTTGTCAAGTGTAGTAAGCGCTATATAAATGCAATTGCAATTTCAATCTCGCCTACGCCACCTTAAACCACTTGACGTGACTGTGGTAGGTGTTGGAGAGATAAAAATCTCAAGTATCAAGATGTTCCGATCAATCCACATTTACATTGAAGAAAAACACTGGAAGTGGAGGTGAAGGAAACTGGGTCATAGCTAATTAGGCACTTAAAGCACCTTGTCTGCTCAGCTGCTAAAGTGCTTCTTGATTCTTGTGTCACTTGCGTGGCGCAGACTGGTTACAAATTGGTGTCTTTGGTCTAACCAGGTTTAACAAGACTAAATGTAAGTGAATTATATTTTACATTGTCACACAGTCCCATATCCTGTGATTGTTATTTATACGAATGGCAGAAATAGGGTGACCACCTCCCTCCAGATCATTTCAGACACTATTTCCAGTGTTGTACAACTGTAGTAAGCTAATCCATTCTTAATGTCGCAGTTCCCATTGCTTACAATGAACTAATTACACTAACTCACCGGAAATCAATGATTTGTAGGTGAAATGTTCGGGACTGGAGATAGTGCCTATAATGACCTGTAGTGAGGTGCTCACCCCAGCTCCAAATGGCATGAAAGAAACAGATCAAACACAGTGAACTTTAAAATCTCACAGATACAAAGTCCCACCCATAGGTAGATTGGAGTGAAAAGGAAATATCCAAGGGTTAGGTTTTTTCTTTAACTGGACTGCTTCAGATTGTGAAATATGTTGAAAAGGGGAAGAGAAGCTTGAGTCAAAGAATTCCAATCTCCGGGAGGGTTAGCTTACCTTTGAATTATGGTGGCAGACATATTGGGAAGCATTCCACTAAAGGCTTGATCACCTTCAGAGATGTGCGCTATATTAAATGTCCAGAACTAAACAGGATAATCAGAGATTCAATGAAAACTTCAGAGAGAATTCCATTCCAACAGGGTGGACTTGTTTCAAGCATCCTTAAGTTTATCATCACCTGTCAGAAATGGTAAGAATTGTAGAAATGGAGTAGTCTTGAAAGCTCTTGACACTTTATTTTGAAAAAGGAGACCTTGCAAATACCTTTGTATTTCAGAAGCATTTACTAGTAGACAGACCGCTGTCTTAATGCTCATAGGTAAACAGAGGATAACATTGTAACCCTTGATTTCAAATTTTAACAAAAAGTAGTCAATCCATGACTCCTGTACTGAGCCGATCTTGGGTAAGAATACTGATTCAACTGATTCAACTGATTCATTCTTATTTTTATAAAGCTTAAACAAGAAATTAGAAAGTAACTTTGTGAACAAATTAAACAGAGATGTACAGTTCTTCACAAAAATAAAGGGACTTATACTGAAGAGTACATAGAAATAAAAAAAAAAGGCTAGACAAACGTGTGTGAGGCCTAACACTGACATTTTGAGGGAGAAACATAATGCTAGTATATAGCTGCTGGAGAGAAGGTACTAATGGCCTGATTACGTGTTTGGATGTGCGGCTGCACCCCCAAAGCTGTGGTCGGGCCGCCCGCCAGATTAAACGTTTCCTCCTGTCTGGCAGTTTTTTTTGGCTTTCCCATGTCGGTGCCTCCAAAAATGGGCACAGCAATGGGAAAGCCAAAAACAGTTCCTGCACGGCATGGACTGTTAAGTCCATGCCGTGCAGGAACTGGTGTACATGCACACTGGGGGGGCACATGTTGTGCCCCCCCCGTGTGCATCCACATGGTGTGAGGCACCAGGTGTTTCCTCGCCGCCAAGGTTTTCAAGGAGAAGGAACCATCATGAAAACCGTGGTGGAGAGGAAACCTGTAATATGCTTGGCGGGCCTCTACACCGCTGCACCACTGCCAGGGAACTGCGGTTCCCTGGAGGCTGCGGAGGGGCAATGGCAGTCCGAATGCCCAAATTGTAAAAGGGGGGTCCAGATACTGCTACTGCCATGCCCCCGCGAGTTCAAGCCCTAAGAATGTTTAAAGCAATGTTTCTGGTCTGTTATAAATAAAATATAACATGTATGCCAAAGGTATTTTACGGTGGGTAAGAACGACTACCCACTTTTTATCATCTTCGAGATTCATTGTCCTTGGTCAGTATGTTCCTGTCATCAGCCTAATTCGTCACATGCCACAACCCCTGTAGTGCATCCTCCTGATCCCGTGGGCCGGAGGCCAGAGTGAAGTGAATGCCTGTTAATGTGGCTGTCTGGAGCACTTTCCCTCTGAAAATACAGACAAGTATCAGTGCTGGGATACAGTAAAAGAAAACAGAGGGCGTGCAAGCCTCTCTGTAATTGTCAATCAATATCGTTATGTGTCATGCATGGTCCTATGGAAGGAGGCATCAAAAGGAGGGCCTTTAAATTATCTCCACAGCCTCATCCCCTCAATTCTGATAAAGGACTAATCTATTAAAATTGTAAACTTCCCTTCTAACAAGCTTTAATTTAATATCCATTTATTGATTCTGTTTACTTGAAAGGCGCTACTGCTTATTAGTTTTGTCTATTTATTTTTTAGTGGGTATGTTCTCCAACCCCTCTGATATTGTGCTGCTTGCTTGCAGTTTTTACATTCTTATAAAATATATGTGAGAAAATGTGGTCATTTTTTGGGATTAGGGCAAACGAACTTACTGTATGCAGGGGCGAGAGTTAAAGCGTTTGAAAGGCATTGCCCTAAACTGATCTCATAGGATTCTAATGTTCTAAGCTTTTCTGTGCCTGGCCTATGAATTGGCAAGATGTTACTAATTGATGGGGGAGGGGTGCGCATGCTGTGACATGACAGTCTCTGCAACTAGACTCAGCAGTCTTCAAGGTGCATGTTCACATAATTTGCTAAAGCAGAATTTCCCCACATTGAAACAGGAGCAGTATCACAAAATGCAACCATTAAAGGAAAGGCGGATGGAGGGACAGCTTAAAGAGAGTGTAAAGGACACAGCAGCGGCCAAGTGGTGTCCATGTGTTAGGTTCAGCATAACTGAAATAGTATTCTCAGGTCATTTGAGAACAATGGACAGGATTCAGGACCTATTTAGGGCAAGATTGCTAGGTATAAGCTAAAATACTATAGGCACAGCAATCAGAACCCAGTAAAAACACTTAATCGCGAACGTTGCAGGATGCATTGTAAAAGTAAGTGAGTGCAGCGTCATGTGAAGGTGAAACGGCTGAGATCGGCCAGACCCAAACGAGGCAAAGATTCTCAGGAGAAGGAACCTTGTAGTCATGCCCTGAGGGAGCTCTCCCATCCCCAGAAGTCATACCACGTGTAAGGCTTAACCCAGAAATTGTCCTGGCTGTGATGTCATCAGTGATGTCACTGACCATGTCATGAATGATGCAATATGTGACATCATCAGCAGTGCATTGTGGGCGCGTGAGTTATAGTTAGCAGAACTAACTATAGCGGAGGAATTTCTATGGTTTTGTACGAGTGAAATGGGCAGCTAACTATAACACCTCTGAAACCTATGGTTTTTTCTGTGAATTTCTAAGGTTTTTTAAATGCTAATTTCTAACTATAACATCTCTGAAACCTATGTTTTTTTTCAGTGAATTTCAAAGGTTTTTTAAATGCTAACTTTTAAGTGTGATAGTAGTTATATCTATTTTTTTGTACTGATTTTCTACAGTTTTTTAAATGTTTATTTATAAATATTTTATTCATTAAATAACATATATTTTTCTGAAAATTGCAAAAAAAACATTTTTTAATTAAAACTGAAATATTGATTAATTTTCTTGTTTTCATTTTTTATTTGAATATATTTATATCATATTTTTTTTTTTAAAAATCAATTTTTTTTCGCAGTCGCGCACTCAAAGTGTACACATCACGGTGGGTGCGCGCATTCTAGCCGCCATTTTAGAAAAGTCATGAAGGATCCGCGTATGGTGTGCGACGGCTGCGTGTTTTTCAGTTACATCATATACATTTAATATAACTTGATATGCGCGATTGGTATGATACCAGTCTGCGACTCCTGCTCCCGCGCATTCGCGACACATGCGTATTACGGTACAAGATGTTTGCACGCTTGCGGGTCCCGCGTGACATCATATACGTGCTGGGGCGCGCTGGGTGCAAAAAAGAAAAAGGGGGGGGTCCCAAAACGCATTTTCCCCCTGCATTTTCCCATAGGACCTGTTAATCAGAGATTCAATGAAAACTTCAGAGAGAATTCCATTCCAACAGGGTGGACTTGTTTCAAGCATCCTTAAGTTTATCATCACCTGCCAGAAATGGTAAGAATTGTAGAAATGGAGTAGTCTTGAAAGCTCTTGACACTTTATTTTGAAAAAGGAGACCTTGCAAATACCTTTGTATTTCAGAAGCATTTACTAGTAGACAGACCGCTGTCTTAATGCTCAAAGGTAAACAGAGGATAACATTGTAACCATTGATTTCAAATTTTAACAAAAAGTAGTCAATCCATGACTCCTGTACTGAGCCGATCTTGGGTAAGAATACTGATTCAACTGATTCAACTGATTCATTCTTATTTTTATAAAGCTTAAACAAGAAATTAGAAAGTAACTTTGTGAACAAATTAAACAGAGATGTACAGTTCTTCACAAAAGACAGCCCGAACTGCTGAACGGAATTACACCAAATTTGGCAAAGAGGTAGTCCTCAGTTCAGACTCGTGCCTTTTGCTTAAATGGTGTAAATCCGTTCAGTAGTTCCTGAGAAAATCAAAAGTAAAATCACATATATATCTGGGCAAAGCCTAACCACACTTCTCATCGTGAGATCTGATTGGCTGTCAGCACTTCATCCAAGAAGTGTTGGCAGCCATCTTGGGACCAATATACATGATGGCACCTCATTAAAAAGCATTGCAATTAATAGAAGGTTTTAAGACTTTAGTTACATTATAAATCATTTGTTGATGGTACCATACTCATTTTAGGAATTGTGGTGTGTTCTAAGGTGATTTTACCATGTGAAAAAGCCTTCTGCTGTGATATCACGAACCATGTTTGAGAGAAAACTATTTTCTCATACTTTTCCCACAGAGGTTTGATCTATAAGCTAAACTGAGAGCATATTTTCTGTAAATTCACATTATCTTTCTCAGTTATGTAAGCATGAAGTCTGACATTCTCAGTAAAACATGTACATCTAACAAGAGCAGAGACTGTCAGTTGATTCCTTTGTGTTCTACTGCAGCTTTCCAGAGTGTTCTAAAGAACAACTAGAGCGCTAACAGTCCTACTTATGACAAACGTATGGCACACCTGAAGCCATCTTGGTTGGAATAAAGTGGTAACTCTTAAAACATTTAATTTACAAAGGAATAAAATGAGGGGGTTTCATTTTGCCATAGAAATTATGATTAGTTCTGCAGAAAGAAAAATTAGGGCACATTTTGACTTCTCAAATCCTCTTCTATTTCATAAACAAATTCTGACATGCAGACTGAAACATGCACTTTGAATACCAGCAGCAGACTTCCCTGGTGAGCAGTAGTTTTACTACAGTTATCTAATGAGCAACTAGAGTGCTAATATTCAGAATTTATGGCAAATGTGTGACATATCTGACTACCTTCTTGATGGAATCAAACTAAAAAACTGAAAGCATTTCCTACTGAGGAGACTGCAGTAAATGAGGAAATTAGGAAACTTCATAACAAATAAATCTCCCAAGATGGCCACCAGAGACAAAAGAGCCCAAATACAGCACAAATATCACCCAGATGTAGCCCAAATGTAGCCCAATGACCGAAGTGTGCAAAACACTTATTTTTTGTGTATTTGCAGTTTTATATAGTGCAGACTTGTCAGGTATTGGAGTGCTTTACATGAGCATTGGTTACATCACACAAGATCAAATTCATTTTGGTTGTAGACATGGGGAGATTAAGTGATTTGACCAGAATCACAGAATGATGAGCTGAAGCAGAAACTCCAACCTGGTTCCCCAGTTGCAAAGTCTGCAGCTCTGGAAGTAACACCACATCCTCTCACATAGGTGCAACATTTAATCAAGTGGTCAACTGTATAAAAAAACATAAAGATTACAAATAATTTAAAAGTTCTTTGTCGCTATTTGAAAACTCTGAAAATATGTCCTCATTTTAGTTTTTTAGAGCACTAACCATAATTTTGATGCAAATAAGACCCTCTCATATATGTAATTTCTAAAGGAAAAACCCTAGGTATTACAGTTTTGATTACATCAAGATGACGTCAGGCGTTCCACACTTTTGTAATAAATATAGAATGTTAGCAATCTAGTTGTTCATTGGGATACTGTTGAGAGGCAGAGGCCAGGGGCACAGACTCTGAAAATTGAAGGCAGGTAGGAGAGTGCAAAGACAACAATTTGACCACACTGGGCAGGCAGGAAGGGCAGTGGCAGCACAACAGACTATGGATGGCAGTGGAAAGGGGGGCAGGGGGAACAAACCAACAATACAGGACTCGCAAGAAAGGCTGTGGCAATATAATAGACCATTGTGGGCAGAAGGAAGAGGCAGTGGTAGTACAACCATACATGCCAACAGACCCGTTTCAGCCAGGAAACGTCCAATGTTTTTAAGCTCAAATGGGCTTTATTTGATCTGTCTCCTGTCTACAATCTCCTCTTTTTCAATGTAACTCAAAGGGGAAAATCAATACCCCAGTTTTTTTTCAAAATCTCCCTCTTACCAAGTTCAAAATGTTTGCAAGTAAGGTACATTGGATCATGGTAGGCAGGAGGAATTGGGGTAGGGACATGGACTCGGATAACAGAGGACAGGAGGGACATGGAGAGGTTCACCAAACTGACCCTAAAGGGCAGGCATCAGGGTTTGCAGCAGCACAATACACCACACAGCGCAAGCGGGACTGGAGTGCAGCACAACAATCCATAGAAAGCAATAGGGAGGGGACAGGACCATGCACATGGACAACAGAGAACAGAGGGGAAAGAGGCAATGATAGCTAGCTGACCATAATGGACAGACAGGAGAGAAAGCTGCAGCATAACAGACCATAAAGGGCAGGAGGGACGGATCAGGGGCATTACAATGGAACAGACCAGCCAGGAGGGAGGGAATAGGGGTCTGCACATAGAAACAGAGGGCTGGGGGCAAGGGGGCAGGGCAGGAGCAGCAAGATGACCATGGAGGTCAGGCAGGATGGGCACTAGAAACAAGGCACACCATGGAGAGCAACAATGAGACTATGATGGCATACACACAGACCATGGAGGGAAGGTGGGAGGGGGTCAGGGGCAGCTAGCTGACCACACAGGGAAGGTGGGAGGGGCCATGGCAGCACAGACGACCATGCATGGCAAGCGGGGAGGGTTAGTGGTAGCACAATGGCTATGATGGACAAGAAGGAGGGTGCAGGGGCATGCACAAAGGACCATGGAGGATAGAAGGGAGGGTCAGGACCTGGGCACAGACACGAGAGTTCAGGGGAAGGGGCCTTACAACAGACCGCGCGGGGCAGGCAAGAGGAGCAGTTGCAGCACAACAGACCAGGGAGGGCAGAAGGGTGTGGCAGTAAAATGGACCATGGAGGACAGGAGGAAGGGGATAGGGGCATGGCATGTGGACAGGCAGGGTGGAGGTGGCAGGGACAGGTTACAGTCATCTGACAATGCTAGGCAGGTGGGAGGGGAGTGGCAGCTCAACAGAACACTCAGAGTAGATAGGAGTGGCAGGTCCATGGAACATGGTGGGCAAAAAGGATGGAGCAGGGGCATGCACAAAGACATCGAAGGGCAGGGGGAAGGAGAATAGGGGCAGCAAGCTAAGCACAGAGGCTAATCAGGAGGTCAATGACGGGCCATAGAATTGGGCAATGGAAGGCAGGAGGAGTGGACTGGTACATCATGCTAAATGGAGGGCAGTGGCAGCACATCAGACCATGCATGGCAGGAGGGAGGAGGCTAGTCCATGGATTCAGACAACAGAGGATAGGGAGGAGGTGGATGGGGCAGCAAGCTAACTGTTCAGAGAAGGTGGGTATTAGGAACTTTATTGTTTTTAAAATGTGTGTCTGTGCGAACTGCTTAAAATATGAACAAGTATGCAGCATAATCTCACTTTTTTTCAGAAAGAAGAGGACGTTTGTGACTGTGACTCCGGGCTCCCTTGGCAGAAACACCCCCTGACCCTCCACCCCCCATCGAAAAATGTAATGCCCATGAAAAGGGTAGGTGGACGCAGTGTTATATAGAACATATTCCTGAGAGCACGATTGAAAATGAAAACTAGATATAATATATGGTATAAACTATGCACCAAAAATTGTGATATAAGATGAACCGGGGCGTGAAATATAATATGCAATACATTGTGCACAATGACAGATTCATTGGAGAGCGCAAGATAGCACAGGCACTAGCGTGTGCTATGCGATATGCGCCTTGGAGTGTAATATGCACAGGACAGTGTTGTGTAACCTAACTAGTCTCTAAATTTGTAATACAAAATATGTGCTGGGGAGTGTAACATTGCATATGCACTGTGACAAAGATATGGATCCTAGATTGTAATATGTATGGCATAGCGCTGTGCGTTATAACATAGGCATCGAGGAAGGCACGTTAGATGGGGCAATATAACCCGTGCGAAGGCAAGTGTGGCATGACATATTCACGGGGTGGTGTTACAGTGCACATGGGCTAGAGAGTGTCATAGCATACGCACTAGCTGGTGGAATACAACACAGAGGTGTGAGGCACTCGGCGGGCACTGGTGGGTGTAACACAGCAATGGGCTCAGCCAGGAGCACGCTGTGACTCTCAAGTGAGGTTCGTCTCCTTTCCAGAGAGTAAAATAAAAAGTATTACACATGCGGCGGTGGATGTGTGTTTTATTAACCGTGAGGGGGGTTTCTAGCATAGTTTGGTCGAATTTTTGTCGAATCCCCTTTGAATGGCTTGGTGTGCGTGTATATTAAATGTGCCCGTCAATAGCTACCCATGTTTGTATAAATAAATGACAAGGGTGTCTACTTGGAGAGTGCCCACCGGCGGGGGCGCCGGGATTAGGCACGGTCGTCAGAGCTTCACTAGCGGTGTAAATACATTCCATGTGGACTGATTCTATGCATAGTCACCTTTTAATGAATATCACGCAAATCGTCATGGTGATAGGTACATACGGTTTGTCCAGCATGTCCTAGGTGTTTCTATAAATATATATTTTTTTTAAATAATAAAAACAAAGGCCGGCCCCGGGGGATGGGGTCCCCGGGGCCATAAGTGGCCTGAGGAGGGGGGCAACGCAGCCCCCTCCAAAAGAATTTAAAAAAAAGGCCATGACCCGGGGGTTGGGGTCCCCGGGGCCGATTAAGGCCTTGGGAGGGCAAAATAAATTTTTTTCAACAAAAAAAATTAGGGTGCGGGCCCTGGGGGATGGGGTCCCCAGGGCCAGTAAATTAGAAAAAGAAGGGGGGCCACACAGCCCTCCTTCTTAAAAAATTAAAATAAATAAAAGACCGGCATCGCGCCGGAGGCCACGCCCCCTCCTTGCAGCACTCTGCAAACGCGCCCCCTGGCCAGTTGTAAGTTGGGGAATTAATTCCCCTTCAATACTGAGGGTCCCTGAGGGCCAACTAGCCCAACAGGTATCTCCAGTCTGCGCCAGGGAACTGCGTTGCAGAGAGGTATTCTGAGGCCACGCCCCTTTTTACACCTCTATGCAACGCAGCTCTGTGGCGCTTACTGGAGGTACCTAGTGGGCTAGTTTGACCCTAGGGACCCTTAGGATTCAAGGGGACTTAATCTCTCAACTTAGAACGGCCACAGGGCGCGTTTACACAGTGGTGAAGGGAGGGGACGGGGCCTGAGGTGACGTGTGCAAACACGCCCTGTGGCGCGTTTTAAGTTGGGGAAATAATTCCCTTTCAATCCTGAGGGCCCTTGGGGGCTAACTAGCCCACCAGGTGCTTCCAGTAAGCGCCACTGAGCTGCGTTGCAGAGAGGTGGTCCAGTGCGTGCCCCTTTTTACACCTCTCTGCAACACAGCTCTGTGGCGCTTACTGGAGGTACCTAGTGGTCTAGTTGGACCCTAGGGACCCTCAGGATTCAAGGGGACTTAATCTCCCAACTTAGAACGGCCACAGGGCGTGTTTACACAGTGGGGAAGTGAGGGGACGGGGCCTGAGGTGACGTGTGCAAACATGCCCTGTGGCGCGTTTTAAGAGGTAGTTTTAATCCCCTGTCCTATTATGTACTAGGGGCTTATAGAGGAGGTCCTGCTGATCACAGGGGGACCCCAACGCATAGTGTTCCCTAGTGTATGTAGGTGTTTTCACTGTATTCTGAGTGTATTTTAACATAGCACTGGCTCTAGGACTGGTTAGTCAGACTCAGTTACCACCAGTATCTGTCTGAAAAAGTTGAGGGTGCAGGTTGATTTTGCAACAAGGCTTCTTTCTGTTCTTCTGTTTGTTCTTTCTGCACGTTATGCTTCTTCCTGCGTCTTTGATGACTTCTGTTGCTTCTTTCTGCATTTCTTTTTTTTCTTTCTGTGCGTTTTTTCTTCTTTCTTCACATGTCCTATCTCTGTAGGTATAGTTAGAAATTAGCATTTAAAAAACCTTTGAAATTCCCAGAAAAAAACATAGGGTTCAGGCACGTTATAGTTAGGAATTAGCATTTAAAAAACCTTAGAAATTCACTGAAAAAACCATAGGTTTCAGGGGAGTTATAGTTAGCTAGACTTTTCACTCATACAAAACCATTGAAATTCCCCCGTTATAGTTAGTTCAGCTAACTATAACTCGCGCGCCCACAATGCACTGCTGATGACGTCACATATTACATCACTCATGACATGGTCAGTGACATCACTCATGACATCACTGATGACATCTCAAATGACATCACTGATGACATCACTGATGACATCATCCTTGTGATAGAGTGGCAGACCTCCTCTCCCCCCAATATAACCTTTGATACACACATTTTAAAATAGAAACTAACATTTTCAAAACAATGGACATACCAATATCAGTTACAACAACCTATTCAGTAATTGTAAGATCCACATACACATCCACTCATTCACCAACAGTCCTATACAGTCACTCATACATGTACTCACTCATCATACGTACTCATATACCTATACATCCTGTTACACAACGCCACTCATCCATAGAGTTACTCACACACATAGTCACTCATGCTAATAAAGAATCAAACATCCATTTACTTGCATATACAGTTATACACACACCAACTTACTTCTACAGAAACTTACACATACTTAGTCTTTTAAACAATCACTTATAGAAACACATACTTATTCATACAGGAACTCTTCAATCTCTCACTCTCACATGTACTCACTTATTTAGACCAATAGTCACATATACTAGTTTAAAACATATGTAGTTACTCATAAAGACACTATTAAGACAGTCATTCACTAACTAACACACCCATGCACACACTCATCCACCCATACAGTCCTGCACACATGCTGTCTTCAACACATACAAACAGTGAGTCACTCATTCATGCACCTATGCACTACGTAATACCCCCCACCGAACCATACAGACACTCAGACACTTATACTGATACTCAAAAAACCAACTAATAACTAAGGGTGGGCGTAGTGGGCGTAGTGGGGCTACGTGAAGCAGCACGTAGTGTGCCCAAATCTACGCACACTACGCGCTTCGCGTAGCCCCACTACGTGCCACCCACCTCCCGCCCGCCCTTCTTTTAAATAATATCAGCAATATAAAATAAATTAAAGTAAAGCGACTTACCGTAAGCGCGGCGTCTCCGGGGCTCCCTCTTCTTCGTTTCTAATTTCTTCTGACAAATGCGAATGCGCGGATGCCCGCGCATGCGCATTTCTCGCGAGAAATGTGCATGCGCGGGTGTCCGCGCATGCGCATTTGCCAGAAGAAATTAGAAACAGAAAGAGGGAGCCCCGGAGACGCCGCGCTTACGGTAAGTCGACTTACTTTAATTTATTTTTCATTGCTTATATTATTAAAAGGAGGGCAGGCGGGAGGTGGGTGGCGGGTGGCAAGCAGCTACGCTTCGCCCTCGGCGTGTGCATAGCACTGCCCTGCTTCGCCTACTTCGGAAAGTGCGAAGCAGGCAGCGCTACGTACACTACGTGGGCGAAGCGTAGTGCTACGCCCGGGGTTACTAATAACCTATATAGACACTCATTTAGCTACTCACCAACCCATGCAGCCATTTATACACAAAGTGAGAGACTGATACAGATATTTACATATTTAAACATTACTCACTAAGCCATGTATTCACTAAGATACACTTAATCAGTCAGTCATACAATCAATTTTTCAAAAACAAATCATCCATTTAGACACTTATATACCCATTTATTCTTCCATCGACCTTGATATATACATATATAAAACCTATGTAATTTTCAGAAAAACACACATTCACTAGATGATGTCATCAGTGATGTCATGAGTGATGTTACTGACCATGTCATGAGTGATGTAATATGTGACGTCATCAGCAGTGCATTGCGGGCGCACGAGTTATAGTTAGCTGAACTAACTATAACGGGGGAATTTCAATGGTTTTGTACGAGTGAAAAATCCAGCTAACTATAACGCCCCTGAAACCTATGGTTTTTTCAGTGAATATATGTATATATATATATATATATATATGCTATTCCTTTTCTAAAACTAGCTGTACTTTTAAACATAGGCATGAATAAATCTGACAGAAATGGGTTAGAAAATTTTCGAAAGTACGTGGAAAACTCTGTTTTTATTGGGAGGAAGGCAGGAGTACTCCTGGCTTACTCCTGGAATATCCTGGAATTTAAGAGTAAGCCAGAAGTACTATAACAGTATGTCACCTAGACTCGTATCCCAATCTTTGTGAATTAGCCCTTTGCCTACAGGTTGAAGAAGTACATGGCGATCTAACTTCTTTCTACCTGAGGTCAAATTGCAGTGCAGAAAAGCAGCCAATCTTGGTGTTCAGCAGATAAAATATGGATCCCTTACACATCTATTACAATATTGAATTCAGTTTGGGTTCAGCATAATTTACGTAGCCCTGCAGACTTTAATTCACACTTTTGCCTGCTGGGATTTTATTTACTTGTAATCTGCTTAATGCTTAATGGAAGAAGCGTGATGAAAGTATTCTTAAGAGCTTCCTCTGTGCAATCACAATAGCAGGATGGGATTATTTTAATGCCAAGGTTTGAACTCAATAAAAGATATGTTTGCCCACCTTCCAAATTGAATGCATGCTATTATTTCCTTTTAATTAGCATGGGGTTTGGAGTGTGCACAGGTTGGCTTGTTACTAGAAGGTTAAGTATCCAGCAGTGTCCGGTGGTTATCCATTATGATGATGCCTTTTTGTTTTCTGTATAGAGCATAACACTCACCATGTTGGATCCAATTGGCATCCTTAATTTCATTTTGGATTTGTTCCTGCATGATAGATGCACAAAGGATGCTTACAAGCTCAGCCGTAAATTGAACAAGCCTGAAAGGAGTGACACATTATCTCAAGCTGGTACCTATGGACCAGGCTGCTGCTTTGTGTGGAGGATGGTGAACATGTGCCGGGGCTGAACAGAGCTTCTGGGATAGGCTGCATAGTTGGTTGGGATTTGTCAGAGCCTATTCAGGGGTCCTGTGGCCAGAGGATTACTAGGCCCAAATAGTGGGTGTTACAATTGTTTATCAATGAAATCCCATCGCAAACTGAGCACCACCTACACCCCTTTAGGACTTGACTCACAAGGTAAATGTAAAATGTATATGTCCAGTATTTGTAAAGCGCGAACAAGTACCCAAGGGCGTCAAGGCGCTGGGGGCCGTCGGGAAGATTAAGCAAGCTATTGCCCAGAGTCACATGGTGCTAGGCTGATCTGCCACTGGCACCCGGGATCGAACTGTGAGCCCCCAGGTTCCGGAGTCAGGTGCCCTGGCCACGGCGCCACACCGCTTCCCCTAGATGCGTGGAAGCAGAAAAAAGCTCATTCAGGATGGTGGTGTGGGGTTAGAGACCCAGAACTCAACCGTGCTCCTAATAAGACCCCAATAGGTAGATTTCCAAAACAGTGCTTGCTCTAGTAAAAAGACAAGTACTTATTCTTCGTATGACACAGTACTGCACTAATGCTACCAAGCGATGTCTACAAAAAGGAAGGAATGATGTTTCTAAACAGCGGTCCCACAAGGTTCTTTACTTCCTCGGGGTACGCTAGCACAAATGGGGAATAACTGGGCAAGTGCTTATCACTCTTGGGTTCTACATGGAGCAGCTGCTACTCTATCCCTGAAATTGCTGAAATGTTCAAACTCTTGTGGTTTACATTCTTTCTCTCCCCTGCCCTTCAGCTGGCTCTTTCATGCAGGGCAGACCTGTGTTCCCTGGATCGCAGGACTGTCACTGCTGCCAGTGAACTTGAGGGCTCCTGTGATTTCTGCTGTTTGAACACAATCCCCTCTGCAGATGCTACGTGGGGCAAAGTGAAGGTCCTCATTCCAGGCCACTGAGCAGGCAGGCACAGTCTGGTAAGCAGCAATCAGGTTCCAGCAAACATGCCTCACAGAAGAGCAGAGAGTCCACCGGTCAGATGTTCGGTACCTGGTGAGATCTGTCAAGGTCCATTGGAGAGGACCAAAGGTCCGGTTCAGTGCACGTCGCCACGGTAAGACAGATGGATCATACAATGAGGGCATCCTGCCACGCTACGCACATGATGCGCAGCCCGGGGCACATGGAGGGTAGTTCAGTCATGCTGGACACACAAGGGTACCAGGGCTATCTTAACAGCATTATAGGCGCCCAGGCAAAGCAGTGCACTGGGACCTGCCTAGACAACCACTGGCAGGAATAAAAATGTTTAATGGAAAATTTGTGTTACATTCTGGTCAGCATGGGGCCCCTATACTCGTGGGGTCGTGAGCAACTGCCCAGCATGCCCATGCGTTAAGACGGCACTGCTGGGTACATGATGAGCAGGGCAGTCAAGGTAGGCACACGACGAGCAGCACAGCCACACTTTCTGTTCCCTTGCTGGCAGTCCTCAGGGTGGTCTCCTTTTGTGGGGCACCTCCAGTACCCTACCTCACAGCATCAGGCAGGCCCTTCCGGCAGGCAGCTCTCTCTGGGTTCTTCTTTGGACAGACTCTTTAGAAGGGCCACCTCAACAGACAAAATCAAAAATGAAAAACGATCCAGAAACTCATTTGTAAGTTTCTCTTCTGGCAGAGGCTCATGCCTGGAAATCATGCAGGGGGCATTCCTGTCCCAAGAGGACTTTTAGGTGTGCCATGCATGCATGCCATGGTCAGTGCACATTCACCATGGCTGATGCGCATGTGCCCGGTCTGATGCCAGATCTGGTGGCTAATCGCCAGTAATGTTTGTCTGTAGGACCGGCCTGCTGCTGGTGGTGGCTGGTGTACTTTTATAGCGGTGTAATGTAAACAGTTTTCTTGAACAGGATGGAAGAAGGGATCCAGGCCTCCTTTAGTAAGGTTCAGTGGGTTTTCCACAAGGACATTTAAACAATAAGAGCATAATGGTGCATGAATTTAGTAAAAACTCAGAAAGCAACTTTGATGGGATTTATTACCGAGATGCAAATATCGTTCTTCCAAACTATCATGACCCACCACCTCAATAATGTCAAGGTAAGTACATACATATAAGCATTTGTTTACGATAGGTTTCATACACTTAGGCTTTCTTGTTTTCTGTTCCGGTTTGTTGTGAATTCCAGTGGTGTTTTTCAGTGTTGTCAAAGCTTCTAAAAATCCGTAATGAGGTTTGATTTGCAGGCATCCCTCCAGTGATCAGACTGTCCTTGCACTTTTTTATGAGAAGGTCCATCACCTTTCTCTCAGGTCAATAACCTTTTTTTTATAGTCGTCAGTTGGCACTGTGACAACACTCCATACACCTTATTGATTACAATATTGATGCGGTCTTCATCATCAGGTGGCCCATCGATGTAGATGAACTTCTGAGCCAACAACTATAGCTTCCTGTCATTTTTTTTGCTTTCTCTAGTGCCCAGAGGCCAAGGTCTCCACTAAAGCTGGCAGACATTTGAGGATTGCTGTTTTCACCATTAGATGGCACGGGATGAAGGGTGTCTCCTCTAGTAGACTTCAGACTTCACACAAAGTGTGATCTGTCCTGTAGGAGATCTGGAGCTTGGATGCATGAAGAATCACGGTGGCAGGGTTCCCTTATCATCACAGGCATATGGATGCAGGTTTCCTCTACCTGTTTTGCTCACATGAGATGGATGTGTTTCCAGTTTCCCATGGTCTTGTGTCATGGACTGCACTTGGGCAGTACCACTGGGTGTGATATTACCACATCCCTTTTTGAGAGGTCACACTTTGTATGTGATATTACCGGATAACCGTCATCACTCAGTAATACAATGTATATCCAGTCAATATATGTCATTGAATTTCAGGTTTCGATTTAAGATGCATAGTCAGTCCAGCTGGGCACCATGTTATCAAACCAGCCAATACACAAACTCAAAGGTAAAGAGAGCCTTTTTTGGGAAGAGGATCAACTGCGTTGTACCTTGCATATGAGGATGGCCAGAATTTTTTATCAGAGGCAATAGCCCGTTGTTAAAAAAAATGGAGTGTGTTGCTTTCTGTACCTTTAATAAGCTATGTTTGCCTTCTGTATGTGTATGGTGTTTTCGAACAACAGAACACAGAAACTGATGTTGGAGCATATTACACTGAAAGTTTTTTGGCCAGCCCCCCCTGCAAATAGCAAAGGGGTGCCCTTAGTCGCTCCATGGGCAAAAGCAAAGGTGGGGAGGGTGAGGGGGGAGGGGAGTCCTTTTTCTGTTTTTTCACAAAGAGGGAATGTGACATCATCGGCGGGTGCCCGGGGACGGTAGCTTTAAAGCATCAAGAGGCGAGGGTCTGGACTCTTTTTTTCCCCACCACGCACCAGCTTTCAGCATGCAGGAGCAGACACACTTTTGGAAGGAGGAACTGCTAGCAGCAGAAAAGGGCGCTATCCAAACATTTGGACTGATTTACTGAGCTGACCCCATGGAGGGGTGGTGATTTGTGTAAGCACTCGGCAGGCAGGAGGGGGGACTGACCTGCTGGTGTTCCTGGACCTTTCTGCCCTACCCCGAGATGCCAGGAGTTGAACATTTTGGGGGAATTTGTCTGGTGACAGGCACCCCTGACAGGGAAGGAGCGCTATGCGGTTCCCTGGTGTGTGTTGGCATGGAACTGCGCAGTGGCGTACTGAAACTTGAGGGCCACCCATGCAAAGTACATAGAGGGGGCCCCTTAGCATCGCTGCCAAGGTTCCAGATTGCTTATGTGTGACATTTCAAAGTCTGGTGTGTGATTTTGTGTGACATTACATTGCCTTATGTGTGACACTTTGAGTTTCACTTTATCACATGTAAAAGTAGATGTGCCTTTGTTAAAATGTTAATTTCAGAATGTCTTGAGCAACCCAAAAAGAGTGGAGTGAAGGTGAGGGTAGGTGGGCATGTGCTTGTGTCCTGAAAAAGGGACATAGCATGGTGAGTGTTGCATGCAACCCAGGTTAACTTCTAAAAATATAAGAAAATGACACAAATAGCAGGCTATCTACACTGGGTTGTTACCAGGTTACAGCTGTCTGTAGTAAGCACTGGTGTCACCATTTGCTGAGATCAGTCATACATAGTTGCAGTAAAGAAAACACTGCAAGGCTGAGATTGTAACAGCTAGGAGATGGTACGACAAGGACATTAGGCTTTAAGCCAGCGCCTCCTTTTTGTATCCACCTACTAGCATCTCTCATTTACAAACAAACTGATTCTGTCAATAATGGAGACTTGGTTAAGGCAATGCAGTCAATTATAAAAGGGTAGCCCTATAACAGACTTTCCACATACTGCCTCCTTTCCCACCACATACTGGAAGTCATGCACCATCATCCATATCTGTGCTCCCCATCCCGTTACTCCAACAGTGAGTTTGTATCCTCAGGCCCAGTGGGTCTGCCGTTCAGACCCAGCGCTTTGGTGTAGGGGTCTGTGCTTTTGTCATATGAAACAAGTAAATAAACTGTCGCCTCTTGCCTCTACAAAGTTGATTGGGGGAGACAGAGCCAGTCTGTACTCCATGGGGGACTACAGATCCTACCTTGTGAGGGATTTCTATGCGTGATCCTTTTTCTATTGTATCTTGTCACCTCAATGAACACAAACATTCCACAAAATAGTGACCACAATCTAGCAATAATTGGGGTACAGTGGTCCTATCACAGGCTTTTGCCCCAGTCCCACAGCACCTGCTGTACTGATTATCGCTACACCCGTCTCTCCTGCAGAACCCAATGGTACTGGCCTGTAGCCTGGTTGCGTGTGATACAAGTGTTAACGAGCAATACCAAGAGAATCCGCACCCCCTGATCTTGAAAACATTAAGCCTCTCTAGCCCAAATATTGCTGAATTCCTGTCCATTTCACTGACCCTCTCTTTGATTCACACCCATATGCAATTAATAAACTGAAAGTTTCATCAAAACAACTGGGTGTTTCGTTCACAAATAGATAGTCCAGGATTGTTTGGTGTGTGTTTATGACATGAGTTATTGCATTAATGTATTTTGTGGTGTCCCTCTCTGCCATCGCTGCAGTACTTTACAGGATATATCTTACACGTCACAGTTACCGATCAGTCCTGGTGTTATCGGCCCGATAAGGATGAGTGGCAGAGACAGCCCCGCCAACATTCGAGTCCATGTCTAGTGCATTTAATCAAAAATATCCACAGAAGGAACGTGCAGCCCCACATCCCCACACTCCTCCCTACCCCACAAACACCAGATACATTTTAAAGAATCTTTGTGTTTTCTCAAAGGCACTGACTCGATTGGTTGTTCTGGTAGTGCTGGATGATGTGAGTTCATCTGACAGCCTTTTCCATATTTTTAAGGGTGATAGTCTCTTTTGTGGGCAGATAAAGGACCTTTAACTTTTCGCTGAACACTATTTGTAGGCCATCCCATTAATATTTGCCAGTTACCTTTCCAGGAACTTTAAACCTATAAAAATAAATGTTCAATTAAAAAAGTTGTGTAATATTGTAAGGGGTGGCTATTTTGGATGGGGGTGAGAAGCTGTGAAGTGTTTCTTTTGCAAATGTCTCTTGATTCCTTAGAAAACTATTATTATTACTCTTAGTACCAATTGTATTTGTATGTTGGATTTCAAGCTAAAATCAGACATTTTGTCCACCAATAAAGTTGCTTAATGGAAAGTTAGATGAGAAAAATTCATCCACATGCAATGCACCTTCATTTTTTATTTCAACTTCTACTTTCAAAGAAATGTTTCCAGTTTGTGGGTAAAATCAAAATGATGCCACTAAACATTAATGAAAATAAGAACCTTCTAGAAGGGCAGGTAGGCCAAAAATCTGCTTATACTGAAGACTTTACTTATGTAATAAAAAAAATGCTCTACCCCTGATCTGATGTGCCTGATCGAGATATCAGGGTATTTTAATACACTAATACTCTGCATATGAGGTAATTTAGTGTCAGGCATTGGCTTACTTGAAATGTTAGTGTCTGTTCTGCTGCCGATTTTCAGCAGAGCCCACTGTGTACATGCCCTGGGGGCCCCAAAGGCTGAGCTGACTATTTCCTGCTCTGCATCTGGGTGTGCAGGGCTGCAGGCCAGGCTCCCACTATGTGCCCTGCGCTTAGAGTTCACCCAACCCTGGAGAAAGGGCTGAGCAGAGCTCTGTGCGCTGCTCTTGGGTGCACCGCTTACCTTCTCACTTAAAAGCTGGCTTTCAACATGCTGATGAGGGCCGTCCATACATCTGGTACACGTGGTCCCTCGGGTGCGGCAATGACCCTGCTGTTACGTTTCTGAGCTCGCAAGGCACCACCCATTACATCCTGTAAAGAGAGCCCAATTCCATCATAGCAGAACAGGGGTCCCGAGGTCCCGACGAGATGTAATAAAAGGAGTGATAGAAATAAAATTGTAGCAATCGGGGCCCAGAGGTGATTACATAGCAACCAGTGCGACCTTGCCTCTGGGCCCGAGCTCCTACTTCCTAGGACACCATTTTTATTGCAGTGATGCAGGATATACCTTCAAATGTGCCAGGCCAACCCATGATACTTGGCAGGGCTGGGCTCTCAGGCCCCTCCGTGCACAGTGTCCGAGGGGGCGTACTGGAGTTCGGGGCAACCCGCACCGCAGGGGTTATTGTTACGCCACTTTAACTGCGGGTATTGCCCATCCTTCTGTGAGACGTAGGGGAAGTTGCAATAAGGTATGCTTGCCAATAGTCCCCGGGATGCTCTTGGTTGGGGGCTGGGGAGCTGAATAAGGGCTTTCTGGCACTATGCCATCTGGAGTGTTGCACTTGATGAAAATTGAGACGTTTGTTGTAATGCTTGTACAATCTTTGAGCTGTTTTGCTGATCTTATTTCCTGTATTTTCATACCTATTAGGTCTGCTTAACTATGGTTCTCATTTCTCTCTAAACTGATGCTGTATGAATAAAGATAAAGGGCTACGCCTTGGCTAAACCATAACCCAAGATGTCTCTGTCCTTGTAAGTATTTTCAGTGGGGAGAGGGCAGCAACTTGCACTTTGTGAGCGCAATATGCCGTGCATTGACCCACAGTAGATGAATATGTTCACTGAATGGAGCAGAATTTTTTTTTTTTTATATTTCAAATCTTTCTGGTTAAATAAAGGAATGTGATTTTCTATGTTGGCAAGCGGTATCAAAATTTTGGTGCAAGGTTGTTCGCAATAGCCTTATTTGTGAACAATCGCCGTGCCTCAGGACAGCTTTCCAACTAAGAAGGGTAGAACTGCAAACAGTTCTGTAGCTTCCATTAGCGTTGACATTATGGTGTTCTGTTTTGAGTATTGTGTCTCTTGGAGTAGGCACTATACCTGGAGTACATCAGAAAACACTGACCTAAGCAGCAGAGCATGGAGGTAGAGTATTGGCCCAATTAAAAGTTGTCGTGGAAAGAAAGGTGCTTCAGAATTATAGAGGTGATGGGCTCAGTGTGCTACCCAAGGAGCTTCTTGGATATTCTTGGAATATCTTTCCTCTGTTGGTAGTGTAGAGAAACAAATGACCGACAAAAACAGAGGCAGCAGCAGCTAGACATCAAAAGCTTGCAATTATTACAATTATGCGATGCCTTGATTAGGCTCCCATGCATTGCATTTCAATGGAATTGATGTTGTGGGTTGACACACTGGACACCAAATATGCACGCCTGTCCCTCCACTCTTTTGTTTCACAGCCTGATTTGCATTTTATATGCTTTTAGTAACGAAGACTTAGCACTTTTCCTCCATTAGAAAAAACAGAGACACAATAATCTACAACTCGGCACTTGTTTAAGGATTCTGACCCTCAAAAATACCACTTTGCTTCACACATTAGCTGCTTACAAAGAAGCAAGCTAATGTATCATCTAATTGGGCAAAGCACTGCATCTGATTTCTCGCAATCAGACGATTACTTTCGTAATTACCCATCTGCCTCGCGTGGAAAAACGGCAAGGCGAACACCCATCTCGTAATGTTCTCAAGGGCTCTCGAGCACGACGAAATGACATGATGGCGGAGAGGGAAAAGGGCCCGGCTCGCGCAAGACGCAGGGCTCGGAGTCAGGAGTTCATCGGCGCCATTACCGGAAGCCTACCTGCACGCGCCAGGCTCGCCTTCCTTGTTAGACCAGCTGGGATTGGTTAGCGCTGGGAAATTGGCTCTAGTTTGTATGAAGCACAATTTATATAATTTACCTAAGTGGTGAAAGGTCGTTGGTTTGGTACCCAGCCTCACTTCGACTAAGTAATAAGGTACTCGTAGCATGCAAGGCGTTGCAACTCAAAGTGTGAATTATTTGCACCGAGTTTTGTAATCTGTTCAGGCGTAATACTGAAACTACATCTCGCTCCTTCTTCTTCATCAAGAGGAAGTAACTGTTCAAAGTCTACTTGTGACCACTTTATGGTTCCAAGATGGCTCCATATCACCAAGAATGCAATGCTCCTTAACAACTAAATGAATTCTGGGAGTTGTAGTTCATGTTCACTTCAATTTAACCAATTAAACTAATACATAAGAAAGTAATGATTTGTAAAGCCGAACAGTGGAGCTTTATCTCCTTGGTGACATTGAGTCATCTGACATATTGTACAATATTGTACCAAGGCTAATGCACTGAATTTTATTAAAGGTACCTTTTATGTCATATCTAAATTTCACATTGTAGTAGGTAGGGGTCTTTGATTTAAAGCAGGTCCGACTTGTCCCACCAGTGACAAAATAAGGTGACTGTGATGCCATGTTTTCAAGGTAAACATGACTCAGTAACACTATAATATAGCATAATTTCACACTGAATGATAACATACCACCCTAAAAAATACGGTTGCTTCCTGGAAAAGTACCCATGAAGGGTGAGATAAGTGACCACAATGCTCTTGAACACGCCAGGGCATTGGGCAATGAAGCAAATATGTATCACAGTCAGCGATTATTTAAAAAATGTAGTGCAGGGGCCTAATGTTCTTCTTAGGAACCCCTACCAGCCCTGCCAAATCTAATGGTTGGCAAAAAAGAAATGCTATCTAGTCTCATTCCACCTCATGCCTCTTTCTTCCACCATCTATGCTTCCTGTCCCTTTGCCACACTGTTGCAGGTTCTTTCTCATCCCTGCTTTCTTCCTTTGTCGTTGTTTTACCATCTTCACTACCTCCTTCTTTCTTCATTTTCTGCCTTTTTCTCTCTTGCTCCGGGTCAAAGTGTGAAGATAAAATAAAAAGTAGACACATAAAAGGGGTCGTGAGAAGATAGAAAGGTTCACAATACACCCTTGTGAGGATTTAGTAACAATAAACACGAGTACAGCAAACCTAAAAAGTACTATGAATCCAGAAATTCTACTAGTAGGTAGGTATTCCTTATTCAGGTTGTGGAACTGTCACCCACCAGTGGTGGAATGCTCCATCAGTGAGTTTACTTCTAATTCGGGACGGGCATCATACAAGTCCGAATGGGATCGAAACATACAGAACTCCTGTAAGGGTGGTGTTCAAGGTCCTTTGAAAGGAGTATATTTTGTGTTGGTGGAATTAACTGATAAATCATAAAATTACATGAAGGTTACCCTGTCTTTATTCGAATTACCCCAGTAAGAATCATTTGATTGATCAAATATTTTGACTACTTTAATACATTTATATGCCTATACAAGGCTGGGAGAGAGGGTGCATGAGAGAGAAGGTGCTTGCAATATGTACCATTGAAGTTATCCACTAGATAAGAGCATATGTTATTTATCTAACACCCCTCTGGAGTTCTAGGTTTCTATCTATAAAGTGTATGACTCGAATTACACCTTCCTGTTGTTACTCCTAAGTGTGAGTACATCATCAAATCACTGCCCTCAAAAAAGGCTCAAATAAAAAAAAAACTGAGACTGGATAAGGAGCACTTGTAACATCTGAATGAACTGTCATCCATCAGCAGTTACATCCTTCCCCCTTCTAAGGTCATGTCAGATGTCTAGGTCCTTACTGATCATTACTATAACTCCATGACAACCATCCTTGATAATACTGCACCCATACAACTTAAGATTGTCCACCAAAGGCTCCAAGCCCTGGTTCAATGAAAGCCTAAATTCTGAAAGACGCAATCTACGATTGGCTGAATGGTCATGGAGACTCTACCCCTCTCTCGATTGCCTCTAACACTTGAGACATATTTACAACAAACGCATACATAGCGCAAAAGCAGACATATTTAGAAAACTGCTAAATGACGCCAGGAACCAACCAAAAAGCTGTTTGAAATCATCAAATTGCAATCTAACAGGCAACCCAACCCTCTTCCTGGGTCTAATCTGCAGCCTAACTGTGAATAACTTTCTGCCTTCTACCTGGGTAAGACAAAAAAGATTGAAAACGACTTATGGACTGCTTCGCATCTCCTTCCTGCACCTGCACACATCAGCCCCCTTCCGTCCATGTGGCCTGAGCGTCCTGCACACCCCCCCAAAAACAATGCCTTGTGGTGCTCATTCAAAACCTATTATGAAGCTACCATACTAAAAATACTGTCAACTCTCAAACCCTTAAACAATTTCAGTGATCTGCTTCCCTCAAAGCTCTTCAATGAGATAAAAACCTCCATGTTCCCACTCTGGACTAAAATAGTAAATGCTTCGCTACTCCAAGGCGCTATACCAGAATGACTCAAGTCTGGAAAGGGTACCCCCATTCTTAAAAAGCACACGTCAGACCACAATGATCTCAATAACTTCCGTCCTATCTCCAGCATCCCGGCTCTTTCAAAACTCATTGAGAAATGTGTCTCTGTCCAGCTACACAATCGATAGATAGAAGCTTTATTCGATACAAAATATATCATAAAAGCAGAATCAATCCTTATACAATACATGGAAGTAATTTGATATAGAACTAGCAATAACAATTCATTTACAAATTAAAATTAAAAGATAAAATCCATTTTATATAAAAACGAAAAATAAAAGAAATGGGGAAAAACCCCTAAAATTTAAGTATCATAAAAGTAATACACATCAGTATAGTGCAAAACAGTTCGTATAGGTCTAATCCATATTTTTTAGTGTCAAAAACTTTGAACGTAGCACCCATGCGCATCCCAGGTATTTCGCCACCCCGCAGATCACAGTGAGGGAGGTAGTATCTGTCCTGGGAACACGTAAAACAGACAGATAATTTCTTGAGCCCAACAATATACAAACAGGTCTTAACCACTTGCTTCTTATGTGTCTGTAAATTGGGCAAGCAAACATAAAGTGGGCAATGGACTCGGTACGATCTCCACATCCTGGGCATGGCGCTGCTGCTGTTACTAATGCCAATCGATCCATCCCCCTCCAGCTCGCTATTAAATCATTAGTAGGAAGAGTTCCGATTCTCAGTTTCATATATAGGGACCTATCTCTAGGAGTTTGGATAAAATCAAGATATGCTTCCAACTTCCGAACAGGCTTGTATTCCATGAACCGCTCAGTGAGGGTTCCCCTGTCCGCATTGGTCTCTTGAACCCCCTCCACCCAATTCCAATAAGCTTTTTTTATAACCTGTTTGGGAGGCGGGTCGGGTTAACCCATGCCTCCCCTAGACCTATGTTAGATAACAGACGCCTCAAATTGGAGATCCATTTGACCCTCTGGCCTATGTCCGCTTGGATGATATCGCTAAAGGCTGCTGCATAAAAGGACAGCTCTGGGGTCGATCTGATACGGGCCCAAAAAAGTAGAGGACGGAGGCGTGCAATATCTTTGATTGAACGTCTGCCCAGATCTAAATACAGGGGCTTTAGTGGAGTAGAGATTGGAAGGGAAACCAGACCTCTAAAAAACTTGTTCTCCGATCTCACTAGGTCAGTGGTGTTCTCAAAACCCCAGAGTTCGGCCCCATACAGGGCTGAGGGGAGTGCTTTACCTTCATAAACCACAAGGGCCGGGGATATTAGTTTGCTTGCAGAGAGTTGTTGTTCTCTTAAGATCACCCCGGATACCCGCTTGTGGTTTAGAAGCATTTTTGTCAAATGGGAACTCCGCTTCATATCACTAGTGACCCGTATACCCAAATAGTCAAAAGACTCAACTAGGCCTAATGGTTTTCCTTCAAGGGTGATGTTATTTCTAAACCGCTTCGAGGGGGATATAGTCAACAATTTTGTTTTAGCAGTATTAATGATTAGGCCTCGCCCAGAACAAAACAGGCCAAATCTATCTAACAGCCTCTGGAGACCACTTGGGCTTTTTGACAGCAGGAGGGTATCGTCGGCGTACCGGAGGGTCAGGATTTTTTCACCCGCCAGGACTGGTGCGTCAGCCGGAAACTCCCTCAAATGGTCTACTACCCCATTCACAAAGAGGGAGAACAAGGTCGGTGCCAATACACAGCCCTGGCGTACCCCCCTATTCACCTCGATCCTCTCTGTTAGCTGTCCTTGAGTCCCCCACCTAATCCTGGCATAGTTGCCCTCATGAAGGCGTCTATTAAAATCCAGAACCATGGGGGGGGGTATCCAACTCACGCAACACCTGCCAAAGCCTGGGGCGGGGGACCAGGTCAAAAGCAGTCTTCAGATCAATGAAGGCCAAATACAAACTGCCTTTCCCTATGACCATGGTCTTCCAATAGATCATAAAGAATCTAAAGACCTGATCCATCGTACCCACTCGCCCCCTAAAACCAGCCTGGAAGTGCGACAAAATATCACCTTCCTCCATCCACAGCCTTAACCTCATAAGGAGCACCCTGCCAACCACCTTTTGTATCACATCTATTAGACTGATCGGCCTGTAGTTGGCAGGGTCCTCCCTATCCCCCTTTTTATAGATCACAACCACCTCCGCCCCCTTCCAGCATTCAGGGACTGCATGGCCTCTAAGTAGAAGGTTCATCATCCGTAAAATAAACTCTGTGCCCAAGATTTTTGGTCATACAAAAGGAGATCGCCAGGTATGCCATCCTGACCCGCTGCTTTGCCGGGGGCTACATTTCCTATTGCCCGGGCTACCTCCTGTAGGTCAAAGAGTTCTACCGATAAGGAGTCTCCCAGTGTATAGGGGTGATGTTCATCTTATATATATGAAACATCCACCTTACCAGAGTATAGGTCATGGAAATGATCATACCATTGTTGCCCCGTAATATGGTTGGGTACCGGCTCAGATCCTTTACGAGTCCCCTTATTGATTATCTCCCAGAATAGCATTGGATCTTTCTGTCGTGAGGCTGACTTAAGCTCCTGCCAGTGGGCCTCTTCCCACTCGCGCTTTGCTGCCACTTGGGATCTAGCATAGTCCTTCCTAGCCATTCTAATTAAGCTCACATCTTTCCCTCTAAGGGCTATAGATAGCGCAAGCCTCTTATCCCTGCATGCAACCGAATACCAAGGATTCTTGGGTGATATTCGGTTTCCCTTTCCTGTTTTACTGAGCTTGATGGTAAAAAACTGTCCCAGCCTTATAATTAAATTTTGGTAAAAATCAGGAAAACAGGAGTCATGAGTTATTTCTAAATTGGCACCTATCGAGTCGAGCTCCTTGATCTTGTGGTTTAACAATTCAGTTATGCTGAAAAGCTTGTCATCCTGATTTGCAACCTTGCGCAATTTAAGCCGACGGTTACAATTAGAGGGCTCATACTCTTTCGTTACCAATCTAAGGAGCTCCTTCGCTTTAGAATCATTGGGTCCCCATTTATTTTTTATGTGCATACAGAGTGGATTATGATCGCTATCCAGGGTGTCTTTTACTGCCATATCTATGAGATCACCCCATAGATGGGCGCTAATCAGGATATAATCTATGCGTGATGGTGAACTGATTCTATTAAAAGTATTAGCCCCATGCTGATCTGAGGGTGTCCGGCCATTTACTGCTCTTAGGTCATATTCGAGCGTTAAGGCGTTCATTTGAATAGCCCTTTGGGACCACTTCTTGATAGGAGCTATATTAAGAGTTGGGATATCCCATTTGTTATCTGCCTCATTCGTGCCCAGCAGGTCCTCACTACTCAATGGTTCGAAGGTGCAGTTAAAATCTCCTGCCACAATAATATTAGCAAGAGGATAAAGAAGTGATAACTCTCGAATCTAGAGCAGCAAGGGTTGAGGATACTTGGGCACCAGGAGACCCTCGAGCATAGATATTAAAAAGCTCCATTTTTTTATTCGTGGTTGAACCTTTAATCGATAAATGTAATAAGTCTGCTGAATCAAGATTACCCTTGGCAATTGACCAATTCAGAGAAATATTAATCCATGTGAGAAGGCCCCCTGATGGACGGCCTTTCCCTGACCAGGAAGCTGGAACAAAAAATGTAGTATACCCAGATTTGTATAGGGGAACCGTGCTCCAGGTCTCCTGGAACATGCAGACATCGTACTTCTCGATAAGTTAATTCCACTCAGGAAGAGCTAGTTTGGTCTTTTGTATAATTCAAGACGATTATACGCTTGCCCCATTGTTGCACCTTGAAATCCCAGTAACAGAGTTCGTGACAATCCAAGATGGCCGCTATCTATCCTTCGAGTCAGGCTCAAGTGCGCAAGTGCAGACATTGATACTACACTATTCGTCCATCGGGCAGTACTGCCTATGATAGAGAGGGAGTTGCATTTTCCTAAAATTTATCGCCTTTATTACATTATAACTTTGTCTGTAATTTTAATTCAAGACGATTATCCACTTGATGTGCTATGCTAAAATATGGATCACGACCGTTTAAGATGGCCGCTGGTATCCTTTAGCTTCATTCGATTGACGCATGCGCGGGGTATGGCTCCTTTTCTATTTCTACCAGTCCCACAGTACACTCGGCATCGCGCCGGATGAATGGAGACGCTTAAATCGTCGCCCAGAGATATCGCATATTAAGTAAGTTACCGCTTGCCTCATATTCTTTAGTTATGCGACCCCCACTGCTATTAGACAGCTTTTTACAAAATTCGCTGTTGTTTTTCAGTTAAATCACTCTGCTGCCAACATATTATGGACAAGTGAAAAAGACTATTCAACTATAAATGTGAGTGTCGCCCAATTTACTCTATTATCGCTAATGGTACCATCTGGTTGAGGATGTATATGACTCAAAAAACGGGGTAGACAAAATATTATGAAAGAGGGCTTAATTGAGAGAGTTCTCATTGGCAATTGGCTATATTCTTATTGTTTCCTACTTACTCTTAGGATAGGTTGGGTAATTAGACCCTTCATGAATTTAGGCTGGATTTAATTATCTCTTGATGTTAAAGAAGTTAGATCTTGAGATAAGGTCTAAGGATACTTACATGGCGTTATATATTTTCATTAGGCTGGATCGAATTGACTAAGTTCCTCCCAAACCCTGCCTTGATCAGTGGTTGAACATAGAAAATTGTGGAAATATCAGACTATCATTACCATTAGGTAAGTGAAACGGTAACCCACATCAATATAATATTATTTACGGACGGCCCTAATATATTATTGGCACTTACACAATTCTAATTTTAGTTCCCAGATAATTGTCCTGAAGAGACCCCTTATCCAATGTGGGTTGAAACGTCGTCGACACAAACTAAGAGAGAGCGAGAAAGATTCATGCTGTTGTTGAATGCCTCTCATTGTTTTTAACCCCTTGCATGCCCGCCCCTTTCCCCGCCCAGTGCCGCGCCTTGCATTAGCGGGCGGAGTTCATGACGAGCTGGACTCGTCATGGGCACAGCGCCACCGCAGCCCATGACGAGTCCAGCTCGTCATGGGCACTGAAGGGGTTAAGACCTTTCTTTGAATCTTTATTCACTCATTTTTCACTTTGAAGGCTATGATCACTTCACTGGGTTCACTTTTTCACTTTCTACCATTGTGCCTATAATGTCAAAAAATCTGTGACCTTGACTGTTTGTGTGAATAAACTGTTATTCGCAAAATAAATAATTTTTACTTCGGCTGAAGTAAATAATTGTCCAGTTTACTGGTTCAAATTTAATTGAAATAATTTTCTTTCTTCTTGTTGTTCGTGATTGACTCAGTTATGAGTATATAAAATTGTACTCTTTATTGAAAATGTGTTACTTCAAATAAGTTCCTTGTGGACACTGTTATTGCTTATTGCAAAATACCCAGTTCACAGGGACATATGGGTTGCTCTTGTGTTTGTTTATATTGATTGTGCAGATATTCTGCAAGAGCGTTGAAATATATTGCTCAATACCCAACTTAGGTTAAATTAAATGTTTGTTTGTGTTTGTTTGTAAAAATGTATTTGTGTTGAAGTGTTATCAACCAAATTAGACAGATTGTACTAGCAATGACAGAGAGAGAGGCTCCCCTCTATACTGAAGAATATATTGCTAAAATTATTAGTGGTCTTTCTCTTTTTTCCACCTCTACACCAGTTGCCCAGAGTAATCCTAGATCAGTCCTATTAGATAAACTAGAGCGTGCAAAGAAAAAACATGTACGTACTGAATTGCATGCACGCATGCTAACGGAATATTTAAAAGCCGGAATTATTCCCCAAGGGCTGATAGTCAGGAATATTCCTGGGATATTTAGAGACGACAAAAAATTTAAAGGAGATTTCTCCAACATCTCAGTGACATGCTCCAGACATTGGATGGTATTGGGGATAGAAACAGCCTTGGAGCATAGCAAACAAGAACTGCTTGAGATTGAGAAGTTGGAAAAAGAATTAATTGGTTGTGATAACCTAGAAGAGTCTAAAGTGGCACTGGATAAGTTGAATAAAACCATCTATGACTTTAATTGCTTTGAATTAAAAAAGAAGGCTGATAAAGTACAGAGGGACATCACTGCTTACAGTAAGGAAAAGGCTTTCCCCTATCTACAAGACGAATACTACACACAACCACAACAATACAAGAAAAGTGTGACATGGGGAAGATATAAAAACAACAATCTTATTGGTTTTTCAGATTCCTATGCAGGATCAATATCATCGGACGACGGGGGTGAGGGCCCTAGTGGTATACAAAGGAATCAACCACAATCGTCCCTTCAACAACAACCTTTTTTAGGTCAGGGACCGAGGGGCAGGGGCAACAATCGAAATCCAAGACGGAACTGGCACCAGTTTGCAGGAGAAAGGCAAACGCAACGCCAATATTACACATGGAGTTCCCAGGGTCAGTAGGAAGTACATCAAGAAATGAACAAATAATAACACAGGTTCAAGATCCGATGTGTGATCAGTTGATTATCCCCATGAACCAGAATACTGATAATATGATTCCTGTCTTTAACTTATCAGCTCATCAACTAAGCATTAATGAACTATCATTGCTCAATAAGGGCTTATCCTATGTTTTGACTGAGTCGACTGACTTTTTCAAATTACAAACTGAACTACACAAATTTTTCAGGACACTAAGACTCAAGGTATTCTTTAGTAATAGAGAAACTCCTTTCCCTGATGTAACTAGATCAAGTCTAAGACCTAAATCGGTATTTTTTCCTTCAAATAATATGATGCCTCCAGAAATCTTGGCATTTGAGAAAGGGGTTCTTGCAGACATTTTGAAGTTAAAGAACAACAAAACATTTACCCCATATAACATCACAAAACTTGAACGGGAGGCCCTCATAAATTTGAAAAAAGATGAGTTGATTATCCTGAAACCAGCGGATAAGGGAGGTGGTATTGTTATTCAGGAGAGAACCAACTATGAAGCAGAAATAGCTAGACAGCTAAGTAACACCAACCACTATAAAAAACTACAACAAGATCCAATCACTCAAATTCAGGGGCGAATACTTTCTGTAACAGAGAAAGGAGTAGATGAAGGATTCCTAAGTAATTTAGAATTCAATTATCTTAATAAGAAACTTCCTAGGACGCCGGTTTTGTATACTTTACCAAAAATCCATAAAGATCCCACTAATCCCCCTGGCAGGTCCATCCTTTCAGGATGTGGATCAGCTTTAGAGCCATTAGGGAATTACATCAACACGTTTATCAGGGACTATGTACCTATTTTACCTGCATATGTTAGGGACAGTACATATATAATTAATTTGGTAGAAGGTATGGAGTATAACCCTATGGATGAAAGATTGGTAACCATGGACATAGAATCGTTATACACGAACATACCCCAATCAGAAAGTATGGAAGTAATTAGAGATATCTTAAACACCCGCCCTAGGCCTGTGGGGGTCCCCGCTGAATTTGTAATTGACCTCCTTGAAATAGCACTGTCCATGAACTATTTTAGATTCAACTCCACATACTACCAGCAATGTTCAGGTACATCTATGGGTGCAATTTTTGCGCCCAATTTAGCTAATTTGTATGTTGGTGCCCTGGAAGAAAGACATATCAATAAGGCCTCCAATTCATTTTTTAACAACATAAGATGTTGGAGGCGTTGTATTGATGACATCTTTTTTATATGGAAAGGTGATGACTCTAACTTGAATTGTTTGTTGAATATCTTCATGCGTGTCAGTCCTCTTTGAAATTCACATACAATTGTGACAAGGAAGCGGTTCCATTTCTGGACCTTAAGATTAGGCATAGCAATAACCACCTGAATGTTACCCTCTATCGTAAACCAACAGATAGAAATACCCTCCTCCAATACAATAGCTTTCACCCAAGGGCTTTAAAGGATGGGCTACCATATGGACAATTCTTAAGACTTAGAAGGAATTGCACAGAGAAGGAAGATTTTTTCAAGGAGGCCAATGTACTGAATACTAAACTGAGGGAGAGGGGATACCCTAAAAAATTGGTCAAAATATCGATGAAACGAGCATGGTATAGCCCTCGTGAAATACTTTTGGAGAAAACGATCAAAAAACCAACCATGCAGATGGCATGTGTTACCACCATTTGTCCACTGAGCAGACAAATTAAAAAGACCATTAAAAGACATTGGCTCACTTTGAACACTCTGGAAGTGTGTCAAGAACTGCCTTTGTTCTCCTTTAGAAAAGGGAAGAATATAAGAGACCATCTGGTTCATTCTGACACAAGTGTTATTAAAACCAAAACTACTATCAATGACCTTTGGTCCTTACCACCAGTAATTGGTCATTTTAAATGTGGAAGCTGTGTTGCTTGTAAATTCACGATGGAAACAAAGTTCTTTGTTCATGAAAACATCAACTATGCCTTACGAGATTTCTCCAACTGCTCAACGTCAAATGTGATATACTGTATCTGGTGTCCGTGTAACTTGATCTACATTGGGCAAACTACTCAGCCAGTTAAAGTCCGAATCAGCCAACATCGCAGTAGGATACGTTGTTTGACAGAAAATGCTCCTCTGGTAGAACACTATAAAGAAAAAGCACACTCATCAGATGATATCAGGTGGCAGGTGATTGAAAAAGTGAGGTTACCTACCAGAGGAGGTGACATGTCCTTACTGCTACAAACCCTAGAATGCAAATGGATTGATAAATGTCAATCGACGAATAGAGGGTTGAATAGTCTAGAAGAATGGCGAAGATTCATTAGTCTCCATTGTAGGGTATATATATATAATTGTTGAGTAGGGCTCTGCTCAATTTAATATTGTGTTTCCCTTATTGGCAGATATGGAGATTAATAATGAATGTTTTGGTATACCATCTGTAATTCAATCTATTATGGTATATATCTGTCAATTGGTCTGTACTGTAAAAACATTTGTATATTGTTTGTTTTTTTATTGTGTTTTTTTATTATTCTTTATGCTGTTTATTGTTTTTATATTTTCTTGAATGTCACAAGTGGTTAATTAAATTGAACAAATACTTAATATAGACGCAACTATCATAATACAAATGACTGTTGTAAATACTGAATATGATTTTACAAAGAATCACTTTAAGTGTAAGAGATTAGTTCCTCTTCTAAGTATGTGTGGACATCAGCTTCTACCTCACATTCAGTATTGCTATTGCTCAAAACTGTTTTCTACCCCCCCATCAATCTTTTTTAAGTATATGGTGCCGTAATTTCAATATTAAATGCATGGAGTAATCTTTATTCCCATTCTGCCTTAAGGAGATATCCTCAATTGGATGGGTCCCACTCATTCAGTATGTGAAGCACATGGATATAATAGTCTTTTAATACTGCTAGTATCCTTAATAACGTTTGATTAACCTTCACTTTAATTAGGTTGGTTGCCCCATTAATGCATCTTGAAATCCCAGTAACAGAGTTCGTGACACTCCAAGATAGCCGCTACCTATCCTTCGAGTTAGGTTCTAGTGCGCAAGTGCAGACATTGATGTTAAACTATTCGTCCATCGGGCATTACTGCCTATGATACAGAGGGAGTTGCATTTTTTAATATATCGTCTTTTGTATAATTCAAGACGATTATACGCTTGCCCCATTGTTGCACCTTGAAATCCCAGTAACAGAGTTCGTGACACTCCAAGATGGCCGCTATCTATCCTTCGAGTCAGGCTCAAGTGCGCAAGTGCAGACATTGATACTACACTATTCGTCCATCGGGCAGTACTGCCTATGATAGAGAGGGAGTTGCATTTTCCTAAAATTTATCGCCTTTATTACATTATAACTTTGTCTGTAATTTTAATTAAAAACGATTATCCACTTGATGTGCTATGCTAAAATATGGATCACGACCGTTTAAGATGGCCGCTGGTATCCTTTAGCTTCATTCGATTGACGCATGCGCGGGGTATGGCTCCTTTTCTATTTCTACCAGTCCCACAGTACACTCGGCATCGAGCCGGATGAATGGAGACGCTTAAATCGTCGCCCAGAGATATCGCATATTAAGTAAGTTACCGCTTGCCTCATATTCTTTAGTTATGCGACCCCCACTGCTATTAGACAGCTTTTTACAAAATTCGCTGTTGTTTTTCAGTTAAATCACTCTGCAGCCAACATATTATGGACAAGTGAAAAAGACCATTCAACTATAAATGTGAGTGTCGCCCAATATACTCTATTATCGCTAATGGTACCATCTGGTTGAGGATGTATATGACTCAAAAAACGGGGTAGACAAAATATTATGAAAGAGGGCTTAATTGAGAGAGTTCTCATTGGCAATTGGCTATATTCTTATTGTTTCCTACTTACTCTTAGGATAGGTTGGGTAATTAGACCCTTCATGAATTTAGGCTGGATTTAATTATCTCTTGATGTTAAAGAAGTTAGATCTTGAGATAAGGTCTAAGGATACTTACATGGCGTTATATATTTTAATTAGGCTGGATCGAATTGACTAAGTTCCTCCCAAACCCTGCCTTGATCAGTGGTTGGACATAGAAAATTGTGGAAATATCAGACTATCATTACCATTAGGTAAGTGAAACGGTAACCTGCATCAATATAATATTCTTTACGGACGGCCCTAATATATTATTGGCACTTACACAATTCTAATTTTAGTTCCCAGATAATTGTCCTGAAGAGACCCCTTATCCAATGTGGGTTGAAACGTCGTCGACACAAACTAAGAGAGAGCGAGAAAGATTCATGCTATTGTTGAATGCCTCTCATTGTTTTTAAGACCTTTCTTTGAATCTTTATTCACTCATTTTTCACTTTGAAGGCTATGATCACTTCACTGGGTTAACTTTTTCACTTTCTACCATTGTGCCTATAATGTCAAAAAATCTGTGACCTTGACTGTTTGTGTGAATAAACTGTTATTCGCAAAATAAATCATTTTTACTTCGGCTGAAGTAAATAATTGTCCAGGTTACTGGTTCAAATTTAATTGAAATAATTTTCTTTCTTCTTGTTGTTCGTGATTGACTCAGTTATGAGTATAATGTTCCACAAGAGAACATGGGTCACCCTTGAGGTGTGTCTATTAGTCCCCTTCTCTTTAGCCTCGACTACCCCGTCCATCGGCTCAACAGTTCGTATAGCCATCTCCATTCTATTCACATCTAGGTTTTTTGAATGGGAACCCAAAACACCCCAACTGACAGCTGACACTATATTGAACTTTGTTTCCTGGGTACCCTTTTCAAGTCAGTCTATGGCATTAACCCCGGACTCAATTCTCACCTTGCCCTGTTCGATCAACCCCAACGAGCTTGGCAATGTCCATACAGGGGAGGATCTGATATGGATTGCTGAGTGCCCTGGGGCAGAGGTGCGATATTCCAAAGCTAATCAATTCTCAGCTAATTCAACAGTAGTCACTTTCATCTCTATACAGTCGGTCTGGGAATTTGCCATTGTGATCCTCCTTACTGCCAGCATATCATCCCGTATAATTGACCTGCACCCCCTCACGTGTCTTAGCCAATGAATAGTTTTATTGCAGAGGGATTCACTACTTTGGTGAGTACAATTATGTTTAGATTTGGGGATCTTGGTCAAGTAAATTGTTGGTAAGTTGGTCCCTTCACAAACAGCACTTCTTTGCAAATTTGATCTGATAAGATCATTATTATAGAAAATTGGAAATTACGTGATTTCTATTTTTATACGAAGGTCTATGTACTTTAAGGGATTCAGCGTATGATCCAATAGATCTAGGTAGAGTGGCCATGACAGCAATAGAAGAGCCCTGGGATTGAGTTTCCGGGACTAGGCTCGAACTCACCACCTCCCCCCGAATATTTCTAGATGGTACTCCTAATGCTGACATAGTAGGAGTAGTTAAGGGGAGAGGGACAGGAGTAGATTGTTGCTGCTCAGTTCTACGTGATAGATCGTTCACTAATGCTTTGAGAGATGTTACCTCAGTTTGGAGGAAATCGACCTTCTGTAACAACCGTTCAACTGAAATAGCGCATTTACAACCCGTTTTTGGCTCTAGAACAGAGGCTACAAAAGGTGAATCATTACCTAATAATGGCAGCATACTATCATCAGTATGATCTAAGATAGCAAACCTGTTAGAACATACGAGATGTTTGCTGCCTTCGCAGTGATGCAGTGCATTTGGAGTGGTGGGACTAGAACTTAAATTTGGAATAGCAGCATGATCCCTCAAAATGATATTCTCAGCAGTGGGAGGCAGAGATGTACCAGTATGGGGGCTTTGAATTTGTTTAGTAAACATTGTTGGAATCACTCTTTTCCCCCCCTACATACTAGAGCCTCCTCTAAGGGGTTTATGTGGGCATCAGAATTATTAATATTGTTGGCTCCCAAGACCTCTTCGCATTCTTCGACTATTGCTTCTATTCTTGTAAACCCACAATTGCTAGCGGCGGAGCCTACTTTCTTTGCTTTTTTCCCTTTCTTATTGGGAAGCAATGAAACTAAGCCCCCTCCTTCCAGTGATTTCCTTTTCCCCATTGGTCACAATTATATGAACAGATGCAACACTTTGAAATAAGTAAACTGCTCAATTTACACGGTCACCATGGGATCCAGATTAGCTCCGTGTCCCCCTATCAATGCTGATTTTCAAATACAGTACCTTTAGCCCCCAGTGGTCCGTTACCCAAAACGAAGGAGGGATGGCCCTGCCCTGCCTCCTCCTGGCGATGACGGGCAAGGACGGGCCCGCCCCTTGGGGCACCAGCAGCGTTGAAGAGCAGCCCCGGCGCTGCCTGATGACTCCGATAGCAGGCGCCTGGGCTGAGCATGGGGCTGCTGGGAGATGAAGTCCCTTCGCTGGCCGTTCCCCTCACGGTGGACTGACAGGTAAGTGTTGGTCTTGCTGTAGCTGTGGCAGAAGCAAAAAGAAGATTTAGCGCGTCCCGCGCTGCGGGGCACCAGCAGCGTTTAAGAGCAGCCCGGCGCTGCCTGATGACTCCGATGGCAGGCGCCTGGGCTGAGCACGGGGCTGCTGGGAGATGAAGTCCCTTCGCTGGCCGTTCCCCTCACGGCGGACTGACAGGTAAGTGTTGGTCTTGCTGTGGCTGGTAGAAATATAGTCTCGAAGAGGTCAGAAGAGGAAACGTCAGCTCAGAGTAGAGCACCTGCTGTGATAATAATTCTTACCACCGCTCAGTGCCTGAAAAAAAAACTGGTATAACCGCCTTCCCAATATCTCCTTGGAATGCAGTTTTGTAAGGGGGAGGAACCAAATGGGAGACCTTTCAACGAGGCTGCAGCCTAGGAATTCACAGCACTCCCGCTGAGCAGCTTCGAAATTCCAAAGACGATCCGTGGAGCAAGACCGGGGTGGAATAACTGTTTACCGCCCGATCAGGAAACACTGGTTCTCCTATCGAGGAGAACGGAACAAACAGCAAGGCGCAGAGAAAAGGGAAGCCCTGCGAGGGACCAGCCATGCGGTCGTCTGGCACTGATAGAAGAATTACGCAAATCATCAAATTGCAATCTAACAGGCAACCCAACCCTCTTCCTGGGTCTAATCTGCAGCCTAACTGTGAATAACTTTCTACCTTCTTCCTGGGTAAGACAAAAAAGATTGAAAACGACTTATGGACTGCTTCGCATCTCCTTCCTGCACCTGCACACATTAGCCCCCTTCCGTCCATGTGGCCTGAGCGTCCTGCACACCCCCCCAAAAACAATGCCTTTTGGTGCTCATTCAAAACCTATGATGAAGCTACCATACTAAAAATACTGTCCACTCTCAAACCCTCAAACAATTTCAGTGATCTGCTTCCCTCAAAGCTCTTCAATGAGATAAAAACCTCCATGTTCCCACTCTGGACTAAAATAGTAAATGCTTCGCTACTCCAAGGCACTATACCAGAATGCCTCAAGTCTGGACAGGGTACCCCCATTCTTAAAAAGCACACGTCAGACCACAATGATCTCAATAACTTCCGTCCTATCTCCAGCATCCCGGCTCTTTCAAAACTCTTTGAGAAATGTGTCTATGCCCAGCTACACAATCAAATACAGCAATTCCAACTCCTAGACCAATACCAATCTAGCTTCCATCAGGGACACACCACTGAATCAGCCCTTACTCACATAGTTGATGACGCTTTACAACTGCTTGATCAAAATGAACTCTGCCTGCTAATCCTCCTCAACCTCTCTCCAGCATTTGATACAGCCAAACATGACAGCCTCCTTGATTTACTAGAACACAAGATGGGGCTCTCCGGTCCCGTCCTAGTCTGGTTCACCTCCTTCCTCCACAATAGATCTCAAAGAATGAAGATTAATCTTTCCCTGTCCAACTCCACACCTGTCTTATTAGGGGTTCCACAGGTTCCTCACTCTCGCCCACTTTCTTTAACCTGTTCATGGAACTGTTAACCAAAATCCTGAAAGCTTCAAACATCAATTATCACATGCACGCCGATGACACCCAACTTCACCTGAAATTCTCCTCCTTAGAAGATATTAGATCCATCAATGCAACTGTACAAAAATCTCAAAATTGGCTGACTTGAAACCACCTTAAACTAAACATTTTTAAAACCAAATTCTTTTTAATTGCAATTCTCAAACAACCACTAGACATTGATGATTGGATCAAACAATTAACAGCCCTCAATTGCATTCCACATGTCATCAATTTCACGAAATCACTGGGAATAACACTTGACAAGAACTTGAACATGCAGAATCACATCAGCTCAGCCGCCAAAGGAGCTAACTTCCAACTGAGCATCCTAAGGAAAATCAAACCCTTCCTCCTTCCAGATGACTTCAAATCAGTTGTCCAAGCCCTAGTGATTTCCAGGATGGACTATGGAAATGTAACCCTGTGTGGCCAACCCAGAACAAAGTTGATCCCCCTAAGGGCCTCCCTCAACCCAGCGGCAAGGCTCGTTAAGGGATCAAAGAGCAATAACCACATCACACCTAATCTGAAATCTCTAAACTGGCTCCCCTATGAGGCAAGAATCCATCTAAAATTGCCTAATTGACACACAAAGCCATTCACTCCAACACTCCGAAATACATTGCATAAAAACTGGATATGTCTCGTGGCTCTAGAACCTCAAGAAGCACCTTGTCATTACGGTTGAAACCACAGAAAGTCAAGAAGAAGAAAACCTACAATCAAGCCTTCACTGGCATTGCCCTGAGAATCTGGAATTCCCTACTATCTGAGATCAGAGTCAACCTTTCATCTGCATCTTTCAAAAAACAAGTAAAATTTTTATTGATGATAACTTCTGCATTCAAAGGATGCAGATCTAGTCCTTCTCACCCAGGCAAGAGGGTAGCAGGTAGCAGATCAGCACAGCAAAGCTGGGTTCCAACAGAGTGCTGTCCAGCAGTGGCAATCCTTCAGCAGCACAGCAGCCCTTCTTCCTGGCAGAGTATCCACAGGTATAGAAGTGTGTCAAGGGGAGGTGTATGAGGTCCAGTACTTATACCCAGTGGTGCCTTTGAAGTGGGGGAGACTTCAAAGACATGCATTGGAAGTGCACAGATTCCCTTCCTTCCTGCCCTGGCTCCAGACTCACTACGGGAGAGGGGGGTATGTAGCCCTTTGTGTATGGACAGGACACAGCGTATTCAGGCTGTGCCCATCTACTCCCTCCCATCCTGCGAGAGGTAGCTCATTGAGACACACCTAGGGTCCCATTGTGTGTGGCTGTTTAGGAGGAATACACAAAGCCAAACTGCCAACTACACCCAGTCATGTGATCAGAGACAGGCTACAGGCACCAAATGGCTGAAGCCAGGAAAGGTCACCTTTCTAAATGTGGCATTTTCAGAATTGTGATTTAAAATCCGACTTCACCAACTGTTTGGATCTTAAATTGTGAATCCAGAGACATCAGACTTCACGGGATTATCTCTTACCAGTTGGCAATTACTCTTATAAAATGCAATAAGGTAATCCCAGTGTTATCATATAGGAGAGATAGGCGTTGCAGTAGTGAAAAGCGAATTTAGGATTTTTTCACTACCAGGACATGTAAGATGTAAACGTACATGTCCTGCCTTTTAAATAAAGAGCACCCTGCCTTCTGGGTTGTCCAGGGCCTAGCTTAGGGTGACTTATGTGTCGAAAAAGGGACGACTCGAACCTGGCAAAAGGTTTATTTTGCCAGGCCGACATGACAATGTTATCTGCACATACAGGCTCTGCAATGGCAAATCTGAGACATGGTTAAAATGCTACATAATTGGGTGGCACAATCAGTGCTTCAGGCCCACTACAATAATTTAATTTACAGGCCAGAGTACATGTATTTCCCCTTTACTAGGGACTTGTAAGTAAATTAAATTCAGCAATTGAGGATGAACCGATGTTAGCATGTTTAGGGAAGAGAGCAAAAGCACTTTAGCACTGGTTAGCAATGGTAAAGTGTGCAGATTCCTAATATCAGCAAAAACGAGGTCAGAAAAGAGAAGGAGGAAAGCAAAATGTTGGGCGGAGGGGAGAACACCCTGAGGCTGTCAGGTCTAACATGTGCCCCCCCCAGCTAAAAGTGGGGACAGCTGCCCAAGCCTTCATGAGTTCTCTTAATTAAGGTGGAAGAACCTGGAGAGACCATCAGCATTGGCATGGTCTAATTTTCAGACAGTGCTCTACTGTAAAGTCCAGTCCCTGTAGGGAGATGGACCACTTCAACAGTTTTGGATTTTTACCCCTCATTTGCATGAGCCACCTGAGGAGCCTGTGGTCTGTCTTAACCAGAAAGTGAGTCCCAAACAGGTATGGGCGCAACTTCTTCAGTATAAAAGTATATGTACCTTTTGGAAACCGTTCCGGAATTATTCACATCCATACTTATTCAGCACCACATTTCACTTCACATATTTGAAGCACTTATCATAAAAAAAAATTATGTCAAATATATATATTTTTTAATAATCAACATCAGTTCATATGAAACATCAGATCATCAGAAATAAAAACAATGCTAATTAATAATAATTCCCACATCGAATCAATTATGTACCTAAAAAGGAGAACACTGAGAGACAAACACTGTGTCATACATATGTTAATTTGGATGCGCAATAGACGGTATCAGGCATAAGTCTCCAATCCCTGTCTATGGCTAGCTAATAGCTAAACCAAATTTAACATTAAACAAAAAAGCAGGCGTCAACGCGTTTCGGTTGCAGAAATCCAAATAGGACCACCTTCTTCAGGACACAAGAATTTTTCTCCTTAACATTTATATAGAAATTTGGCACCAGTTCCACCGGTGCAGCTGCACTGCGGTAAGAAAATCTCCTCTCACTGGGAGTACATATATGGTGCTTCAAGGGAAGCAGAGATGTTACAATAATAGCTTACTATTAATGAAAGAAGAATTAGTAATTTTTTTCTTTTTCTCTTTTTCTTTCCTCAGTGATTATGATGGCCGGATTCAGTCTCGGTCTCTTTTTTGTAAGAAATCAAACGCAATTGTTCTTGATTTAAAACAATCTCTCTCGGTCCCTTGTTAAAAATAGGGGCGATCATTCAATATATCGTCTCCCTGGATCATCGATAGTAGGAAGAGCCTTTCCGTCCCAGAATTTTACATCTGGTCGTAATGCTTGACCACAACAAAAGCTTTGCTTTCAACCACACTCCACCTCTTTTCTCATGGAAGTAACCTCCTGCTAATAAAGTCTATCAGTTGGTCTAGGTCCTCCTCATTCAACTGTGCTAAGACCCCTATACATGCTCTGAAGCATCCGTCTGCACTATGACTTCTTTGGAGAAGACAGAATCACTAAGTATGGGTACTGTACTCATGGCCTCCTTCAGGGTATCAAATAATTTCTGACAGGGCCCCCATCCAGCTCACCAATCCAGGCTGCTTCTTCGAAATCAGCTCTGTTAAGGGGCAACAATTGTGCCATATCCCTTGACAAACCTCCTGTAGTATCCTGTGAGGCCAAGAAAAGCTCTAACCTCAGTCTGAGTTTTAGGTGGTTGCCAGGCCATGATAGTGTCATTCTTGGCCTGGAGGGGCTGTACCTTGCCCCATCCACCAGGTGGCCCACATGCACCCCAGAAACCCCCTAACTGACACTTATTGAACTTAATGGTCAGGCCTGCCTGTTGCAGGGCCTGAAGCACCTCCTGGAGGCGGTACAGGTGTTCCTCCCAGTTGGAGCTATAGATAGCGATGTCGTCCAGGTAGGTGGCACAGAAGGTCTCCTTTCCAGGTAGGTTCATGTTAACAAACCTCTGGAAGGTAGCAAGGGCTTTCTTCCTTCAAGTCAAAGAGCATCACCAGAGACTGAAAGTGGACTTATGGGGTTGAGAATGCTGACCTCTGTATTTTCCCCTCAGTCAGAGATATGCCAGTACCCTGATGTCAAATCAAATGTACTGAGAAATTTGGCAGCACTTAGCCTGTGAATGAGCTCATCAGCTCAGGGGACGGCATGTGCGTCAGTCCTGGTGACAGAATTGAGACCCCGGTAGTCAACACAGAACCTAAATTCTGGAGTGGCCGCTGTGGAGCAGCCTTCGGTGCCTGCACCACAGGGGTGCACCAGGGACTGTAGCAGTGATCAATTTCCCCTAACGCCAGCAACTTGGTACCCTTCTCCTTATACTGGCCCTCAGCTTTTCTGACAACTTGTACATTTTGTTCTTCACATTTAGTCTGTCTCCAGTGTCCAAGTCATGGACGCACAGGTGTGTTAGTCTTGGGGTGAGGGAGAACAGAGAGACAAACTGTTTCAGTAACTGATGGCAGTCGATCTGCTACTCTGGGGTCAGGGTAGAAGAGAGTTTGACACCTTCCACTGAACCTATCATGTTCCTAGGAGGATAGAAGTTCAGGGAGAGACTCGTTCTCCTCTCCACTTCCCTAATCTGTCATCAGGAGCATGCTCACTTTGGACCTATTGAAGTGAGGTTTGAGGCGATTCCTGTGGAGCACCCTTAAGGGGTTACTAGGGGTCTGGGAATCTACCAAGTAGGTGAACTCCCCCTTTTCCTCTTTCACCTTGTATGGCCCGGTCCAGTGATCCTTGAGAGCTCTGGGCTCCACAGGCTCAATGACCCATAGTTTCTGACCAGGTTGAAACTCCACCAGAGTAGCCTTCTGGTCAAACCAGTTTCCTTTTTTCCTTTTCAAGAAGCGGTTCATGTTGTTGCAGAGGGCTAGCATGTAGCTGAACAAATCTCAGAGGTCCCCTAACAGGGTGTCCATAGAGGAGTTCAGAAGGGCTAAACCATACTCCTTTCTATGGCACCTCCCTGTAGGCAAAGAGAAGGTATGGAAGGAGGATATCCCACTTACGCCTCATGGGTTCAGGTAAGCCCATTATCATTCTTTTCAAGGTCTTGTTGAATCTCCTCACAAGACCATTGGTTTGGGAGTGATAGGGTGTGGTGAACTTGTAGGTTACCCCACACTCATCCCACATGGACCTAATGTATTCTGACATAAAGTTTGTGCCTTGGTCAGACACTACCTCCTTGGGGAACCCCACATGGGTAAAAGTCACCATCAGAGCCCTGGACACCTCAGGGGGATTCCCTCTGGGTATCGGGAGGCATGGTCCACCAAGACCAGGGCAAACCTGTTGCCTAAGGCTATCTTGTGGTCCAAGAGCCTAATGATGTTGATGCCTACACTTTTAAAGAGAGTGCCAATGACAGGTAATGGGATCAGGGGAGCTTTGTGCTTTTCCCCCTGATTTCCCACTAGTTTATCAGGTGGGGCAGGGCCTACAGAATGCATCTGAGGCCATTCTCAGTCAGGGCCAATAAAAGTAGGGAACACGCCTGCAAAGGTCTTGTCTTTACGATGATGGATTCAATTCAGACCTGTGACTGGGGGTGAGTGTCTAAATAGTTTCAGCGCTCCGTCAATCATTTCCTTGTGGTTGCTTTGTTCGCCCTAATTTGGCAGGGTATGCCCAGACGTGGGCCCCTTGCTCACTTTGCCACTGGATTCAAGCTAGCCTGGCTGAAGAGGGGTGTTACCCTGAAACCGATCCCAGTATCCTCCTTTCCAGTTCAGGGAAGACCTGGCTTGGCAGTTAGGGCTGGACTTTTCCCATGAGGTACAGGGTCAAGACTGAGTTTCAGCGCTACGGCCATCATCTCCTTGTGTTTGCAAAGGTCTTTTCTTGCCCTAGATGTCCTGCCAGAGTTATGTCATGAGCCAAATCCAGTAGGAAGGCCCTGTAACACTGGGGGACCACCAGCACATATAATTTCCCAGAACTGGGAGCCTTAGGCTCACTGTATAAGAGGCAACTCGCCCAATAGATCCGGTGATCCCCTGAGGTGTCACTTGCCACCTGGGCTTTGGCTTGCCACCACAAGCCCCCTAGAGTGGGGCACCCTTTCTGCATCTTGCAGAATTCTTCCCTGGTGGGCCCACCCTCAACTTGCCAACCAGCAAGCTCGGGTAGGTCATCCAGGGCAGCAATTTCCTCCTCAGTTGGCTCACGGGCCTCCTCCTCAGGTGACCTGTCAACCTCGACCGTGGGAACTATCCCCATCCTGAGCGCTACATTCGCCAACCCAGGTTTCTGCCCACCGGTGGGGGCTGTGCCCTCCTGGGATGTTTGGAGCCACCCTTGAAGTGCCCATACTTCTATTACTCAGTACCTTGGGGTACAAACCTCCATGTCTGCTTATCAAAAAATCCCTTCTTCTTCGGGTCAGAATGGGACTGGTTACCACTACTCCCATTAAAATATCATGCCCTTTTTTCTGGTTGGAACCCTGACCACCTTTATTGGAGTTCTCCCCAGATACCTTCTTGGACACTCTGGTACTGGCCCACAGGTCTGCCTCTTCAGCAAGCTTCCTGGGGTCAGCTTACTTTCAACTAGGTGCTGGTGCAACTCTGTAAAACAGATACTGAGCATGTGCTCTCTCATGATTAGATCATACAACCGATTAAATTCACTAACTTTGCCGCCCCTCCCCCATCCTTGCCAGAGAAAGCCATAAAAATCTACCCATAACCGGTTGGGGAGCATCTGGCTGTCCTTGAACCTTTGGCTATACTTTTCAGGGGTCAGTCCAAACGTTAGCAGGTAAAATGGCTTTCATGGGAGTGTACTTGGTTTGGTCCCCGACCTATACTGTTAGAAATGTGTCACAGTAGGCATGTGATTCCATACTCCCCCACCCCCAATGCCTTTCTATGACCTTGTGGATCCTAAAGGTTACCTCGTAGGCAGAAAACCATTTGTTTAAGTTGTGTCTCCCCACATAATTGGGCACCAAATCCTTAGAAATGCAAACTCTTTTGTCTTCTTCAGACAATGTGGGTCTGCTGCCACCATCACTGCTAGAATCGGCCTACCTAACTTTGATGTCCAGCTCCTTCAAGCTCAGTTTGCAAGCAAGTAAAGATAAAATTCTTCCAAGCCCTTTCTGTATTTTTCTCATCCACGGGCAGTTTACTTTCCTCCATTTTTAACTGGGCCAGCTGCTGTTTTAACTCCCTCTTCTCTCTGCCAGTTCTTCTGAGGGTACGCCATGGGATGAGACACGGCTCCCTGTCCTGGCAGGGGGTTCCATTTCAGGGGTCGAGTCATCACTTTCCACTACAGGTGGCTCCTCAGAAGGGTCCTCCTCAAGCCCCTCCATCTCATCATCCTCTCCAGTGTAGCGTGGGCTTCTGCCTAGGCCCTCAGCGCCTTTTTCTATTCCACCTTTTTGGTGGTGCTCTTGGCAGGAAGTCCAAAATCCTTTCAGAAATCCTTGAGCTGGGCCACAGTGTAGACCTTCAGGTTGGCCAGCTGAAATTCCTAGTTCCATGATATACACACACACACACAAGATTGCACTGACTAACGCACACCCACAGCATGTCTCCTCACATTATTTCCTCTGTTCGATTTCAACGTGTAACATTGTCCGCATTTTTTAACCAGCTTATCTTCTTTACGTTTCACATTCCAAGATGGCGCTCACGCTTCCTGGGTGTTGGTTTCGAATCTATTTGTGTACCTTTTTAGTTTTCTTGGCACCGTACATTCAAAATCTTCACTGTTTACACGGGCACCTTGAAAGCCAGCACTTTCCCGACACACACCAGCAGTTACGTTCTTACACAGTAAGTCTTTGATTGCTAGTTCAATCATTGTCACTCGCGACTCGCTTTTTAGACCCGATAGTTAATCATTTATTTGAATTGTATACTGTGCCTATCACACGGGTGTTTTTATTTGTGCACTCTTCATTTACGGACGTTCTTCCTACTGCACGTTTCACTAAGTCTTGGAATTTAATTCACGTGCACATTTCTAGTATTAACATGGACATCTGTTTACATCACGCGTTCATCAACGCGCACATTTGCGTATTCACATCTGCTGTTTTTACACATATGATGTATGTGTATGAGCACTTTCATGCATGGAAGTTCCATGTTTAACATTATATATTTTACTAATCCCACGTTTTGAAACAAGTGACATGCATGTGGTTTCACGTTTTTACACCACCTTTGATATGGTGCAGGGACATCTCTCCCTGTTTTTGTTTGGTGACCAATGCATTTTTCTTTCGCTTGTTAATTTTACAGTTGTTTCCCCTGAAGAAGGGCGTCCCGCCTGAAATGCATTGGGAATTATGTGTGAACTAACAGATGGATTGTCATTCAACCACGCGATTAATTTTTTTCAGATGAAATGCTGATACTCCATGAATAAATGCAGTTCATACAAGTACATCTGACCAGCCCTCACTTTCTTGAAACTATTATTGAACATTTGGATCCTGTCATCTGCAGGCTTTAGGCTGTGCCCAGGGGAATGCCGCTGATTTGAGTGTCACTACCTACGTACACTTTACATGTGCACATTTTATTTTTTTGGTGTGCTTCAGGGGGGTCTTAGGCCCCCGGGCACCCTTGGCTTTGCATTACCTAATTTGTGATTGCCAATTAGGTAACTACACATTAGATAATGTAAAGCCAGTTCGCTCCTGTGGGCCATTAGTCCCATCGGTACGAATGGAGTTGTATTACCAGTTTGGCAAATCGCTATTTGGTAATATAAAGATAACGCTAAATCATTGGCGATACTTTACATACATAGCATTTTGTGATTACCAAATAGCGATTCGGTGAATATTGCTATTTGGTAATTGCAAGATGCTTTTTTGATACATGTGGCCCATGACGTTAAGTAATCGTAACCACTGTTTGCTTCCGCCTGCATTAATGACCTTCAATAAATGTTTAGCCGGTAGGCTATAATTCACATTTGTTTGAAGAATAAATATATGCCTGGCATAGAAAGGTGTCTGTTAACCTGTAACTTGACCCCTCAAATGAAAAAAGGTACCAATATCTAGCAAGTTTTATGTTTTAGTCAACATTTTAGGTAAAATATTTAGAAGCTGTGCTCTCTAAAATGACTAGCATGTGTAACTGGTGACAACAAAGTAAATATTTAACACAATGATAGCAAAACGTTTGCACTCACATTGTATCTCTTCCTTCCCAGTCGCAGAGGAGCAGGTGCCTCACTCAAAATGCGTGGGATGTGGCATTGACAGAAAACTAGGCTCATTAGGTTAGTGAGGCTCATGAGACCTCAGTGACGTCGTGCTGTAGCAGATTTATAAATAAATACATTAAAAATAGATTTTAATACCAGCATTAACATTCCAAGCTGCTGAAAATATTTGTATTGTCTTCTGTGAAATGATGCGCATTTCACCTTACCAGTTTGTTTTGTGTGTGGGAGTGCTCGAATGTAAGTCCTATCTGCTCTTAATGGAGGTCATATGTGGCCCCAGTAGCAGCAGTGCGCTCATCTGCACACTGATTGGCCACGCGCCCCATACTGAGTGCCTATGTATTTGAAAAACTGGAAGCAAACAGTAATACCACCCAGTGGCGAAACGCAAAATGATGGCGAACCCCTGCAGAATGTGAGGAAGGCTCGCTAAGTGAGTGTCCGATATCTCACTCATATGTATTAGCTGAACTGGACCCCCTGAAGGGTGGGGCACCCCTTAAGTACTGGGGCCACCCAGCACTGCAGGAGCTGCAGAGGCCTGCCTTACGCCACTGGTGTGACTGTTTTTCTGTCACATGTGTCATGCTAGTCAGTCCTAAACGTGCACAATTTCGTTCATATACTAGTGCCTGGAAGAGAAGGCAGTGCTGCAAAATGCTGTGCATAAATACCAGTATTTGTATTATACTCTTCACTGCGTGGTGCACAACCTGAACCCGTGCATACAAACCGAGATGATACTGTGTGCAAAAGATATTGTCCTGTGTGTGGGTTTTTCTGTGGCAAGAATTTCTTTGATTAGTGGAATCTGTTCATATAGTTTACATTATATTGATGCGCACTAGGTTTGCTTGCGGCCTAGTGGCAGGAGCTGTAATGCAGGCCCTTGCAGCCCCTGGGGCTCAGGAGACCCTTCAACCCATCAGGGGCCGCCCATCCCTTCGTATAACCCACCATTCAGCAGAAGTTCCATGCGGGCCATCTGCAGAGCGAGGGTGCATCAATTTATGTTAGGCCACTGCCTACTTGTTTCAAAGAACAGAAAACAAGCACTGGGAGATTTGCCAAAATTCAGTCTGCTCTGAAACCCAAAATTTAGTATAAAAGGTAGCATTCTGCCGAAACTATTTATCGGAACTTTAACACTCCATATTTTCTTCATACTTAAAGCCAGATTATGATGACTCTACACAATCACATTAATGAAGGATTACAAAATGTTCATGTTACTAATCTCTCTACTCCAAATTCATCGCAAAAAACAAGTGTTTGTGTTTTGTGTATTTTGAGGGATTTCACAAAGAATTATTTTGAGTTATTAACAGAGACGTGCAAATAACAAAATGTTGAATATATATATATAGACATTTGCTGCATTTGCAATATTTTGACCACTGCCATACATGCTTTGCGATATTTGCACATATGCACTTGCACTTTATTTCATATATTGATGAGCAACTTTACTGATTTTACTATCATAATTGCAAATGTGTATATATGTGTTTATTTATATCAATGTGTAACCATGAGCTACTGTGAGATGGAAACGTATTGAGGGTGTTTTAGCTTAATATTTACATTGAATCTATTTTCAACTGTGCCTTATGATTTGAAGGTTATATTTCAAGATTGTGATCCGCCATGACCTCTCTGTAATTTTAATATTTTTGTATGTATATCTACTTTATTCATTGGGGTATCCCTCCCATTTTTAAAGAAGCTATTCCCAATTTGATTGGTTATACTCTGTGTTACAAATTAAGTTGTTTTATGGAAATGTGTGCATAATATAAAATGGGGTTTATTGTAAAAAGATTCTGTTACCACTATGGTAGTATTGGCTTTAAACATTTATATTGAGTCTGAAGTATTGTAGAGATATAGTATCTCTTCTATTTTTACCCTGTTTTATTTTGAAGTTTGTTTTTTTGTATGCCGCAATTCCATTGGTTTACTTGAGAGGGATTCCACCACTTTGCACTATATCTTGAATAATTGGTTCCTTATGTGTCATGTGATCAAGGCCGTGGTAACGCGGCCGAAACGCGTCATGCCGATCGACTTGGAAAAATAAATCTGCACTAATTGAACTTTACAGCGTGCTGTGGTCTGTACCCGTTTCCATTTATTTGCTGGAGTTTGGAACTCTTCCTTGCATATATATATATATATATATATATATATATATATATATATATATATTCACTGAAAAAACCATAGGTTTCACACACGTTATAGTTAGGAATTAGCATTTAAAAAACCTTGCAAATTCACTGAAAAAACCATAGGTTTCACACATGTTATAGTTAGCGGAAATTTTACTGATAAAAAACCAATGAAATTCCCCCGTTATAGTTAGTGCAGGCAACTATAACTCACGCGACCGCAATCCTCTGCTGATGCTAATACTGTATTTAGACACTTATTTGCCCATGTCTTCTTCCATACATTTTTAGCTATACATATATTACAAATATTTTTTTTTCATAAAGACACATGTGTCATCAGCAGAAGATTGCGGTCGCGTGAGTTATAGTTGCCTGCACTAACTATAACGGGGGAATTTCATTGGTTTTTTATCAGTAAAATTTCCGCTAACTATAACATGTGTGAAACCTATGGTTTTTTCAGTGAATTTGCAAGGTTTTTTAAATGCTAATTCCTAACTATAACGTGTGTGAAACCTATGGTTTTTTCAGTGAATTTGTACGGTTTTTTAAATGCTAAGTTACTTTACGCCATTCGTGGCGTGCGCGCCCACTTAACGCAGTTCGTTCCGTGCGCGCACCGTGCGCGCACACTGAGCACGCGTTGCGCTTCGCGCACCGCACGCCCACTTTACGCAGTTAGTGCCGTGCACGCACGGTGGGCACACGGTGCGCTACGCGCACCGCGTGCCCACGTTACGCTAGATGGGCCATGTACGCACGATGCGCTTCGCGCACCGTGCGCACATGGAGGACATATGATGCACTTCGTTTTGAAAGGTAATATTTTAATTTTTCGTATATGTTATAAGCCATGCACAAATGGTGCCCTTCGGGCACCATTTGCACACGGGGTGGAGAGAGTGTGGATAATTTTTTTTTTTATTATTTTTTTTTAAAATATTTTAGTTTAACTCAATCATTAATAAGCGATGCACAATTGGTGCCCTTCGGGCACCAATTGCACACAGGGTGGGGAGAGTGTGGATAATTTTTTTTTTTTTATAATTTTTTACCGTACGCGTACGGTAAGCGTAATCGGCGAAATTAGCGAAAAAATAAAAATTCCGTTTTTGGCCTTGGGGGATCTTTGGGGACTCCCTCAACATTGCTATGTGTGTGGGAGCTGTCTAAACAGCCCCTTTACATGTTTTTGTGCTTTATATTTTAAACATCACTCTCAGTGCGAGAGAGAAAATGGCGGCCGCCGCTTCCTGGTTTCGGCCGATTCGAATGTTTACTAAGATCTAAGAGCCAATCAGAATCGCGCTCGCGCACGCCACCGTACGCGTACGGTAAGCGTACCGTAAGCGCACCGTAAGCTGGCTCAGATATATATATTGATTTAAAGGCTATTTTCTCAGAATCTACTGAACAGATTTACACCAAACCTACAAAAGGCACTTCCTTGACCTGAGGACTACCTCTCTGCCAAATCTCTAGTAATTCTGTTCAGCCGTTCGGGCTGTAGCCCTGTCTAAAGGTCCTATGGAAAAATGCATGGGAAAAACGCATTTTGGGACCCCCCTTTTATCTCAGCCCCCGCTTGACGAATCCCCCCCGAGACTTTCAGGGTAGGAGCGGAGCGTAGCGCCCCACCTATTTAGAAAAATTCGCGAGGATTCGTCGACCGGCGCCAAAGTTATTCAAAATAGAATGTTGCGGATTTCCTATGGAAACGTGGTCCTAACTATAACTACCCACTGGCGACCGCCAGTAGGTAATATATATATATATATATATATATATATATATATACATATATATATATATATATATATATATGTGATCAAGGCCGTGGAAACGCGGCCGAAACGCGTCATGCTGTAACTGCAATAAAGCACTCACTTTCTGTTTACACGCTGTGGTCTGTACCTGTCTTTATTAACAGAAGCGGTAATTCAGGACTCTGTTCTCATATATATATATATATATATATATATATATATATATATATATATATTTTTATATATATATATATATATATATATTTATATATTTATATATAGCGCTCCGCTGCTGTTTTTGAGCAGAAAGAACCAGCACTCCCGTTGGCATTAAACCCAATTAGGATTTATTTAGTGCAGCAAAATCAACAAACAGACACGTTTCAGCCGTAGCTTTTGTCAGTGTCGGCTAGCGTCTCAGAAGCGAAAGTTGATATTTACAAAGTGCATCAAAACAAAGGAAGGACTGTACATGAAAATTCATCAGCGCCACATTGGAGTGTGCAAATTAACTTAAATGTAATTCATTCTTATTTTAAATCATTACATACAGTTCATTACTGTCCTATTCCATGATTCAAATGTTTGCTATGCTAATTAATAATTTCACTAAATCAAAGGAGACCATTATTCTGCTCTACTTTTCTTACTATTCTGTAAAAATTGCATATTTAATCAATTATTAACACTATGAGTAATAACTAAAAATTATCCGGCCCTGAATGGGCTTGTATTGTCTTTATATCAAATATTTTAGTCCTTCAGTTTGTGCCAAGACATTAAAGAGTGCTGTTCAAATTAATTCTTATCATAAATGAGTTATCAGCTCCTCTCCAGCGTTTAGCCCATTAGGAGACTTGGTCTGGAGTTCGGCGATATATCTCGACTCCAGACGTAGTAGCCTCTTCTCTCTGTCTCCACCCCTGATTTCATTGGGGACGCAGTCTAGACAGAAAAACTGTAAGAGTGATCTATAGCTGTTGTGGTGACTGGCAAAGTGACGGGCTACAGGATAGTTCTCATCCTTATTAGCAATGGCCCTTTGATGTTCCATCACTCGCATCTTGACTGCATTGACTGTACTGCCCACGTAGCCGATAGCCACATGGGCGTTTCAAACAATAAACTACATGTGTCGTGGTACATGTCATGAAATTAGAAATCGTTTTACATGACCTGTACCCAGAGATCTGATATGTAAGGATTCTTTTGCTGGAACTGCATGCTTTGCATTTCCCACAAGGAAATGAACCATGAAGGTTCTACAAACCTGCACCTGTTATTGGTTTTGGGAGATGACTTTGTACCAAATGATCTTTAATGGATCTTGATTTTCTAAAAGATATTTTCGGATAATCCAGAAGTTCTCTCCCCACCACACTATCAGATTTTAAGATTTTCTATTTTCTGCACAGTATTGCTCTTATTTTACTGGCTGCTGATGAGTAACTGGTGATCAGTCTCAAATTCCCTGTGTCTTCTCCTGATTTACATGTATGTGTATCATTCAATAATGTTTGTCTTTCTTTTCCTTCAACCTTCTCTTTAGCCAGCTGCAGGGTTTTCTGTGAGTAACCTCTAGATTTAAATCGTTTGATGCTATCACTGGCAGCTTTCTCGTAGTCTACAGTTTGTGAGCTATTCCTTTTAATTCAGAGTAATTCCCCATAGGGGATACTCTTTATAAGGGTCGCTGGGTGGCTACTATGTCCATGTAAAACAGAGTTTCCAGCCGTGATTTTACGATGAAGGGCTGTTTGGATGACAACAGAGTTGACAAAAACCCTTAAGTCCCAAACATTCACTTCACTGGTGCACATCTCACTAGTGAATTTTAAATTCAATTTGTTGCCATTAAGGGCAGAGATATATTGTTCAGCTGATATTGTAGACCCTCTCCAAATAATGAAGAGATCATCAATATATCTCCGCCAGCAGATTATTCATTCTACCCACTCATTGTTATCATCAGCCCAGGCCACCTGCTTCTCCCACCAGCCCACGAACAAGTTCACGTAACTGGGGGTGAAGCAGGTGCCCATCGCCGTACCTTGTATCTGTCAATATCTCTGGCCCTGAAAAATACAAATTTTATTGTTCAAACAAAATGAGATGAACTCTAACAACATCTCACTGTGTTCCAGGTATCTGACTGGCCGAAGTCCCAAAAAGTTCTTAACTGCCTCTACACCATCTTGGTGCCCGATGCTTGTATACAGATTACAGATATCAAGCGTAATCATAACAAAATCTGTCTCCCACCCAATGTCCTGGATTTGCTTTAAAAAATCTTTGGTGTCTTTAGTATAGGAACTCAATTGTTTGACAAAAGGTGCGAGAAAATAGTCTATGAATTTAGACATGTTCTCAGTCAATCCTCCTATCGATGACACAATCGGTCTTCCTGGTGGTCTAGCAGCATCTTTATGGACCTTGGGTAGGTGGTAGAAAGTAGGGATCTTGGGGTGTCTGTTCTCTTGATAGTATTCCTTTCTCATACCATTCATTAGTGAGATCAGCATAGTCCTGAATACTTTTTTTGTACTCCTCTTCTGTGGAAAGAGCGTAATTGTCTATATCTTGGAGTTGTCGCAAAGCATCTTTGCAGTGATTGTCTCTGGTTTGTAAAACGACATTGCCGCCCTTATCCAATGGTTTTATTATAATTGATTCGTCTTGTTCCAGATTCTTTATAGCTTTTCTCTGACTAAATGACAAATTCCATTTCCTTTTTCCTTTTAAGTTCTCCTACTTTCTTCTCAAGGTTTGAAGTTCTTGAATTACAGTATCTAAAAAAAAATCAATGGCATCGGTGGGCAGTTGTGGGCAGAATCGAGATAATGGTTTAAATGGGCTTTTTTCCCCTATTTGTGTTACCCCCATTTCTGCTGCTCTTGTGGCATTGTTGAGAAACCGGTTGGGTATTATTTTCATTGCACAGTTCCTCAAGAATTGCTAGAGTATCCAAGTCCCGGATAGTTACTGTTTCTAATTCTTGTGTTCTTGTTGGGCCCCTTACTAAATCCCTTAATGGTTGTTCTCCAGGGGTCCTTAATTTTAAAGAACTTCTGTAACTTGATTTTCCGAATGAATTTGAAAAAATCGATTCGTGTTTGTGTATATTCGTAACTGCTCTTGAGACAAAATGTTAGACCCAGTTTGAGTACCGTCTCTTCTTCTGATGTAAATTTTTTAGGAGGGAGGTTAACAATTGTTAAGTTGTCTTCTAATCCTTGTTGGTTCGGCCCCTCTGGGTTCCGGCCGGCCTTGCTCCACTTCCGGTGTTTCCTACCACCCCTCCTCTTGCATCGCTTGTTTTTTGCCGTTGTTCCTTGGGTCGTCCCTGATATAATCAGTGATGTCATTTGAGATGTCATCAGTGATGCCACTGACCATGTCATGAGTGATGTAATATGTGAGGTCATGAGCAGTGCATTGCGGCGGTGTGAGTTATAGTTAACTCAGGTAACTATAATGGCTGAATTTCTCTGGTTTAATATGAGTAAAATCTGATCCTAACTATACGGTACCTGTAACCTTTGATTTTTTTGTGTGTGAATTTCTAAGGTTTTTTAAATGCTAATTCCTAATTATAACGTCCCTGTAACCTTTGTTTTTAGTGAATTTCTCAGGTTTTTTTAACTAGCAGTCACATTTGCAGAGTGGTGGAGAAAGAAGGCTGGGTCTCCGACCAGCTCTCAGGAATTCCGCTGCGTATGGCTAACAGGAGGTAGTAGGAGTGTTTCTTGGCCTGAAGGCTTCTCTGGAGCCAAGGGGACTTTACCCCTCAACTAGTAGTGTGCCAGGAGGCATGTTTGCAGAGAGGCAGAGAAAGGGAGCGCTGGCCTCTGACAACTTCTCAGCAATCCTGCTGTGTGGGACTTACTGGAGTTAACATGAGGGGTAGTTGGCCCCCAAGGACGTCCTTGGGGGCCATCTACTGCACCTATTGCCTCCAGTAAGTCTCATTCAGCAGGATTTCTAAGAGCTGATAGCAGGCTATGCCCCCTTTCTCCATCACTCTGCAAATCACCTCCTGACAGACTACTAGTAGGGGGATGAAGTCCCCTGGCCATTGAGGGTCCCTAGGGGCCAATTACCCCTCCTGTTACCTCCAGCAAGTCCCACACCGTGGGTTTGCTGAGAAGTTTTTGGTGGACACGCCCTCTTTTTCATCCACTCTGCAAATGCGCCTTCTGGCACACTACTGTTTGGAGGATGAAGTCCCCTTGGCTCTTGATGTTCCTTGGGGGCCAACTAGCCCTCCTCTTACCTCCAGTAAGTCCCACACAGCCGGATTGCTGAGAGGTGGGCAGACACCACGCCCCCTTTCACCACCACTCTGTTAACGCGCCTCCTGGCGCACTGCTGCTTGGGGGATGAAGTTTAGTTCTGAGGCCCTTAAGAGGCAAGGGGACCTCATCCCCATCAGCAGTGCACTGAGAGGCATATTTGCAGAGTGGAGGCAAAAGGGGCTTGGCCTGTGACCTCCTCTCAGCAATCCCACTGTGTGGGGCTTACAGGAGGTAACAGGTGGACTAGTTAGCCCCTAAGGACCCTCAGCAGCAAAGGGGACTTCATCCCCCAACCAAGAGCACGCCAGGAGGCACGTTTGCAGAGTAGTGGAGAAAGGGGCGGGCCTCTGGTGAGTTGCCGGATTGAGATTTTTTTTATCTGAGGAAGGAGGCTGTGTGACACCCCTCCTTTGATCCTTTTGGTGCCATGGCTTGGCAGTTCGGGCTGGGCTGTTCCCATGGGGCACAGGGTCAAGACTGATTTGCATATAGCTGTCTTAACTGAGGGGGCGAAGTGAGCTAAAGAATGATGATGGATTCAACCCAGATCTGTGACTGGGCGTGAGTGTCTGAAAGGATTCAGCGCTCCATTAATCCTCTCCTTGTGTTTGCTTTGTTTGCCCTAAGTTGGCAGGGTATGCCCAGACGTGGCTCCCATGCTCAGTTTGTCACTGAATTCAAGCTAGCCTGGCTGATGAGGGGTGTTACCCCGAAACTGGTCCCAGTATGCTTGGTTCCGGTCCAGGGAAGACATGGCTTGGCAGTTCAGGCTGGGCTGTTCCCATGAGGCACAGGAACAAGACTGATTTGCATATATCTGTGCCTGAACTGGGGTGGCAAAGTGAGCTAAAGAATGATGATGGATTCAACCCAGATCTGTGACTGGGGGTGAGTGTCGGAAAAGTTTCAGTGCTCCATCCATCATCTCCTTGTGTTTGCTTTGTGCGCCCTAATTTGGCAGGGTATGCCCAGATGTGGGTCCCTTGCTCACTTTGCCACTGGATTCAAGCTAGCCTGGCTGATGAGAGGTGTTACCCCGAAACTGGTCCCAGGATGCTTGGTTCCGGTCCAGGGAAGATATGGCGTGGAAGTTCGAGCTAGGATGTTCCCATAAGGCACAGGGTCAAGACTCATTTGCATATAGCTATGTCTGAACTGGGGTGGCAAAGTGAGCTAAAGAATGATGATGGATTCAACCCAGATTGGTGACTGAGTGTCTGAAAAGTTTCAGCGCTCTGTTCATCATCTCCTTGTGTGTCTTTGTTCACCCTAAGTTGGCTGGTTTTGCCCAAACGTGGGTCCCTTGCTCACTTTGCCACTGGATTCAAGCTAGCCTGGCTGATGAGGGGTGTTACCCCGAAACCTGTCCCAGGATGCTTGGTTCCGGTCCAGGGAAGAGGTGGCTTGGCAGTTCAGGCTGGGCAGTTCCCTTGAGGCACAGGGTCAAGGCGGATTTGCATATAGCTGTGTCTGAATTGGGGTGGCGAAGTGAGCTAAAGAATAATGATGGATTCAACCGAGATCTGTGACTGGGGGTGAGTGTCTGAAAGGTTTCAGCGCTCCATCCATCATCTCCTTGTATTTGCATATCCTTAGGGACCACGGGGATGCCTGAAGCCCCCATGGTCCCGGCCAGCTCTCGCTTCCTGCGGGAGCCTGCATTGCTTTTTACACCAAGGGAGCTGCTAAAATGCTCTTGCTAGATCAAAGAATAGCACACTATTTGCTATGGGATGGTGGGAGCAGTGCTCCTGCCATCCCATAGCAAACTTCAATGTACCGGAAGTGGGCACCCCAGGACATTGCTGGAGCCGGCCTTGGAGGGTGACCGTCCCCAGGGTCATTACAACTCCAGGAGGAGTCCTTGTGGTGCACTGCTGCTTGGGAGATGAAGTCCCCTTTAGTCCTGAGGCCCTTAGGAGGCAAGGGAACCACATCCTCCAACAGAAGTGCCCCAAGAGGTGCATTTGCAGAGTAGTGGAGAAAGGGACGGGGTATCTAGTGAGCTGCAGGATTCAGATTTTTTTTGTATTTGAGGATGGGGGGCTGTGTGGCACCCCTCCTTTGACCTTTTTGGTGCCATGGCTTGGCAGTTCGGGTTGGGCTGTTCCCATGAGACACAGGGTTAAGACTGATTTGCATATCGCAGTGTCTGAACTGAGGTGGCGAAGTGAGCTAAAGAATGATGATGGATTCAACCCAGATCTGTGACTGGGGGTGAGTGTCTGAAAAGATTCAGCGCTCCGTCCATCATCTCCTTGTGTTTGTTTTGTTTTCCCTAAGTTGGCAGGGTATGCCCAGACGTGGGTCTCTTGCTCACTTTGCCAGTGGATTCAAGCTAGCCTGGCTGATGAGTGGTGTTACCCCAAAACTGGTCCTAGGATACTTGGTTCCGGTCCAGGGAAGACATGGCTTGGCAGTTCGGGCTGGGCTGTTCCCATGAGGCACAGGGTCGTGGCTGATTTGCGTATAGCTGTGTCTGAACTGGGGTGGTGAAGTGAGCTAAAGAATGATGATGGATTCAAACCAGATCTGTGACTGGGGGTGAGGGTCTGAAAAGTTTTAGCGCTCCGTCCATCATCTCCTTGTGTTTGCTTTGTTTGCCCTAAGTTGGCAGGGTATGCCAAGACGTGGGGCCCTTGCTCAAATTGTCACTGAATTCAAGCTAGCCTGGCTGATGAGGGGTGTTACACCGAAACCGGTCCCAGGATGCTTGGTTCTGATCCAGGAAAGACATGGCTTGGCAGTTCGGGCTGGGCTGTTCCCATGAAGCACAGGGTCAAGACTAATTTGCATATATCTGTGCCTGAACTGGGGTGGCGAATTGATCTGAAGAATGATGATGGATTCAACCCAGATCTGTGACTGGGGGTGAGTGTCTGAAAAGTTTCAGCGCTCTGGCCATCATCTTCTTGTGTTTGCTTTGTTCACCTTATGTTGGCTGGGTATGCCTAGACGTGGGTCCCTTGCTCACTTTGCCACTGAATTCAAGCTTGTCCGGCTGATGAGGGGTGTTACCCCAAAACCGTCCCAGGATGCTTGGTTCCGGTCCAAGGAAGACATGGCTTTGCAGTTCAGGCTGGGCTGTTCCCATGAGGCACTGGGTCAAGGCAGATTTGCCTATACCTGTGTCTGAACTGGGGTGGCGAAGTGAGCTTAAGAATGATGATGGATTCAACTGAGATCTGTGACTGGGGATGAGTGTCTGAAAGGTTTCAGCGCTCAATCTATCAGTGCTCCCGCCATCCCATAGCAAACTTCAATGTACCGGAAGTAGGCACCCCGGGACATTGCTGGAGCCGGCCTTGGGGGGTAACAGTTCCCAGGAGCATTACAGCTCCAGGAGGGGTCCTCGTGGTGCACTTTTGCTTGGGGAATGAGGTCCACTTTAGTCCTGAGGCCCTTAGAAGGCAAGGGAGCATCATGCCCCCACCAGAAGTTCCCCGAGAGGTGCATTTGCAGAGTGGTGGAGAAAGGGGTGTTGCCTACAACACCATCTCAGCAATCTCACTGTGTGGGGCTTACAGGAGGTAATAGGTGGGCTAGTTAGCCCATAAGGACCCTGAGCAGCGAAGGGGACTTCACCCCCAACCAAGAGCATGCCAGGAGGCGCATTTGCAGAATAGTGGAGAAAGGGGGCGGGGCCTCCGGCGAGTTGATGGCTTCTGATTTTTTTTTTCTATTTGAAGAAGTGGGGCTGTGTGGCCCGCCTTCCTTTGAACTTTTTGGTCCCTGGGGACCCATCCCCTGGGGCCGGACCCATTGTTTCATTATTGTTATTAAATGAAATGATGCCCCCCTCTCAAGGACATTGCTTGAGCAGGCCTTGGGGTGTTGCGGATCCCAGGACCATTCACAGCACCGGGAGGGGGGCCATATGGCCCCCCTCTCATTTGGAAAATAGCCCCTTGGAGGTGTTTGTCTCCAGGCCAGCTGGGGGAGCGTGGCCCCCACAATTGTGTATACTAGCCCCTGGGAGGTGGCGGTCCCAGGGGCTGCGGGGGCACAATGTGGGCCCCTGCATCTTCATTTTTATTCGCCCTTGGGACCTGGCCCACCCGGCTGCCTAAAGTAAACGAAGCACGGGAGCCTGAACTTAGTTTTAAAAAAAGAATTCAGCCAGAATCACGGATCTACCGTGAAGCCTGCCGAATATTTTTAAAAAAATGTTTTTTTTTGTCCGGCGATCGCTGTGGGATCCCCTGAACAGGCCTAGGGGGTCGAGGGGGTTTCTACCCTGCCCCCTTTTCTTTTTTTAAATGTATTTGCTTGTGACTTGGTCCAACACTTCCTGGTTTGATGTATTGGCAGCCAATCAGATCTCAGGCACAAGATCAGTAGGGTTTGCAGATTCACCGCAGCCACGGTTGTGTATCTGAGAAATCTTTACATTTCTCAGGAACAACTGAACAGTTTTACACCATTTACAAAAAAGAGTGCTTTCTGGACCAAGAGCTACCTTATGCCAAATTTGATGTAATTCTGTTCCGCAGGTCGGGCTGTAGCTGCGTCAAAAGTTTCCTACGGAAATTAAGATGGAGAAAAAGCATTTTGGGACCCTACTCCCCCTTTTTCTCGGCCCCCTCTTGACATCTCAGCCCACTTATATGGCTTACTTTGATGTCAATTGAATGTGCTTATTTTCACACCAGTGCCATGTATGTTAAATCTGCCAAGGTGTCCCGTATGCCAATTATACCTCTAGTAAACTAAAGTAAGCATTTATGGGCTAATTAACAGTCTGACGGTCCATTGATCACCAGACTTGCAGGGGCACGGCGGCAGCGCTCTTCTGACTGCCCTATTACAACTAGGGTGATCGGGCTGCCCTGGGACCACCACAACGGCTAGGGATCAGAGATCCCAGGTGGTGCGGCAGTCTTGAGGCCACAATTTGCTTGGCTGGACCTCCGCAGTCCCATCATGCTCCCTCAGAGTTTCCTCTGTGCGCGGTTTTCATGGTGGTTCCAACCCCATGAAAACTGTGGTGGAGAGGAAACAAAGGGGGCCCTACATGGCCCCCTGTTGTCTCTGGGCCTGGGGATGCATGCAGAGACAAAACATGCTGTGCCCCCTGTATGTATGCACCCCAGTACCTGCACGGCATGGACTGCAGCAGGCCATGCTGAGCAGGTACTGATTTTAACATTCCCATTGCAGTTCCTATTTTATAGGCACCCCCATGAGAATGCCAAAGAACCACCCACCAGACCAGGAGAAACTCTGGTAGGCAGTTCAACCACATGTTTGGCGGTACGGTCCCGCTCGTAATCAGGCCCTAAGTAAAAAATGCCTGTTACACTAAGAATTGCCTCCAGAATTCCATCAACATCATTTTGCAATGGATACATCTGGGCCAACAGTAGACTTTCAAGCATAAGACCATGTGTGTAGGTACTGTCTAGCACCTAGAGTCCCATTGACACTCAAAACAGCCACACAGCTGAAACAGCAAACTGAAAATTTGAAAGAACCCGCACAGTTACAGGTTTCAGTTTCATGCCTTTTCACCCCACCCTTTCATAACTCCATGAGGAAATGGGAATGCGTGGTGTGTCAGGCTGATTGCCAGGAGCTACCTTTCCCAAAAATGCTGCTGCGTGTGGACATGGGAAGGTTCTGAGGTGTGGCAGACCCCTGAAGCCAAGGCTGGAACTTCGCTAACCCTGGCCAATCTGTTTAAGGTCTGGTGCAGACACTTTCATGCACTTGCGCCTACCATCAGATAGATGCAACTGCCTGCCTCAGGCTGTTTGACCTTCACTCAAAGAGAGGGTAAACATTTGTATTAGACTAATAATGATAAATATCTACTATTCCTTATTAGCAAAAACAAATAGGGCAGAAAACCAGGAGGGCAGAGCTCTAATGCTAATGGGACACTATACACCTGGTTGAAAACAAGTGTATTGGCTATTAAAGCTGCCCAGTGGCTCACTCATAATGCCACTTCATTCTGAATTTACTCTCTATGAGATTCAAGAAAAAATACAACACAATCCTTATGATAAAATTATTTCTTAATCATCTTAATAAACCGAACAACCCAAAATAAAAATATAAATCTTAACAAAAAAGTTATTAAACATTTAAACAAATAAGTAACAATTAAAAAAACATAACAAATTATCATAATTTAATATATAATAAAAAGATACTACTTTCCATCCCGAACAAATATAAATAACAATAGTATTTCCAAAAATAAAAATAACATCCACATTAAAATAAAAGTATAAAACAATACAATAAACACCATAATAAAAAGATATTAAAGTAAACAATATTTTAACTTTGGTACAATAATAAAATGATTTTAAAAAAATAGGCTAACCTTTAAAAGTTTGGCCAAGGATATTTTTTGTTGCAGTAATTTGTGACTGCAATATTATGGTCAGACAATATTTTGTGGTCAAAATACTGGCCCTATTGGCGACATTTTTCAAACGGTCAACACTTTTAAATAAATTTGTTTCCTGTATGCAAAAAATTGATGTCTATGTTTTTTTAAATACAGACTGGCATATGTTTTATCGGTTTGGGATGTACTTTGATTAACTGTATTATATTGCTTTTGTTGACTCACATATAAACAGACAAAAATCCCAGTCTGTAATACTGAATGGCTTCCCACTGCTGCTGCATGCATTCTAACATTGATGTTCCCCATTTACATTGTGCATGCTGCCGTGGATACAGATGTGTCTCCTTTCCTGCATGGCAAGCCAAATTGCAGAATAAAGACATAGAATAGTATTACCTGGCATGATGTCATGAATGTCAGTAACCTGACTGGTGGTGGAGGTTTAGCAAGATCCCTTCTAGAGCCCTTTGTGAAGGTTGCAATAAGTAGGAAGGGTTTATACTACTCCTAATTTACCTATTAACAGCCCAAATTAATCTGTATTTTAGCCCCAGAAGGTCTGATCTCCCTTGAGGATACATGTCCTCTTTTTTGGACTGACGACTCACTAATAACCTTCCACCTCTCGGTCAGATAACAACTTAGCCAAAAAAGGCAGTAGCTATCATGCATACAGGCAGGACTTGGCATGAACTTGGAACATCCTTTTGCAAAGGGCTATCCAACATTTGAATCCTTTTGACCCAGGCAAGTTGGTAGAAGAAAACTACAACCTCATAGAGGGTAAAATGCTTGAACTTCTCAACAATGAAATCCCTGTCCAAACCATGAAAAACCAGTCGACCATCTACCCCATGGTGTAGTTCCTCTTTAAAGAGGTTGAAACAAGTCTGTAGGCAACTTGAGAGGAAATGGTGTAGTTCCAGCAAATAGGAGGTTAAAACGCGGCCCCGCTCCTCTCTATATGATTACAATGAGGAGATCAATAAAAGAAAAGCAAAAGCAGATTCTTATGCTACCGCCATCTGAACCCCACCTTATAACACCAAAAAGGTTGTCAACATCATGCAGAAGGTCTCCAACCCAGACTGTCTGAAAAGGGACATTACATCGTCCCAAGAACCTGCACCTCTTAACGTTTTAAAGTTGGCAGCATCTACAGTGGCCCCCAGTATGACCTGTCTGATCAACCTGTCACTGTTATTAGGGATCGTTCCCCCTGATTGGAAGAAAGCTATGGTAAAAGCTCTGCTCAAATAGCCACACCTGGATCAGTCAGACTTGGGCAACTATCGCCCTATCTCGCTGCTCCCGGCAATTGGCAAAATCGCAGAGAAAATTGTCAACCATACCCTCTCCACGTTTCTGGAATCAAATCACCTGCTCCACCCCTCACAAACGGGCTTTCGCCCAGGCCAGGGCACCGAGACCGCCTGACTAGCGGTTGTGGAGGAAGCAAGGAAGATTCTCGACTCGGGAGGCACAGCCGCCATAATACTCCTCGACCTAAGCGCGGCCTTCGACACGGTGAACCACCAGATCCTGGCATACCGTCTCAAGAAGTTAGGAGTGTCTGGCAAGGTGCGATCTTGGCTCAAATCCTTCCTGGAGGATAGGTGTTTCCATGTTTTCTTAGATGACGCCCTGTCTAAACCGGTCCCTCTCAAGTGTGGAGTCCCACAGGGCTCATCTTTGAGCCCAACCCTTTTTAATGTCTATATGCATCCACTGGCGGAGACAGTTGCTCCCTTTGGGCTCCATATAGTTACATATGCCAACGACACCCAGGTGGTGGTGGCTCTGACCCAGACCAACCATACGCCCCGGATCTTCACCACTACCTTGAGGAAGTCACTAATTGGATGAGTCTTTCCCAATTAAAACTCAACGGTGACAAGACTGAGTTCATGTTACTTGGTAACCAGCTACATTTTAAAGCCAACACTATTTGGCCAGCCTGCGTGGGTCCAGCACCCACACCGAAAACAGAAATACAGAAATAAAAAGCCTGGGTGTTTGGCTGGACCAAGATCTCTCATTCAAACTTCAAGCCAGAAAAACACCGCCCATTGTTTTGGCTTGCTAAGAATGATTCGCAAAGTGTTGCTGCTACTACCAGATCAAGCTAAAAAAACTTTGGTCCAAGCACTTATTCTATCAAGAATAGACTATAGCAATACCCTTTACCTGGGCGCCCCCTCCACGTAATTTCAAAATTGCAGACCGTGCAGAACTCTGCTGCAAGGCTGCTTACGGGAACCCAGAAACGAAGCTCTGCAAAACTGGCACTATGCATGCTCAATTGGTTACCGGTGCAGGAAAGAATCAACTTCAAGGCCCTGTGCGTCACCCATAAGTCCCTAGGTGGTAATGATCCTCCCATTATCAAATGCTTGATCCGCCCTTACAAGGCCTCCAGAAGCCTTCGCTCGGATGAGATGTACCTTGCAGAGGTACCAAGAGTAAGGAAGGCCAGAAGTGGAGGCCGTCGCTTCTCATATAATGCCTCCAAGCTGTGGAACAGCATGCCACTGCAGAGTCAACCTTACCACTTAGCCTTTCGTAAACAACTTAAAACCTGGCTCTTTCCTTAGAAGGTGGTCCCTACTCTAGTGATCACACGGCGCTGGGATGCTCCCGGGTAGCCATGCGCTATACAAAAAAACCTTCTATTCTATTCTATTCTATTCTAAGAACTATGTGACAATCTTGCTTTGTTCTTCTAGGAACAGATTGACAAGATTCTGGATGACATCAAGGATGCCTTCCCGTCTAGTTGTCCTTCTGCAGTCAATGCACTCTCAAAATATAATCTAAATAGGGAGCCTCCCTTCCACCTGCAACAACTAACAGTTTTGGCAATTCAAGGCATAGGTAAAATTATTTTTAACCTATCTCCAATGACAGCTTCATCTCCGTAGCCAGAACCACCTCTTCTGACTCCCCTCTAGACCCTTTGCCGCACATGATCTGGAAAAGCTTGGGAGAAAAGTCCTTCCCGATGCTATGGCAGATTTACATGAGTCATTGGACTCCGGCATAGTGCTTCAGATATGGAAAAAAGCCATTGTCTCTCCTATTTTATTAAAGTCTTCCCTTGACCCATCGTCTCCAGTAATTGTAGACCAATATCATTGCTGCCTTTCCCCCTAAACCTTCTGGAACGCTATGTCATTAAAAACTCTCGTACTATCTAGAACAATACACCCTATTAGAGCAGGAGCAGTATGGTTTTAGACCTGGGCATGGGACTGAGTCTGCCCTACTCACTGTCATGGATGAGTTCTGGATGCTAGTCGATCGTGGCCAGTCTGCAATTCTGATTCTTCTTGATTTATCTGCCGCTTTTGACACAGTAAACCATAACATCCTATTAAACAGACTCTCCATGGCTGCAGTAGGAGTAACAGTACTGAAATGGTTGTGCTCCTACTTATCTGAGCGCAGCCATGCTGTTGCTCCTTCACCTTTCATATCTGCTATTAGGGAAGGGAAATATGGAGTTCCCCCAGGGTCTACCTTTAGTGCAATTTTGTGTTGTACATGAGGCAACTTGTGACGCTCATTAAATCCCACAACCTTAGAATAGTAAATTATGCAGAGGGTACCCAGCTGGTCCTGTCACTAGCTAGTGAACACTAGACAGCGGTAAATGTCTTCCATAATTATCTGAAGGACATTGCCTTGTGGTTGAACTCTATCGCCCTTAAATTCAATGGAGACAAAACAGAGTTCCTATGCTGCTCAGCAAATGAAGTCCCATTGATTTTCCTCACTAACATTTGGCCACCACCAGTAAAAGTTGAGCCTATCTCCTCAGTCTCAGTCCGCAATTTGGGAGTCCTCTTTGATAATAAACTGTCCCTTGAAATTCACACTGGAAAAGTAGCGGGAACATGTGTTTTGCTTCTCCGAGGCCTGCAAAAACTGCTTCCCATGTTGCCACCCAAATCCAAAACCTTGATCATTCGCAGCGTGATCCTGAGTATGCTGGACTATTGCAACTCTCTTCTATTAGATGTCCCATATTTTTCTAATAAATAGACTGTATAGGGTTCAAGTTGCTGCAGCCGAATTGGCTTTGAAACTGTCTAGAAGATCATCCGCTTTGAATGCTATCAAGGAGCTACATCGGCTACCAGTCAAGCAGAAAATAGATTTTAAATCCTTATGCATTGTCTTCAAAACTCTTCGTGGACTCTGACCAATCACTCTGCAGAACTGTTTCCAAAGATATTCTCAGAGGAAATGTCTGCGTTATTTTATCAGCCAACCTAATCTGTGTTCCCAAATTCAAGACAACCAGGCAAGGAGGGTGGGCCTTTGCAGTGAGAGCAGCTCTACTCTGGAATCCGCTTCCTGCCTCCCTTAGATGTTTAGGGGACCTGCTGCATTTCAGAAAATTGTTGTCCTTCAGTAACTCATGTGCGCTCTTTGTTGGCTGTGCAGCTGACCCCTCCCCCGGTAGTTTAAGGCTACTAGCACCATGATACCTTTATGGTGAAAAGTGTGCTCTTATAAATATAAATACATTTCATGTGGTTATTAATGTGTGGTGTTGTGGAACATGCCCACCTAAACCTCGGTGAGGCCCTCGAATCGAGAAACAAATTAATTAAAGTGGTGTGTGGGATGCTTACACCCAGTTATCATCCGACATACTGCTTTACAATTTATGAAGGTGGATGGTGGGTCACAGGGAGACTCAAGAGTAATAACAGAGTGCACATTTCCCCAGGAGAAGGAGATGTTACCTTTCAAATGTAGAGCAAGGCAGCAACGGCCCCATAGCTCTTGAAGGGATTTTTGGGACCCTAAAGGAAGAGGTCCACCTGTCACTTTTTCCTCTGCTGGGCTTTCCATTGTTTAAGTGCTGACAGTGAATTTTCAGTGCAATGTACATTCATAATGTGGTGCATTGTCCCAATGTCTGTTTTGCACACATTTCTTGTGTGCCTACACACGTCAAAAGAGTACAGCCTGTTTCTTAATGATCACCCTGGCATGTTCTCCAAAAGTGCTTGTGATTTGGAAATTGTTCACATATGCTAAAGGTCTATTTCACATAACTTCTTTCACACAGAGAGTATAAGATGCTCAAACCTAGCTGCATAACTTGCATTTTCCAGAAAAAAAGGGAAAGAAAAGGGTTTGGAACTGCAAAAATATCTTAGGTACTTGTGCTGAATTGGAGTATCCAAGGACTGTCTAAAGACAATCAATTAAAATGAGCTTTATACCACAAATAAAACAAATATATAAAAAGTTTGGGCCAGAAGTACACAGCATTATTACGGTCACAAACACTCTGATTTGGAGTTTGAAACTGTCGAACTTCTTTTTGAAATGCATTAATCCTATTTTAGGAATCAGGTCCAACTCCTCAAATGGGAATTTAACCACATACCGATTTAGCATTAGGAAGGGGCATGTTGTAGGTAACCCTTCTAAATACCATATTTGTAGGAGATGTATCAATGTTTAGTGATCAAAATCCAGCAACAAAACTTTCAAAACTGACCAAATCCCGATATGGATTAGTAACACATTGGCAAAAGGGAAGGGACCTCCTTAGGACTCTTTCTCCTTTGTGAATGTAAAAAAATATTTTTTGAGAGTAGTCAGTGGCCTCAGACCAACTCTAAAAGAAACTAAAAAAACACAAAAAACTATTTTCAAAGTAAGCCCATTTTTTTTTTAAGGAAACTAAGATGCAATTAAAAAAAGCTTTACTTTTCTTGAAAGGGACCACTGAAATGGTGATCTGCTGACCTTAGCAGGCCACCATCCATCAATCGGAGTGAGTCACAATTTGCAACCTACCTCATTGGTATTTATGACGGAGGTTGTATTACGGCACACTCCAACTCGGAATTTTACGAACCAACCAATTAGTTCATAGGTGGGTTCCTACAATTGTTTACAGTTTGCAAAAAAACTGTTACCACCAGATTTTGAGACCAGTAAAAAGATACCTCTCCCCACTTGTTGCTATTCCAAACAGGAGCATGTCATTCAATACTGTGTTCTCCATCAGTTAAAATTGTTCTTTTCGAACCTGCTGTGTCTAACTTTAATCAGGGGCAGCAGGTGATGTTCCATGTTCATATTCCCAAGCGGTCAAATATGTTCTCAACAGATGTACATTTTTCAAAGTTTAGGGATAAGTCTTGGCTGTGAACAAATTGTTTGGGTTCATGTTGGGAGCTCTGGTAGCCGCATTTCTGCTGGTTCCCATCTCATCCATGATAAAAGCCCCGGTGAAGGCCTACTATATCTATTCAAGTTACACAGCCTTTTCATGGAACTACAGGAGCCAAGATCAGGTATTCTTACTGTCCTCAGAAAGCACACACTGGTTTTGCAAAATAAGTCACCAAATGTAATTAGAAAAATAATGAATTTCTTTTTCACTGGAGAAAATAAAGCATTTCGAGGACGGAATTGGAATCTTCCAATAATCTTGCACGCAAGGATGCTGTTTCGCTTTGGTTTGCAAATTAGCCCTTGATTAAGAGTCTCTCCAGCAGGGTTTCATTGTCGTGTGTGTGTCTATTTTCTAATGTAACCCTGACCTGCATGCACTCAAAACTCAAGTGCGCTATTTGAGAGCATGAGAGGGACAATTATTATAAAGTGAAGGACTTGCAGTTTCACTGCGAAATCAATGAACTTTTCAAGTGATTTTTGTCAGATTCTGCAGCTGTTCAGTTTGCATTTGAATGATGTTTGTCACATTGCGAATCAAAATATAGATGTTCAATGGATTTATTTTTCTAGAAGCTTCCTTGAGCTTCCTTTTCTTCATTCACCATTAAAAGCACTCACAAAGTCATGGTCCGACGCTTTTGTTATATAGTGAAACGATTCTTCATTGACTGGAAGAATATATGTGTGTGTGTATACCTGTGTGTGTGTGTTTGTGTATGTGTGTGTGTGTGTGGGGGGGTGTGCGTGTTTGTGTGTGCGGTTATCTGAAGGGTGAATGCGAAAAAGAGTCTTTGGTGGATGAATGAGATAGTGGATAGATGGATGGATGATTGAATAAATGGATGAGAGATCACACTGATGAGTGGGTGAGAATAATGACTGGGTTTGTGTATGGATGAATTAGTGAGTGTGTGCATAGTTGTCTGGATGAATGAGTAATTGAATGGAGGGATTGCCTGCTTTTATGGATGGGTGAGAGGAGAACTGAGAAATTGGATTAATGTGTGTGTGTATGGATGAATGAGTGAATGCGTACCCGGATCAATGCATGGCTATCTGAATGAGTGCATGGGCATGAATGGGTGAATAGGTCGATGAGTGTGGCGAGATTTCTGAATACCTGAATACAAGCAAGGAAAGTGAGCATCCTAGTTGATCGCTAAGTCTGTTCTCTGCACCAGACACTCTCCCACCCCATATATCTAGTGCAAATCTACTACACATTTCACCTTTTGTACTGTGCCAATCACTTAGTTAACCTCAGTACATCAGGTACACACTCATAACTCAGCAATCCTCTAAGAACATGCTCATATTTGCTACCCATCACTTCATAACCCACTGATGTGGGCTATTAGCTAATTGTAGTTAGCCAAATAAATAGATATGTAATAAACTAAATGCCAAGCAAGTCAAACGACAGCCTATTAGCAGGCACTCCCATCAAGTGAGTACTGGCACCTCAGCTATTACACACACGACAGGATAACAATGGGCAGAGGAGTGTAAAGTAAGCTACAGTGAGTCTAAAAAACTTCCCTGGTCTGGGCCTGGTGAGGTGTGAGTGAGCTGTTCACATAGCAGGTCGTAGCAAAGACTCTGACAATGGCCAGCACCAGTTAGAACTGAACTTGGACACCACAGCTGAGGCCAAGATGCCTTCCCTGAGAGCTGTATCACTTGGAGGTAACCCTGAAGTTTGTTGGTTAATCAAGCTGGAAGCCTGCTTAGGTTGAATCATCATTGGCTGCCTTGGATTGCTCTTAAGTTGACCAATTACCTTGTTTAGTAAACCTGCCACATAAGCTTTTCCTCGAAAATAAATTGTGCCCTGCCTCTAATTGTATTTTCCCCATATATATTAAGCATATTCATGCACATGTGTTTATGAGTGTGGGCTGATTGCTGGGTTATTGGATATCAGTGTTAGGGTCTTTGACCCTCTCCAACCTTCCCTGTTTAATACATGTTCTTGCTTGTTCTGTAGGCTCTTACAAGCTCCAAGTGACTGTCATGAAACTGACTGTCCCTTTTGCATACCAGATAACAGAAACCCCACCTGTGGTGTCAGAACAGCACTCACACTTTGCACTTTAATCAATTATATAAACAATAATAAAACGTTGATACTTTAGTAATTTAGTTAACTAGTTTAAGTTTCTCAGGCATATTAAAGTTAGACCTATTGGACTTGCCAGTGCTTGTTTGGTAGGGTGCAGCATGTAAATGAAGCTATTCGGTAAATCAGCCAGTGAATCTGTCAGGAAGAAAGGATCAGTAGTGAACTCCTAATGGGTGGCTGAGTGACATTTAATCATATGGCAACACAATGGGTTAATTTTGCTGCTGCACAGACTCCACAATCTGAGGAAAATACCAGTGCCTCTGATTCACTAATCAAGTAGTTTTATTTTTCTAACTCCTAAATGTTTATTGAGTTTAGTGAAAACAAAGTGCCTCATTCACAAAGATATATTAATCTTGTGCCTAACCATGTTGAGATATGCAGTCCCAAACTTTGACGTACTCCATTCATAGTTATGATAATATTAACTTTACTTATGCATTCCTGTATCACTTAATGCTACAGCCACAGATTGTCCCCACTGCGACCATATTGCACTTGTAGGAATAGGGTTCTTGTGAAATGTAGAAATATCTTTTTTCAGTTTTTTCCTTCCATATGGAAGTCATTTTTCTGGTGGAGGTTTCTATAAGAAACATGGTGTAAGAAATTGGGTGGTTGTTTGAGTGTGGTGTGAGCCCTGGTCAAGCAACACTATCCCTTGCATGGTGAACCATGAAAAGTCACTAAATTAACCTGTTCTTAACCATGGGTAATCTGGCACAAAAAGCAGTCAGGCTTAATTTTCGAGGCAATGAGTAAAGCATTTATGCAGCATACAAACAACAATAAAGTGACAACAAAACATAGGAAAAATCCCAAACCAATTTAGAAAAATAAAGTACATTTATTTAATTATTTGACTCCAAAATGACAAAAATCCAATCAGTAGAACCGGGGTTATAACTTTTTCAAGTTTTTAGTAAAAGCTACCACCTAAAAGATCATAGCGCTAACCACAGCCATCTAGTCGCACAAGACCGGGTCAAAGTTGAAAAATATGTCTGGCAGTGATGGTGCGTGGTTCGGATACAAGAAGTGGATTGGGCCCAGTTAACGCTTACCTTCGGACTTAGAAGAACTTCTGAGATAAAGTGTCTGAGAAGGTAAAGTTCAGCATGGCAAGGGTGCAGGAGGTGTCCGAGTAGAGAGCTTTGTCATTGGATGACCTTGAGTCAAAGCCGCAGTAAAGATTACTACTTTCGGACTTAGTTGTCGAAATGGAAGTCAAAAATCTCCAGCAGGATGAGGCAGAGGGTTGCAGCCCAAAAACAGTTCCACAAGGTTATATACTTTTCGGTAAAAGATTGCTGAAATGGATTTGCTGCTGTGAAGAAGAATGTAGCGGGAGAAGCCGCAAAGTCAAAGCGACCAGCAATGCACCTTGGGCGGATAGGCAAGGAGGTTGGTCCCAGTCCCCCCCTGGTTCACAGAGTACTTTTGGGAAAAATTTGTTTAAGACCTCACTTTTGGGTTTTTGGCCATCTGGGCACCTTTAGCATCACAACCAATATTCTAGAAATGTGGGACACTCCCTGGGGGTATAGGCATCACTCAGGTTGGGTCCAGGTGCTGGTTCAAGATGGTGGGATCCTTTTATGTCCCTGTGGCTCCAAACAGGAGACCATTACAAAACAATGGGGTAACCCACACAGCCGAAGGACCTGGGTACAATGCAATACAGGCAACAAAATAGTCCTATTGGATAACAGATTTAATCAGCACTTCCTGATCCTATACATGTAATCAATTTCCTCTATCCTAAGGCTAGGGGTGAATATCATTAATTAGAGGAGGAAGAGTACGCCAATTAATATTACACACAGAAATACAATTTAATTTAAAAAAGTTTTCATTGCATTGAAAGTCAATAGTATATATACATTAATTACATTTGACTGTTGCTCCATTATGTGCAAGAAAATGCTCAAAAGAAGTGCTCATGCATACATGATAGAGAAATAAAAGGGCATAGACAGTTCACTTTATGGTCAGCAATGGTCACAAAAAATCACAAAAGAAGCCTGTCTGCTAAGATATCCAATGACTTAGTTTACATCCATATCATAGAGGCAATTGGTTGAGCCAATATTTGCCTCTCAGTGGATATTAGAAAACAGCAATCCAGGCTGAGGTGATTGTCGATGTTTCGAATCGAAATTGGGGGAAGGCCTATTAAGACCTTACAGACGGGTCTTCATCAGGACAGAGATAGAAGAAGGGGGAGCAACCTGAAGTACTGCACAGTTTTGTCAGAGGTATCACCTATAATTCAATATATCAGTGAAGGCCCACCGGCTCTATATCTGTTAGGATAGTGCCTCCCTGCCGCTTAAGTGGCTGCAGGTGAGGAGATGCAGCTTTAAGAATGAAATCCAAACGTGGTAAGCATCTCAACGCAGAATGAATCTGCATAAATGTGTGTGGGAGTGTCTCTATTTATTTTATTTGGCAATCCGGCTCTTTTGTGGTACATATTCACAGTGCCTCCCTGAACAGGAGGCCAGCATACTAGCCCTTGGAGTCATTTGTGGTAGTCCTGGGTGCGGGGGAAGAAGCAGGGCTCAACAGCAGGGCTGGTCTCTGAGAGTTCAAAGTAGGCTCCTGGCAGCAAAATAGTCCTTCCAGGTAACACAGCAGTCTGGCAGAGTGCCCCCAAGTCAGTCCACTCAGAGTCATTCTGCAGGTCCAGTAGTGAACTGAAGAGTGGGTCTGAAGGTCCTATTTTTACACCCTGGTGCCCTTTCTCTGGAAAGTAGGAGAAGCTTCTAGAAAGGTTCTTTAAAGTGCATGGATTTTCCTGACTCTCCTGCTCTGGCTCCAAGCTGGCTGAAGTGGCAATACAGGGTCATTGGCCCTTTGTGTGAAGGCAGAGCACAGGCTATTCAGCTGTAAAAGGGGTTGTGCTCAGCTCCGCCCCATCCTTCCAGCAGGTGGCCAGTTGAGGCACACCTAATCCCTCTATTGTGTGACTGTCTGGGAGGAATTCACAAAGTCTGTCAGCTACACTCAGTCATGTGACCCAGGACAGGCTGCAGGCACAAAGAGCTAAGGGCAGGAAAATGCCAACTTTCTAAAAGTGGCACTTTTAAAATTGTAATGAAAGTTTTTATTTTACCATTAAAAAAGGTTTATCATTACAATTTCATAGGTGCCAACCTGATGTATCTACCTACTTCCAATTAGAAATTCCAGCGTAGTAGCTGAAGTAAGGAATCACCAAAGGTATACTATGGGAGGGGTTGGCCTCACAGTAGTACACAACAAATTTAGGAGTTTTTCACTATCAGGATTTAAACAGCTTAAATGGTTATGTGCAACCTTTTAATTACACAGCACCTTACCCTATTGGCTACCTAGGGCCTACCTTAGAGGTGATGTACATGTGATAAAAGGGGAGTTTAAGGCTTGGAAAGGATGATTTAAATGTAATGCCAAGTCAACATGGCAGTTTAAAACTGCATTGATGCTGCAATGGCAGACCTGGGACATGTATTAAGAGGCTACTTAAGTGGGTGGCACAATGAGCGTTGCGGGCCCACTGGTAGCATTTAATGTACAGGCCCTGAGAATATGATATACCATTCCACAAGGGACTTATAAGTAAAATAAATATACCAATTTGGTATAAACCAATGTAATCATGTTTTAGGGAGAGAGCAAAAGCATCTTAGTACTGGATAGCAACAGTAATGTGCACAGAGTCCTAAAGCCAACAAAAACGAATTCGGCGAAAAGTGGAGGGAAAAAGGGCAATAAGTTTTGAGGGTGACCCTGCAGAGAGGGCCAGGCCTCATCTATATATATAATTGCCTACTGGCGGTCGCCAGTAGGTAGTTATAGTTAGGACCTAGTTTCCATAGGAAAATCATAACATTCTTTTCCCAATAACTTTGGCGCCGGTTGACGAATCTTCGCGAAATTTTCAAAAAGGGGGGGCGCTCTGGTCAGCTCCTATCCTGAAAGTTTGGGGGTGATTCATCAAGCGGGGGCCGAGAAAAAAGGGGGGGTACCAAAACGCGTTTCCCCATGTTATTTCCCATAGGAAATTTTAGACACGGCTACAGCCCGAACTGCTGAACGGAATTACACCAAATTTGGCAAAAAGGTAGTCCTTGGTTCAGAAAGCGCCCTTTTATTTAAATGGTGTAAATCCGTTCAGAAGTTGCTGAAAAATTAAAAAAATAGAGGTCAAAAAATCAATTTCCCATAGGAAACTTTAGACTCGGTTATAGCAAAAACTGCTGAACGAAATTACACCAAATTTGGCAAAAAGGTACTGTTTTTGGCCCAGAAAGCGACCTTTTTAAAAATGGTGTAAATCCGTTCATTAGTTTTTGAGAGATTAAGAAATAAAGATAGTGATATCTAGAGGCCCTTCCGATCACGCGCTTCATGCTAATTGGCTGTCAACACTCCAAACCAGGAAGTGTTGGCAGCCATCTTGTGCCTCAGAAGAAGCAAGGCACAAGAAAACAGAAAAACAAATGCGTAAAACAGGAAAAGGGGGCAGGGTAGAAACACCCTGACCCCCTAGGTCTGCTCAGGGGGTCCCACGAGGACCCCCAGGGCCAAAAAAAGCTTTTTTTTTTTTAAATCGCGGGATACGCGGAGGATCCGTTGATCCGGCCGTGAAAATAAAAAAACGAAGCGCGGACTCCCGCACTTTGTTATTAACCCCTTCCCTGCTCATGACGGAACCACTCCGTCATGAGCCACGGACGCGCTGTGCTCATGACGGAGTGGTTCCGTCATGCCGCGGCCGTTGGCTGCCGCTCCGCCCACGCGGCGCCTTTTCCCCGCCTGTGCGGGCGTGTAACGTAAGTGGGCGGTGCCGTGACGGAACCACTCCGTCATGAGCACAGCTCGCCCGTGACTCATGACGGCGTGGTTCCGTCATGAGCATGGCGGCGCCGCGCTCACCGAAAACCCCCCCAGCGCCGTGGCGGAATTCGCGCCACGGCGAAGGGGTTAATTAGCCCCCGGGTGGGCCAAGTCCCAGGGCATGGGCAAAAAATAATTGCGGGGGCCCAGGGGGACCACCGCAGCCCCAGGGACCGCCACTCCCCGGGCTTTTTTTTTAATGTATGGGGGCCCCAAAGGCCCCCCCAAGCCCCGGCGACCGCCACCCCTGGGGCTTTGATTAATTATTTAGCGGGGGTCACACGTCTCTCCTGCTGCCCCGAGGACCGCCACCCCCGGGGCTTTTAAAAAAAATATAGTAGACCTGTGTGGGGGGGGCACACGTTCCGGGGACCACCACCTCCCTGGGGCACTAGTATTTAAATTCGGGGGTCTGTAATGGCTTTCTATAAATATTTGGGGGTCACACAGCCCCCCCTGCAGCCCCGGGGACCACAACCCCCGGGGCTTTTTTTTAATGTATGGGGGGCCTCAAAGGCCCCCTCCAAGCCCCGGGGACCGCCACCCCCAGGGCTTTGATTAATACTTTAGCGGGGGCACACGTCACTCCCGCTGCACCCGGGGACCGCCACACCCCCCGGGGCTTTTAAAAAAAAATAGTAGACCTGTGTGGAGGGGGGGGGGCTCGAGCCACACGGCCCTCCTCCCCCATAATAAAAACTAACCAAAGGCCGGCCCAGGGACCCTCAGGATTCAAGGGGACTTTATCCCCCAACTTAAAACGCTCCACGGGGCGCGTTTGCACAGTGGTGAAGGGAGCTGGCGGGGCCTGTGGTGACATGTGTGCAAACACGCCCTGTGGCACGTTTTAAGTTGGGGAATTAATTCCTCTTCAATCCTGAGGGCCCCAGGGGTCCAACTAGCCCACCACGTACCTCCAGTAAGCGCCACAGAGCTGCGTTGCAGAGAGGTGTAAAAAGGGGCGTGGCCTCAGACCACCTCTCTGCAACGCAGCCCTGTGGCGCTAACTGGAGGTACCTGGTGGGCTAGCTGGATCCCAGGGACCCTCAGGATTCGAGGGGACTTAATCCCCCAACTTAAAACGTGCCATGGGGCGTGTTTACACAGTGGTGAAGGGAGGGGGCGGGGCCTGAGGTGACGTGCGCAAACACACCCTTTGGCGTGTTTTAAGTTGGAGAATTAATTCCCCTTCCATCCTGAGGGCCCCTGGGGGCCAACTAGCCCACCAGGTGCTTCCAGTAAGCGCCACTGCGCTGCGTTGCAGAAAGGTGGTCCAGGCCATGCCCTTTTTTACCCCTCTCTGAAACGCAGCTCTGTGGCGCTTACTGGAGGAACCTGGTGGGCTAGTTGGCCCTCAGGGGCCCTCAGGATGGAAGGGGAATTAATTCCCCAACTTAAAACACGCCAACGAGCGTGTTTGCACTAGTCACCTCAGGCCCCGCCCCCTCCCTTCACCACTGTGCAAACGCGTCCCGTGGTGGGTTTTAAGAGGTAATTTTAATCCCCCTGCCCTGTTATGTACTAGGGCCTTACAGAGGAGGTCATGCTAATCACAGGGGTACCGCAATGCATAGTGTTCCCTAGTGTATGTAGGTGTTTTCACTGTATTCTAAGTGTCTTTTAGCATAGCACTGGCTCTAGGCCTGGTTTGTCAGAGTCAGTTACCACCAGTACCCGTCTGAAAAAGTTGTGGGCACAGGATGATTTTGCAACAATGCCTCTTTCTTTTCCTCTGTTGGTTCTTTCTGGACGTCTTGCTTCTTCCTGCAATTTTCTTCATCTTTGTGGACTTCTGTTGCCTCTTTCTGCATTTCTTTTGCTTCTTTCTGTGCATTTTTTCTTCTTTCTTCACATGTCCTTTCTCTGTAGCCATAGTTAGAAACTAGCATTTAAAAAACCTTTGACTCTTTCAATAATAGACAGGTGGAGATTTTCTAACCGTCGTAGATCTTTTTGTATCGTATTTAGTAATGACTTAAAATTTAAGTCCACAACTTCCTCTAAATTGGAGGAAATTGTAACACCCAGATATGTCGCTCCTTTCACCACCCTAGGATCATCTAAAGAGATTTTTTGATTCAGAACAATTTGTGTCTTTCCTTGATTTAATGCATAGCCAGAGACCAACCCGAATTTCTTGGCTTCAGCCTCTATGGTCAACATTGCTACTCCGGGGTCGGCAGTAACTATAGCAATATCGTCAGCATATGCTAATGTTTTTGTTGCATATCCCTGTGATATAATGGGGGTTATACGATTATTTTTCTCCAAATAACGAATGAAGGAATCAATATACATTGCAGAAAGCAATGGCGAACAAGGACATCCCTGCCGAGTTCCCCTGGAAACTGCAATTTCCTTCTTTAAACTTCCATTAACAGAGACAATCTCCACCTGTCTATTATTGGAAGAGCTAATGCAATTAAAATGGTGTACTTTCCAAAGATATTGTATTTACTTAGGGCAGTTTGCCTAGAAATCTCTAATCAGTGGTTTACAGTAATGGAACGTACCATTTCTAGATTTGTATGGTCTTATGCTCAACCCCGACGGGCATATAAATATCTTACTCTTTCCAAGGATAGAGGAGGGCTCGCACTCCCCAACTTAAGGAGATACTATTGGTCATGTGTATTATTATACAGCAAGGAATTATTACAAAATCCAAATAACACAGAGGAACATACCGCTTCAATTTTTCAGCTATTGGTGGGGAATTCCTGCTATGGCTATTTTTGGAAATACATACATGACAGCTACCATAAAAAAGTCAAATTTAAGACTCTCTACAGTTGTTTTAAGGTATGGAAGGCTGTCAAAAAAGTATTAGGAATCGGACGATTTTCATACTACACCCCAGTATTAAATAACCCAATACTTCCAGCACCTATCTTTAAAGATAACTGTGTTAATAAATGGTCTAATTTGGGAATAATACAACTAGGTGATTTTTATACTAACCAGGGTATTAAATCTTTCGAAGTTTTGAAGGGAGAATTTGGCTTAGATTGGCGGGACTTTTTTAAACATCTTCAGATTAGGGCCTTCCTAACTCATAAATCTGGACTAAAAACATTATGGGAAGAATCTACTGTAGTAGAGACAGTTATACATTCCAGGAAACACTCGATTGGTGGAGTTTATGAGTTATTGTTGGACAAGCTCCCTGACGATCTAGATAAAATGGCAATAAGGTGGCAAAGTAAACTTGATATATCTAAAGAAGGATTTTTTGGCTTTTACCAATTAGCACAAACGCTTCTTATTTCTACCAAACTTCTGGCACAATTTTATAAAACCTGTTTTTTTCTCTACTATACACCTAACAAGATTGCAAAATGGGGAACTGGTATTGGGACTTGCTGTCCGAGATGCAATCTATTTAAAGCAAACTCTATCCATATCTTCGCCTCTTGCCCTGTGCTAATGCCTCTGGTACAAGATATAGAGAGGTTTTTAACCGCTGTTCTTCATAGAAAAGTTATCTTGTCACCAGAGGTAATGGTACTTGGGGTGGAAGACTCAGATAAACCTGAAAACGGTTATGATTTTATTTTTGTTGCCATGGCCGTCTGGCGTTTATGCCTAGCCTCGGCTTGGCTAGACCCGTTACCACCCACTTTTCAACAGTGGCTAGCTAGATTATTAGCGGTGCATAACATCGAGATAGCTATATACAAGCGGAAAGGGAAAAGTCGACGTGAAAGGGGCATGAACATCTGGTCTCCTCTCACATCCTGGCGAGAGCAACAAATCTGATTTATTATCAATGCTACAAGTTATTTATGTTATTGGTTGGGTTGGGGTTTTTTTCTTTCCCTGTGAAGCATTGAATATGTCTTGCAAAATTTCCTTTAATGCTTATTTAAGTTTGACATACATAAAGTATATGATATTAATGTACAGAATGCTTACCTGTCCGGGGGGGGAACAAATATGTTAAAACCAATAAAAAATATTTAAAAAATAAAAAATAAAAAATAAAAAACCTTTGAAATTCACTTAAAAAACCATAGGTTTCAGATACATTATAGTTAGAAATTAGCATTTAAAAAACCTTTGAAATTCACTGAACAAACCATAGGTTTCAGGCACGTTATAGTTAGAAATTGGCATTTAAAAAACCTTAGAAATTCACTGAAAAAAACATAGGTTTTAGGGAAAGTTATAGTTAGATGGACATTTCACTCGTACAAAACCATTGAAATTCCCCTGTTATAGTTAGTTCAGCTAACTATAACTCGCGCCCCCGCAATGCACTGCTGATGACACATATTACATCACTCATGACATGGTCAGTGACATCACTGATGACATCACTGATGACATCATCCAGTGACTGTGTTTTCTGTAAAGTTTAAATATGTTTAATATATATAGGGAAAGGTGTATTGAAGAATGAGTGGGTGTATAAGTGTCTGAATGGATGATTTAGTAGGTGCGTGACTGACTCTATAAGTGACTGATTAAACTTATCTTACTGAATGCATGGGTAAGTGAGTAAACTTTGTGAATATCTGTATCCATCTGTCTGTTGGTGTGTAAGCGGCTGCATGGGTTTGCGAATAGCTACATGAGTGTCTATATGGGTTATTGATTGGTTTTCTGAGTATCTGTATGGGTTCCTGAGTGTTTGTGTGGGTGGGGTGTGTGTGACTCTGTACATAGATGTGTGAGTGGGTGATTTACTGGGTGCATGGTTTCAAGAGTGCATCTGTGATGGACTGTATGGGTGGGTGAGTGTGTGTATGGGTGTGTTAGTGAGTGAATGTATATCTCAGTTGTATAATTGTGAGTAACTACATATGTTAAAGGCAGTATATGTGTGTTGGATGATATAAATGGCTATAACAGAGTGTGTGATTGTGAGAGTGGCTGTATGGATGAGTCTGTGCTTGTATCAGTGATTGTATAAGAGCGTAAGTATTTGCTAGTATTTGTATGAGTAAGTGAGCTGGTGTGTGTATAACTGTATAGGTGAGTAAATGGGAGTGTGATTAATTTTTTACATCACTGACTAGGTGTGTGAGTACCTCTATGGATGAATGGCAGTGTGTGAGTGTTTATATAGGTGTATGAGTGCATATGAAAGTCCTGTACTGAGTGACCGTAAGTATGAGTGACTATGCGGGTGAGTGAGTGGATGTGTGTGTAGACCTAGGAATCAGTGAGTGGGTATCTAGTTATTGGTCTTGTAATTTCTATGGTTTTGAGAATGGCAGTCTGTAATTTAGAGTGGGTGTATCAAAAGTTATATTAGGGTGTGAGAAGATGCATCAAATTGTCACATGGATGATGTCATCAGTGATGTCTTCAGTGATGTCATTTGAGATGTCATCAGTGATGTCATCAGTGATGTCACTGACCATGTCATGATTGATGTAATATGTGACGTCATCAGCAGTGCATTGCGGGGGCGCGAGTTATAGTTAGCTGAACTAACTATAACAGGGGAATTTCTATGGTTTGTGTACGGGTGAAATGTCCATCTAATTATAATTATAACTTTCCCTAAAACCTATGTTTTTTTCAGTGAATATATATATATATATATATATATATATATATATATATGTATATAGAGCAGGCTTCTCGTGATTAGGACAGACGAACGCGGACCCAAAGTTCTTCGTGCAGAAAGTTTTTTTGTTGCCCTGCATCGCCGCCATTACGCGTTTCAGCCCCACCTGGGCCTTGATCACATGAAGCGTTGCATATTTTTTTACCTCTATTTAACGTGCTAGTGCAAATTAAGACCAGTTGCTCGTTCAATAAACATCGAGGAAATACTACATAGTGTTGAACACTGAATGAGCGTTTACAAAAGGTTCACCATGTGCAAAAATAGCAATACACTTGTTTACATAATAATAAATACTTAACTAGCAATAAATATACGCATAAATGCAAGATAAATATTATTGCAAGTAAAAAAGTGGCACCCGATTTTTTGGCATTTAAAATCTATAAAAACATTCATATAAAGATATAAAAAAGCTAAAAATGCCAATATTAATAACACATATGTTATAATCATGAATATAAATCGGTCCACAATGCATCAGGGCTGCTTGATCAACACATTCAGTTTATAAATAAAACTCAATGTAAGTGCAGTTTCCTGTTATTTGTCAGGTGTCAAGATAGTCCTCTCTTTGTTTATGTTACGCTCAGTAAAGTCAAGCCCCAGTGGACAAATAATCACTCCATGTTTAAAACAAGCAACAATTGTGCTAAGCAAGAAAGCGTGTCACCCATATGAACCAGCCGTCGATGTGGTGTCTCTGTATACTTGTATCAAACACAGTTTGGGGATTGAGGCATGCAAATACTTTTTCCGAAACAGGCCCCTTTCCATGTATGATCATACTATGCTATTACTTGACATGTTACAATTCTGTTTACACAATAACTGTTTTCTTTTTGAGGTGGTACAAGCAATACACCGGGATTGCAATGGGAAGCTGCTTCGTTCCTAGCTACGCCTGTATGTTCATGGAGTGGTCGGAGGCGGAGCACCTTTGGCACAGAGATAATGAACTTTACATGGATAACCTTATCCTGTGGACCCACTGCATTGACGATATCTTTCTGATATGGGATGGTCCACAGGATTTGCTCCGTGATTTCATTACGGGGTTATCAGCCAATGCTTTAAATCTTAGGTTTACCAGCAAGATACATGCCACCACGATCGAATACCTGAATGTCCTTGTTGAGGTAAAAAATGACAGCTTACACACCAGTCTGTTCAGAAAGGCTACAGCCAGGAACAGCCTATTACATGCCCAAAGCCACCCCCCGGATGGACTGAAGAGGAGCATCCCCTATGGTGAGCTCCTCAGGGCAAAGCGTAACCGCAGTTCCACGGAGACCTTTGCTAGGGAACAGAACAACATGCTGGGCTGCTTTACGACACACAGTTACTCAGGTAAAAACATCAGTGCAGCAGTAGAAAAGGCTTCCACAAAGGATAGGGACAGCCTCCTGGTCCCTAAGACACGGAATACGGCCAAGCAAGAAGTGAGGCTTATAACCACCTGTAACAACGCCTGACAGGCCTTTCGTAAAATATTATGTAAGCATTGGCACTTAGTCAGACAGGATATGGTGATAGGCAAGTTGGTTAGCCCCAGGCCTCGTATCACTTATCGGAAATGTGACCTACTACAGGACACACTGGTACATAGTCACCAAAACACAGAACAGCAAGACACAGGGAACATGGTTGAGGGGACTCCCGGGTTTTCATAAATGTGGTTGCTGCAAAGCCTGAAGCAACAGCTGCAATGTCAAGCGTTATAACCTGCCTACCGGCAAAAGCGAAAAGATACCAACCTTTATCAGTTGTAACACCGAATGTATTGTTTATGTGCTGATTTGCATTTGTGGTTTGCGGTATGTTGGGAGCACTTTATTTCCAGTAAAAAGTGAGTTCTTGAGCATCTGTGCGCTGTTAGGAACAGGGATCTGACCTATACAGTTGCCCAGCACTGTTATCTAGAGCATAGGGATGTGACTAACATCAGTTCTAAGATCTCTTATTTTGGCATTGACAGGATTGCAGCCCAACCCTGAGGAGGTGACCGCGAACGCAGCCTGCGGCGTCTGGAATCAGAGTATATTGTCTGACTGCAGAGCAAGATTCTTGGAGGCCTCACCCATGAAGAAGACCTTCATGTTCACCTAGGATAGAAAAGATACTATATACCAGTGGTGCCCTTCCATGTCTTTGGACACTATATACTGCTATCTATCTAGAAGTCCATAACACTCTCTACCCTCCTCACCCTTTCTCTCTCTTTTTCTCCCCTCCCTTGCTCTCACCTCTTTGAATCTTTACCGCCATAATGAAAACTGGAGTGTCACTTGCGCTGAGCTGCTGTTTGGACCATTAGTGGCCAATATTCACGCACTCTTTGTATAGGACCTAGGGTGGGGTATTGTTACTATTTTTCATTTCTTTTTTGTAGAGGAACCCTTTTTCACTAGTAACAGTGGGGTTTTAGTGTCTTTTCCACCAGCTTAGATCCCTTGATGAGTTTATAGGAGGTCGGCTGGAGCGCTACAGGTGCCACTTGGCATTTACCCACCACCAGTTAGCACTGCCAGTAGGAAGACTACTGGATTGCAGTAGAACACTAGAAGCGCTCTCTAGTTATCGGGCACCTGCCTTCCTAATATATAGACAGTCTTCCCTGCCTCCTCTGATATGTCCTGCTGATGTCCACTGTAGTTTGTAAGCAGCCACAGTGCTTTTGACATCACTTACACGCAGTATCAGTTTGTATTTGGGATAGCAGCAGGTAACGGCGCTAGTGCTTATTTTAGCTTGCTTGGGTTGATAGCGCGATGCCGGCTCTCACAATGCTTGGTGTTAATTTGATAAAAATCCGTGCGTATAACAATATGCTTTAATATTGTTGTCTCATGTTTCATTTTGTATCACATTTATTGAAACATTATATTGCACCTTCGTGTTAATTGCAATGTGCTTATGATATGTTGAAAATGTGAGTAGAGTCAGTTTTCACTCATATTCAGACTCCAACATGCTCGTTTGTTTTCTATGTCTACACATTAACTTTGAATGCACTTAAATACAGCAACTTCCGGTCACGGAGTGACTTTGACAAAGACCGTGAGGTTGAAACGCGTCAGTCAAATAAATCTTTATTTTTGTTGAAACTCTGAGTGAGTAAATATATATTCTTGTTGTTCATTTCATATAAAATAGGTTTCCATAAAATGTCTTTCCTTTTCGTACATCCTTTGTGAAATCAAAGAATCATGGTGCACGTTTAAGACTAACTGTATCTCTTACTCCTAGGTTTAAATTAGTTACAAATTTAGTATTGCAGATAAATATGGGAGATAATCTGAGGGTATTCATGGTAACTACAAAGTTGTTACTTTTTGGATATTCATCACATTTGCAAGTACTGATATGTTCTGGGGAACCATTTTTATATTTCACTTTTGAAGGTGGAATTTCCACTTACCTGGGGGAAACAGTTTTTACAACGCTGCTGTTACCTCGCATAGCCCTTATCAAGCGGTTGTTGCAACGCATGTACCATTACCACTCATAGCCTTTACCAAGCATGATTTTACAGCGCATATGCCTTTAGCACGCATGCCTATACAATGAATTACATTGTAAAGATATGAATGGGAAGCGCATATGCGTGGTACTGTCAGCATCGTTAGAGAAGCGCAGAGACCCTTCTGCCCCCGCTTTAGGGAAAAAATGACCTGCGCCCCGCATTAGCCTTGAAGCACTGCCTCATTGTGAGGTAAGGGGAATTGCACAGGATGGGCGTGGGGCGAGGGGGGGTTTCAGGGCTGGGTCCGGCGTAAGGGCTTTTGGCTGCGGTGGTTTTTTTAAGGGATGGGGTGGGTAGCACAATGGGCCAGTTTTAGGACTTTAGGCTGGGACCTGCTTTTTAATAAGGGCAGGGAGCTGGGGGTTGCACTAGGGGCCCAGTTTTAGGGCTCAGAGCTTGGCCTGGTTTCTTTAAAGAGTAGAGTTATGCGCCTGCCAGCAAGTTCATTAATACCTTCAATTGAGTTGTAGATTATTACCACAGATTAGATTTTTTCAACATAGCACAACATAGCCTTATACGTGCACAATCTGTCATTATCGTATGTACAAGACAGAAAAAAAATGAAAGGATTGCTTGTTTTGATACTGCTTAAAACATTAGTTTCCATCACATGCCTGTATTATTACACAATGTGCCTTATTGGCACTTCCAATGTAGCTTACATTTTTTTAAATAGTTTAAAACTTTAGAATGAATGCTAGCCAGCAAATATTAATTTCAATAGCTATGGAGTTTATTAAGTCTTTGTCACGCTTAGAAAATGAAATAAAAGTGGCACAGTAATAAAGTGCATATAAATAAAGAAGTAAAATATAAACCTGAAGATTTTGAAACCTACCGTAAATTAGAAGGAATTTGAAATTGAAGGCTAAAGATTGAGTTAGTTTCCTCCCATTGATTCATGGGATCAGTGCAACTGCATCAAACAGAATATAGTATGGACGATGAGTGGCCTCAACTGAATCTAGGAAAGCTCCAACCTTCCAATTAAAATAAAAATTTAGATTAAATTTTAATATGTGTTTGTGAATCAAATGAAATGTTTAATTATTTGTATGTTTGGTTGACAAAGGCTTGTTTCTGTAATCGTAGTTGATTATTTTTGCAGATTAAATCATCAAAAATGCTTAGGCCAGGGTTCCCGACATCCAGTAGTGACTCAGTGGGGGTCCCCAGATTTAATTAATGAATCAGTGGGATTCACAGGTTCCAGTAATGATTAAGTGGTGGTCCACTGAAGTCAAAAGGTTAAGAACCACTGTTTTAGAATATTTGTAGTTTATTAATTGTTTATGTTTTTAAAACTGTGCATTTTTTAATTTAATTTATTAATTAGTGATTTGTATTATTGTTTTCAATTTTGATTATTTTTTAAAAGAAATTATTTTTTTCTGTGTAATGTGTTAGTAAGTATAAGTGTTTTAGAGCTTTTTAATTGTAAGAACTTGGGTTTTGTGTAAACGTTTTTGTTTTAGTTCATTTTTTAATAGAATATGGTTAAGATTGGAATGTGAAAGTTAAATGTAATCATATAGCCCCCAACAAATTCCAAGATGTTCCCAATGTGGATAAGACTGGAGTGAGAATAGTAAATCTGACCCTTCTACAGTCCAAACAATTCTTTCCCTAATGTGGTAAGGTTTGGAGTGGGAATGGTAAATCTGAGCCCCTCCCAAATTCCAACACTTTTTTCAATGTGGATAAATTTGGATTAGCAATTGAAAATCTGACATGCTCCACCAAAATCCAACACTTTTCCAAATGTGGTTAAGTTTGTAGTGGAAATAGTTAATAGCCACTGCAAACAACTGGAGCGCAAATGGAAAATGAGCCAGGGCAATACAGACAGGAGGAAGTTCAAATCCTCCCCAAGACACTACCACCAAATGATCTGGACCATCAAATGAACCATTCTGGTGGACACGCATCAATGCCAGCATGAACATAAGGAAAGAAATCTTCGCCAGTGTAAAAGATTTCACCCTACCATCGACCACCAACTCCTCACACAACCTCAGCAACAGTCTCTCTCCATTTTTCAGCAACTAAACCACTGCCATTTACAGCCATGTTAGCCAGCAAACGAACCCAACAGACTTTATCAAATGCCTCCTGATCTTATCCAAAGAAACAATGCTAACCACATGGCCAGTCATCACCCTAGAAAAACGGTGACACCATGAACTTCATCCACTCAGGGACCCCATGAGAACCCTGCACTCACCAAACCTACTCCAGAAAACTTCAACCGTCAGTGCTGTCTGTGCTCACACCCATTCTGACTGCCTCCACCTCTTCTGCAACCTTACCAGATGCTTGGAAACACGCAACTGTCCTCCCATTGCTAAAAAAAACCTCTGCAGACCTGTCAACGCTCACCAACTACAGGCCAATCTCCCTGCTATCAATCCCGACCAAGGTCTTAGAGAAAATCATCAACAAACACCTCACCGAATGCCTAAGCAACCACCAACTCATCAACACCATTCAGTCTGGTTTCAGAACCACTACAGCACAGAAGCTGTCCTCCTCACTACCACAGATGACGTCCACATGACTCTGGACAGAGGAGATACTGTGCCCTTCATCCTTCAAGACCTCTCTGTAGCATTTGACAAATTAACCACCCCATCCTCATCCAACGCCTGCCTGACATTTGAATAGATGCACACTCCAATGGATATGCTCCTTCCTGACTAGAAAGACTCAGTCAGTCAGCCTGACACCCTACGCCTTGAACGCCTGCGGCCACATCTGCGGGGTTCCACAAGGATCCTCCCTGAGCCAATCCTCTTTAATGCAAACATGATTCCTACATAGTCCCTGCATACACATGATCCCTCTGGTCAGCATCATCCGCTCTCACAATATCAAAGTCCTCTCCTATGCCCATGACATGCAACTAATTGTCTCCCCCACTGACAAGAGGCCCAGGACTAGGATCAAGTTCGATGCCTGCATGACTGAAATCACCCACTGGATGAAAAGCAACTGTTTAATGCTGAAAACTGATGAGACCGAAAGAGCACATCACTGTTGGATTCCACCTAGTGGCCAACAGAGATAGGGCTGACACCTACCCTCACCACCCACATCCAGAACCTCTGGATCGGGGCGTGGCTACGCAACAGAACATGGCGGCGCTAGCTAGGCTCGCTCCGATGAACCCTTCTCTAACCTGACTATCTGATACATTTATCCAGCCCCGGAGAACAAAATATGGGAGCGGAAACTCTACTGAGCCCATAGGAGCGGGATTCGTGGCTGTACGAATCTTGTGGCGGGAGATATCGCCGTGGCCGCTTACGGCCTGAATGTGAGCTGCAGCCGGGCGGCGGAGTGAACACCTCTGCCACGTGCGTGGAGACGCACGACGGGGACCGACTGACGCAGTCCTGGGAGCTGGACCCACACGCACATGAACCACGTCGCTGGGTCCCACTGGGAGGAATGAGACTGTGGGACCCCTCACAGCAGAACGGGGGCAAGCTGTGAGCCCAGAATCGGAGGCACGCTCTAGTGCAACAGTGGATTTACTGAGATCCTACGGGTGAGAAGACACCCACCTGGGCCACCGACAAGTTGGACACGGAGTCACTACCTGGTCCGCCGGGTGTGGTTCACGCAGACCGGCGTGGTCCTGCGGAGGAGGGGAAGAAGCCATAGCGGACGATCCCTAGCACAACATGGACCCGGCGTGGAGGCAGCAGGGAATTGCTGCGTAGATTGATCTGGATGCCGGCGGAGGCCTGGCTGCCTCATCCCCCGCCCCGGTCCTTCCTCCAGCTATAGTGGTGCCATTGTGCTCACGATGGCGAGTGGCGGCATGACTGCACATTGAGGGCCCAAGACTCGACCTTCTGGCTCGCTCCGGTCCTGACCTGGGAGCTGAACTGCCTGACTGCTAGAGATAATATTGTGGAGTGAGCACACTGTGCGAACGAGGCCGTCCCTCCATAGCTGGGCGCCATCGCCCCACTCCCTGCCTCGCCACACCGCTGCACCTGTAGAGCAGAAGCCTGAACACATTGCGCCTCTCAGTGGCTGTGCTCGTGCAGGAGAGGCCTCGGTGTTGCTGCGTGTCACCGCTGAGGTCCAGCGCTGGAGCCGAAAACTACGAAAACCACACTGTCCAGAACAAAGGTCTCAAAGGTGGTCCAGCAGAACAGATTGGACCGCAACGCATTCCCCAAAGCATCGCCCCAGGACCAGCGGACCGAAGATTAAGCAGGAGGCGAAGCGGAGGAAAACTCCCCTAATCCAACCCTGCAAGGATGTCATGGAAGCCATTTCTGGGGTCCGCACATCTCTGGAACAAAGGATGGACACGATATCCTCCGACGTCATGCTCATCAGGGCAGACCTGGCGAAAATCAATAAAAAGGTCAAGCAATTGGAGATTACAACAACTATTCTGGTAGAAAACACTTCGCACCTCCAAACTGAGATCCACGACCTACAGCTCTTCTGAAAGTTTTCTGAAAGTAAGCTTGACGACTACGAAGGGTGCACCCGCCGCAACAATGTACGAATTTTGGGTGTGCCGGAGCGGGCGGAGGGGCAGACACCGGACCTTTTTGTAGAGGACCTCATACTCACCCAACTTCAACCTAAAGGCCGGTCCAAATGTTTTGTAATTGAGAGGGTACACAGGGTCCCGGGGGGGAAGACCGAAGCTCGGAGCTTCCCCGCGACTGCTGCTGACGCGGACGTTGAACTTTCGCGACAGAGACGTAATTCTTCACCATGCAAGAGTGGGCCCACTGCTTAAATATGAGAACGTCGACATAACCTTTTTCCCGGACTTTCCACAGGCAGTCCAAAACAATGTAGATCGTTTTTAGCCGTTAAAAAGACACTACGAGACAAAGGTGTAAAGTATGCCATGCTGTTCCCAGCTCGCCTTCGAGTGGAGGCTGACGGCAGAGCTTGGCTCTTTGATACTCCGGAATCGGCGGCGGAATGGTTGGAGGGCTGATGAGGGGTCAAGAAGCACAACTCACGCTGACAAGACCAGTAAACCAGCCCATGGAGAAGATGAGACTCAGCTCCGAGACGCATGGAGATCCACCACCTCACTGAAATGTCTCCTGTATCGGTCGGGGACATAGGTACCATGCAAAAGAGACAGCTGCAAACTCATTGGGTCTAACCAAGTTTGGTGGTCCATGACTCTCGGGGCCCGTTCCTCTCGAGGAGCGGTGGGACATCACTCGCTTTGAGAGAGTCGAGAGGAAGTAGCATTCATTGCACCCCCGCATTTCTACTTTTAGTTTTCTAATTGGGCGACAGTCACTCTGCATGTTTGAGTTTATGGGCGGTTCGAGGCCCAGAGTGCAGGGGACCAGGGAGGGAGGCTGTTGGGATGGGGGTAATGTCAGTTGTTATGTTCATAATGAATCGGCACAAGAAGATTGTGATCAATGGGAGGAGCTGTTGACTTTCACTCACATCTATTACCATTCACAAGGACTATAATCTTAAACTTATGAGCTGGAACGTAAATGGGCTGGGGGACAAGATTAAGCGTAGCGTAGTATTACAACACATTAGGAGATACGCCCCGGATGTAATCCTTCTTCAGGAAACGCATTTAGTGGGAAATTCCTGCAAGGCGCTAAACAGGTGGGGTTGCAAACTAGTGGCACATGCAGGCTTCACTACTGTTTTACGAGGGGTGGGAATACTGATGCGAAACTCCTTCCCATTTATGGCCCAATCTACATGGTTGGACGACCTTGGGAGATATATTGGTATCACGGGGCAGTGGGAGGGGCGAACGCTTACCTGTATGTCGGTCTATGTCCCTCCGGATCTTCAGGCCCACACATTCAAGACCTGGGAGCTGTGCTACTCACACTACCGGTGGGCCTGCTGCTGATGGGAGGGGATTTGAACTCCGTGGTATCAGGCACACTAGACCGGTATCCGCCGCGAGACACTGGAGCATCAGCCAGGTGGTTGCCAGACTTTCTAGAGGCTCTAGGCCTGACGGACGCATGGAGAGCCTATCACCCAAATAGTGTCCACCATATTTTTCACTCCGGGGCACACAATAGCCTATCCTGTATAGACTACATTGTCGTCCCTGCATCCCAAATAACGCAAATCCGTGAAATAAGACACATGGCAAGAGGCATCTCCGACCACTCCCCACTTTGGGCGCATCTGGCCCTGGGACAGGGAGGGGTGGGTAGGATAGCCCCCATAAATCCATGGCATCTCCGCGACCCAAATATACCCAAGGCCCTACTGAAAGCCATAGATTTGTACTTCCAAGAAAATGAAGACATGATTGACTCCTCCCAGACACTGTGGGAAGCATTCAAATAGGTGGTACGGGGGAAGGCACTCTCCCTGATAGTCAGAGCACGCAAGGACAAAATAAAGGAACTGGTGACTGTGGAAAATGCAGTCCTTAGACTAGAAAAAGAACTAGAGGAGAAGGTGACGCATGAGAAGCTCCATACCTTGCAACTAAAAAGGGATGAGTATAAAGCGATAGCCACAGACAGGGCCAAATCCATGGGAAGGGAGACGACGGGCAGAGTATATGACCTAGGGAACAAGGTGGGGAAGCTCATAGCATGGCTAGACAAGAGAGAGCTGGCGTCCAGACTGGTACCAAAATTGATAGATAAAGATGGCCAATCTCTCCCGGACCCCCAGGCTATCGCCAACATGTTTGCTCCCCACTATAGGGACATCTACCGCACGCACACATCCTACACAGAAGAGGACTCCCAATCCCTTCTCAGAGACATTGGTCTTCCAGCCCGACAAGGTGACGACCGGGCACTTTTGGACAGCGACTTCACCAACGACGAAATCGCGCTTGCGATCAGAAGCCTCCCTCCTATTTGCCCTGGCCCTGTAGCCCTTGGTAGCATGGGTCCGTGGAGAGCCAATTATACGGGGTCTGCGCTGGGTGGAATCATGGGAAGACTGTCTCTCGCTATATGCAGATGACATCCTTCTGTTCCTTGCTTCTCCGAAGGCGTCACTGATTGCAGTGTTCGACATCCTTGCCAGCTTCGGCAGGTTCTCTGGATACTCTATCAACTGGGACAAAGATTGAAGCGAGATATCACTGCATGGAAGGTGCTTCCTCTCTCTCTGCTGGGCAGAGTGGCGCTTTTTAAAATGATGTCCCTGCCCCGCTTCCTATATGTGTTACAAAACCACCCTGAACCAGTGCCTACTCGTTATTACAGGGAAATTGAGGGCTTACAGAGGGACTTGCTGTGGGGAGGAAAACCTCGGATAGCTCTAAACAAGCTCACCCTCAACTGGTATGACAGTGGAATCAGTCTACCAGACCTGAAGAAATATTTTTGGGCGGCCCACCTTGCAGCTGTTAACCATGGCACATATCGCAGACTGGACGACCCAGGCTATGCCATGGACCAATGGCTCCTTCCCAGTGGGAACTAAATTAGAGCTCTGTATTCTAAGCCAAAGCGATTTCCCCTCACTGGGCCAACAAAACACTCAGTCCAGGTCTGGCACGCAGCAACTAAAAGTCTGGATGGTACTGGAAACTGACATTAGCAACGCCCCTTTGGGACTCAGAGAGATTAGGTGATTTATGGAAGTCGAAAGGGTTTGATAAATGGGACCCCATAGGGATCTCAACTATTGGGGATGTTTGGGTAAAGTGCAATATAGTGACATTTTCCTCCCTGCAACAGAAATATGAGCTCGCTAATTCGGAATACTTTCACTACCACCAAGTCCGACATGCACTGCAGTCCCACTTGACTAAAGGCACCTCCCCCCCAGAATCCACACCTCTCGAAGATAGACTGCTGGTTGGGTATCTACCAGATAAAGCAATCTCCCTCACATGCAAAAAACTGATAAATAACACTACAGACCCTCTCTGCGGCACCAGAGTAAAATGGGACAGGGATGGCCTCGAACTAGATAACAAGAAATGGCAGGTGGCACTGGCCTCTCCAAGAGAGGTGGCTATCTCGGCCAGGCTTCGGCTAGTACAGCTACAAATTTGCATAGGGTGTACATTACTGGGTCTTGCCTGGTCCGAATAGGGTGAATGGAAGGGGGGAATGCAGAAGACAATGTGGTTGTGAAGGGATGTTTATTCATATCATATGGGAATGTGACCTCATCCAGAGATATTGGCACCAAATCCATGCGGTTCTTGGCAAGGTATTGGGCCTGACCATCTGCCCTGAAGCGAAAAGGTGTCTGCTGAATGTTTGGGAACCCACAGACCTGAGCAGAATTGGTAAGATCCGGGTAACACTCGGCCTCATGGTGGCAAAACAAAATATAGCTCAGTTATGGGGAGCCACAAACCCACCCACCATAACAGAATGGAAGAAACCTATGGACTGGTGTATGTTCCGGGAGAAAACAGTGTACACTGCGATGGGCTGCCCTAAGAAGTGGTCCCTATTCTGGGGGGAGTGGAACACATACCGGGGAGATATTTGTAGTCCTCCACGCAATCCCATACTAGATGACTTGTCCTCACCATAATGCATGTAACTCGTGATTTCTCATTGCTCTACTCCTGTAATCACTGTGAATGTCATTGTATCACCTAATGAATTCCTCCCTGAATGTAACTTGTCCTGATTCATGTACTCACACCGATTCATGTTGTTTAATAAAAAGAATTATTAAAAAAAAGAACCTCTGGATCATCATCAACAGCAAACTCAAAATGACCACCCAAGTTCAATGTCATCACCACCTCATTCTTCCATACCCTGAATACGCTGAGGAAGATTTTCAAATGGTTCCCAATCACCACCCACAAAACCTTCATTTAGGCCCTGGTCACAAGCAAGCTGGACTACAGGAACACCCTCTATGCTGAGATCAACAAAAAAACTCACCAAAAGGCTGCAGACCATTCAGAATTCGGTGGCCAGAATCACTTTCAACCTCCCACACAACACTAAAATCACACCATACCTGAAGGAGCTCCACTGGCTCCCCATTCACAAACAAACAATATTCAAATTCCCTACCCGCACTTTCAAGGCAATACATAACACTGGCCCTGTATACCTCAACAATCACATTTGATTCACACACTTTCTGGACAACTTTGCTTCTCAGGATTGTTACTTGCACATAGCTCCTACATATGAAAAACCAGATCTGGCGGACAATCCTTCTCCTACATCACTCCTAAAGCGTGAAACGACCTGCTGCTACACATAACAAACTCCTCCTCACTTCTTGACTTCTTCAAGAATCTGAAGGCCTGGCTTTTGTAGTAGGTCCACTAGGCCCTAGATGTGCCTATACTCACACCTGCTCAGTGCCAGGGTACCCTCCTGGCTTATAATGCACTCTACAAATCTGTGTTACACACCATAGCATAACAAATCTACACCTCTCCAACAAAGTTCAAGATTTTCCTCACTGTTATTAAAATTGAAGTGGGGATAATAAATGTGACCCCTTCAAATCCAACCCTTTCCCCAGTGTGGTTAAGTTTGGAGTGGGAATAGTAAATATAGCCTGCACCAAAGTCCAACACTTTCTCCAATGTGGTTAAGTTTGGAGTAGGAATAGTAAATCTGAGCCCCACCAAAAAGTCCAACACTTTCCCCAATGTGGTTATATTCGGAGAGGCAACAGTAAATTTGCTCCCCAAAGTCCAACACGTTCCACAATGTGGTTAAGTTTGGAGTAGCAATAGTGAGCCCGCTCCCTCAAAGTCCAACATTTAGTGGAAATAATTCATGCAAGTTACATACATATTGTTTAGTTCACTCATGTTGGTTAGTTTTAAGTTATTTTTACACCTTCTTTAAATAGGAGAAATGACGCAGTTTATTATACCAATTCTAATTGCTTTTATTTATTTTTTAGTGCACTTTTTTAAAGGTTGCAGTCATATGAAATTATATTTTTTGCATATACATTTTGTAAGGGTCTTTTATAGGGTTTTATATGCATATTGTTCACATTTTTTAATAGAAAGCTTTTATATTTTTAAATTTCTTTTCATTTTTATATTTAAAAAAATACAGTGAATAAATATTTCTACATTGTTTATTTTATTTGAAACAACATTTTATTATTTTCTTGTAACACAATATACAAAGCATTAGTGCCAGGATTTGGCATTACAGAAACAGAATGGCATGTGAACAGTGGTAAAATTGGACATCAGAATCATACAATATTCTATGCATGGCAATACATTGTTGAACAACCCAAATTTGTGCACAACTTTCATACTCAGCAGTGAGCATTTAACAACCAACAAAACCACATCCCCCACCCAAAGTCACCCCTTACCAACCTGACACATTTTTAGCTCCCGCTACACCCAAAGCAACCTCAATAAAGTCAAATACTTCTTCCCTCAGAGTCCTCCTGCAAAATCTGAGAGCTATCAGATGCATCTGAGCCTACATCCAGAGTTCAAAGGTAATTAAATAAATGTCCCCAAGCTCTTGCCTGATCATTTTATATTCAACCTTTTTTTTCGATTCACTGAACAATATAGTACTCTTCAGTCCAGCGCATTTAACTAGCTCATCCCTCCATTTAAGCATTCAGGGTCCTCCAGCAGATTTCCAATGCATTGGTAATTCTCTTTTTGCAAGAATCAATACCAAATCAATAAATCGTGTAGTGGTTGTTTGCATTTTCGGGTGTGGGAAACCACCAAGGAAACAAACCAGAGGTGAGCAAAGGGATATCACGTTGCGTGACATAATTGACGCAGTCCACCACCACCTCCCAATAGCCTGTCAAAATGGGCAGGACCGTAACATGTGGAAGACTTCTGCCCCGTTTTCTCAGCATCTTGTACATGCTGCCAGTGGCAGCCAGCATGGCTCGCGGGTGGCAGGACGGGCATGCGGGGGAAGGGGCCGCAATGAGAACAAAAATAAATAAATTAAAACTTACCTTGCCGCTGGGTCCAGCGTCTCTGCTCCCCTCCTGCGACCGACTCCAGGAACAGGAAGTACAGCTAGGCTCCCTTTACCAATCACAACGCTGCAATGCAGCATTGTGATTGGTCTGAGTGCCGTGACATGGAGCTCAGCCAGGGGCTGGAGGGCTGGCCATATTCTCCACGCAGGCTCTAATGCAGCCTGCATGGAGAACCGGGAAAGTGCGGATGACTGTTTTGGGTGGCGTGAGAGGGCAAAGCAAACAGTCATTGCGCACTTAGGAGGGTTGTACCACTCCTCCTGTGCTCTACAGCCCCACCCTACCCCTTCATGCAAGCTGCCGTAGCAGGAGGATAAAATAATATGATAATGACATTAGTTATTATCATTTTATTTTTTATTTTATTTTACTGCTGCAGAGTAGCGGGCAACACTCCTTAGCCTCAGTAGAGGAGCCGACACTTCATGCTTCAGCAGCAGCAGCATAGATCTTGTTGATCTTACCAGGTGTCAGGTGAGCTGTATGACGAAAATACAAATTAATTAATTTGAATCTGGCATTTCAGGAAACAGCGGGTATGTTATTTAGGACCCTTCAGTGTCAGAAATCTGCACCCCCAGGTCCGCCTCCCATTTAACTTTCAGATCTTATAGGGAAGTTAAAATGTTTGCTCGTATGGCATCGCATAACGACATGACAGCTTTAACACAAAAAGTCATGGTAAAGAGCGGATGACAGACCTTGGGAATTGCAGGTTCTATTCTCCATCTTCCCAGTGATTCCTAATAGGGACTACTATTGCTCAGTCAGCAGGAATTGTCCACCAGGAACAACAAAATCTTCTACCAATTCTGCAAATGAACGTAATTCTTCATCCTGATACAGATCTCCAATGCAGTTTAACCCATAAGCAGTCCACCCTGCAATCCCACCCAAAGCCCCCTCACCGGCCGCCGTCTTAAACCACCCGATTGGCAGATCTAGCGAATAGGGTTTTGGGATGCAGGTTCACTGCAAGCAATGCTGCCATTACCTTTGTACCACCATAAGCTCATGAGAAGCTGGATGCAGCCACCTCCAGGGAGATAAGAGGACCCACAAGAGGTTCCTCAAGTCAGGAGGGGCGCTAATAACTCCTTCATCAAGATGCAATCTACAGTTGATCCACTGGTTGAACCACTGCAGTTGCAACTCCAAGTATATGCTTCAAAGTTCAATACAGCCAACCCACCCTCCACTACAGGATGCTGAAACTTAGCTATTATTATCTCACTCAAAAAGGAGTCTGGTCGGAGCATTGTTCACCCAAAATATACTTTACAACTCCACTATGAATAAAAAGACACAGGTCAATTCCAACATTCCTGAGAAACAATAGAATATTATCAGCATATAATGCAGCATAGTACGATTGCACAAGAACCTCTAGCCCACGGTAAAATCCCTATGCATGAGCAGTGCTGGCCAAAGGTTCCATTGCAAATGCAAATAGGGGGGAAAGTGGACACCCCTGTCTAGTACCTCGCCCATTACATACGATGCAGAGATTGTTCAACCAGTACGAACCAGCGCCGTTGGACCTGTATAAAGAAGTCTGACCCAGTGTATGAACCCAGGTCAAAACCCCATACAAGTCATTACGTGATATAGATGGTCCCAACTCAGACTCTCAAAGACCTTCTCTATATCTATGGCCATCATAGTTCCGGTCTCCTTATCTACAAAATCATCATTCATAAGTGAAAGAAGTCTATGGATATGCAGCGCAGCATTGTGCCTAGGAATAAGTCTAGTTTGAGCCATGTGAATCAAAGTAGGCATGTGGGGCAGGATACTAGAGACCAGTATTTTGTAATCCACATTAAGCATTGACAAAGGCCGATATGGTCTGACATCTGTGGGAGGGTGACCTTTTTTCAATAATGGTATAACTAAAGCTTTGCATCTGAATACAGATATGCGGCCTGATTTACGAGCTGCAGAGTTGAGTTCTACTAATTTTGTAGCCAATGTGTTCTCATAAGTGACAAAGACCTCCACTGGCAGGTCGTCAGCTCCAGGAACCTTACCACAAGCCACATTTTTGATGGCAGCTCTTATTTCCTCATCTGCATCTACCTGGGGGAGCACCCGAAGCTGACCCAGGACTAGGAAGTCTTCAATGGCATGAGGGGGTATCTTTTGTGATGGGACACAGAGGGATGCATAATAGTCCCGGAATCTAGTATTAATGGCAGACTGGCTATGTAAAGATGTAGGTGCAACCAAGAATAGAGGGACAACAGGGCCTTTTTCCACTTGGAGGAAGTGGGAGGTCCAGCATAAAAAAGGTGGCCCAAATGGATTGTTACAAAACAAGTTTTATGCCGTTCCTCTCATGTGAGAAAGCTAGAAATATAGAGTCAGGGAAGACAAGGAGTACCACTAGCCCGAAAGTTGGGGTCTGTGTGGGAAATCCATATTCCGGATAGTAATGCCCTCACACACCCTTGCAGGTGTCATGCTTCATCATATGGGCTGCTCCTCGTCGGGTCGGCGGTGCAATACCCGACGGGCTCCCTATAATAGGGGCTCTTTATCGGAGATCTTCTTATCCGGATGCCGTATGGTGAAGTGCAGGTATGGGGGCTAAGGGGTGTAGAATAGTGTGGTGAATTAAAATAGGGAAAGGAGTACCTGGCATGAACGAAATTTATTCTGGGGGTCTCCTACCCTAATTAAAAGTAAAGGACGGAAAACAAGGCACTAACCCGAGGATAATGACTCGTGTAGTGTAAATCATTGTTTTACTCAGTGTGGGTCAACATGTTTCTCGCTGTAGGAAGAGTATCCTTGCGATTCTTCAGGACCTAGAAAAGATTAATGTTCTACACCTGAAACATATGTGGTGAAATTATCTACTCACGGACAAAGGGTGTCAGATGGTTAAAGTACCTGGAACTACCTATTGAGGGAAACAAAAAGCACATATAGGTATTGATCAAGTTGGAGTGGTACAATGATCACCTGCACAATCTATCAGTGACTCTGACTTCTACTAGGAAACCTTATGAAGTGAACATAAAAATTGATAAAATCACAAGTGGTGGTATTCCATAGTGAGCTATTGTGCCTATAAGCCCCTATAGAATACAGTGTAGCAGCAGAAATTTGGTCAGGTACTCACCCTATTCGGTAGAACCCCAGGCTTCAACAGTACCCGGTGGTGTAAGCATAGCGCCTGGTGCCTAAAGAATTTTTAGGGCTAGAAAGAATACAAAATGTATACAGCATGTGAAATGATATAAAAAATTAAATATGTAAGAGTCTTGTAGGACATGACTACTTCGTTGAAACCTGTAGATGCTGTTTGTCTCTACATGTTGATTATATGGTTGCATACTCTACAAAGAATGGTAAGGTTAGAGAAGTGGTTGGTCAAATGCCATGACCGTTGTGGAAATATTGGGAGGTATTACTCGTGAGGCAGGAACAAACATTGGGAAGCATAAGAAAACAACAACACTACTACAGGGCGCAAGGGTACCTGTAACTTGATTTTGGAGATTAACTCATGGAACATAAACATGGAAAATCATGAAAAGACAAGAAAAACCACTTCAAGGTGCAAGGGTGCCTGGAACTCAAAATAGGGAGTTCGAGTCGTCTGCATTTATCTGGTCTAAAACCAAGGGAGTTCTGAAGTGATTAAGCCGGAGTTAGCATAAACGCGGGGAACACAGGAAGGGCTCACCATGCGGTCCGATCAACTTTCGCGTTTAAAAAAGGAGGATTTTAAGCACGGGTGCGGCTAGGCATGGGAGAAGGATAATCTCCGTAAAGGTGGTACTTACAGTTAGTGCGCAGTATGCCCTGTAATAGACCTGCCCTGTTCACCGGGTCCGGGAGGTATCGGTAAACTGTCTTCCCCGAGTTAAAAACTGTTGTGGTGGTCACGTGTGAAGGGCAGTGGGCGGAGTTGCGTTAAACAACGAGCATGAGACATGTGTTAATAGCGCGGCCATCTTGGAATGGAGTAAGTTGAACTGAATAGTATTCAGAAGAGGGTTTTTTTTAAAGGCTCAATGAGATAGTTACGGAAACAGGATCATTGCATGTATAGGATTAAAGAAAGAAGGAGGTAAACGGGGGGGTGTGTAGCGCGGGTAAATTACCCGAACTGTATTGTTAAAACCACAAGGCTCTAAAAAGAGCATGTGGGTTATTTGCAATTAAATAATAATGCAAAAAATAAAAATGAAATGGCCAAAATAAATGGCATGGTGACTAGATCAGGCGCACAGAGTCCTGTGGAGTATGGGAAGTGGGTTACAAACACAGTATATGGCGAATGCATTGAAAGAGGCAACTCATTTGTATCGATCAAAAGAGAAGAGGGATCGATAAGGCAAGTCAGGGGGGGCGTCACAGTCATGATCCATAAGTAGATGTAAAGGATCCATGTGGAAGTAGGTAAGGAAGTATTCAAGTATCCAATACATAGACTGTCATAAGAGCACCAAGGACTGAATGGTGCTCCGTCTATAAGGATATGGGCAAGTGAATGTTCAAATACGAAGTATGTAAACCCTCATAAGGACACCTAGGCCTGGATGGTGCTCCAGGGAATATTATCATTAAGACCTCTGTCGTCTGTGGATAAACGATGTATCCATCTTTGTTCTTTGGTAAACAAGCTGTTTCTTCCGGAATACTGTGAGGTTTCCAGGACCACCCATTTTAAGGAATCAGGAGAGTGTTTCTTTTCCAAAAAATGAGCACACATTTTTGTGTTGTTCCTCTGGCAGCGAAAATTGCTGCGGTGTTCTGAGATACGTAACTTGATGGGTCGAGTAGTCATACCCACGTAGTAAAGCTCACATGGGCAAATGATTAAGTAAATACAATTGGCCGTATTGCAGTTGGTGTGGCTCCTCATTTCCCAGAAAAATGTACCGTTTAATGTGATTGTCTTCTGTACAGAAGTGAAAGCGCAGGCTGTACAAGAACCACAGGGGTAATGACCAATGACTTTTGGTAGCTGCCAGAGTGTTGTCTGTCTGGTGGCAGGTTGGGGTTTGGGCCTCGTCCTAATAAGCATATCTCTAAGATTTCTTGAACGTTTAAATGCAAAACGTGGTTGTGCTAGATTGAGAGACCCTGTATTGAGGATGCCCCAGTGTTTTTTCAGGACTTTGGTAAGTTTATTGGAGATAGGTGTAAAGGTAGTAACGCAAGTAAGTGTCTCTGTCTCAGGCACTCTCGCGATTTTGGGTTCCAAAAGTGCATCTCTGTTGTTGTTGCGTGCACGTTTTTTTGCAATTGCAATACTCTTAGGTGGATGATTTCTAGCTACCAAATTTGTAGCAAGGATCTCAGATTCAACTTTGAAATCATGTACTCTGCTACAATTCCTTCTTATCCTCAGGAATTGTCCAAAAGGTAAGTTTTCTTTGAGTGATTTGGGGTGATGGCTATTGAAATGTAGGAGGCTGTTTCGATCAGTACTCTTTCTATACATGGAGGTGACTAGGTGACCTGTCTCTATTTTGATGGTAAGGTCTAGAAAGGAGATCTGTGTAGTAGAGACGGTGATGGTGAAATTTAAGAATGGATTCAGATTATTTATCCATTGTAAAAAATCATTATGGGATTCTGGATTCCCTTTCCAAAAGATAAGAATATCGTCGATGAAACGTTTCCAAACCATGATATTCTCTTGGTAGGGGTTGGAGTCATTGTGGATGTGCTGTCTCTCAAAGGCTGCCATGTAGAGACATGCCACACTGGGGGCGAAGGTACTCCCCATAGATGTACCTTGGGTCTGGTGGTAAAGTGACCCCTTAAATTCGAAAAAGTTTTCAGTCAACGCCAATGTAGCACATTCCATGACAAAGCTGGGTGGTGTAGCTGATTCCCAGTGAGCTGAGTTAAGGTCTTCCTCTAACACCTCGAGAGTAGCCCTCTGAGGGATGTTGGTGTAGAGGGCTTCTACATCGAGGGTAATGAGGAAGTCAATCTCGTCTGCCCTTTCAAATTGATCCAGTAGGCGCAGTACATCTGTGGTGTCTTGCAAATAAGACGGTATAAGTTTCACTAATGGTTGTAGGAAATAATCGCAAAACTGTGAAAGGGGTTCCAAGATCGAGCCTATACCGGAGACGATGGGTCTTCCAGGTACCGGTGTCGTCCCCTTATGGATTTTGGGGAGGATATAAAAGTAGGGGGTCTTAGGATCTTTTTTACTTAAGAATAAGGCCTCCTTTCTGCTTAACCAACCCTGGCTTTCGGCTGAGTCAACAATGCCCGTGATGGTATCCTTGAGGCGTTGTGTAGGGTTAATGGCGATGGGAGTATAGTAATGTCTATTACTCAGTTGTCTGAGGCATTCTGTGTCATAATCTGAGGCGGCCATAATCACGGTCGCTCCCCCCTTATCTGCTTGTTTGATTACAATGGTGGGGTCATTTGCTAAGGCATCCATAGCAAGCATCTCTTTCTTTGAAGTATTGTTGAATGGTCTAGGCGTAGTGAGGGATTTAACCTCTCTGAGTACAGCTTGTTCGTATGTAAGTACTTCAGTGGGGATCATCCCGTTGTTAGGGGTAAATGTGGATGGATTGTGAAGACCCGAGTCCTCATCCCCTTGGTAGTCTTTGCCATCAAAGAATGCTCTGAGGCGTAGTTTTCTGAAAAATTGGTGTAGTTCGCATGTTTGTTTGAACTGGTCTGCTCGTGGTGTGGGGACAAAGCCTAGGCCTTTTTCTAGAACCTCTTTTTCCGTCTGGTTGAGCATTCTTGGTGACAAATTGACCACTAGGGTCTTTTTTTGTTGTTGGTCTTGCTCCGGGTTTCGTATACCCGCTGTTGTGGATCCTCCCACTGGACCCGTTTGTCTTGTTGGTTCCCTCTTCTTCGCCCTCGCCCTCTGCCCCAACCTCTGCCTAAAAAAGGCTGGCTAGTGCCAGGGGGTGCAAATTGTGGTGGGCATTGGGGAAAAAAGGAAGGATACTGCCAAAAAGCAGGCCCCTGATATTGGGGTGGCGGGGGAAAGGTGTTATATCCCTGTCTAGTTCCTCTTCTTGCTTGGTTTGGTTGCCAATTGTCCCCACTGGAGTCACTATTGTTTGATGACCCTCTTCTGGTGGAGTTGGAACTATTGTCTGATAAATACCCTGATCCAGAGGGCACATAATCAGCTTTAAGATACGGGTACACTTTCTCTTTGTCGAAGCGTCTTATATCTTTTTGTAGTTTAGTGACCTTTTGTTTCAGAAGGTATTCTTTGTGTTCAGCGATTTCATTGTTAAGCTCAGATAGTTTGGTCTTAAAAGAAGGGCCAGATACCGCACTCTTCAGGTTACTTTCGGCAAGTTGTATGAGGGTCAATAGTTTGTCAGCCAATCTCTTGGCAGTGTTGATAATTAAGATCAACAGGTCCCTGGTACATTTCCAAGAGATCTGGGACCATTCGACCTTGAATTGTCCGTCTTCCCAGAATATCCGAGGAAAGTTTTTAACTATAAGACCATTGGGTGAGATGTTGGCCCTAAGGTACTCAGTCATAAGGGCCCCATGTAAGGTGATCTTGACCCATTCTCTTTTCATGGCAGACAAGGATTGCCAATCTTCTGTGTTACTTCCCGTGGCGCCTTCAGTGTCAGACGTAAGGATAGAGGGGGTCCTTAAAATTTCTGCTGCAAGGTCGTCTCCATAGCTCAAACCTTGGCCTTCCATGGCTCAATAGGTGAGGAAGAGTGTGAAGAAAGAAGGTAAAGAAGGGGAAAGGAACCACTCGAATGTAGTGGAACCAAAGTTGATCAAGGCGGGGGATAAAACAATATTTACCCACCAACGTACAAGTCCCACGGTGTCAACCGTGCTGGAAACTGCAACCAAGAATAGAGGGACAACAGGGCCTTTTTCCACTTGGAGGAAGTGGGAGGTCCAGCATAAAAAAGGTGGCCCAAATGGATTGTTACAAAACAAGTTTTATGCCGTTCCTCTCATGTGAGAAAGCTAGAAATATAGAGTCAGGGAAGACAAGGAGTACCACTAGCCCGAAAGTTGGGGTCTGTGTGGGAAATCCATATTCCGGATAGTAATGCCCTCACACACCCTTGCAGGTGTCATGCTTCATCATATGGGCTGCTCCTCGTCGGGTCGGCGGTGCAATACCCGACGGGCTCCCTATAATAGGGGCTCTTTATCGGAGATCTTCTTATCCGGATGCCGTATGGTGAAGTGCAGGTATGGGGGCTAAGGGGTGTAGAATAGTGTGGTGAATTAAAATAGGGAAAGGAGTACCTGGCATGAACGAAATTTATTCTGGGGGTCTCCTACCCTAATTAAAAGTAAAGGACGGAAAACAAGGCACTAACCCGAGGATAATGACTCGTGTAGTGTAAATCATTGTTTTACTCAGTGTGGGTCAACATGTTTCTCGCTGTAGGAAGAGTATCCTTGCGATTCTTCAGGACCTAGAAAAGATTAATGTTCTACACCTGAAACATATGTGGTGAAATTATCTACTCACGGACAAAGGGTGTCAGATGGTTAAAGTACCTGGAACTACCTATTGAGGGAAACAAAAAGCACATATAGGTATTGATCAAGTTGGAGTGGTACAATGATCACCTGCACAATCTATCAGTGACTCTGACTTCTACTAGGAAACCTTATGAAGTGAACATAAAAATTGATAAAATCACAAGTGGTGGTATTCCATAGTGAGCTATTGTGCCTATAAGCCCCTATAGAATACAGTGTAGCAGCAGAAATTTGGTCAGGTACTCACCCTATTCGGTAGAACCCCAGGCTTCAACAGTACCCGGTGGTGTAAGCATAGCGCCTGGTGCCTAAAGAATTTTTAGGGCTAGAAAGAATACAAAATGTATACAGCATGTGAAATGATATAAAAAATTAAATATGTAAGAGTCTTGTAGGACATGACTACTTCGTTGAAACCTGTAGATGCTGTTTGTCTCTACATGTTGATTATATGGTTGCATACTCTACAAAGAATGGTAAGGTTAGAGAAGTGGTTGGTCAAATGCCATGACCGTTGTGGAAATATTGGGAGGTATTACTCGTGAGGCAGGAACAAACATTGGGAAGCATAAGAAAACAACAACACTACTACAGGGCGCAAGGGTACCTGTAACTTGATTTTGGAGATTAACTCATGGAACATAAACATGGAAAATCATGAAAAGACAAGAAAAACCACTTCAAGGTGCAAGGGTGCCTGGAACTCAAAATAGGGAGTTCGAGTCGTCTGCATTTATCTGGTCTAAAACCAAGGGAGTTCTGAAGTGATTAAGCCGGAGTTAGCATAAACGCGGGGAACACAGGAAGGGCTCACCATGCGGTCCGATCAACTTTCGCGTTTAAAAAAGGAGGATTTTAAGCACGGGTGCGGCTAGGCATGGGAGAAGGATAATCTCCGTAAAGGTGGTACTTACAGTTAGTGCGCAGTATGCCCTGTAATAGACCTGCCCTGTTCACCGGGTCCGGGAGGTATCGGTAAACTGTCTTCCCCGAGTTAAAAACTGTTGTGGTGGTCACGTGTGAAGGGCAGTGGGCGGAGTTGCGTTAAACAACGAGCATGAGACATGTGTTAATAGCGCGGCCATCTTGGAATGGAGTAAGTTGAACTGAATAGTATTCAGAAGAGGGTTTTTTTTAAAGGCTCAATGAGATAGTTACGGAAACAGGATCATTGCATGTATAGGATTAAAGAAAGAAGGAGGTAAACGGGGGGGTGTGTAGCGCGGGTAAATTACCCGAACTGTATTGTTAAAACCACAAGGCTCTAAAAAGAGCATGTGGGTTATTTGCAATTAAATAATAATGCAAAAAATAAAAATGAAATGGCCAAAATAAATGGCATGGTGACTAGATCAGGCGCACAGAGTCCTGTGGAGTATGGGAAGTGGGTTACAAACACAGTATATGGCGAATGCATTGAAAGAGGCAACTCATTTGTATCGATCAAAAGAGAAGAGGGATCGATAAGGCAAGTCAGGGGGGGCGTCACAGTCATGATCCATAAGTAGATGTAAAGGATCCATGTGGAAGTAGGTAAGGAAGTATTCAAGTATCCAATACATAGACTGTCATAAGAGCACCAAGGACTGAATGGTGCTCCGTCTATAAGGATATGGGCAAGTGAATGTTCAAATACGAAGTATGTAAACCCTCATAAGGACACCTAGGCCTGGATGGTGCTCCAGGGAATATTATCATTAAGACCTCTGTCGTCTGTGGATAAACGATGTATCCATCTTTGTTCTTTGGTAAACAAGCTGTTTCTTCCGGAATACTGTGAGGTTTCCAGGACCACCCATTTTAAGGAATCAGGAGAGTGTTTCTTTTCCAAAAAATGAGCACACATTTTTGTGTTGTTCCTCTGGCAGCGAAAATTGCTGCGGTGTTCTGAGATACGTAACTTGATGGGTCGAGTAGTCATACCCACGTAGTAAAGCTCACATGGGCAAATGATTAAGTAAATACAATTGGCCGTATTGCAGTTGGTGTGGCTCCTCATTTCCCAGAAAAATGTACCGTTTAATGTGATTGTCTTCTGTACAGAAGTGAAAGCGCAGGCTGTACAAGAACCACAGGGGTAATGACCAATGACTTTTGGTAGCTGCCAGAGTGTTGTCTGTCTGGTGGCAGGTTGGGGTTTGGGCCTCGTCCTAATAAGCATATCTCTAAGATTTCTTGAACGTTTAAATGCAAAACGTGGTTGTGCTAGATTGAGAGACCCTGTATTGAGGATGCCCCAGTGTTTTTTCAGGACTTTGGTAAGTTTATTGGAGATAGGTGTAAAGGTAGTAACGCAAGTAAGTGTCTCTGTCTCAGGCACTCTCGCGATTTTGGGTTCCAAAAGTGCATCTCTGTTGTTGTTGCGTGCACGTTTTTTTGCAATTGCAATACTCTTAGGTGGATGATTTCTAGCTACCAAATTTGTAGCAAGGATCTCAGATTCAACTTTGAAATCATGTACTCTGCTACAATTCCTTCTTATCCTCAGGAATTGTCCAAAAGGTAAGTTTTCTTTGAGTGATTTGGGGTGATGGCTATTGAAATGTAGGAGGCTGTTTCGATCAGTACTCTTTCTATACATGGAGGTGACTAGGTGACCTGTCTCTATTTTGATGGTAAGGTCTAGAAAGGAGATCTGTGTAGTAGAGACGGTGATGGTGAAATTTAAGAATGGATTCAGATTATTTATCCATTGTAAAAAATCATTATGGGATTCTGGATTCCCTTTCCAAAAGATAAGAATATCGTCGATGAAACGTTTCCAAACCATGATATTCTCTTGGTAGGGGTTGGAGTCATTGTGGATGTGCTGTCTCTCAAAGGCTGCCATGTAGAGACATGCCACACTGGGGGCGAAGGTACTCCCCATAGATGTACCTTGGGTCTGGTGGTAAAGTGACCCCTTAAATTCGAAAAAGTTTTCAGTCAACGCCAATGTAGCACATTCCATGACAAAGCTGGGTGGTGTAGCTGATTCCCAGTGAGCTGAGTTAAGGTCTTCCTCTAACACCTCGAGAGTAGCCCTCTGAGGGATGTTGGTGTAGAGGGCTTCTACATCGAGGGTAATGAGGAAGTCAATCTCGTCTGCCCTTTCAAATTGATCCAGTAGGCGCAGTACATCTGTGGTGTCTTGCAAATAAGACGGTATAAGTTTCACTAATGGTTGTAGGAAATAATCGCAAAACTGTGAAAGGGGTTCCAAGATCGAGCCTATACCGGAGACGATGGGTCTTCCAGGTACCGGTGTCGTCCCCTTATGGATTTTGGGGAGGATATAAAAGTAGGGGGTCTTAGGATCTTTTTTACTTAAGAATAAGGCCTCCTTTCTGCTTAACCAACCCTGGCTTTCGGCTGAGTCAACAATGCCCGTGATGGTATCCTTGAGGCGTTGTGTAGGGTTAATGGCGATGGGAGTATAGTAATGTCTATTACTCAGTTGTCTGAGGCATTCTGTGTCATAATCTGAGGCGGCCATAATCACGGTCGCTCCCCCCTTATCTGCTTGTTTGATTACAATGGTGGGGTCATTTGCTAAGGCATCCATAGCAAGCATCTCTTTCTTTGAAGTATTGTTGAATGGTCTAGGCGTAGTGAGGGATTTAACCTCTCTGAGTACAGCTTGTTCGTATGTAAGTACTTCAGTGGGGATCATCCCGTTGTTAGGGGTAAATGTGGATGGATTGTGAAGACCCGAGTCCTCATCCCCTTGGTAGTCTTTGCCATCAAAGAATGCTCTGAGGCGTAGTTTTCTGAAAAATTGGTGTAGTTCGCATGTTTGTTTGAACTGGTCTGCTCGTGGTGTGGGGACAAAGCCTAGGCCTTTTTCTAGAACCTCTTTTTCCGTCTGGTTGAGCATTCTTGGTGACAAATTGACCACTAGGGTCTTTTTTTGTTGTTGGTCTTGCTCCGGGTTTCGTATACCCGCTGTTGTGGATCCTCCCACTGGACCCGTTTGTCTTGTTGGTTCCCTCTTCTTCGCCCTCGCCCTCTGCCCCAACCTCTGCCTAAAAAAGGCTGGCTAGTGCCAGGGGGTGCAAATTGTGGTGGGCATTGGGGAAAAAAGGAAGGATACTGCCAAAAAGCAGGCCCCTGATATTGGGGTGGCGGGGGAAAGGTGTTATATCCCTGTCTAGTTCCTCTTCTTGCTTGGTTTGGTTGCCAATTGTCCCCACTGGAGTCACTATTGTTTGATGACCCTCTTCTGGTGGAGTTGGAACTATTGTCTGATAAATACCCTGATCCAGAGGGCACATAATCAGCTTTAAGATACGGGTACACTTTCTCTTTGTCGAAGCGTCTTATATCTTTTTGTAGTTTAGTGACCTTTTGTTTCAGAAGGTATTCTTTGTGTTCAGCGATTTCATTGTTAAGCTCAGATAGTTTGGTCTTAAAAGAAGGGCCAGATACCGCACTCTTCAGGTTACTTTCGGCAAGTTGTATGCGGGTCAATAGTTTGTCAGCCAATCTCTTGGCAGTGTTGATAATTAAGATCAACAGGTCCCTGGTACATTTCCAAGAGATCTGGGACCATTCGACCTTGAATTGTCCGTCTTCCCAGAATATCCGAGGAAAGTTTTTAACTATAAGACCATTGGGTGAGATGTTGGCCCTAAGGTACTCAGTCATAAGGGCCCCATGTAAGGTGATCTTGACCCATTCTCTTTTCATGGCAGACAAGGATTGCCAATCTTCTGTGTTACTTCCCGTGGCGCCTTCAGTGTCAGACGTAAGGATAGAGGGGGTCCTTAAAATTTCTGCTGCAAGGTCGTCTCCATAGCTCAAACCTTGGCCTTCCATGGCTCAATAGGTGAGGAAGAGTGTGAAGAAAGAAGGTAAAGAAGGGGAAAGGAACCACTCGAATGTAGTGGAACCAAAGTTGATCAAGGCGGGGGATAAAACAATATTTACCCACCAACGTACAAGTCCCACGGTGTCAACCGTGCTGGAAACTGCAACCAAGAATAGAGGGACAACAGGGCCTTTTTCCACTTGGAGGAAGTGGGAGGTCCAGCATAAAAAAGGTGGCCCAAATGGATTGTTACAAAACAAGTTTTATGCCGTTCCTCTCATGTGAGAAAGCTAGAAATATAGAGTCAGGGAAGACAAGGAGTACCACTAGCCCGAAAGTTGGGGTCTGTGTGGGAAATCCATATTCCGGATAGTAATGCCCTCACACACCCTTGCAGGTGTCATGCTTCATCATATGGGCTGCTCCTCGTCGGGTCGGCGGTGCAATACCCGACGGGCTCCCTATAATAGGGGCTCTTTATCGGAGATCTTCTTATCCGGATGCCGTATGGTGAAGTGCAGGTATGGGGGCTAAGGGGTGTAGAATAGTGTGGTGAATTAAAATAGGGAAAGGAGTACCTGGCATGAACGAAATTTATTCTGGGGGTCTCCTACCCTAATTAAAAGTAAAGGACGGAAAACAAGGCACTAACCCGAGGATAATGACTCGTGTAGTGTAAATCATTGTTTTACTCAGTGTGGGTCAACATGTTTCTCGCTGTAGGAAGAGTATCCTTGCGATTCTTCAGGACCTAGAAAAGATTAATGTTCTACACCTGAAACATATGTGGTGAAATTATCTTCTCACGGACAAAGGGTGTCAGATGGTTAAAGTACCTGGAACTACCTATTGAGGGAAACAAAAAGCACATATAGGTATTGATCAAGTTGGAGTGGTACAATGATCACCTGCACAATCTATCAGTGACTCTGACTTCTACTAGGAAACCTTATGAAGTGAACATAAAAATTGATAAAATCACAAGTGGTGGTATTCCATAGTGAGCTATTGTGCCTATAAGCCCCTATAGAATACAGTGTAGCAGCAGAAATTTGGTCAGGTACTCACCCTATTCGGTAGAACCCCAGGCTTCAACAGTACCCGGTGGTGTAAGCATAGCGCCTGGTGCCTAAAGAATTTTTAGGGCTAGAAAGAATACAAAATGTATACAGCATGTGAAATGATATAAAAAATTAAATATGTAAGAGTCTTGTAGGACATGACTACTTCGTTGAAACCTGTAGATGCTGTTTGTCTCTACATGTTGATTATATGGTTGCATACTCTACAAAGAATGGTAAGGTTAGAGAAGTGGTTGGTCAAATGCCATGACCGTTGTGGAAATATTGGGAGGTATTACTCGTGAGGCAGGAACAAACATTGGGAAGCATAAGAAAACAACAACACTACTACAGGGCGCAAGGGTACCTGTAACTTGATTTTGGAGATTAACTCATGGAACATAAACATGGAAAATCATGAAAAGACAAGAAAAACCACTTCAAGGTGCAAGGGTGCCTGGAACTCAAAATAGGGAGTTCGAGTCGTCTGCATTTATCTGGTCTAAAACCAAGGGAGTTCTGAAGTGATTAAGCCGGAGTTAGCATAAACGCGGGGAACACAGGAAGGGCTCACCATGCGGTCCGATCAACTTTCGCGTTTAAAAAAGGAGGATTTTAAGCACGGGTGCGGCTAGGCATGGGAGAAGGATAATCTCCGTAAAGGTGGTACTTACAGTTAGTGCGCAGTATGCCCTGTAATAGACCTGCCCTGTTCACCGGGTCCGGGAGGTATCGGTAAACTGTCTTCCCCGAGTTAAAAACTGTTGTGGTGGTCACGTGTGAAGGGCAGTGGGCGGAGTTGCGTTAAACAACGAGCATGAGACATGTGTTAATAGCGCGGCCATCTTGGAATGGAGTAAGTTGAACTGAATAGTATTCAGAAGAGGGTTTTTTTTAAAGGCTCAATGAGATAGTTACGGAAACAGGATCATTGCATGTATAGGATTAAAGAAAGAAGGAGGTAAACGGGGGGGTGTGTAGCGCGGGTAAATTACCCGAACTGTATTGTTAAAACCACAAGGCTCTAAAAAGAGCATGTGGGTTATTTGCGATTAAATAATAATGCAAAAAATAAAAATAAAAATGAAATGGCCAAAATAAATGGCATGGTGACTAGATCAGGCGCACAGAGTCCTGTGGAGTATGGGAAGTGGGTTACAAACACAGTATATGGCGAATGCATTGAAAGAGGCAACTCATTTGTATCGATCAAAAGAGAAGAGGGATCGATAAGGCAAGTCAGGGGGGGCGTCACAGTCATGATCCATAAGTAGATGTAAAGGATCCATGTGGAAGTAGGTAAGGAAGTATTCAAGTATCCAATACATAGACTGTCATAAGAGCACCAAGGACTGAATGGTGCTCCGTCTATAAGGATATGGGCAAGTGAATGTTCAAATACGAAGTATGTAAACCCTCATAAGGACACCTAGGCCTGGATGGTGCTCCAGGGAATATTATCATTAAGACCTCTGTCGTCTGTGGATAAACGATGTATCCATCTTTGTTCTTTGGTAAAAAAGCTGTTTCTTCCGGAATACTGTGAGGTTTCCAGGACCACCCATTTTAAGGAATCAGGAGAGTGTTTCTTTTCCAAAAAATGAGCACACATTTTTGTGTTGTTCCTCTGGCAGCGAAAATTGCTGCGGTGTTCTGAGATACGTAACTTGATGGGTCGAGTAGTCATACCCACGTAGTAAAGCTCACATGGGCAAATGATTAAGTAAATACAATTGGCCGTATTGCAGTTGGTGTGGCTCCTCATTTCCCAGAAAAATGTACCGTTTAATGTGATTGTCTTCTGTACAGAAGTGAAAGCGCAGGCTGTACAAGAACCACAGGGGTAATGACAAATGACTTTTGGTAGCTGCCAGAGTGTTGTCTGTCTGGTGGCAGGTTGGGGTTTGGGCCTCGTCCTCATAAGCATATCTCTAAGATTTCTTGAACGTTTAAATGCAAAACGTGGTTGTGCTAGATTGAGAGACCCTGTATTGAGGATGCCCCAGTGTTTTTTCAGGACTTTGGTAAGTTTATTGGAGATAGGTGTAAAGGTAGTAACGCAAGTAAGTGTCTCTGTCTCAGGCACTCTCGCGATTTTGGGTTCCAAAAGTGCATCTCTGTTGTTGTTGCGTGCACGTTTTTTTGCAATTGCAATACTCTTAGGTGGATGATTTCTAGCTACCAAATTTGTAGCAAGGATCTCAGATTCAACTTTGAAATCATGTACTCTGCTACAATTCCTTCTTATCCTCAGGAATTGTCCAAAAGGTAAGTTTTCTTTGAGTGATTTGGGGTGATGGCTATTGAAATGTAGGAGGCTGTTTCGATCAGTACTCTTTCTATACATGGAGGTGACTAGGTGACCTATCTCTATTTTGATGGTAAGGTCTAGAAAGGAGATCTGTGTAGTAGAGACGGTGATGGTGAAATTTAAGAATGGATTCAGATTATTTATCCATTGTAAAAAATCATTATGGGATTCTGGATTCCCTTTCCAAAAGATAAGAATATCGTCGATGAAACGTTTCCAAACCATGATATTCTCTTGGTAGGGGTTGGAGTCATTGTGGATGTGCTGTCTCTCAAAGGCTGCCATGTAGAGACATGCCACACTGGGGGCGAAGGTACTCCCCATAGATGTACCTTGGGTCTCGTGGTAAAGGGACCTCTTAAATTCGAAAAAGTTTTCAGTCAACGCCAATGTAGCACATTCCATGACAAAGCTGGGTGGTGTAGCTGATTCCCAGTGAGCTGAGTTAAGGTCTTCCTCTAACACCTCGAGAGTAGCCCTCTGAGGGATGTTGGTGTAGAGGGCTTCTACATCGAGGGTAATGAGGAAGTCAATCTCGTCTGCTCTTTCAAATTGATCCAGTAGGCGCAGTACATCTGTGGTGTCTTGCAAATAAGACGGTATAAGTTTCACTAATGGTTGTAGGAAATAATCGCAAAACTGTGAAAGGGGTTCCAAGATCGAGCCTATACCGGAGACGATGGGTCTTCCAGGTACCGGTGTCGTCCCCTTATGGATTTAGGGGAGGATATAAAAGTAGGGGGTCTTAGGATCTTTTTTACTTAAGAATAAGGCCTCCTTTCTGCTTAACCAACCCTGGCTTTCGGCTGAGTCAACAATGCCCGTGACGGTATCCTTGAGGCGTTGTGTAGGGTTAATGGCGATGGGAGTATAGTAATGTCTATTACTCAGTTGTCTGAGGCATTCTGTGTCATAATCTGAGGCGGCCATAATCACGGTCGCTCCCCCCTTATCTGCTTGTTTGATTACAATGGTGGGGTCATTTGCTAAGGCATCCATAGCAAGCATCTCTTTCTTTGAAGTATTGTTGAATGGTCTAGGCGTAGTGAGGGATTTAACCTCTCTGAGTACAGCTTGTTCGTATGTAAGTACTTCAGTGGGGATCATCCCGTTGTTAGGGGTAAATGTGGATGGATTGTGAAGACCCGAGTCCTCATCCCCTTGGTAGTCTTTGCCATCAAAGAATGCTCTGAGGCGTAGTTTTCTGAAAAATTGGTGTAGTTCGCATGTTTGTTTGAACTGGTCTACTCGTGGTGTGGGGACAAAGCCTAGGCCTTTTTCTAGAACCTCTTTTTCCGTCTGGTTGAGCATTCTTGGTGACAAATTGACCACTAGGGTCTTTTTTTGTTGTTGGTCTTGCTCCGGGTTTCGTATACCCGCTGTTGTGGATCCTCCCACTGGACCCGTTTGTCTTGTTGGTTCCCTCTTCTTCGCCCTCGCCCTCTGCCCCAACCTCTGCCTAAAAAAGGCTGGCTAGTGCCAGGGGGTGCAAATTGTGGTGGGCATTGGGGAAAAAAGGAAGGATACTGCCAAAAAGCAGGCCCCTGATATTGGGGTGGCGGGGGAAAGGTGTTATATCCCTGTCTAGTTCCTCTTCTTGCTTGGTTTGGTTGCCAATTGTCCCCACTGGAGTCACTATTGTTTGATGACCCTCTTCTGGTGGAGTTGGAACTATTCAAAAACCAAAGGAAATGATGGACGGAGTGTTGAACATTGCAAGCACTCACCCCCAGTCAACTGATCTGGGTTTAATCCATCACCGTTCTTTAGCCCACTCTGCCACCCCAGTTCAGACATGGCCATATGCAAATCAGTCTGACCCTGTGCCTCATGGGAACAATCCAGCCCGAACAGCCAAGCCATGTCTTCCCTGGACCGGAAGCAAGCTTCCTAGGACCGGTTTCTGGCATTTCAGCCGTCTTCAGCCAGGCTTACTTGAATCCAGTGGCAAAGTGAGCTAGGGACTCACGTCTGAGCATACCCTGCCAACTTATGGCGAACAAAGCAAAAACCAAAGGAAATGATGGACGGAGTGTTGAACATTGCAAGCACTCACCCCCAGTCAACTGATCTGGGTTTAATCCATCACCGTTCTTTAGCCCACTCTGCCACCCCAGTTCAGACATGGCCATATGCAAATCAGTCTGACCCTGTGCCTCATGGGAACAATCCAGCCCGAACTGCCAAGCCATGTCTTCCCTGGACCGGAAACAAGCTTCCTAGGACCGGTTTCTGGCATTTCAGCCGTCTTCAGCCAGGCTTACTTGAATCCAGTGGCAAAGTGAGCAAGGGACTCACGTCTGAGCATACCCTGCCAACTTATGGCGAACAAAGCAAAAACTAAAGGAAATGATGGACGGAGTGTTGAACATTGCAAGCACTCACCCCCAGTCAACTGATCTGGGTTTAATCCATCACCGTTCTTTAGCCCACTCTGCCACCCCAGTTCAGACATGGCCATATGCAAATCAGTCTGACCCTGTGCCTCATGGGAACAATCCAGCCCGAACTGCCAAGCCATGTCTTCCCTGGACCGGAAACAAGCTTCCTAGGACCGGTTTCTGGCATTTCAGCCGTCTTCAGCCAGGCTTACTTGAATCCAGTGGCAAAGTGAGCAAGGGACTCACGTCTGAGCATACCCTGCCAACTTATGGCGAACAAAGCAAAAACCAAAGGAAATGATGGACGGAGTGTTGAACATTGCAAGCACTCACCCCCAGTCAACTGATCTGGGTTTAATCCATCACCGTTCTTTAGCCCACTCTGCCACCCCAGTTCAGACATGGCCATATGCAAATCAGTCTGACCCTGTGCCTCATGGGAACAATCCAGCCCGAACTGCCAAGCCATGTCTTCCCTGGACCGGAAACAAGCTTCCTAGGACCGGTTTCTGGCATTTCAGCCGTCTTCAGCCAGGCTTACTTGAATCCAGTGGCAAAGTGAAAAAGGGACTCAGGTCTGAGCATACCCTGCCAACTCGGGCTGGACTGTTCCCATGAGGCACAGGGTCAAGACTGATTTGCATATGGCTGGGTTCAAACTGGAACGGCATGGTGAGCAAAAAAACAATGGATTTAGGCCCAGATCTCTGTACTGGGGTGAATGTATGACATTGTTCTGCATTCTGTCCATCAATTGTTGTTTTTGCATTTGTCACCCCGAGTTGGAAGGGTATGCCCAGACGTGGGTCCCTTGCTCTCCATGCCACTGGAAATCAAGCAAGCCTGGCTGAAGACGGCTGAAATGCCAGAAACCGGTCCTAGGATGCTTGTTTCCAGTCCAGGGAGGACCTGGCTTGGCAGTTCGGGCTGGACTGTTCCCATGAGGCACAGGGTCAAGACTGATTTGCATATGGCTGGGTTCAAACTGGAACGGCATGGTTAGCAAAAAAACGATGGATTTAGGCCCAGATCTCTGTACTGGGGTGAATGTATGACATTGTTCTGCATTCTGTCCATCAATTGTTGTTTTTGCATTTGTCACCCCGAGTGGGAAGGGTATGCCCAGACGTGGGTCCCTTGCTCTCCATGCCACTGGAAATCAAGCAAGCCTGGCTGAAGACGGCTGAAATGCCAGAAACCGGTCCTAGGATGCTTGTTTCCAGTCCAGGGAGGACCTGGCTTGGCAGTTCGGGCTGGACTGTTCCCATGAGGCACAGGGTCAAGACTGATTTGCATATGGCTGGGTTCAAACTGGAACGGCATGGTGAGCAAAAAAACGATGGATTTAGGCCCAGATCTCTGTACTGGGGTGAATGTATGACATTGTTCTGCATTCTGTCCATCAATTGTTGTTTTTGCATTTGTCACCCCGAGTGGGAAGGGTATGCCCAGACGTGGGTCCCTTGCTCTCCATGCCACTGGAAATCAAGCAAGCCTGGCTGAAGACGGCTGAAATGCCAGAAACCGGTCCTAGGATGCTTGTTTCCAGTCCAGGGAGGACCTGGCTTGGCAGTTCGGGCTGGACTGTTCCCATGAGGCACAGGGTCAAGACTGATTTGCATATGGCTGGGTTCAAACTGGAACGGCATGGTGAGCAAAAAAACGATGGATTTAGGCCCAGATCTCTGTACTGGGGTGAATGTATGACATTGTTCTGCATTCTGTCCATCAATTGTTGTTTTTGGAGTTGGAACTATTGTCTGATAAATACCCTGATCCAGAGGGCACATAATCAGCTTTAAGATACGGGTACACTTTCTCTTTGTCGAAGCGTCTTATATCTTTTTGTAGTTTAGTGACCTTTTGTTTCAGAAGGTATTCTTTGTGCTCAGCGATTTCATTGTTAAGCTCAGATAGTTTGGTCTTAAAAGAAGGGCCAGATACCGCACTCTTCAGGTTACTTTCGGCAAGTTGTATGCGGGTCAATAGTTTGTCAGCCAATCTCTTGGCAGTGTTGATAATTAAGATCAACAGGTCCCTGGTACATTTCCAAGAGATCTGGGACCATTCGACCTTGAATTGTCCGTCTTCCCAGAATATCCGAGGAACGTTTTTAACTATAAGACCATTGGGTGAGATGTTGGCCCTAAGGTACTCAGTCATAAGGGCCCCATGTGAGGTGATCTTGACCCATTCTCTTTTCATGGCAGACAAGGATTGCCAATCTTCTGTGTTACTTCCCGTGGCGCCGTCAGTGTCAGACGTAAGGATAGAGGGGGTCCTTAAAATTTCTGCTGCAAGGTCGTCTCCATAGCTCAAACCTTGGCCTTCCATGGCTCAATAGGTGAGGAAGAGTGTGGAGAAAGAAGGTAAAGAAGGGGAAAGGAACCACTCGAATGTAGTGGAACCAAAGTTGATCAAGGCGGGGGATAAAACAATATTTACCCACCAACGTACAAGTCCCACGGTGTCAACCGTGCTGGAAACTGCAACCAAGAATAGAGGGACAACAGGGCCTTTTTCCACTTGGAGGAAGTGGGAGGTCCAGCATAAAAAAGGTGGCCCAAATGGATTGTTACAAAACAAGTTTTATGCCGTTCCTCTCATGTGAGAAAGCTAGAAATATAGAGTCAGGGAAGACAAGGAGTACCACTAGCCCGAAAGTTGGGGTCTGTGTGGGAAATCCATATTCCGGATAGTAATGCCCTCACACACCCTTGCAGGTGTCATGCTTCATCATATGGGCTGCTCCTCGTCGGGTCGGCGGTGCAATACCCGATGGGCTCCCTATAATAGGGGCTCTTTATCGGAGATCTTCTTATCCGGATGCCGTATGGTGAAGTGCAGGTATGGGGGCTAAGGGGTGTAGAATAGTGTGGTGAATTAAAATAGGGAAAGGAGTACCTGGCATGAACGAAATTTATTCTGGGGGTCTCCTACCCTAATTAAAAGTAAAGGACGGAAAACAAGGCACTAACCCGAGGATAATGACTCGTGTAGTGTAAATCATTGTTTTACTCAGTGTGGGTCAACATGTTTCTCGCTGTAGGAAGAGTATCCTTGCGATTCTTCAGGACCTAGAAAAGATTAATGTTCTACACCTGAAACATATGTGGTGAAATTATCTACTCACGGACAAAGGGTGTCAGATGGTTAAAGTACCTGGAACTACCTATTGAGGGAAACAAAAAGCACATATAGGTATTGATCAAGTTGGAGTGGTACAATGATCACCTGCACAATCTATCAGTGACTCTGACTTCTACTAGGAAACCTTATGAAGTGAACATAAAAATTGATAAAATCACAAGTGGTGGTATTCCATAGTGAGCTATTGTGCCTATAAGCCCCTATAGAATACAGTGTAGCAGCAGAAATTTGGTCAGGTACTCACCCTATTCGGTAGAACCCCAGGCTTCAACAGTACCCGGTGGTGTAAGCATAGCGCCTGGTGCCTAAAGAATTTTTAGGGCTAGAAAGAATACAAAATGTATACAGCATGTGAAATGATATAAAAAATTAAATATGTAAGAGTCTTGTAGGACATGACTACTTCGTTGAAACCTGTAGATGCTGTTTGTCTCTACATGTTGATTATATGGTTGCATACTCTACAAAGAATGGTAAGGTTAGAGAAGTGGTTGGTCAAATGCCATGACCGTTGTGGAAATATTGGGAGGTATTACTCGTGAGGCAGGAACAAACATTGGGAAGCATAAGAAAACAACAACACTACTACAGGGCGCAAGGGTACCTGTAACTTGATTTTGGAGATTAACTCATGGAACATAAACATGGAAAATCATGAAAAGACAAGAAAAACCACTTCAAGGTGCAAGGGTGCCTGGAACTCAAAATAGGGAGTTCGAGTCGTCTGCATTTATCTGGTCTAAAACCAAGGGAGTTCTGAAGTGATTAAGCCGGAGTTAGCATAAACGCGGGGAACACAGGAAGGGCTCACCATGCGGTCCGATCAACTTTCGCGTTTAAAAAAGGAGGATTTTAAGCACGGGTGCGGCTAGGCATGGGAGAAGGATAATCTCCGTAAAGGTGGTACTTACAGTTAGTGCGCAGTATGCCCTGTAATAGACCTGCCCTGTTCACCGGGTCCGGGAGGTATCGGTAAACTGTCTTCCCCGAGTTAAAAACTGTTGTGGTGGTCACGTGTGAAGGGCAGTGGGCGGAGTTGCGTTAAACAACGAGCATGAGACATGTGTTAATAGCGCGGCCATCTTGGAATGGAGTAAGTTGAACTGAATAGTATTCAGAAGAGGGTTTTTTTTAAAGGCTCAATGAGATAGTTACGGAAACAGGATCATTGCATGTATAGGATTAAAGAAAGAAGGAGGTAAAGGGGGGGGGTGTGTAGCGCGGGTAAATTACCCGAACTGTATTGTTAAAACCACAAGGCTCTAAAAAGATCATGTGGGTTATTTGCGATTAAATAATAATGCAAAAAATAAAAATAAAAATGAAATGGCCAAAATAAATGGCATGGTGACTAGATCAGGCGCACAGAGTCCTGTGGAGTATGGGAAGTGGGTTACAAACACAGTATATGGCGAATGCATTGAAAGAGGCAACTCATTTGTATCGATCAAAAGAGAAGAGGGATCGATAAGGCAAGTCAGGGGGGGCGTCACAGTCATGATCCATAAGTAGATGTAAAGGATCCATGTGGAAGTAGGTAAGGAAGTATTCAAGTATCCAATACATAGACTGTCATAAGAGCACCAAGGACTGAATGGTGCTCCGTCTATAAGGATATGGGCAAGTGAATGTTCAAATACGAAGTATGTAAACCCTCATAAGGACACCTAGGCCTGGATGGTGCTCCAGGGAATATTATCATTAAGACCTCTGTCGTCTGTGGATAAACGATGTATCCATCTTTGTTCTTTGGTAAACAAGCTGTTTCTTCCGGAATACTGTGAGGTTTCGAGGACCACCCATTTTAAGGAATCAGGAGAGTGTTTCTTTTCCAAAAAATGAGCACACATTTTTGTGTTGTTCCTCTGGCAGCGAAAATTGCTGCGGTGTTCTGAGATACGTAACTTGATGGGTCGAGTAGTCATACCCACGTAGTAAAGCTCACATGGGCAAATGATTAAGTAAATACAATTGGCCGTATTGCAGTTGGTGTGGCTCCTCATTTCCCAGAAAAATGTACCGTTTAATGTGATTGTCTTCTGTACAGAAGTGAAAGCGCAGGCTGTACAAGAACCACAGGGGTATTGACCAATGACTTTTGGTAGCTGCCAGAGTGTTGTCTGTCTGGTGGCAGGTTGGGGTTTGGGCCTCGTCCTAATAAACATATCTCTAAGATTTCTTGAACGTTTAAATGCAAAACGTGGTTGTGCTAGATTGAGAGACCCTGTATTGAGGATGCCCCAGTGTTTTTTCAGGACTTTGGTAAGTTTATTGGAGATAGGTGTAAAGGTAGTAACGCAAGTAAGTGTCTCTGTCTCAGGCACTCTCGCGATTTTGGGTTCCAAAAGTGCATCTCTGTTGTTGTTGCGTGCACGTTTTTTTGCAATTGCAATACTCTTAGGTGGATGATTTCTAGCTACCAAATTTGTAGCAAGGATCTCAGATTCAACTTTGAAATCATGTACTCTGCTACAATTCCTTCTTATCCTCAGGAATTGTCCAAAAGGTAAGTTTTCTTTGAGTGATTTGGGGTGATGGCTATTGAAATGTAGGAGGCTGTTTCGATCAGTACTCTTTCTATACATGGAGGTGACTAGGTGACCTGTCTCTATTTTGATGGTAAGGTCTAGAAAGGAGATCTGTGTAGTAGAGACGGTGATGGTGAAATTTAAGAATGGATTCAGATTATTTATCCATTGCAAAAAATCATTATGGGATTCTGGATTCCCTTTCCAAAAGATAAGAATATCGTCGATGAAACGTTTCCAAACCATGATATTCTCTTGGTAGGGGTTGGAGTCATTGTGGATGTGCTGTCTCTCAAAGGCTGCCATGTAGAGACATGCCACACTGGGGGCGAAGGTACTCCCCATAGATGTACCTTGGGTCTGGTGGTAAAGTGACCCCTTAAATTCGAAAAAGTTTTCAGTCAACGCCAATGTAGCACATTCCATGACAAAGCTGGGTGGTGTAGCTGATTCCCAGTGAGCTGAGTTAAGGTCTTCCTCTAACACCTCGAGAGTAGCCCTCTGAGGGATGTTGGTGTAGAGGGCTTCTACATCGAGGGTAATGAGGAAGTCAATCTCGTCTGCCCTTTCAAATTGATCCAGTAGGCGCAGTACATCTGTGATGTCTTGCAAATAAGACGGTATAAGTTTCACTAATGGTTGTAGGAAATAATCGCAAAACTGTGAAAGGGGTTCCAAGATCGAGCCTATACCGGAGACGATGGGTCTTCCAGGTACCGGTGTCGTCCCCTTATGGATTTTGGGGAGGATATAAAAGTAGGGGGTCTTAGGATCTTTTTTACTTAAGAATAAGGCCTACTTTCTGCTTAACCAACCCTGGCTTTCGGCTGAGTCAACAATGCCCGTGATGGTATCCTTGAGGCGTTGTGTAGGGTTAATGGCGATGGGAGTATAGTAATGTCTATTACTCAGTTGTCTGAGGCATTCTGTGTCATAATCTGAGGCGGCCATAATCACGGTCGCTCCCCCCTTATCTGCTTGTTTGATTACAATGGTGGGGTCATTTGCTAAGGCATCCATAGCAAGCATCTCTTTCTTTGAAGTATTGTTGAATGGTCTAGGCGTAGTGAGGGATTTAACCTCTCTGAGTACTGCTTGTTCGTATGTAAGTACTTCAGTGGGGATCATCCCGTTGTTAGGGGTAAATGTGGATGGATTGTGAAGACCCGAGTCCTCATCCCCTTGGTAGTCTTTGCCATCAAAGAATGCTCTGAGGCGTAGTTTTCTGAAAAATTGGTGTAGTTCGCATGTTTGTTTGAACTGGTCTACTCGTGGTGTGGGGACAAAGCCTAGGCCTTTTTCTAGAACCTCTTTTTCCGTCTGGTTGAGCATTCTTGGTGACAAATTGACCACTAGGGTCTTTTTTTGTTGTTGGTCTTGCTCTGGGTTTCGTATACCCGCTGTTGTGGATCCTCCCACTGGACCCGTTTGTCTTGTTGGTTCCCTCTTCTTCGCCCTCGCCCTCTGCCCCAACCTCTGCCTAAAAAAGGCTGGCTAGTGCCAGGGGGTGCAAATTGTGGTGGGCATTGGGGAAAAAAGGAAGGATACTGCCAAAAAGCAGGCCCCTGATATTGGGGTGGCGGGGGAAAGGTGTTATATCCCTGTCTAGTTCCTCTTCTTGCTTGGTTTGGTTGCCAATTGTCCCCACTGGAGTCACTATTGTTTGATGACCCTCTTCTGGTGGAGTTGGAACTATTGTCTGATAAATACCCTGATCCAGAGGGCACATAATCAGCTTTAAGATACGGGTACACTTTCTCTTTGTCGAAGCGTCTTATATCTTTTTGTAGTTTAGTGACCTTTTGTTTCAGAAGGTATTCTTTGTGCTCAGCGATTTCATTGTTAAGCTCAGATAGTTTGGTCTTAAAAGAAGGGCCAGATACCGCACTCTTGAGGTTACTTTCGGCACGTTGTATGCGGGTCAATAGTTCGTCAGCCAATCTCTTGGCAGTGTTGATAATTAAGATCAACAGGTCCCTGGTACATTTCTAAGAGATCTGGGACCATTCGACCTTGAATTGTCCGTCTTCCCAGAATATCCGAGGAAAGTTTTTAACTATAAGACCATTGGGTGAAATGTTGGCCCTAAGGTACTCAGTCATAAGGGCCCCATGTAAGGTGATCTTGACCCATTCTCTTTTCATGGCAGACAAGGATTGCCAATCTTCTGTGTTACTTCCCGTGGCGCCGTCAGTGTCAGACGTAAGGATAGAGGGGGTCCTTAAAATTTCTGCTGCAAGGTCGTCTCCATAGCTCAAACCTTGGCCTTCCATGGCTCAATAGGTGAGGAAGAGTGTGGAGAAAGAAGGTAAAGAAGGGAAAAGGAACCACTCGAATGTAGTGGAACCAAAGTTGATCAAGGCGGGGGATAAAACAATATTTACCCACCAACGTACAAGTCCCACGGTGTCAACTGTGCTGGAAACTGCAACCAAGAATAGAGGGACAACAGGGCCTTTTTCCACTTGGAGGAAGTGGGAGGTCCAGCATAAAAAAGGTGGCCCAAATGGATTGTTACAAAACAAGTTTTATGCCGTTCCTATCCGGAATATGGATTTCCCACACAGACCCCAACTTTCGGGCTAGTGGTACTCCTTGTCTTCCCTGACTCTATATTTCTAGCTTTCTCACATGAGAGGAACGGCATAAAACTTGTTTTGTAACTATGTAAAGATGTACCCATGTCTGATTCAAGCTCTACAGTCATGGTGCCCCTATTTTTCAGGTTGACTAGCCACGCTAACAAGGTGCCTGCTTTTTCACAATCCGCATGTGCATGAGTCAGACACTCCCTGTAATCAAAACAGCGGAGTCTTTCAACTCGGGCTGCCAGTAATTCTTTTGTCTCAAGCAATGGGTCTTTTAAGGATGGGACTCCATGGCCTCTGCTGCTCTAGGTCCTGCAATGCCCTTTACTGGGATTCACTCTCACCTACTAGCGTATCTCAGACCCCAACCACTAACGCAATACAGTAACCTCTGATCACTGCTTTAAATGCATCCCTCTTAATCAAAGGTGAAGAAGCATACCCAGCATTTGCTGCAAAATAGTCCCCAATGGCTTCACCAATGTTTTTTTGAAAGACCGGATCATCCAATGACTCCACCCGTAGTTGCCAATCAGGTATGTATGCACAGTCACGCTCCCATTTCTTAGATAGTAACACTGGGTTATGATCTAAAATTGAACGGCACCAATATTCTACACCATACACCATTTAATGCACAGGTTTAGTGCACAAAAAGGTATCAAAGCAAACAAGAAGCTCGTGCATACCAGAATTAAACAAGTAGGCTTGGCCCACAGGATGAAGCTGTTTTCAAGAATCCACCATTCCCCACTGACGTTGCCAGTCAGAGTAGATATGTGCCAACCGGGAAACCGGGGAATCCCCTAAATGTGGATGGGAACAATCAAGTGCGGGATCAGCAACACAATTAAAATCAACACCTAATATTATGGTCTGAGTCCGGTATGGAGCCGAAACCCTAGAAAGCTCCGCAAATCCACCATCAGTGTTGGGAGCACAGATTCCTACTATTGTTAAATCATGACTCCCCACTCTTCCTGTAAAAACCCCACGGGCCAGATTCACAGAATTAACTTAAGACAAAATCCTAAACTTACTACTTTTGGTATTCACAGAATGCACTTACTACTTTTGGTATTCACAGAATGCACTTACTACTTTTGGTATTCACAGAATGGATTTACGACTACTAACTTTACGTCCGCACTCGGGCTGGAAATTCCGGCCTGGAGGCGGAGCTTCCGGTTCAGAGGCGGAGCGTCGGGCCGGAGGCGGGGCTTCCAGGCCGGAGGCAGAGCTTCCGGCCCGGAGGTGGGAATTCCGGCCAGTGGCGGAGATTTAGCCATGGCCAAAATCTCCACCTCCGGGCCGGAAGCTCCGCCTCTGGCCTGGAAGCCCCGCCTCCGGCCCGGAAGCTTCGCCTCCGGCCCAGAAGCTCCGCCTCTGGCCCAGAAGCTCCGCCTCCAGGCCGGAAGCTCCGCCTCCGGGCCGGAATTTCCGGCCCGAGTGCGGACGTAAAGTTAGTAGTCGTAAATCCATTCTGTGAATACCAAAAGTAGTAAGTGCATTCTGTGAATACCAAAAGTAGTAAGTGCATTCTGTGAATACCAAAAGTAGTAAGTTTAGGATTTTGTCTTAAGTTAATTCTGTGAATCGGGCCCCACAATTCTTCCTTCCAGGCATATAATCTCAGAAGTTGTCTGGAAGGAGACCCCAGGTCTTATCCATGACAAAACTCCTCTGGCTAAGCCTTAGTAAGGCGTAGCACACATTTGACCCCACCACCTTTTACAGAGAGCCAATCCCTCAGACTTAGTAAGATGAGTCTCCTTCAATAGGGCTATATGTGCTCCTTGCCTCTTAAGGTAGCAGTAAACTTTATATCTGTTACCCATATTATTAAGACCCGGGACGTTCCAGTAGATAAAGTTATACTTTACGAGGGACGCCATATGACTGTATCAAGAGGAGGGATCATTCCAGTTCTCAAGACTGGAGCCCTTCTTACTGTCAATAGTATCCAAAAGGAATATAGCACCTTACATCGTAAATGTAAATTTGTAAATTTGATACTTGTATAGCGCACTACTCACCCGCAAGGGTCTCAAGGCGCTTGTACGAATACCGCTGTGGAACCCATCCTGGCTTTCCCTGTGAGGCGTCCACTCCTGGGCACCCCCAAGGTGGAGGCCAGGCATCCTTAGCGTTGTGGGGGCCGTTGTGGAGATTAAGCAAGCTATTGCCCAGAGTTGCAGAGTGGGACTCCATGATTGGAATAGGCACCGAGGCAAGAATTATCAGGTCCGTGGAATTTTTTAGCCCAAGACCCGCCGAGGCGGGGAATTGAACCCTAGTCCCGGGCTAGACCTCTGCATCAGGGTCTGCTGCTCTAATCATTGAGCCACACTTCTCCGTATGCATTTACGACGACCGCATTGTTACATCGTAGTACATTACAACGCAAGTCATTACATCGACTTGCTGTAGTGGGCGTGCTCGACTTAGGAATAGTATAATTTACTATTCCAACTCCAGTGTGTGCAACAGTTGGGAAGTTGTTGGTATAGTATATTATACTATTCCTTAGGTTAGTGCATACCCTACAGCAAGTCGATGTAATGACTTGCGTTGTAATGTACTGCGATGTAACAACGCAGTCGTTGTAACAGCCGCATTGTAATCGCATGCATTGTAACGCATGCAATGTAATGGCTGTTTCCCATCCAAAAGCAGCAGGCAGGGGTAACCTTATCTAAAACCCATAAACACTTACAACTAGCCTAACTCCCCACTCCCAGGAGCAGAAGCAAATAACTCCCCATCCAAACTAGTCAGAAACCATCCAATTTACACAAATGTATAACAAGCACAACAACAATTGTTGGGGGGGTGACTGCTGAGGCAAAACCCAGAACAACAACACACCATTTGTGCAAGAAACATACAGCATAATCCCCTCAAAATTGGGCCACACATGCAAAAGTCACCTAGTATTTTAACCCTGCTAGACAAATGAACCAGCACTACCGTATTTTTGCTAATACAGAACCCATACTGATGCATAGCAGATAGCAACATTTTTAGATTATCTCATCTGAGGTCCCTGGAGTAATCTTTTGCAAGGATTCAATAGATCCTAAAGACGAGACTGATGTTTGGTCAGAGTCAGAATCTTGCAGTTTTCCAAATTCATTGACAGGTGGCAGAGCAGAGCCCCCTTTACTCGAGGCAGCCATCGCTTCTACTACTCACCGGTGCTTGCTCTCTGTGTGCCCTTTGCTTCCCTCAGGGGCAGTCAGCGGCCTCACTGCCCTTTTATCAGGGCAAGATCTTCTTTCCATTGATAAAGTCAATCTATCCAATTGCAAAGGTATTGTGGAGAGGTAAAAATGGTACTTCCTCTCCCAATGTCACCCTCAATCTAGCCGGTAATAATGCGTATGTGATGCCCAGTTGATTAGGACATTTCATGCTATCCACAAAAGAGGCCCTTTGCTTCTGTACCTCACGTGTGAAATTGGGGTAGACATTATTCTGTGATTTTCAAGCATTTTCTCTCTACTAAGCCTGGCCTGAGACAAGACATGATCTCTCTCTATAGTGCAACGGTTTCGCCACCATTGGACGGGTGGAAGAGCGCTCTAGATAGTGGGGGCCATAAAGGGACACTATGAGCACATTCTAAGGCATAGTAAGAAGACAGGCCCTCTGGAGCAAATTTTTTCTTTAATCTATTTTTCCAGAAAATCAACCATGTTCGCAACGGTGCCTTCAGGACTCTCTGGGAGCCCAATAATTCTGATATTATTACTTCACATCCTATTTTCTGCATCCTCAGCTCTGGCCTCAAGAGACTTAAACTTATTCTCCATAGTAGGTAGGCTGGATTGCACTGAGGGTATACTAGGTGTGAGCTCATCAATAGAGCGTTCAGTAGTGGTGACCCACTTAGCCAGTTGCCAATGATCATCGAGCAATAGACTCATGTCAGCCCCAGGAAGTCACATTTTAGTTCAAGCGCTTTCCTGTGATGGCCGGCAGAACTGTGTCCAGAGTTAGGCCAGAGTACTCACCACTCAGGCTCTCCTTGTCCTTGGGTCAAGAACTACCGCCCCATCTCGCTCCTCCCCTTCGCAGTGAAAGTAGCAGAGAAGACAGTTTACGCAGAACTGACAGTGTTCATCTAGGGCAACGCCATCGTCAACCCTTCCCAGTCCGGATTCCATAGCAACCACAGCACCGAGACTGCCCTACTCGCTGTACCAGATGACATCCGAACCCTCCTCAACCAAGGCCACACCACAGCCCCGATTCTACTCGACCTTTCAGCAGGATTCGATACCGTCTCACACCGCACACTCGCCACCAGCCTACACGACGCCGGCATACAAGAAACCGCCCTCGACTGGATCCGATCATTCCTCACCGGCAGAAGCCAAAGGATAAGACTGCCACCCTTCCTCTCCGAAACCATGGAAATCAACTGCGGAGTGCCCCAGGGATCTTCACTCAGCCCAACCCTAGTCAACATCTACATTGCCCCCCTTGCCACCATCGTCTGACAGCACGGCCTCAGCATAGTATCCTAAGCTGACGACAGCCATCTCATCCTCTCTAAGGATCCCACCACCAGCAGACTCAACTTCCAGGAAGGAATGCAGGATGTAGCAACCTGGATGAGCAACTACTGACTGAAGCTCAACTCAGAGAAGACAGAAGTCCTCATCCTCAGAACCACCCCATTTGCCTGGAACAACACCTGGTGGCCCACTGCCCTTGGCAGCCCCCCGACCCCCACGGACCACACCAGAAACCTTGGCATCATACTCGACTCCTCCCTCTCCATGAACAGTCAGGTCAACGCCATCGCCTCCAGTTGTTTCAACACCCTCCTCATCCTCCGTAAGACATTCAAATGGATCCCCCGAGTCAAGGAAGACAGTCACCCACGCACTCATTACCAGCAGACTGGACTACGGAAACGCCCTCTATGCCGGCATAAACAAGTCTCTACTCCACAAGCTGCAGACTATACAGAACACCGCCGCCAGACTCGTCCTCGGTATCCCTCGACACAAGCACATTAGCTAACACCTACAAAATCTCCACTGGCTCCCTGTCGAGAAGAGAATCACTTTCAAGGTACTCACCCATGCCTACAAAAGTCTACACAACACCGGACCTCAATGACAGAATCATCTTCCATGTGCCCAAAAGAAACCTCCTATCTGCCAACCTCGCCGAAATCTCACGCATCCGCAGAGTCAAGACAGGGAGAAGAGCTTTCTCCCACATGCAGCCAAGACCTGGATCGAGCTCCCGATCGACATCATATGAGCCCCCTCCCTGAGCATCTTCGGGAAGGCTCTCAAGACCTGGCTCTTCGACTAACAGAACTGCTTAGCCCCCCCCCCCCCCCCAGCGCCTTGAGACCCTCGCGGGTGAGCAGCGTGCTTACAATTCCCTGATTGATTGATTGATTGATTGATTGGGTGTCTTGTCCGCATCTTGGGGGCCCAACATCTGGGAGGAGCCAGAATCCAGAGGTTATCTTTTGTACCTTCTTTACCCATGGTGACGGACACAATGAGAAGAGGACTGAGGAGAAGGCTAACACAGGTCAAACCAGCAGCTCCAGAGTTGTTTCTCGTAGCCACACCAGGAACATCCAAAAACAAGGGAAGAATTTCTCAGTACAGCAGGAGAGGCCAGGCACACCAGGCATCACAGACTCCAATGAGGGGATGTACTAAGAGACTCCTCATCAGCACTACTAGACCGCTGAATTTTATGGGTCATCCTTCAGTACAGCAGGAGGTACTCCAAGACTTACAGACTCCAATGAGGGGCTGCATTAATATACTACTCACTAGCACAGCAGGAACGTCATCAGACTGCAGAATTTTAACAAGGCACTGCACTGTGATTTGATAAAGGGAGACATGCCAGGACCCGTAAACTACAACGGAGGAAATTGCTTTGCTTCACTAGTTATGCACATATTGTGTTATAAACGGGATCTTGTATCCAGATAACTGCTCAGGACATGTAGTAGTTTGTATCCATTAGGGCTGGAGCACATCGGATACAGTCAATAGTATCTATTAGGCTGGCTGGAGCACATCAGTTTCAGTTTCAGCCGCTGTCAGAGCATGAGGTTTACTGTAGAGATGGACTTTGGCCACAGCTAAATTCAATTAATCTCACAGTACTCTGGCTGTACAGCCTGTCACAGGTGGCAGGTGACCCAAACTGCGACATTGCCAACCTCCATTTTATGACTGCAAGGCCCATGGGCTCAATAGCAAAAGGGCCTCAAGTTAGTCACAGAGAGGTCTCTAGAGAGCCGCGTTAGCAATTAAAACAAGCAGAAGCCAAGCAGCTGAGATAATTTTATCCAGACTCATGTAGCAATCTGTATCCAGACTCATGTAGCAATTTGTATTTAGCAGGCCAAGCAAGAGTGTGTCAAGACAGCCGCCGCCACAACACCACGCTCACAGCAAAGATCGACTTTGACCCCAGTTATATTTCAATTATCGGCAAGATAAATCCTGGTCACAATTCACAGGATCATGGGCCGTGCAGCTGGTCATAGGTGACAGACAACCTAAACTGCAACAGAATCAAAGTCCGCCCACAAGAAAGCAAGCAGGCCTCATGAAAGCCACCAAATCGACAGCGGGCACAGTAGACAACAGCACACTCTGACTCCTTTGGCATATTATCAGAGTCTTTTTAGAGTTTAATCAGGTATAGCAGATATACTCACCTGATCAGCTGAGCTGGCTGCCGAGGTGGTTCACCATTTTGAGAGGCAGCTCCAGAGTCAGGTTCAAAATGAACAAGAAACAGCACAAAGAAAGATGTTTAGGCCTGTCTGAGAACCCCCAGCTGTGGAGGGACCCACTGTCTGTTGTAGTGAGGGACCAATAAGGAGATTAAAACCAGAATATAGGCAGATGGTGGTGTGAAGCCGGGAGAACCTCAGTCCTTGTCCTCCTTTAGAAGCACCAAGCCAAGTTAGTATTTCTGAATTTCGGCTTTGTTAATAGTATTTTTAATATATATTTACATTTGTTTATAGGATAATGTTTTTAATAATTTATACATATATTTTCTTTTTTCCTTTTGTATGGAAAAGAAGTACATTTAATTATTTCATTGGTTTGCATAGCATAATAGCCTAATTTTATTTCCATAATTCTGCCACTGTATTATCACTTTTTTCTGAAGTCTCTTTTTTCATTCTATACGCTGGTAGCTACGCAGGTTACCTATGAATTATTGCTGTTGTCTGGTAACGTTAAGTTTAATTTTACTCTATCTTCTACACTTAGGGCTTGATTACGAGTCTGACAGTCCACAGACAGCCAGTCTCATGGGGGCCCGGTGGTGGCGGTCTTCAGACCACCCTATTACATTAGGGTGGTCGGACTGCCATTGCCCCGCCACAGCTGCCAGGGAACCGCCGTTCCTTGGTGGTGGTGCGGTTATGTGGAGGTAGCAATATGCTTGGTGGGGCCGCAGAGGTCCCGCCAAGCATTTCTCAAGTTTCCTCTCAGTTGCGGTTTTCATGGCGGTTCCTCCTCAATGAAAATGTGGCAAAGAGGAAACAAAGGGGGCCCTAGAGTGCCTCTTGTTGCCTCTGGGCCATGGTGTGCATGCAGGGGGGCAAAACATGTGCCCCCCTGTGTGCATGCAACCCAGTTTCTGCGCAGCATGGACTTTACAGTCCATGCCATGCAGGAACTCTTTCTGGCGTTCCCATTGTGGTGCCCATTATCTGAGGCACCGGTTTGGGAACATTAACAAAAAGCCTGCCAGACCCAATAAACACTTGTATTCTGGCAGGCGGTCCAATTACGGGTTTGGCGGTGCGGCGGTGTGGCAATGCGAAACAGCCCTTTACGTTTTCTTTGGGGAGGTTGTACATTGATAGTTAGGTTTGAGAATGTATAGTTATTTGTTTTTTTAGGTTATGATTAGGGAGGGTTTTTCTTGTAGTTGTTAGACATGCATGTACTAGGCTTAAATCTGAATTATTGTATATGTATTTTTAATGTTAGAATGTTATATTTTAACTATTTTTAGGTAATTTGGTTAAATTTAAGAACTATTTACATTTTTTTCCTTATTTTGTAGTTTTCCAGGAACAGTTATTGTCTTTTTAATGTTGTTCCAGTTTTGGATAGCTTTCCTGGATCTTATTTGGTCATGTTGGATTGGTTATATCTTTTATTTCTATTATTGCATTTTTTGGTCTACATTTTTGTTTTAAGTTTTTGATGTGTTCTATTCTGTTATTGATGTTGTATTGTCTATGGTGGCCTTCAGATAAGAAATCGTGAGCAATTCTATTTATTTAATTTGTTAGGTGGGAATTATTTTGTTGTATTTTGTTTGCTGATGTTTGGAAATTGTGTAATCATACCTAATGTTATTGTGTTATATTATGTACAGTTATACACTTATTTGTGCTTTTATATTGTATTTTACTTGTTTTGTTTGAAGGGTATAAGTAATACGTTTTATTATTCTAAAACTATGGGGTCTATTAGGATGGCGGTCGGAAAATCACTCCGACCGCCATGGTAGCGGGAAAACACCACCCGCTAGGACCGCGGCATAACCGCCGGTTCAATTAGTATGCTCCGCAGTAGAAATCCGACCACGGCGGTATGATCAAGTGGTGATTAGACTAAGAAAACAGTGCAGTCAATGGGTTCATACCATGGCCGATAATCAGTGATATCACCATATTTATTTTTTCAAAAGAGTGCTGGCCAAAAAGATGCCTGGCCTCCAAAGATTCTGACTTGGGTCTCCAGAGCTATCTGCTTGGGAAACCGATCTAATTAACAACCGGCATGCTGATTTGATAAAATGGTTAGTGAGTGTCGAGAGAGTTGAGAGACCTATAGAGAGCAGGCTGGATGGCCTCACAGGTAGGGTGCAGGCAGTAGAAATTGAAATGTAAAAAGCAATGCACAGAATCTAGACAGTGGAAAATTGTGTGGATGCATTTTTTTCAGCATAAAAGAGTTGGTATAACAACACCTTCTAATCATTCATTCTCAATAGTTGCTCAAAACCGGCAAGCCTATTACAACTTTCTTCACTGCTACCTTTTTCATGGCGGCGAGCCCACCATGAAAAGGGTGGTGGTGAGGAAACTAAGGGGGCCCTACAGGGCCCCTGTTGCCTCAGGGCCTGGGGATACATGCAGGGGGCACATGTTGTGCACAGTGCCCACGTGTGCATGCACCCCAGTTCCTGCACGGCATGGACTGCAAAGTCCATGATGCGCAGGAACTTGCTTTGGAGATTTTTTGGTGCTGCAGATCAAAGGCTCACATATGAGCCTTTAAACTGCACCCCAGCAGGACTGCCGTGTCGCCTACCCACCAGACCACGAAATGACTTGTAATCTGTCGGCGGTCGACTTAGGTGGTATGGGAGTTGGGCGCTGGTGTGGTGGCCCGCTCTCACACCACTGAAGCCGTAATCAGGCCCTTAGATGCCTCAGTAAGATTTACAGTGTCATATTATGAATGATAATTGATTGAACATCCACTAGTATACCATTAACGAGTATAAAGTTACTCAAAAGTGTAGACCTCCTGAAATAAAGTAGTATTTTCAGCACCACACATGGCCAACCATTACTGCTGGAAAAAACACTCCCATTAGAAATAATGGAGTCAAGAATATAATGTTAAATTGAATTTATTATTTTCACTTTTAAGATGTATACAAAATATAAATTGAATGTTAAAAAAACTATACATATTTTTAACATAAATATTATTTTAGACGGGATTGTTTAAATAAATCTTTAACATATTTTTTGTTTATTTAATGTCTTTAAATAATGGAATAATTGTTTGTAAAATAAGCTAATAGTTTAAGTTACTACTGGTAAATTTTCACATGTATGCAGAGATCTCCACCACGAGGGCATAGAAGTCCATATGGTAAAGTATAGGGAAAGTGTAAAAATGTATTAAACTTAAAAAATAGAAAAAACATTTTAAAAAGTAATATTAGATAATTGTATATATTTATTTACTTTTTTTTAAAAACAATGTTACAGTTGTAATAACTTAATTTAATTTAAAAGGTAATTATTTTGTTTAAATTAAAAACATTTTTCTGAAGAGTAAATTCTAAAAACAAATCCCAAGTCTAAAACAATATTTTTATTATAGTTCAAAAATTATTAAAAGTGATGAATGGAACTAATTAAAATAAATCAATATATTTTAATAAATGGTAATGTTAAATTATTTTTTAATTTAAAATAAAAGTTATTTAAATATGTAACATTTATATAAAAATGATGTTTTATTTTCATTTTTAAAGATTAAATTATATTTAGTTTGTATTTTTTACTCGTTTAAATAATTTAATTTAACACTTTCTTACTGGTTTTATTTTAAGTCGCTTACTCTAATAGTGTCTATGGGAAGGTGTTGCAGTACAGTGGTTGTCCATGTGTTTTGCTGAACCTTCTGGAGCCCATTTATGACTGTTTTGAGTTCTGTTTGACTCTGGTACCTTTAAAAGTGCTGTTTATGAATAGGAATGGGCTTACTCCTTTGTGTGTGAATTCAAAACCCTCCTTACTCTTACCTTAACCCCTTCTAATTTATAGTAAGTATTCCCTAGTTTCCAGGCACTCCCCTTTGCCTCTCCTGCATTTACTACTAAAACGTATACTTATGTCTGCGGAGACTTCGCAGTCGGGCAGAAATCTCTGGACAGAAAAAAGATAGGAGAAGCGGGGGTGGACCCTCCGCATGTAGGTTTGTTAATAGTCTTTTGTGGTACCTTAGTATCATAGTACTAGTAAAGTATTACAAAATGTAACTTGGAAATAGACCCCTTAGACTGTAACAAGTCCTTGAAATGTGGTTGTTGCTTTTCCCTGTATTTTGGTGGCTTCATGTGTTGAGGACGCGCAGAAGTCACTTACGAGTCAAAGGGAATCACCATGGGCACACCGGAGCTTAACAGATGCTGTTATCTCTAAAAGGGGTAACAGCCCCTGCAGAAATTGATGTGCTTGTTATCTTAAAATAGCCATAGCACAAGGAGGTCTTTGCAGAACATGGAGCTTAGTATGGTGAGCAAGTTGATGCAGACTGAAGAGTAGCACTAGCCACAGCTATATGAGTCTCAAGTGCAGGCAAGGACTTTGCAGTACTGACTCACCCCTGACTAGATCACGGCCGGCTCCAGAACGCCATGGGGGGTAGGCAATACGTAGCACTGCCCTGCCAGGTTCATATTTACTACAGTGATCCCAATCAGTGGTATCTCTCCTAACATTCCGCTAGCAGTCAATATTGGAACTTTGGAAACATCACCAGAGTACTTAGATGCAGTCAAACTTTCAAGCACACTCTATGCTTCCCAACCTAATGGTTACAGAGGAGAAATGTAAACACATATTTAGTCATAACCCTGGTCAAACATACAACATCTGCTACTTCCTTCAAAGTGAAATGGTAGGAACGCTCTCTGGGAAGGTATGCATGTACACACAAGACTCAATGCAACGTGGCAGCCTTAATATTTATAAATGTATATTTATAGATGATCTTCGTACCATGCCTGATGGTACAACCATCTAAACTGAGACTACCAGGTAAGAAGGGGACTTCATAATAAGCAACTAGCTAGAGAGATTGTTTTATCTGACATATATATGTTTTTACAGACTGCATCCCTGTTTTTTTAACTAACGGGGATTAAGTCGTAATTCAAAGAATTGCCACCCCATGAAATAATCAAGGAAAGTAAGCTTCATTGGGGAGAACAGCAGCAGAGGATGAGCATGAAAAGAAAACTGCTGACAAGTAATTGTCTGCTAGTGATCGACTGCTTTTGCAATGTATAGTCGTAACACCAAGGGCTCATAGTTTCCCCTCCCTGGTTCTCTGACAGGCAGGGTTCTCAGTAAATAATGGAGAATATTACGGACGGATCCTCACAAAGACAGATCCTCATATAGGCCAACATTAACTTAGTCCAACAATACATCTAAAACATGTAAAGAGGATAAATATTAAAGGGGAGCTCTATGACAATGACTAGAACGGACATTTACTTATGTCAGCACTGGTCAGCTGCGAGAATCATGCAATAGGATTGCGTTGATGCTCAAATTGAGTTTTCAGTATGTTTTCAAAAGGGTTCAAGTGCATAGTACTAATCTTAAAAGTGTTCAGGGGATGAGACTAATTGAGAGTTATTTTTAATGCGAAACAGCCGCAAATAAATGATGCTAAGGATACAGATGTTGCACAGATTGAATTCACAGCATGTTTGAGATAGGGTCTAACTACCCTTCCAAGTAACTTAATAGTGGCGAATGATTTGCCAACATAATGACCCTTAATTCAGTAGGATAAATAAACAATGGAATTTGCCAGCACTTACAATATATAAGCATGCATGAATTCTATGACGCATTATGCATAGAGATGTGATAATATGGCTCTGCATTGATATGAGACTCGGTCTGATTTAGAGTCTACTGGTCGGTGTTTGAACCATCAATATGGAGGAGTACTTTACTCCTGCCATGGCAAGGGTACTTCGCCTGCCAAGTACAGACATGTCCACCAGGTCTCTTGCATTTACAGGAACTGCCGTCACGGCGGTTCCTAGAAATGAATTAAAAGTGTTGGACACGGCTTTGTCACCATGACGGCTCTGCACTTCATACTCTCATTTTCTTTTTTTAATTCTCAAAAACAGAAACCCAAAGCAGGATTTTGTTTTTGAAAATATGACCCCGCTCACCATGAGGGTTTTCTTCCATGGCATGGAGGCATGTGAAAATTAGGAACCTTCACGTGAATAATGTATTTCTCCCTTTTATTTAAGATGAGAAGTTCAGTACATAAGACACCATTCATCAGAGATCAGAGCCACTCCATCACCCGACTCAAACTCCCTTCAGTTCAAATCATTATTTTCTCATCTGGAGTACTCAACACATAACCATTCCAGAACCTAGTACAGCATACCACATAACCCGTAGTACAGCATACCACATAACCCCTAGTACAGCATACCACATAACCCGTAGTACAGCATACCACATAACCCCTAGTACAGCATACCACATAACCCTTAGTACAGCATACCACATAACCCCTAATACAGCATACCACATAACCCCTAGTACAGCATACCACATAACCCCTAGTACAGCATACCACATAACCCCTAGTACAGCATACCACATAACCCGTAGTACAGCATACCACATAACCCCTAGTACAGCATACCACATAACCCCTAATACAGCATACCACATAACCCCTAGTACAGCATACCACATAACCCATAGTACAGCATACCACATAACCCGTAGTACAGCATACCACATAACCCCTAGTACAGCATACCACATAACCCCTAGTACAGCATACCACATAACCCATAGTACAGCATACCACATAACCCCTAGTACAGCATACCACATAACCCCTAGTACAGCATACCACAGGGTCATTGAAAAGGTTTTACTTTTACATACTGCTACATTTTGTCGAGCAGGTGGACACTTGGCCAAATATCTGACTGCCCTTACTCTGTTGGGCCGTTGGAGTGGAAATTACTTGGTAGCGGCAAAGTAGTCTACAGTATCTAAATACTGAAGGTCTGCCCATCTGTAAATCAGGTGAGCGGACCTTCAGTTTGCCAGAGAGGGTACGCTGTTGTGCTTGCAACGGAGTACCCTCTCTGCCAAACTGGAAATTGGGCCCTCAGTAACAAGAGAGACCACAAAGAGATTGGTGTAAAAATCAGTATCAGAATGCAAAATGATGGAGCCCCCCTGTAGAATGTGATAAGGGGCCAGGAGTCTCACAAATCTCAAAGATACTCATTGACTGTAGGCTGAATGGGGCCCCACTGAAGGGTTGGGGAACACCTTGGAGGGTTGGGGGCCCCCTGTGTCTTAGGGCCTGCTGGGGCCTGTGGTACAAGCGTGGTAAGAATGCAATTGATGTAGTGTATAAAAATGTGTGTAGGTATTCATAACCAATTTCATATATGTTTTTATTTAGCGATACAGTCGTAGTAATTGTCCTGAAGAAGCCAAGGGAATAGTTGAAGGCTGATACGCTGATACACCAATTTAAAGAGTACACTGTCAGGTTCCAAGTTCATAGACATGCTGAAACCCCTGAACCTGCTGCCTGCAATAAATATGCAGGGAAACTGTAAGAGTAAATAGAGAGAGGGCGATGTAAACACCGAACTGGACTCTCTTTTGGAACCTTAGCGATTGTCTCAGAGGGCAGTAACCAGCAGACATTTGTTATTGGAGTGTGCATGTGACAGGAAGACAGCAGTGGTTTCATTATGAGGGTGGGGGAGCGTCGCCCCACCCGCCTGCTGGTGGGGCGCCAAATGTGAAAAATGAAATGCCCATTTATTTTTCACGTTTAGTGCTTAGCAGCTGCCAGCCTGCCTCCAGCTGTGAAAAATGGGGGGTGTCCTCCTCTGCTGCTGATTGGCAGCAGAGGAGGACTTAAGCAAGGCTGACTGGATGCTTCAAAGTGTGAGTGTCACTTTGGCCAGCTGTCTAGCGCCGGCCAAAGTAACATGGGAACTTTGAAGCTCTCCACTTAGCTGTCTTAGGAGGATGGGTGGAGATAAAGCATAGGCTTAAAGTCAGGATGCTCAATCCAATCCTGGCGCTGCTCTCATGTTGGTGAGAGTAGTGCCAGGATTGGTTAGTGGAATTTCCTTGAGGCTGGAGCCCGCGGAGCTGACAGAAGAGGGACAGAGGAGGACGTCGTACGTGCAGCAGGCAAGGTAAGTGACTTTATATTTTACTATTTGCCACTCGCCTTGCCTGCATAAACGCACCCACCCACCACTCAGTTGCCTGCCCCACTGATACATAAACTTGCCAGCTGCTCCTGCAGGTAAGTATAATGCAATAGATAGAAACACCATATAAATAGGTGTAGAAACAGTAGGCATAGGAGTTTAAATAGCAGGAGTGGCTCTAATGAACATAAGCTGACCTGGGGGCCATCTGGCCACCCCAGGACACTCCTGACATCACACCAGTCCACCTGTGAGGAATAAGTTGCAGAAACCATACACAGCACAACAGAACAATTGGAACACTGGTGGAACCGAACAGGAGGGAAACAACAAAGGTGTGGAACAAAGAATGAGTGCAAAATAAGCATAAGGAAGAGCCAGTGCAACTAATGACTCATTACGAGGCAAGGTGCACAAGTCCTCATAGGTCCTATGCAGAGCTCTGCCACCAATGATCCAGAACTGACCTTAGATCCCAGACGTGAGTAGTGCAGGGGTCTGCAGTTAGTGTTCTAAGCTTCCGCTGACCCGAATCATGACTTGGTTTTATTAGGTGATTTTAACGTCCATCCATGTAGCGATTTGTGTATGGTAAGAGAGCAGGAGGACATGATGGCCTTTCAGTTATCCCACTTCGAGCACTCTAAGGGGGGAGAAGCCCTTGAGGAGTTGCTCGCTAATCACAACTTGTATGAACCCGAAATTTCGGAGAAAGGTGAAAGAACTGTCACCTATAAAGGATCAATCCCTGGTACCATACTTGATGACATTTTTTTGAGCGTAGGCTTTTTACCCAGAGTGGTGTCTTACGGGGCAATAGTATCAACCCATAGTGACCACAACCCTGTTTTGCTTGTGGTAGTATGGGATGAATGGCTGGGTGACAAGTCTCGTCCTTGTAATCCGGGACCAGCCCTATGCCCTATAGACCAAGGGAGAAGGCTTAAATGGGCGAAGGTGGTGCCTGGAAATTTCATGCAGGATCTAATGCCCAAAAAAAGGGGCTTATTGGGATCTGTCAGGAGGAGGGTGCCCCAGCACATGAAGTTATGGGGGCGTTTGAAAGTATTTGTGCGCAAGTGTCCGTTGCCCTAACGGTTAAATGCACCCGAGGGGTGGAAAAACAGCATAGGTGGTTTGATGCTAAGTGCTCCAAAGCCCATAAGGTGTTAATGACGGCTCTGAAAAGAAACCCGAGAGTTAGGACTGAGATTGCTAAGGCAAGAAAGGAATATAAGGCCACTATTATGGGGAGAAAGAAAGCCATAAAACAGATGGCGTGGGAGAAATTAATATCAAGCGAGGTTTTGCGCAATAGCTCTCAGTTTTGGGCCACTGTGAATCAATCCTTTTTCTCCGATGTAGATAATAAAGCAATGGATTGTGTTATCCCGAATGAGAAATGGCTTAACCATTTTAGTGTAGTCTATGGCGCTCGTGACCCGGGTTCCTTTAATACTGGGTGGGAGCTCTTAGAGTGTGCTCCGTTAGTTTTTACTCCAGCTGAGGTAGAGAGGGCAATTGTGGAGACATCTAAAAATAAAGCCCCTGGGTCGGACGGGGTCCCGGGTGACTTTTATATGCATTCGCCCAAACTCTGGGCTGGGGTTTTGAGCCATGTTTTTACAGCTGCGAACAGTAACATCTTTCCTAGCAGTTGGGCCACATCAGTCATCGTGCCAATTTTTAAGAAGGGCCAGCGCGATGACCCGGGGTGCTATAGGCCTATTTCCCTCCTAGACTCTGCCATTAAGATCTTAGGCAGAGTCTTACTCTATCAACTTAGAGATAACATCGAGAGGAGGGGAGGTATCTCAAATGTACAATATGGCTTTAGGGAAAAGAGGGGCACTGTGGATCAGTGCTTAAACCTCCATATGTTAAAATCGAAATAAACAGTTGCCAAGGAGGGGTCCTTGTTCTTGGCCTTCATGGACCTCTCCTCGGCTTTTGACTTAGTGAATAGGTCGAAATTGTGGGCTGCCTTATTAGAACTAGGGGTTGACAAGCCACTTGTGAATTTCATGGCATCGCTTCACCAGGAACTCTTTGCAAAAGTAAGGGTTAGAAAAGAGGGAAGATGCACTAGCCATTTCAAATCGGAAAGAGGGGTGCGGCAGGGCTGCATCTTCGCCCCCCTCCTTTTTACCATCTATATAAACAGCCTTGGCAAACATCTCGAGGCCGTGGAGGGGGACGTGCCGTGTGTAGGAGAGATAAGAATACCCGCTCTCCTATACGCGGACGATGCAGTCCTGCTAGCACGTACCGGGGTGGCCCTCCAACGTTTGTTGGACTCTTTTGGGGCATTCGTGGACCAGTTAGATCTGAAAATTAATGCCAATAAGTCCCATACTATGGTGGCGACCCGCCACAGTAAGAAGAGCAAAAACATCTCCTTTTTTTGTAAGGGCGAGGCAGTGTCCAGGGTTGCATCGTTTCCCTATCTGGGGGTAACATTCGATGAGAGGGGTACCTGGGGATCCCAGATTAAGGTAAAGAATCTCTCAATGGCAAGAGCTACATCGGCCCTTCTGGGGTTTGCAAACAGGCTGGGGCAAGGCCCATGGAGGCCCTTTTAAAAATATATAATGCTAAGTGCATCTCCATAGCTATATATGGCTCATCATTATGGGGGTATGTTACTCAGGAAACTCTACAACGAGTGGAAAACAAGTTTTTAAGACATCTTCTTTCTGTTCCTCAGTCTACCCCTACCTTCTCGATTCATAGGGAGGTGGGTTTAGACTACGTAACAGATAAGCTTGGTCTGGCACCCCTAACATGTTGGTTGAAGACATGGCTAAACCACGAACTATCTCTTAACCACGCTATCCTGCAGGATGTCATGTCCCTGGATCACATGAATAAAATTCCGTGGTTGGAGTATGTGAGAATTACCTTTGCCAAATTAGGTCGCCCCAATCTATTCAATTTACCGTCGTCTATCAGGAAAGAGGATATTAATTGGATTAAAAAACACAAGATTGGCCCGCGAGGAACACGAACTGACAAAAACAACAGTCAGATCACACTATATGTTGTCATCTTCTTTGTCCTTGGAGCCTTATCTCACTATCGTAACAAAGCCTTTCCATAGACATCTGTTAATTAAATTTAGATTCAATTTAATCCCCTATATCCTAGGCTGTTATCAGACGTGGAGCAAACCGGAAAGGGGTCCGCCATGCAAATGTGATGGATTTTCCACTCAGGATACTATGCACTTTATGATGTTTTGTAGTTTTTATAGGGTCCCCAGGAACAAATACCTTTTACCTATTTTAAAAGAAGCTGGCTATATTCAAGTTGGGCCAGCGCTAGTCTTTTTGCAGCTTCTGGGTAGTACTCGCATTATATTTTCTGTGGCTAGTTTTTTGGTAGCAGCGCAGAGAATTAAAAAAAATAGGGTTTTGCCCGCTATTGAGGTGACATGAACTGGGAAAACTGGGAAGTGCGACCATATAATTTTGCCTTGCCTTGCACTCTCCACTTGCATTTTGCACTCGTATCTTTGTATATGATGATTGTGTCTTGACCTGTTAAACCATGAGCTACTTATTTTTAAAATGTATATATTGTTGTTTTATGGCTTTTATGATTTTAAAAATCGAATAAAGTGTATTTTGACTGACACAGCTTTCGATATTATTGGCCCAAGCCTTAATCCTGACATCTACAATTAAATAACTTAACGGAAATAGACTGTAAACGGATAAAGAGACAATCAGGAAAAAGAAAGGATGCCCCCCCCCTGTTTAATTATATGTTTTGATGTAAGTAAGAACACTGGAACAAGAATCTCACACCCATAAAACAGAACACGGACTAGAGAAGAAGAGAAATGAATTAATGGACTGAAACCAATCTGGTAAAGACAATACTGCCATAGAATGCGTTATTGCTGATTGGAAGAATAAAATAACAATTAATTCTCAAGAATACATTTGCGTACTACCTCCCAGGCCATTATGGCCGCCATCTTAAGGTGTGGCTAAGGGTTTGATCGCAGGCTCTGTGCTTCTAACCCTTTACAGGTCAGACCATGGTGCAGAGTGCACCAAAGGACTTCAGTGAAGCGCCCTCAAAACCTTAAACGCATCCACCACCAACGTAGGGCACACTGTATGTAAATGTCATGGCCCTCATATAAGATTTACAGGAAAGAGACCAGGAGGTCTTTGGCAGGAGATCCTAAAAGACTGGCTGCTCAGCCATGCCTCATTTTGTATGTCCTGTATCATTGCCCTTACTCCTCTAATGCCTAAAAAGAAGACCCTTGGTCACATTCATTTTTCCTTTTGGTACCTAGATAACCTGAAGGTTTTAAAGCAGAATGTATTTATTTATAGAGTTTTCTATAGCGCGAACAAGTCCCAGAGTAGGGTATCAGAGCGCTTTACAAAACAAAGCAGAGTAAGTATAAAACATTTTGCAAAAACAGAGCAGAACAAGTATCAGAAATCTTTTTTTTTACAAGGTTCAGCAGGTTGCAGAAGCAATAATAGAAAAGATTTGTTTGGAGCAGTAGGCACATGTTCGGGTATGAGTAAGTCATAGAGGCGAGTGTGTTATTAAGGGGAAAGTAGAGACCAGTTTGAAGTAGTACACTGGAACAGTGCCTTGCAAGTCAGTGAGATAGCTGGTGTGATAGTAGGGCCCCATACAGTGAGGTATGTGTGGAATTAAGGGAGGAATTTGATCATCAAGAGTGATTTTGCTTCTCTTTTGAATTGTGGATTAGATCAGATTTTTCTGATGCAAAGAGGTAGCGAGTTCCATATTTTTGGTGCCGCTCCGGAGAATGCTCTGTCAGAAGTTTTTTTCTTGCTGCAGAGAGAAAGTTTCAGTAGTAGATTGTTGGAACTCGTAGAGTGTCTGTTTCCTCCAGATAAAGTAAGTTTCTGGGAAAGGTTCTGGGGGGTATTGTGGTATAGAGCTTTATGAGTGATGTAGGCCATCTTTAGGTGGATGATGCAAACTGTTAAAGCAAACATTTCCATGCAAGATAATGCTAGATTAGGTACTTCCGTTATGCCCTGGAATCAGGCGTATACTGTCCATTGCTTAGCTACTGCTGGACCACAGCTTAAGCAAGCAGGTTAAGTGTGAAGTAATGGCTAGATAGATATATAGGTTAACAGAACTTTAGGATGCACTTCAGTGAAGTAGTAACCTCATGATCAAAGCAATAATAAAGAACATACTGTGTAAATAAATCAAACATATAATGCAAATATTAAAAATGTATATACTGCAAATGCTGGAGTGGATGTCTTCTGATGTTTACAATTAAAGTTTAACATACAGTATTAACTATCAAAGGAAAGTAGGATCCATTTGGAGGCTTCTGGTTTAGCATGGCACAGGTTGGTTGGCTAGTATAACTTACCTGACCCTGACCCTGGAGGGATGAACCCAGACACTGAAGAGGAGGGAGATATCGGGTTACTTTTAGAAATTCCATGAGGACATTAGTTGAACTAGGAGATGTAGGTAAGATTAATCTTCCGGCGGACTGCCATTTGGTAGATGGAATGGGCGAAACTTGGGTATGCAGCCTGTATTGGGCCTAGAAACTCTCATTTTGAATAGAAAATGTTTGAGTCTAAGTGTTAAAAAATGCATTTTGGTTAAATAACATTTCCATTATAGAGCTCTTTAATATAGTCCAGCACTGTCTGTCACCATCAACATTTCAGTTCAAAGTTCCATCATCACAGGTTATATATAATAGAATTATAGGGGCCGATTCACAGAACTAACTTAAGACAAAATCCTAAACTTACTACTTTTGGTATTCACAGAAGTTAGGATTTTGTCTTAAGTTTGTCTTAAGACAAACTTAAGACAGACTTAAGACAGTCTTAAGACAGACTTAAGACAGTCTTAAGACAGACTTAAGACAAACTTAAGACAGACTTAAGACAGACTTAAGACAGACTTAAGACAAACTTAAGACAAAATCCTAACTTAAGTCTGTCTTAAGTCTGTCTTAAGTCTGTCTTAAGTTTGTCTTAAGTCTGTCTTAAGTTTGTCTTAAGACAAACTTAAGACAAAATCCTAACTTCTGTGAATACCAAAAGTAGTAAGTTTAGGATTTTGTCTTAAGTTAGTTCTGTGAATCGGGCCCATAGAGTTTTTTCACATCAAAGATGCAGCTATGTGAGACCACGGTAAGGCGGCTTAGAAACTAATGTTTCCTCAAAAGCTTCGAGCTGCCACACCTCACAGTTTTGTTTTCAACCCAGAATGCATAGTGCACCTCACAGGCACAATGTACTCTATTGGTCACAAGTGCATCACAGCTCCAGGCTGCATACTAACAAAATCTCACAATAAATCGAGTCCTGCAATCTGAACATGAGCAATGACATTGTGCCAGATAGTATTAAAGACTGCCATATAACACTTTCAATAAAAAAGCAGAAACCTTTGTGTAAAGGCCCCAGAAAGTATTGCCCTATCACGGATATTCCAGCAAATAGTGAGCTGTCTATAATGTTGGTTACTCATCAGTTCCAAAAGCCCTTAGAGAAACAAAAGATAATTAACCCCAATAGTCTGTTTTTGTCCCACATATGAGGCTGAAATTACCCTCTGAGATGATCTCATAAATGGGGCAGGTGAGAGGATTTTATCTATGTTAGTATAATTAGACTAAATCCACAGCTTTTGATATCATTGGCCACCAAATATTGAATATGCCACATTACATCGCATGATTTTTTAACGCATACCATTACAACGCGGTCATTACAACCACCATGTTGTTACAACGCATGTCATTACAACGCAAGTCGGAACAACAACTTGCTCTAGGGGGGGCGATGAATGTTGGAATAGTATAATTTACTGTTCCAACTCCAGTCTGTGCACCTTCTGACCTCTACAGCAAGTCGTTGTTCCGACTTGCGTTGTAATGGCATGCGTTGTAACAACACGGTTGTTGTAATGACTGCATTGTAATGGCATGAGTTGTGTTGCATGTGGTATAAACGATGTTTACCCCAAATCTCATCTACAACATTTGGGGAATGAATCACCAGTAATATAAATCTTATTGTGATGGCTTTTCATTTTTCTATGTGGACGGATCCAAATTGGCACCCTTAAAGTTCATACAAATGCTTGAGCCAGTGAAATGCCAGAGGGGTGAAACACACAAAATGTGACAGGGGGAATGATTGCAAATAGTCTAACCTCTGGCAATCACTTGGGTAGCATTCCAGTCTATCATGATTTTGCTCATTATGCCCCTTCAGATTAGACCGAGACATAATCCAATCAGTCTTGGTCCTGCCCCAGTAGGAAGAGTCCAGCACAAACCGCCAAACTAGGTCCTTTCTGAACTGGAACACAAGCAATCCAAGACCATTTTCAACCTAGTTGGGCCTATTCAGTTGAGTGGAACTTGATTCCAGTGGAACAGTGAGCATTGGACCCATGTATGCGTATACCCTTGCTGCTTAGGACATTACATGAAACACACAAAAGGTGATGGGAGGAATGCTTGCAAGTAGTCTAACCACTCTCAATGGCTCGTGGTAGCATTCCAACTCATCGTTTTTTTTTGCTCCCTACACCACCTCAGGCTAGTCTCAGCCATATGCAAATCAGCCGTGGTCGTGCTCCAGTAAGAACAGTCCAGCTCAAACTGCCAAGTCAGGTCCTCTCTGAACTAGAGTACAAGAATCTCAAGACCAATTTTCAACAGAACAGTGGCTACTGTCCCAGTGAATACTCAGCATCTGCATGCTGCCACTTCAGGACATTTTTATGGGCAGAAGTTGTCACTTCAAATGATATGCTAATGATATGCAGCTATTAGAGAAGGCTACTGGACACAAGAATGAATTCCATAATGTCTTCGCTTGTGTGGCCAATACTGGAAAATGGATATGAAATTGTTGCCTGCAACTAAATGTGAGGAAAGTTGAAGTCCAAAGCTGATATCCATAAACATGGAGGATAAACGATTCTCTCCTGCAAGTTCTTGACGACTTTACTCAAGCAATAGATTTAGTGTATCAAGTGAAAAACCTGGAAGTTATATTTTATGATGCTTTCACTATTAGTACACAAATACAATCAAACTGCAAACATATTTTCATCCAACTAAATTTCCAGATGCTTTTTAGACATGGGGACTCATTTAGCATATAGTAGGCTGGCCCAGCCTCAGCCGCACCACCCTTTGTAGGCATTCAAGCTGTGCTAGTGGAGTTTTCCCCAAAGCAGTTGTGAGCATTCTCGGAGAAAAATGTGACAGACAATCTTTCATCTTTTTAAAAAAACTAGAGCAACCCACATGTACATGCAAACTGGGTATTTAAGTATTAACTTGCGACAAGCGGTCACATGGAGCACATTTTGGAAACAAGTTCATATTATCACAGGTCAATTCTGTGGTGATTTAATCAAGAGAGAATTAAACAATTGGACATGCAATTAAATACCAATAAACGTGTTTTTATTGAAAGTCACTTTATTGTCACACATATTTAGCTTATGGTTATTTCACTTGGGGTTCCTTCATTACTCTCTTTTCCTCTTCTCAAGAAAACCACTCACAAAAACTAAAGTGTTGCACCAAAAGATCAAAAGTAAATGTATAAAATGTGTAAATATATCTTCTGTAATTTTCCTTTTTGTACCATAACAAAATATAAAACTTGATTTGGCTGAATTAAGTTAATAGAAAGTATTGGTTTTGGCTACTTTTATCATTGTATAAACCAGCTCCGGGCAGACGCGCTCTGTCCCACCATCATTTTCTTTTGATTAAATTAACTCAGAATTTACCTGTGATAATATTAATTTGTTTCCAACCGTGGAGTAGGCTGCATTACTGCTGTCAGGAACCCCACAATCCTCACACTGTATATGAGAGAGGGAATGCAAGAGGTGGGCAGATGGGACAAGTACCAATGGTATGTATGGTGGGTATGCCATTAACACTGTGCCTTAAATCTAGGCAATCTACAACATATCATCATCTCCTCCATTGTCTACTCACCTATTGATTATTTTAATTGTCTCTATCTGGGCATTTCCAAAACGCATCTATACAAACTACACAAAGCTTGGCATGCGGATTTTTGCCATTGTAGAACTCACAATAATATAGAGTTGTAGCTTGCTGCAAAGGCCTATACCAGTTGTTAAAGACCCTGAACCTGAGACACAAACCACAGTCAATGACCTATAATGAAGTAGACTGCCCTTACCATCAGGGTAGCCTAAGGAGGAAAGGCTATATTGTTGATAGAACATTCTACCCACTGATGGTAGATTGTTCTAAATTCAAAAGGGAGAAACTGAAAGCAAAGCATTGAAATGTTGCAGCAGAAGGCTTATACCAGCCATTAGAAGTCCTGAGCAACTTAATTGCCTTGAATAGAGATCTCAAAATTCTAATGTTCCAGTTAATAATATAGTACATTTAAAGTAATATGTCTCATATGTAAATGCAGGAAAGGTTCTGCCCCTAAATATCTTAGAAATCGAATCATTCCACAAGAGCCTTCTGATTTACAGGAAAACAAGTTATGCATATAAGCATTGTATAACTTAGTCTTTTTGGGACCCCATAGTCAAGCACCCTTCCAGGTCATAATGTAACTTGTGAAAAGTTCAGAAAAAACGTAAAGGATTTACCATTTTAGGGACTTATTTATCCTATTCAGTTTGGCAGACAACTATTAACCAGCGTCTAGAGACAGCTTGCCATATACCCCGTCACTAATTTTAGAAACAGTTCCCTAAGTTAGTCCAAGGCCACCGCAGTTTGTTACCACAGATAATCTTATATGATTAGTTGTGTGTTCTTTGCCCGCAAGAAATGGTCCTATTGTCAGAATTATGGAATAAAGGACCCTTGTTAAAATGCATTTTCAATTCAACATGTATTTTATATATTATTAATAAGATTGCTGCTCTTTATATAGTTATTCAAAACGTATATTGGCTGATTCTTTGCTTGCAAGGAATTCCACATTTCTTGCAAGCAAACACCTGCTAATGATGCTCTATACCAAGACGTAAACTAGCAAATCACAGGTATGTAATATCATTTTGAATTCAAGAACATAGATTCACCCTCTTTCCATTGTAGTATGGTGCTGTTGGACTTGGCCCTCTCTGCTGGGCCACCCCAAAACCTTTTCCCTCTACCCCTTCTTTTTTCTGAATTTGTTTGGGGGCATTAGGGATCTGTGCACTTTACCACTGCTAACTAGTGCTAATTTCCTGTGCTCTCTCCTTAAAACATCGTAACATTGGACTACACTTGATTGGCACATGCAATTTACTTAAAGGTCCCTAGTATCTGGTATTGTGTATAACCAGGGCCTATAAATGAAATTCTATTTACTAGTGAGTCTGCAGCACTCATTGTACCACCCACTAAAGTAGCCCTTTAAAACAGGTTTCAGGCTTCACATTACAGCCTGTAGTGACATTTTACACTGCTATTTCGACTCAGCAAAATAAACCTTTTAATACTTGTAGGTCACCCCTATGGTAGGCCCTAAAAGCCCATAGAGCAGGGTGCATTGTATTTAAAGGGTAGGACATGTGGGTTTAGGTTTTCCATGTCCTGGTAGTGCAAAACACTTACATCTGTTTTTCACTACGGTAAAACCTATCTTTCCCACTGGATAACATTGGGTTACATTTAAGAAGTGCCAACTTGGGATGCCATGTTTAAAATCAAACGATTGTACTTTAACATCATCTTTAAAAGTTCGGTTTTAAGTCACAAATCTGAAAATTGCATTTTTAGAAATTTGGTATTTTCTTGTCCTAACCTTTGTTCCTCTGCCAGCGTCCTGACTGTGAATGGTTGTGATGTTGTGCTTTGTGTATTCCTTCTAGACAGTGAAACAATAGGGGACTAGATGTTGGCATGATGGACCATTCTGCCAGGAGTTCTAGGGGCAGAGCTATTCCCTGCCCCACTTACACTTCAAAAGTCCTCAGAATTCACTGAACTGTCCAAACAGAATGAGATCTCTTTAAATGTCAAGTTTTCCCTTCAAATAGGAAGTAAATAGCCCTAGAGCTTCTTTTTGTCACCTGTCCTGAATAAGGACCACATTGTTGCTTGCTGCACCCTGGATAGTCTCTGGATACAAGATAGCATAACAATACCAAAATAATCCTCACCCAAAATGCCCTTTTTTTAAGGAAAGTGATGTAATCCAATACTTGTGATATCTGTCCTCAGTCTAGCCAAATCTCACCGAGGACATGTGTGGGTAAAGATAAAATGATTTAATGATTCTATAATATAAATAATATAATATAAAAGTATTTACTTAAGAGTATGCCATGAGTCAGGCTACACATGCAGGCCTGAAGCTATGTTTTCCTTGTCAGCCCAGTAAAAAGGCACAGTAAGTGCTGAAGTCCGAAGGTGACATTCAATTTTCTATGCCATAGGTGTATTTTCTTATTTTTCTTCTACCTTATATTATGGTCTTACTGGAACATTATATACGTTAATTAAGGATGAGCACATTTTACCATGTGTATCGGGTCAAACCACATACACTGGGGACTGGACAGCAAAACCCCAGTGTGCAGAGTTCAAAACCAGTGGTATCTTTCCAGGAAAGTTATGGGTGATGACGCAAAAAGAGGTACTTTTTCACAGTAATGATTGCTTTAAAATATGAAAGCACATCGTCTCTCAGCTTATATTAAAGTGTATACTTTACCCCACCAGTCTATCTTTATCCATTTAACAGTAATAGCAATTTGTAAACCATCAAATAACTGATGGGAGAATAGGTTTAAATGTGATATACATCTTGGTGTCAGGGCAGTTGCTCTGGCCTCCCTATAGAGCAGACAGTGTTGCCAAAGAGCAAAAGCTGTTTGCCACAACATATCTGAGGCCTTCATGCGAAGTGGAGTTATCCCATCCAGAGTGTTAAATCGGAACGGTAACTGACAGGGCCTTTACACATAGCCTGATGTCTCTGGACCCAATAATTCTGGGTCCAACAACACAGGGCCTCGTTTCACCGGGTGCGAATGTGCAGCTGGTGAACTTGCTGCAGGGAGAGGCTGTTAGCAGGAGCACTACTGTTGGATGTGGCCCTCTCTGCAGGGTCACTCCAAAGTGTATTCCTACCTCTGCCCAGTGTTTTGTTGGCCTCAGCACTCTACCGCTGCTAACCAGTGTTATGTGCTTGTGTTCTCTCACTAAATCATGATACAATTGGCTTATACCCAATTGGCATAGTTAATTTACTTGTTAGTCCCTAGTAAGGTGGTATACCTTATACCAGGGGACTATAAATTTAATGCTATAAGTGGGCCTGCAGCACGTATTGTACAACCCACTTAAGCAGCACCTTAAAACATGTCCCAGACCTGCCACTGAAGCCTAAATGCATTTAAACTGCCATGCTAAATTGGTATTTTTATCCCCTTGCAACGTTTCAAACTTCCCTATTATTACATACACGTAACCCCTAATGTAGGCCCTAGGTAGCCCATAGTGCAGGGTGCTATTCAATTTAAAGTTTGGACATGTTCTTTTAAGTTTTATATGTCCTGGTTGTGAAAAACTCTTAAACCCTTTTTTCACTACTGTGAGGCCTACTCCTTCCATAGGATAACATTGGGGATTTCGTATTACGTTTAAGAAACTGTAATTCCTAATGAGGAGGAAGTAGATATATTATTTTTGGTACCTATTGCATTGTAATGATAAACTCTCTTTTATGGTAAAGTTGGATTTTTCTTAACAATTTTTAAAATTCCACTTTGAGAAAGTTGGCTTTTTCCTGCCCTTATCCTTTTCTGCCTCCAGTCTGTCCTGAGTCACATGACTGGGTGTAGCTGACAGTTAGACTCTGTTAATTCTTTCCAAACAGTCACACAATAGTGGAATTAGATGAGCCTCAATGGGCCATCAATTGGGAGGGGAGAGTGGGGGGGGCACGTTTAGAACAGCCCCAATTGCACCTGATCCTGTCTCCTCACAATAGGCCTAACAACCCTGTATTGTCACTGCAGCCATCTTAGTGCCAGGGTAGGTGAGTAGGGAATATCATGCACTTCAAAGGACCTTCCCAGAAGCTTCTCTCACCCCCCCAGGAGAAGGGCACCAGGGAATAAAAATGGGACCTTGCCTCACTAGCGTAGTTTCATACTCTTGGCTCTCATACTGCCAGGCTATGGCCACACATGATTAGTTCCTTTTTACAGACTATCACTAACTATTGGTGGCAAGAAAACATATGATTGTATTGAAAATGTCATGGAGAACCCCATTAAACCTGAAACAAGGGCTGTTTAAACTTGCCCCACTTTGGAAAACATGTCCTTTATAGTTTGAAACAAGGTTAGTGTCCCACTGTGATATATTTTACTGTTAGAGCACACAACAAAGTAAGATCTCATTAGCCTTCAAGGGTCATCCATTTTGCATGGATGTGTTATCTAGGCAGGCTCTCATAGTGCCAGACACTCAGGGGCATATTTACAAAGAAAGTGGCGGAGCGAGTCGCTAAGCCTAGAAGGCTAACAACATGCTCCGTCACTTTAGAAATGCAGGGCTGCACCATATTCACAAGAATATGGCGCAGCTCGGTGTTTCCCCCTACGCTGGTGCTAACTTTATCTGCCTAGCGCCAGCGCAGGCACCCTTGCACTATGGTGCAAGGGTGCCTGTGTTGAGGGGAAGATTTTTTATGAGCGGGAAGATCTCCCTTCCTGTACATAAACAATCTTGAAATGTTGTTTTGTAACTTCTATGTGTGCTGGTTAATGTAGCACACTTAGGAGTTGCAAAACAACATTTTAAAAAATGACTGTTTATGTGCAGGAAGGAAAGGTAGCACACATGTAAACAGCAAAAAAAGGAGAAATAAATCTTTTCTCCTCATTTCACATATTTAAGACCAGGTTTAAGACTAGGTTTAAGACCAGGTTTTCCCTGGTCTTAATTTTGGCGCTGCCTCCTATTTACGCTGCCCTTGTAAATAGGAGGCAGCGTCAAAATCAACAGGTGTTGTGGTGGTACTGCCACCGCAACACTCTTTGCCCTCCCCTTTCACGCTAAGTATAGTGTGAAAGGCTGCCCTATTTACAAGGCAGCATTAAGCCACGCCATCATAATGTAACTGAAAGTGCCGTTGTGGTGGCGATGGCGGCTTGTAAGTATGCCCCCCAGTTCTTAATAATCACATTGGCCAGGCTTTAAATGATGCTGAATGTATTTGTCTTTTTTCAGTTTTTAAGAATAAACCAAGTATATGAGTTCCACTTAAACTTAGACTGGAATTCGTCTAAAAGCTCATTAGAGCCTATTCTTGAGTCTTTGTATTCGAATACACTGTATAGCAGAGGGAAACTAAAGAAAACGCAGATTTTATCCTTAAATCACATGAGTCACTGCAATTTCCGCATGTGAAGGTCAAATATGGTTTTGTGTAATTTTCTAGGCTACTATTAAATACTTGGGTTAACTCAGGATTACTTTTACAACGGAGTTGGCACTAATAGAAAACATTAGCATTAGTTTTTGTTTTTAGTTGATTTGCTAAAACATCTAGAAGTTGTTTGCAATCGTTTTTCTGAGTTACTACTGAAGGTATTTTCTATAACTCCTTTTTGAAATGTCAATTTGCTGAATGCAAATAAATATTATATAAAGTGTATGGCACTGTAAAAATAACAGCGAAATCCCCTTGGAGTCCTTTGAAAATTATTATTTCTCCTGATCTAATTACCATTTCCTTTTAAATACAGAGCTTCTGCTCTTTCCATAGACCGTAAACATGATCTACTATTGGTACCTTGTTTGAGGGTACTCAGTTTCCGACCTGGGATGGACGGAATGCTGTGGTGACCTCGACAACATTTGAACCAGGGACTTGCAGACTTATAACAGATATCAGTGGCGAGCGTTTCACTCTCTGCGCCATCTTGATGCCTGTTGTTCGTTTCGTAGCATAGCGTTTGCCTTGAGCAGCAGCGGGCTACAGGTTTTAATGGAAAGGAGGACCCCAGAGACTCACCTTATAGGGGAGGTCTGAAAAAAAAGGCCGTCCACTCCCCTTCCAAACCAGTTTCCCTCCCCCTCCCCCCACCCACCCACATGGAATGCTGAGGACAAGCATCATAACAAATTAGACTTTCACAACATTGTCAACTCTATGGCGAAACACTCCCAGTGCCTTCATCCCATTAATTTGAGATCTAATGCGGTGTCATGCTGGGCGGGGTAAAGGTTAACATATTCTATTAGTCCCAATTGTCTCAGGATTGTATTGAACAATATGGTCCATTAAATGCTGTATCTAATCATTATGTTCAGACTAATAGAAATTATTCCGAGGCGCATGTTCCTGAATAGAGCTGATTTATTAATTCAGACATAAATTTAATTAGAAATTAATCTGAAGTGAGTTACAGACTTAACAGCACATTTTGATCGGTAGCATGCCATAAAATGCAAACCGAGACGAAGATGAAAGAACACGAGCTGGTAAGTGGCTGCTATGCTGTAATTAGATAGATTTACGTCGCAGGTTCACTTTCTTAACATCTGTCTTCAGTTCGCGATTTGCCTCTTAAAACTCCTGGGAGGAGAGCAGATGTACAAAGTCTTCATGGAACAGACAGTCGCAACCACTTTTCAACCCTGGGGTTGCGCAAGAGGAAAGCTCAGCGCAGACCTCAGTATCCGGATGCTGCAGCGACCCCTGCACTGGTGCTTAAAACAGGCTGCCTAATGCGATGCACACCCTTGCATCATGCTGCAGAGCTGAGTGTGCACAGTCTACGGGATCCAACAGAGGGAATGTGTACTGTACGTTTCAGCACATATGCAATCCGTGATTTTTAGGTTGAGCATTCGAGACCTCTTGTATATACTTTAGTATTCACTTCTTTCTATCTGTATGTACTTTGTGGGCTTTGGAGATTAGCCTTAGGAATTGTCTGCGTAAGTTTAGGGACATTTTTCTGGCAACTGCCTCTATTTAACTTTCTTGATACAAAACGACCAGCAGAGGTCAGTAAAATATCAGAATCACTTTAGCATTCTCTGTGTTTCAGTCCATAGAAATTGTCTTCCACGAGCACCCGTAGACAATAATATTTTTTCAAATCTTGTATTTTCAGTGATATGACCACTGAAGGCCCTGATTTTATATTAAAAACAGAGCTTTGGACTATACCATTTCCGGCTGAAAGACAATATTTCTCTCCATGTCTTCCCATACCTGGCGTGCCACGCAGGTTGGTGCTTACTTTCCCTCCATGTTAAAGAACAGTAGATGTCTCAGCACCCAGGCTAATGTACTGCATAGCTAAATACATATAAGGTCCCAAAGGCGACACCGATTGCATTGCAAAGCCTTGTTTTGTTGTTGGAGGAAATCAAAACACTACCCCTTGCTAATGGCTGTTTCAAGGAGGCGTTCGTTTTTGACAAAGCCAGGCCTGCTTATCTTAACAGATTGGCCTATGCAGCAAAAGCAATGAATGTTTGCACTCATCCACCCAAGAAACGCCCCCTAGAGTCAAAGGGATGCTACTTTTTACTTTCCAGCTTGGACACCTTTCCAATGCAAAATACTTTTTACAGGGGAAAGTTAATAGCAAAGGGCTACTTTGTGTCACTTTAAGTTACTTGCGACAGTACAAGGTCTTAGCAAATCTGAGATTGGATCTCTTTCAAGGGCTTCAATTTGATGAGTTCTGTGTGAAAAGCGTGCACTACTGTTCGGGAGAAAATGTGAAAACTGCCAGCCTGAAGACTTCTCAAGACAGCGCCTGGAAGTACGTAACATGGGGCGAAAGTCACTCTGAATTCATAATTCAGAAGTTAAGTTGATATCACTTTGCGTGTGCAAGGTCCACGTAACCAGCCAAAACGTGAATTAGAAGTACTGCAGGAAAACCACAACTAACATTTATTGTCCCAGGGGAAGGTAAAGTGACGTGCACTGTACAAGGGACAACATGTGGGAATCCAGGCGGAAACATTGACCCCTGCATGCTATCCTCCATTTAAGAGTGCACAACTCCTGATTGGTCCGGTTTTTCAGAACCACCAAAGTTAGCTGTGGGTTCTACCTTCGGGCTGAAATACACTGCTGGAGTCCAGCAATTGTGACTTAACAAAGTATTCTAAAAAGTGACATTTTCAATTCTTAAATCTAAGGGCCAATTCACAGACCACATTTTGTAGAATGTAAAGTAGTACTACATTAGTACTACTTGCTTTCTACAAAATGCAACTCACAAACCTACGGGTGTACACCCCTCCTTTCCTATCTTTTCTGTGGGGAGATCCTCACATGTATGTTAACTAATTATACGTAAATGTAAGAGAAAGAAGGGAGTAGATGGAAAAAAGAGCATATTTACCACTAATAAATAGTAGGAGTTTAAGGAGGAGGAAAGAGGGGTTTATATGGGACAAAGGAGGAGTTTACAGAGAGACAGACACTCACCCACAAAAGATTAAGCCCATTGCTAATGACTTACTGCACTTCATATTATGTCACATATTACATCATTCATGACATGGTCAGTGACATCACTGATGACATCACTGATGACATCACTGATGACATCATCTAGTAGATGTAATATGTGACGTCATCAGCAGTGGATTGCGGGCGCGCGACTTATAGTTAGCTGCACTAACTATAATGGAGGAATTTCAATGGTTTTATACAAGTGAAATGTCCAGCTAACTATAAAACCCCTAAAACCTATGGTTTTTTCAGTGAATTTCTAAGGTTTTTTAAATGCTAATTCCTAACTATAACATGTGTGAAACCTATGATTTTTTCAGTGAATATATATATATATATATATATATATATATTATCTACTGGCGGTCGCCAGTAGATAGTTATAGTTAGGACCGTGTTTCCATAGGAAATCTCAAAATTCTATTTTGAATAACTTTGACGCCGGTTGACGAATCCTCGCGAAATTTTCAAAACTAATGGGGCGCTCCGTTCAGCTCCTACCCTGAAAGTCTCAGGGTGATTCGTCAAGCGGGGGCCGAGAAAAAAGGGGGGTCCCAAAACGCGTTTTCCCCATGCATTTTTCCATAGGACCTTTAGTCGCAGCTACAGCCCGAACGGCTGAACAGAATTACTTGAAATTTGGCAGAGAGGTAGCCATAAGGTCAAGGAAGTGCCTTTTGCAGGTCTGTTGTAAATCTGTTCAGTATTTCCGGAGAAAATAGCATTTAAAAGCATATATATATCTATACGCGCGCAGGGGGCGCGTACCGTGCGAGCACCCTAACGTGCGCGAGCGTAATTCTGATTGGTGGTTACATGTTAGTCAACGTTCGAATCGGTCGAAATCAGGAAGTGTCGGCCGCCATTTTGTTTGTTTTCAGTGCGAGAGTGAAAAAGGAAGGTGGCGAACGTGAAAAGGGGGCAGGGTAGAGAGTTCCTGACCCCTAGCCTTTGTTAGGGGGTCCCTGAAGGACCCCGAAGGCAAAAAAAAAATATATATTTTTTTTAAAAATCGCGGGGGTGCGCTCACAGTGCGCGCACCCAGAAACCCCCCCCCCCCCAATTTTTTTTTTTTTTTTAAATCGCAGGGTGAAAAAAAAAAATAATAATAATTTTTAATACGTAGTTTATTGTAAAATAAATATATAAAAAAAATAATACATAAATAAATTAGCATTTAAAAAACCGTACAAATTCACTGAAAAAACCATAGGTTTCACACACGTTATAGTTAGGAATTAGCATTTAAAAAACCTTGCAAATTCACCGAAAAAAACATAGGTTTCACACATGTTATAGTTAGGTGGATATTTCACTCGTAAAAAACCAATGAAATTCCCCCGTTATAGTTAGTTCAGATAACTATAACTCGCGCGACCGCCACTCTATCACAAGGATGATGTCATCAGTGATGTCATGAGTGATGCCACTGACCATGTCATGAGTGATGTAATATGTGACGTCATGTGCAGTGGATTGCGGGCGCGCAAGTTATAGTTATCTGAACTAACTATAACGGGGGAATTTCATTGGTTTTTTACGAGTGAAATATCCACCTAACTATAACATGTGTGAAACCTATGGTTTTTTAGGTGAATATATATATATATATACATTACCTACTGGCGGTCGCCAGTAGGTAGTTATAGTTAGGACCCCTTTTCCATAGGAAATCCGCAACATTCTATTTTGAATAACTTTGGCGCCGGTCGATGAATCCTCGCGAATTTCTCAAAATAGGTGGGGCGCTACGCTCCGCTCCTACCCTGAAAGTCTCGGGGGGATTCGTCAAGCGGGGGCTGAGATAAAAGGGGGGTCCCAAAACGCGTTTTTCCCATGCATTTTTCCATAGGACCTTTAGACAGGGCTACAGCCCGAACGGCTGAACAGAATTACTAGAAATTTGGTAGAGAGGTAGTCCCTAGGTCAAGGAAGTGCCTTTTGTAGGTTTGGTGTAAATCTGTTCAGTAGATTCTGAGAAAATAGCCTTTAAATCAATATATATATCTGAGCCAGCTTACGGTACGCGTACCGTAAGCTTATCGTACGTGTACGGTGGCGTGCGCGAGCGCGATTCTGATTGGCTGTTAGATCTTAGTAAACATTCGAATCGGTCGAAACCAGGAAGCGGCGGCCGCCATTTTGTGTGTTTCACTCAGAAAAAAAAGAGTGAAAACAAGAAAAGGGGGCAAGGAGGAGAGTTACAGACCCCCTTACATTTGTGAGGGGGTCAAAGAAGGACAGAAAAGTACAAAGAAAACATTTATGGATTTTAAAAAAAATCACGGGGTACGCGTACGGTAAGCTTACGGTAAGCGTATGGTAAAAAAAAAAAAAAAAAGAAACGAAATGCAGATTTAAGTGTTTAGATATTAGGGGGCTCTAAAAAGAGCCGTTGTGTTTATGAAGTGATTTTTAAGTGGTACCTACAAGTAAGTACCGATGCAGAGTCTAAGGTTCAAGAGGAAGACTCTGTTCCCTTCATCATTGAAGTGCACACCATCTCCTCTATAAATGTCTTGCATGTCATAACGCAAGTTGTTGTGGTAAATGGCACCCATACCATAGTCACGGAGGAAAGCAGAAACAGATTTGTTGACGTGCTTTCTTGCTTTGTCAATCTGCGGACAGAAATGATTGGACCAGTTCCATTTTTGCCTTTGGCATATGTTGGAAAACACAAAGGCAGTTTTAGGGAAAAGTGAAAACAGTTGTGGAAAGGTGTCCTTCATAAGCATTTCCAGACCTACCCCAGTCAAAGTGCCTAGGTCATTGCCACCACAGTGCACTATTATGAGGTCAGGGTGTTGGATTTGCATGAAGGATTTCACCAATGGCATCAATTGGTGCCACTTTAACCCTCTCTGACCAATCCATTTAATGTCTACATTTGGCAAAGCAAGGTCTCTCACCATACCTGTTTTCTCTGCAAACTTTTTACTCCAGAAGACATAGCTGTGCCCTACAATCCACACTGTGAACATCTTCAAAGGAGAACTGGATGCACTCAGGAGGTGTCTTTCAGTAGAATGGCAATATGAAAAGAAAGACAGTTTGGAAATGGAGGCATACATATTTTTTTCAAAACAAAAAGAACTGATTGGCTGTTTCATACCATTCTAGAATAAAAACTAGGCTGTATGTGTAAATTAATAGAAGCATGTTTTGTATTGGTACAAAAAAATGTGTTACCAAAGAACAGTACTATGGATTTGCTGTTAGGTTTGAAAAGTCAAGCACTCTTGCTCTGTGGAATTGAAACATTGTGTGGCGAACTTCTGACCTAACTCCACACAGCAGTGTTCCATGAGCTGTTGCTATGGTAGCAGGCAGAAGTCAAGTTGGGGGAAGGGTACTAGGCAGAAGTCAAGTTGGGGGCAGGGTACTTTTGGAAAAGGGTTGGTTTTCAACCAATAGAAATGTGTGATTACATTTGAAAAAAAGGGGGAAGCACTGAGATTTGAAACTTACATGTATATGTGTGGAAAAATAGAGGGAAAGTTTGCCATTATCTGGTTCTGCTGAGAGGAGAGAGGTGTATAGCTCTGAGATCCTGGCTCTGCTAATCTGCTGTTTGAGTGCCACATTTCTTTCACAACTAACTAATTTTAAAGGTGAGGTTAGAGTTTGAGAGGAGATGTATATGGTAAATTAAGAAATGAATAATAGAAATGGAAATCCTTTTGTTGAAGTTGCGTTTATCATTTTCTGTTTTGGGAGAAATTTAAATGTGAGGAACATGTAAAATAATATGGACTATGTTTTCACGATAAATTAAGGTGTACTGGAAAAAAAAAGAATAGTTTAAGGGTTTGAGGTTGGACTCAGTAATGCAAATACATTCAGCATCACTAAGGCTGGTTGCCCTTGCTGGAATGTAGGCAGCCACCCAGGTTACACATGGTGGTGGTCTGAAAAAGCAGTTTGGACATGTGCATTTAAAAAAATCAAAAAAGTGGATTCATAATGTGTCAGTCTGTAAAAGTGATTTTCACTTGCCAAAAAAAAAGAGCAGTAAGTGTGCTTTCAAATTGGCAAAGAAATTTCGTTTTGGGACTAATGTGAAAACATGACTCTGTGTGGAAATAGGAATTACAGGCAGAGATTTATTGCGTTTTTCTCTGGTGATTTCACAGTTGCATTAGTAGGAAAAAGGGGGAGCGATTTTTTGGGGGAAGAAGCAGACTCTTAGCACACACCCAGCTGCTTGCCATGTATAATCATGCACAGTATTTACAAGCGAGTGGGGTTTTCAGGTTTCAGTCTGTAATGCAAATACATTCAGCATCACTAAGGCTGGTTGCCCTTGCTGGAATGTAGGCAGCCACCCAGGTTACACATGGTGGTGGTTTGAAAAAGCAGTTTGGACATGGGCTTTTTAAAAAAACTGAAAAGTGGTTTCATAATGTGTCAGTCTGTAAAAGTGATTTTAACTTGCCAAAAAAAAAGAGCAGTAAGTGTGCATTCAAATTGGCAAAGAAATTTCGTTTTGGGACTAATGTGAAAACATGACTCTGTGTGGAAATAGGAATTACAGGCAGAGATTTATTGCGTTTTGCTCTGGTGATTTCACAGTTGCATTAGTAGGAAAAAGGGGGAGCGATTTTTTGGTGCAGAAGCAGACTTTTAGCACACACCCAGCTGCTTGCCATGTATTATCATGCACAGTATTTACAAGCGAGTGGGGTTTTCAGGTTTCAGTCTGTAATGCAAATACATTCAGCATCACTAAGGTTGGTTGCCCTTGCTGGAATGTAGGCAGCCACCCAGGTTACACATGGTGGTGGTCTGAAAAAGCAGTTTGGACATGTGCATTTAAAAAAATCAAAAAAGTGGATTCATAATGTGTCAGTCTGTAAAAGTGATTTTCACTTGCCAAAAAAAAAGAGCAGTAAGTGTGCTTTCAAATTGGCAAAGAAATTTCGTTTTGGGACTAATGTGAAAACATGACTCTGTGTGGAAATAGGAATTACAGGCAGAGATTTATTGCGTTTTTCTCTGGTAATTTCACAGTTGCATTAGTAGGAAAAAGGGGGAGCGATTTTTTGGGGGAAGAAGCAGACTCTTAGCACACACCCAGCTGCTTGCCATGTATAATCATGCACAGTATTTACAAGCGAGTGGGGTTTTCAGATTTCAGTCTGTAATGCAAATACATTCAGCATCACTAAGGCTGGTTGCCCTTGCTGGAATGTAGGCAGCCACCCAGGTTACACATGGTGGTGGTCTGAAAAAGCAGTTTGGACATGGGCTTTTTAAAAAAACTGAAAAGTGGTTTCATAATGTGTCAGTCTGTAAAAGTGATTTTAACTTGCCAAAAAAAAAGAGCAGTAAGTGTGCATTCAAATTGGCAAAGAAATTTCGTTTTGGGACTAATGTGAAAACATGACTCTGTGTGGAAATAGGAATTACAGGCAGAGATTTATTGCGTTTTGCTCTGGTGATTTCACAGTTGCATTAGTAGGAAAAAGGGGGAGCAATTTTTTGGTGCAGAAGCAGACTCTTAGCACACACCCAGCTGCTTGCCATGTATAATCATGCACAGTATTTACAAGCGAGTGGGGTTTTCAGGTTTCAGTCTGTAATGCAAATACATTCAGCATCACTAAGGCTGGTTGCCCTTGCTGGAATGTAGGCAGCCACCCAGGTTACACATGGTGGTGGTCTGAAAAAGCAGTTTGGACATGTGCATTTAAAAAAATCAAAAAAGTGGATTCATAATGTGTCAGTCTGTAAAAGTGATTTTCACTTGCCAAAAAAAAAGAGCAGTAAGTGTGCTTTCAAATTGGCAAAGAAATTTCGGTTTGGGACTAATGTGAAAACATGACTCTGTGTGGAAATAGGAATTACAGGCAGAGATTTATTGCGTTTTTCTCTGGTAATTTCACAGTTGCATTAGTAGGAAAAAGGGGGAGCGATTTTTTGGGGGAAGAAGCAGACTCTTAGCACACACCCAGCTGCTTGCCATGTATAATCATGCACAGTATTTACAAGCGAGTGGGGTTTTCAGGTTTCAGTCTGTAATGCAAATACATTCAGCATCACTAAGGCTGGTTGCCCTTGCTGGAATGTAGGCAGCCACCCAGGTTACACATGGTGGTGGTCTGAAAAAGCAGTTTGGACATGGGCTTTTTAAAAAAACTGAAAAGTGGTTTCATAATGTGTCAGTCTGTAAAAGTGATTTTAACTTGCCAAAAAAAAAGAGCAGTAAGTGTGCATTCAAATTGGCAAAGAAATTTCGTTTTGGGACTAATGTGAAAACATGACTCTGTGTGGAAATAGGAATTACAGGCAGAGATTTATTGCGTTTTGCTCTGGTGATTTCACAGTTGCATTAGTAGGAAAAAGGGGGAGCGATTTTTTGGTGCAGAAGCAGACTCTTAGCACACACCCAGCTGCTTGCCATGTATAATCATGCACAGTATTTACAAGCGAGTGGGGTTTTCAGGTTTCAGTCTGTAATGCAAATACATTCAGCATCACTAAGGCTGGTTGCCCTTGCTGGAATGTAGGCAGCCACCCAGGTTACACATGGTGGTGGTCTGAAAAAGCAGTTTGGACATGTGCATTTAAAAAAATCAAAAAAGTGTATTCATAATGTGTCAGTCTGTAAAAGTGATTTTCACTTGCCAAAAAAAAAGAGCAGTAAGTGTGCTTTCAAATTGGCAAAGAAATTTCGTTTTGGGACTAATGTGAAAACATGACTCTGTGTGGAAATAGGAATTACAGGCAGAGATTTATTGCGTTTTTCTCTGGTGATTTCACAGTTGCATTAGTAGGAAAAAGGGGGAGCGATTTTTTTGGTGCAGAAGCAGACTCTTAGCACACACCCAGCTCCTTTCCATGTATAATCATGCACAGTATTTAGAAGCGAGTGGGGTTTTCAGGTTTGAGTCTGTAATGCAAATACATTCAGCATCACTAAGGCTGGTTGCCCTTGCTGGAATGTAGGCAGCCACCCAGGTTACACATGGTGGTGGTCTGAAAAAGCAGTTTGGACATGTGCATTTAAAAAAATCTGAAAAGTGGATTCATAATGTGTCAGTCTGTAAAAGTGATTTTCACTTGCCAAAAAAAAAGAGCAGTAAGTGTGCTTTCAAATTGGCAAAGAAATTTCGTTTTGGGACTAATGTGAAAACATGACTCTGTGTGGAAATAGGAATTACAGGCAGAGATTTATTGCGTTTTGCTCTGGTGATTTCACAGTTGCATTAGTAGGAAAAAGGGGGAGCGATTTTTTTGGTGCAGAAGCAGACTCTTAGCACACACCCAGCTCCTTTCCATGTATAATCATGCACAGTATTTAGAAGCGAGTGGGGTTTTGAGGTTTCAGTCTGTAATGCAAATACATTCAGCATCACTAAGGCTGGTTGCCCTTGCTGGAGTGTAGCAGTCTGGACATGGGCTTTTTAAAAAATCTGAAAAGTGGTTTCATAATGTGTCAGTCTGTAAAAGTGATTTTCACTTGCCAAAAAAAAAGAGCAGTAAGTGTGCATTCAAATTGGCAAAGAAATTTCGTTTTGTGACTATTGTGAAAAGAAATGTAGTAATATATTTAAATAAAATAAAGGAATTTTTTTTTAGTTTTTTTCAGGTATTGCTGAAGAGCAGTGAACAAAATTTAAGATGCCTACAAAATCCAGAGTTCAAAAAACGCTAAAAAAAAACCTATATTTGAAGACAACTAGAGGACCAAAGTTAGTAGAAGATGCTGATGTTGGGAAAAAGAAAAAATCTTCTGGTAAGCACAAAAACCAATTTCTTAAAAATATATTCAAAAGAATGAAAAATGTACAAAATGTCTGTACTCGAAAGGATGTTTTTAAAAAAAAAGGAGAGGAAAAAATTGACAATTTAGTTAATGCAAATATACCTTCAGCAACTGAAAAGATTTATATAAATAGAAAAACAGCGTTTAAAGAGATACGTAGAAAAATGTTTCAGAGAAGAGTTATGTCTAATTTGATGAAGGATGTGAAGAAATATAAGAAAAAGACAAAGTTTTATAAAAGAAAAAAAGAAATAGAAGCCATTGCAGCAAAGGCATTAGAATTAAAAAGGAAACTATTCATATTAATTTTGAATAGGATGCGTACATTAGACAAAATGGTTAATGTACTGAAATCACATAGCAAAAGGAAAAGAGTAGTGAACAGAACAAACTTTTGTAAAGTGTTTTTAGGCAAGTGGATGCATAGTTCAAGTAGTGAACCTTTTTTTAATGAAGAAAGCTATTTTCAAAGTAATAGTTTGCTGCATGCAGTTGACACCAGAGGTCGTTCATACGAAGTAAAAAATGGTTGCATAATGGAGAAGGAGATAATGGTTCCAAGAGATGAGGTACAAGTGATGGCAGATGAGGCAATGGGGAGACGTCCTAAAGCCCCAGTGTACACTTGGAATTGTAGTAGTATTTGCACTGTGCGTCAGGAATCTATTGACAAATTTCGAGAGTTTCTAAGAGAATATAGTAAAAAAAGTATAAAACAGAAGATTAAGGTGCTTCAAAGTCTGGATCCATGCAGAGTGAGAGAGAATACTGGTTTGCAGGGTCATTCTCTGGCTTGTCTATCTAGAAAAGTGTGCAATAGTGTTTTCCATCATTTTAGGATGCTGGCTGTTCATCATACTGAAATGAGAAAGTTTGTGAGACGGATGTATTTTGCTAAAAGTCCAGCAATAAAGTTAAATGAATTGAATAGGGCTCTGTTCCGAGGAACGGTATCAGATGTAGAGAAGGTTGTTGATGAAATTCAGTTTTGTTACTTTGGTCCTGAACAAAACAGTGCAGAGAAGGACACACTAAATGAGGAAGAAGTGGAAGAGAATGTACAACCATTTGTAAGTAAGACATTTAATGATCACATAACAAAATTTGAAAAAATCTCTAATGAAAGACCAAATAATACTTGTATTTGTTGCCGCAGAACTCATTATAGAAAACAAACCAGGTATGTTGATCTGTACAGAAAGAGTGAAAATGAAGATAATTATAAGTGGAAGGATTTTGCCACATATATATTTCTTGAAAATTGTTTTGAATTGGGTGAAGTTCAGCGTATTTGTAAATACTGTTACAACAAGTTAGAAGAAAATAGAATGCCGACCAGAGCTGTACATAATAATTTAGAATTGGATGCTATTCCTGCTGAACTTTCTGAATTAAATACTTATGAGTCTATACTTATTCAATGTGTTCATCCGTTCCAGACCATAGTACGTATGGAGCCCAAAACTGGTAAATTACCTCCTTCTGATTTACTGAGAGGTTTAAAAGGTAGAGTGGTGTATTTGCCCTTGGATTTGAAAAAAAATATGGAAACTATTGATGCGGATACTTTGGAAACTGAACCATTAGTTATTCTGGTTAATGGTGTACCTACAAAGAATAAGAAGATTTGGCAGGAGCTGGTAGATGTACGGAAAGTACAAAGAGCAAATTTGTATTTGAAAAGGAATAACAAATGGTATGAATCAATTTATATAGAAGAAGAAGAAGAAGAAGAAGATTTACAAGAAGACACAGAAACACCAACTGGACAAATTGAAAAAGTGGACAAGTCAAAGGAAGAAGAAATTTATGAACATGTTAGCATACATCCTCTTCATTCAAAAGAAGTTATGGGAGACAATATTGATCTCTTTCAGATGAAGAAAGCAAAAGGGACTCCCGTGAGTGTATGGGAGGAGAGCTTGGAAGCTCGATGTTTTCCCCAGCTGTTTCCTAAAGGAAAAGGAGGACGATACGATGAACGTCCAGAACAGATTCCAGCTTCTGAGTATCGGACTACAAGACTATATGCTGAAGATCCCAGATTTCGACAAAGTATTCCTTATTTGTTCCATCTTTTATTTGAAAGCGACTTGTCTGCACTGTCTTATGCAGTAAATCACATTTTAAAAAGTGGAGTACATTTACAAAATGTGTCTGCTAAGGATTTTATGGAGAAAGTGCAGCACCGAGATGATCATTTGGAAACACAACTGATCAATCTGATGGCTTGTCAGCGTGGGACAAATGAATATTGGTACCGACGCCATGGTGAATTAAAATGCATGTTACGGAATTTAGGAACTCCAACATGGTTCCTTACCCTAAGCTGTGCCGAGTACGCTTGGGATGATTTACTGGATTTTCTACGAGAGGCAAATTCAAACATTAAAAACATCGAATACAAGACAGCAGGAGAACTGTGCTCATTGGATCCGGTTAATGTTTGCAGATATTTCAATCATAGATTTGAGGCTATGATGTCCTTCATCTGCAATAAAAAAAATCCACCTCTTGGAGAAGTAGTGGATTTCTTTTGGAGAAAAGAGTACCAGGCAAGAGGTGCTCCTCATATTCATATGCTGTTGTGGATCAAGGATGCCCCAAAGTTTGGAACAGATACTGATGAAGCAGTGTTATCTTACATTGAAGAATATGCAACATGTGCTATACCAAAAAGCACAGAAGAGAAAAAGTTAAAGGAGCAAGTTTTACGTTTCCAAAGTCATCGGTGTGGAAAATACTGTCGACGGAAATACAAGAGCAAAGAAAAATACTACACTAAATGTCGATTTGGATTTCCTAGACCTGTTCTTTCAAATGGAAGAGTTAACAGTTTTATGTCAGCTGTGAGACATACTATCACAAGAAAATCACCTAAGAATACCTACAACCTTAAAAGAAAAGAAGAATCAAAAAATATAAATGACTACAACCCAGTCATTTTATCCATGTGGAACGCTAACATGGATATACAGTATGTAGCTGACAATTCCATTGCTGTTGCTCGATATGTAACGTCTTACATTACGAAATCAGAAAAAACAGAATTGAAGGAAATGTGGGAAGAGATTTCTCACGAGAAGACTGTCAGTAAGAAGCTGTACAGTTTCAGTTTGAAGATGTTATCGCATCGAGAAATTGGATCCTACGAATGTTCAGATAGGTTATCTTCTGCAAGTCTCTACTCGAAGTCAAGAAGAATAATTTGGGCAAGTTTAGGCCTTGCAGCAATGAGAAATCGGGTACTGAAATCTGTAGGAGAAATTGAATATTTGGCCGAGAATGACCCAGAAAGTACAGATATTTTGAAATCAAACATGTTGGACACTTATTATCCCAAGAGAAGTCAACATCTGGAGAACATGTGTCTCTATGAAGTGCTGCAGAACTACATTTATTCACGGAAAGCCGCAGAAGACATCAACAATGGAAAATATAAAGTCGTTGGTGAAGAAGGATGTTTGGTGAAGCAAACAAAAGGAAGTTTGATAAATCACAGGAAGCTGAGTTGCGACACTACTGACAAGAAGGAATTTTACTACTTGGCTCTTTTACAGTTGTTTAAACCATGGCGTACAGAGGATGAACTACTGTGAGAATTTCAAAGCTATGAAGATTCTTTTAATGCTTGCAAAGACAGCATACAATGCAGTACATTCTCAACTTATCTGCAAATGTTAAATGAAGAAATTGAACAGGAAAGTACAATTGCAGCAGAAATAGCTAGAGACAGTTCTCAGGACAGCCAAAGTTCAGGAACACTCAGTCAAGATCCCCTAGGACAACCAATCGTTGAAAATGAAGCATCAATAGCCATGAATGAAGTGGAAACGGCTATGAATCAAGCTCAAGAAGAATTTATAGACTTAGAAAATTTGGAAAGACAACTGAATCAAGAGCAGCAACAAATTTATGAAGAGATCAAAAACAAAATTGATCACGGATTTCTACATGAAAAAAAAGAGTGCTCATGCACATCATTTCATCCAATCAGGATGTATGTAAGCGGACAAGCTGGAACTGGAAAAAGTTTCCTTATAAAAGTCATCAGAAGCTACCTACAGCAAAAAACAGATTCTACTTTGTCTTGTGTGGTTACTGCTCCAACTGGGTTAGCAGCATATAACATAAAAGGAATCACTTTACATCGTTTGCTAATGTTACCAGTGGAGCATGAGAACAAAATACAATACAACAAGCTAACTGGAGAAGCATCCTTGGAAGTTTCAAGAATATTGAAGAAGATGCAAGTTCTCATTATTGATGAGGTAAGCATGGTATCAAACTTAATGCTTGCCTTTGTGCATTTAAGAATGCAGCAAATTTTGAAGACAGACTATGACATGTTATTTGGTGGAAAACACGTCATAGTTTTTGGAGATCTTTTGCAACTTACTCCAGTTAAAGGACAACCAGTGTTTAATACTGTCACACATGAAGACACGAAGAAGTCATTAGGAAGCATCGGAAATACAAATAGTTGGTCCTTCTTTGAGTACAAGGAACTTACTACTAATATGAGGCAAGCAAGCGATGAAGAATATGGAAGTATTCTGAAAGATATCAGAATTGGACTACTCACAGAAGTTGGCAAAAAAGCATTACAAAGTCGGCTGCTACATAATTTATTTCCAAAGGAAGAAATAGTTGCAGAGAAAATATACAAGAATATTGCAGAAAACAAAAGTGTCATCTGCTTAATGCCAACTCTACGTGAATGCTCAATATTTAATGAGGAGCTTTTGAAATTGGAAAAGGAAGAGATCAGGAAATTGGAAGCAGTGGACAAAATTGAGGATGGAAGAATTACTGTCACAGTAACAGGCAAACTGAAAAATAAATTGGACTCACTAGAGAAGAACATCTCCAAAACAGCTGGATTAGAAAAAAATCTATATGTTTGCATGAACTGTAGAGTATTTTTAAGAAGAAATTTGGATGTTGAAAAAGGTTTAGTTAATGGAGCTATGGGAAGAGTTGTGGGTTTTATTAATTATCGGAAAAAAGATGGAATTGATTGTTTAAAAATAAAATTTGATCAGATAGAAGAAGTTAAAGATATTTGTCGTTGTACAGTTCGTTTCATGCTTGTGAAAGACTTATATGTACGTAGGAAGCAGTTTTCGTTTTCTCTAGCATATGCTGTAACTATTCACAAGTCTCAAGGATTAACTGTTGATTGTGCATTTGTGAACATTGGTTCAACTGTGTTCAAAGAAGGTATGGCATATGTTGCTTTGTCACGAGTGAAAACATTATCAGGTTTATTCATGATAGACTTTGATGATTCAAAAGTTAGTGCTGATACAAACTGTGTAAAGGAGTATAATAGATTAAGAAGAAGCTATGCTCCTCATTTAGGTCAGTATCCTGTGTTGGAGAAACGTGTAGTTTCTCGTAAAAGAAAAAATGAGAATATCTGTAATGAAGATGTAGAGAAGAGGAAAAAAAAGAGGAGTGATGTAATTGCAAGCAAAAAGAAAAAGGAAAATGAAGAACAGGTTGTAGGATGTCATTTTGAAAATAGCTCTGGTGTCAACTGCTACGCAAATGTAGTGCTGAATGTTGCATTTTATCTGGAAAGTTTGCAAGAGCAGATAATAGTAAATCAGGGAAAAAGATTCTGTTCTGAGCTGAGTCTCCTTTTTCAAAAGCTGAGTAAAGATAAAACTCAAATAGAAAGTGCTACTGAAATTAGAAAACTTTTAGATATATGTTCAGGACGAACACAGTTTTCTCAAAATGAACAGCAAGATGCACACGAATTTTTGATGTATTTTCTTCAGGTACTGGAAGAAGAAGGGGTTCCCATTGAAAATATGTTTGGTCTCTCTTATAAATGGGAACATAGTTGTGAAAACTGTTATAATATATGTGGCTCTAATGTTGATAATGAAAGGTTTATTTATTTGACATTGCCAGAGAGTAAAACAGTCACTTTTGCAAAATTAGTTAAAGATGCTAATCATAGCATGAAATGCGGTGAGTGTAAATCTGACATGTTTTCAACATTAATTTTAAAGGAATACGGACAGTATGTAATTTTAATGATGCAACGATGTAGAGCTGATGGTTCAAAATTGGATACTTTAATAAAGAAGTTTACAGGACAGCAATTATCAATTTCAGGAAAAACTTTTGTAACTTTTGCAATAATTTTCCATGATGGACCTACTGTTACTTCTGGACATTACACAGTTTATCTTAAATGTGAAAAAGGCTGGACACTGTGTAATGATTCCCAATTGATTTTCAAACAACGTTTGCCTTTTGATTTAGCAAATTCCTATCTAATCTTCCTGAAACCTAAATTTTAGAGAGATTTGGCAAGATCTGGACAAAATAATTTTACCATTTTACTGGATTACCATTGGAATTTTGTAAAAAAAAGATTTTTTAAATTATCATTTGGCCTAATGGAAAGATAACCAATTGTAATGTGGACTTTTTTAATTTTTAATGAAACTTTCAAAAACCAATAATTTAGAGATAATCGGTAACATCTGTACAATTTAAATTTTGGAATGTTATTGGAGTGCCATTGGAACTTTTTTCAAAAATGATTTTAAAAATTACTATTTGGCCATGCGGAAAAGTAACCAATTCTATTGTGGACTTAATAAATTATTCAAAAATTTTTCGTGAACCAAAATGTTACAGAGAATCGGTGAGATCTGGACAAATTAAACTTTAGAATTTTATTGGATTACCGTTGGAAATTTATTCCCAAAAAAATTTTAAAATTACTATTTGGCCTAAAGGAAATGGAATCAGATGTATTGTGAAGTTATTTGAGATATAATATTGTGATTATACTTCTGAAACAAACATATCAGACGGTATTTTAAAGAAATAAGTATTGGTATTAGATGATATTTTTTTAGAATATTATGCATTTCTATAATGTTAAGTTTAAGTAAAAAGAGATTCTGGGCTTCTTTAATACAATCTTTGAGATTGTTATTTTTTTTTGCCCGCTGTAAAATGATGAATGCAATTGCTTTCACAATTTATAGTGAAATGCAATATATTCTGAAAACAGCAAAAATAAGGCAAAAATATTTTTTGAAAAATATATAAATATGTGTACTGTATTATAAAATGTTTTAAAAATATTAATACTTTTTTCTTTTTTTTCAGATTGATATAGAAAAATTTCGAAAACTAGAACCATTTTTCATGCAATTTTTTTTAAAACAAATGAATAAATATTTTTTTGAGTGGGTATGGTAAGTCAATAATAATAATTGTAGTCTCTCAAGGACCTTGTAATGTGATAATTGATTTTTAGTGTTTTTTTTAAAACAAACAAAAAAAATTACGCGTACCGTACGCGTACGGTAAAAAAAAAAAAAAAAAAAAGTTTTAAAAAAACATATGTAAAAAAAAGATGAAAGATAAGGTTGGCTCTTAAAAGAGCCGTTGTGTTCATGCAGGGACAGAGGAAAGAAAGACTGGGAAAATTAGTCAAAGCGACAAGTGTGCTGATCTATTTTGTTGTTCACTAGGGAAACACTGGTCTCCCTATGACAAATTAGATCATGACAAGAGGCGCATCGAATATCAACCCTCGCAAACCGAGGGTTAATTTCCAGAGGGCCAGCAAAAGGAGATGCTCCCCCCACAGATGAAGGGCTCACCTGACCTGCAGAAGAAGGAGTCAGCCCTGCAGATGATGGTCCAGGCTGAGCTGCTGTGGATGTGCTTGGTTGACTTTCTGAAGAGTTACCTCCAAAAATTCGAGCATGTGTCCTTCTGTGTACATCCTTGAGGTGTCTCTTCATGGTATGATTCCCAAAGGAATACTTCTTGTCAGGATTACCTCTTGAAAGTACACGCTTACACAGCTTACAAGTAACTAAAGGTGCATTTACCTTTTGCTGGCCTTCAGGAAAAGTAAAATAATCCCATACATAAGAGGGCTTTTGTTTCCTCGCTCTCTGCCTCAAGGTAGTGCTGCTAGTGCTAGCCTCACTCTCAGAAGAGCTCTGCTGTTCTGCCATCGTATCACAAAGACAACCCAGCTCCTTCTCCTAAGGGATCACAAGCAGAAATGAGAGGAATGGGTGTGGTGTAGGAGAGTTCTAGAACTGAAAGTAGTTTCAACCAATCAAAAGTTGTTTCATGATCACATGACCTACCGTACGCTTACGGTACGCTTACGGTACGCTTACGGCAAAAGTGCGCATGTGCGTAAAAAAGACACGCGCTTGCGCGCATGCGCATAACAGTCACTACCCGACACTTCCGCGTAACGTGCGCGTGTAGCGTACGCGCGCACGCGTCCCACGCGGAGTACGCGCGGCTACGCAAATTGCGTAACTATACGCAAGCAGCATAGAAAAATTACGGGCGTTGCGTAAACCATACGCTTACCGTAAGCTTACGGTACGCGTACTAAAAAAAAAATAAAAAAAAAAGGAAAAAATGTATTGCTAATAAATTTTACCTGTTTATTTTGTAAAATATATTTAAAAAAAACATATTAAAGAATTTTAAAAATTTAACCAGAGTCTTTATAAAAGGTAAGAAAATTAAAAAAAATATATGTTTAAAAAAAATAGAAGAAAAAAAAAATTAGCATTTAAAAAACCTTGCAAATTCACTGAAAAAACCATGGGTTTCACACACGTTATAGTTAGGAATTAGCATTTAAAAAACCTTAGAAATTCAGTGAAAAAACCATAGGTTTCACACACGTTATAGTTAGGAATTAGCATTTAAAAAACCTTAGAAATTCAGTGAAAAAACCATAGGTTTCACACATGTTATAGTTAGCTGGACATTTTACTCGTAAAAAACCAATGAAATTCCCCCGTTATAGTTAGTTCAGCTAACTATAACTCGCGCGCCCGCAATGCACTGCTGATGACGTCACATATTACATCACTCATGACATGGTCAGTGACATCACTCATGACATCACTGATGACATCTCAAATGACATCACTGATGACATCACTGATGACATCATCCTTGTGAAAGAGTGGCAGACCTCCTCTTCCCCTAATATAACCTTTGATACACACATTCAAAAATAGAGACTAAAATTTTCAAAACAATGGACATACCAATAACAGTTACAACAACCTCTTCAGTAATTCTAAGATCCACATACACATCCACTCATTCACCAACAGCCCTCTACAGTCACTCATACATGTACTCACTTATCATATGTACTCATACACCTATACATCCTGTTACACAATGCCACTCATCCATAGAGCTACTCACACACATAGTCACTCATGCTTATAAAGAATCAAACATACATTTACTTGCATATACAGTTATACACACACCACCACACTTACTTCTACGGAAACTTACACATACTTAGTCTTTTAAACAATCACTTATAGAAATACATACTTATTCATACAGGAACTCTTTCAATCTCTCACTCTCACATATACTCACTTATATACACCAATAGTCACATATACTAGTTTAAAACATATGTAGTTACTCATAAAGACATTATTGAGACAGTCATTCACTCACTAACACACCCATACACACACTCATCCACCCATGCAGTCCTGCACACATGCTCTGTTCAACACATACAAACAGTGAGTCACTCATTCATGCACCTATGCACTACGTCATACCCCCCACCGAACCATGCAGACACTCAGACTAATACTCAAAAAACCAACTAATAACCTATATAGACACCCATGTAGCTACTCACCAACTCATGCAGCCACTTATACACAAAGTGAGAGACTGATACAGATATTTACATATTTAAACATTACTCACTAAGCCATGTATTCACTATGATACACTTAATCAGTCAGTTACACAGTAAATTTTTCAAAAAGAAATCATCCATTTAGACAGTAATATACCCATTTATTCTTCCATCGACCTTGAGATATACATATATAAAACATATTTAATTTTCAGAAAAACACACATTCACTGGATGATGTCATCAGTGATGTCATCAGTGATGTCATTTGAGATGTCATCAGTGATGTCATGAGTGATGTCACTGACCATGTCATGAGTGATGTAATATGTGACGTCATCAGCAGTGCATTGCGGGCGCGCGAGTTATAGTTAGCTGAACTAACTATAACGGGGGAATTTCATTGGTTTTTTACGAGTAAAATGTCCAGCTAACTATAACATGTGTGAAACCTATGGTTTTTTCACTGAATTTCTAAGGTTTTTTAAATGCTAATTCCTAACTATAACGTGTGTGAAACCTATGGTTTTTTCACTGAATTTCTAAGGTTTTTTAAATGCTAATTCCTAACTATAACGTGTGTGAAACCCATGGTTTTTTCAGTGAATATATATATATATATCGTCAAGCACTCTTACACTCCGCGATTCTGCCACCAGCCACGGAAAAAGAGAGCACGGACCACAATCCTTTAGTATCGATAGTTTTTAATGTCCTTAGGTTACATCCACAGAGTAGCAGCCATTACGCGTTTCGTCCCTGCTAGGGGACTTGATCACATGACGCTGAACCACCAATTGTGTTGCACTTATAAAGGGGGTAGGGCCTAAGCAGTTTTTTTCTCTCAAAGGAAACCTTGAAACTTTATTCACAGTCAGTCAGTTTCAACCTTGTCCATATGTCTTGACCATTGTAGTTCTTTCGAATTGGCGTGGGGATTTTAATATAGATTTAAATATTCATTACCACCATGTCATGATTAAACAGATTAAATTCAATGATGACAATAAATAAATATATAAATATACATAAATAAATAGAGTAGTCTATACATTTAAAAAGAACATTTTCTATATCACAGTCACAAAGATAAAATCTTGTGTAAATATATAAATGTATAAATACTGATGAGGAAATCACATAATTGTATAAATACCTAAAACATATATATACGTAAAATGCATAAAATTCAGAGTATATGATTATAAAATACTTCACAATTCAAAATGCAATCTTATATGGCCCCCATTGGTTGATTAATACTAACAGATTGGGAGCCAAAATTCCCTACAGTTAATGGTTACGAACTCGAAAGACTAAAAGAAAGAGGACAGATCAGGTTGCCCACTATGAAACTCATCCCCGATACGTCACATTAATTTAAAATAATTTTTTGTGATTTTTAACTAATTTATTCGTTTTTTATTATTCGTTTTTTTATATGTCAAGTTTGATATTGGTATTTTTGTGCAAAAGTGCTTAATTTAAAACTACTAAAAAAGTGACAGGTGCTGGTTATATATAAAAAAAATTTTTTAGATTAAGATATATATAAAAAATATAAAAAAAGGGAGAAGAGAGGAAGGAGGCAAGTTTAGAAATCATTGTAACTCCGTGGTTACTATAATATCAGTCGATATATGAATAGTAGCAAATTACTGAGGCTTAAAGATGATGCAATCAATCAGATCCAATTGATCTGAACGTCAACCTCACAATGTAGTCTCATTGCAGCTAGGAAAAAGGGGAACCTTGTGAAAAAAAAAATATATATATATATAAAATATATATATAAACTGTAAATGTGAAAGTTAATATACATATAACCATTGGCTGTTCTTGGCATAAGTGTGATATTTAGAGACTGGCGTGTAGCTCTTCCGAGCTGTTCAGACCATGTGGGTGTTTGCTGTCCAGATTTAATATATAATACATTTCCAATATTCTGAGTGCTCTCTCTCTGTCACCCCCTCTTTTGTTTTTGGGGACAGAGTCAATGAGGAAGTAACTTAGGTCTTTTGGGTTACCCTCATGTATTGCTTGGAAATGACGAGCCACTGGATACGCCTGATCATGGTTCTTTATGGCACGTATGTGTTGAAGTATTCTCTTGTGACCAGGGAGAATGGTACTCCCAACGTACCTTAATTTACATGTACACTCCAAAACATATATCACATGGTCAGTTTTACAGTTCAATGATTTTGTGATTTCCATGTTAGGACCCCCAAAAGGTGTGGTGTAGTTTGTTGTGGAGATTCCAAATTCACAGGCCTTACAAACCTTACATTTAAAGAATCCCCGTCGTTGTGACAACCAAGATCCCTTAGTTCCCACCCCACATGGATCATTGTCCACCAACATGTCTTTCATAGATACTCCTCGTCTATATGTGATAGCTGGTCGTTTAGGGATTTTGTTTCCAATTATCGGGTCCTGTTTTATAAGGTACCAGTTTTTGTTAAGTATTTTCCTTACTGCTCCTTCTTGGCGATTATATTGAAAGATAAATCTAAAGTTGTTGATTGATTCATCGTCTGAGGCTTTAAGTTTAGGGGTTGGACAGATCAGTGTTTCTCTATTGACCTGGTTACATTTAGTTAGGGCTTTGTCTAGGCATTTATTGCTGTAACCCCGCACCTTGAAGCGGTTAATGCATTCCTGTTGTGCTATTTTTAGGGATCCACTTTCACTACAAATGCGTTTTACTCGTAGCAGTTCCCCATAAGGAATGCTTTGAATGAGGTGCTTGGGATGGGCACTATTGGCATGCAGGATAGAATTTCCTGCTGTTGGTTTTCTGTGCAATTTTGTTTCCACCCTCCCTTGTTCTATGTACACCTCCACGTCAAGAAATATTATCCCTGTTTTGCTGATATTAGAAGTAAATTCTAGGTTTAAATCATTGGTATTGAGCTGGTCTATGAATTCCCTTGCGGCCTGTTCTGTTCCTTTCCACACCACAAACAGGTCATCAATAAACCTGAACCAGCATTGTATGTTATTTTTGAGGATGTCATGATATTTGGTCATGAGTACAAGCTCCTCCCACCAGCCCATGTGTAAACATGCGTAGCTGGGGGAGAAGCTTGCACCCATTGCCACCCCGCGTAATTGTTGAAATAACGCGTCCTGGAACATAAATATGTTGTTATTTAAACACAGTTCAACCATATTCATCAGCATTTGATTATGTTCAACATAGGCGGATCCTCTTCTTGCTAGAAAATATTTCAATGCTCGTAGTCCATCATTGTGTTTGATAGACGTGTACAGTGAGGTTACATCTAACGCAATCAAAAGGAAATCTTCCTGCCATTCAAGTTCTCTTATTTTCATTAGAAAATCGCCCGTGTCTTTAATGGAAGAGGCCAGGTTCTGAACAAAGTCTTGTAAAAAGAAATCCACATATCTGGAAGTTTTTTCAAAGATACTATTGCGTGCCGATATTATCGGCCTCCCCGGCGGGTTGGTTTTATCTTTGTGTATTTTAGGTATGAAGTACAGGATGGGGATAACTGGTTTCTGAGTCCACAGATATTTATACTCATCAGTAGTTAACAATCCCATCTCTCGCCAGGCCATTAGTTTTATCTGATATGTTGAGTTTATGGAGTTCCACGTGGCTCTGCTGCTGATCGCATAGCATGATTTGTCATTCAGATGGTTCATGGCTTCTTTCAGATAATTTTCTCTTGTTAATAAAACCACGTTGCCACCTTTGTCAGCGTTGCGGATTACTATTTCCTTGGTGTTTTTAATTTTGGTCATTAGTTGGTGGTATTGCAGTTCTTTGATGTTTTTTCTTTTTCTGGTTTGCTTAGCTTTGCAGGTTATTTTGTTGAGGTTCTTCAAATCAGCAATTACCTGCTCTTGGAAGCTATCAATTGTATCCTTGATGGTTAATGGATAAAATTGTGATGATGGCTTGTATTGTATTGTATTGTATTGTATGGCATATTTGTATAGCGCATGCTGTCACCCGAAGGGTATCCTGGCGCTTTAGACAATTATACCAACACCACAGCAGTCAGGAGAAATTAAACAGACCTAGGGAAGAGAAACGTTTTTAATTCTTTCTTAAAAGAGGGAAACTCCCCAGAGCTTCTCAACAATAAAGGGAGAGAATTCCAATATTTGGCCGCCACGAAACCAAAGGCTCGGCCGCCCATACGAGCCCTCAATACCTTTGGGACTACCACAAGATGTGCTGACAGTGATCTAAGGGAGCGAGTGGGCACATACCACTGGAACAGCTCCTGCAATGGAGCAGGTCCTTGCCCATGAAGTCCCTTAAACACCAAACAAAGCGCCTTAAAGATGACTCGCTGTGAAACTGGCAGCCAGTGAAGATCGGCTAGCGCCGTAGATGAAGAGTCAGATCGACGACGGGACAGGGCTAGCTTGGCTGCCATATTCTGCACGCGCTGTAGCTTGGCCAGCAATTTATTTGGAGCTCCCAGAAGTAGTGCGTTGCAGTAGTCTAACCTACTCAAGATGGTACCGCGAACCACTTCTGGGCGAGCGTGGGCCGGCAGCAGCGGAAGAATCTTCCACAGCATGCGTAGCAGCATCATACAGGTGGACACGGTTTTATTTACAAAAAGATCCAGTTGAAGATCAGGCCCAAACACAACGCCCAGGTTCCTGGCAGATACTGCTGCAGAAGGAACTTCCTGGAAGGAGGCAGGCCAAAAATCAGGAGGCAGTGGCCGAGGGATGTGGTCCAGTGAGCAGTGTAGAACCTCTGTTTTAGAGCTGTTAAACTGCAGAGAATTCTGCCTCAACCAGTCCGCAGTTGACGCCATACATTGATGGAAAGTCTCCAGCGACACCGCGTCTTTGCCCTCGATGGAAAAGATGAGCTGTGTATCATCGGCATAGTTAATAACCGAGATGCCAAATGATTTAACCAAGCTCACCAGAGGGCGAAGATAAAGATTAAACAGTATAGGGCTGATGGCAGACCCTTGCGGTACGCCCTGCTCAACTGTTTTAATCTCTGACTGGAATGGTGGCAAGGCCACTACCTGGCGTCTGTCTCCCAAATAAGAAAACAGCCAATCGCGAGCCGAACCCTTCACCCCTGCATCCTCAAGTCTTTTGACCAAGATGTCATGGTTGACCGTGTCAAAAGCGGCCGACATGTCGAGCAGCACTAAAAAGGCCGCTCGCCCAATGTCGGCCCGCGAACGAAGATCGTCCAACACGGTCACCAGGGCCGATTCCGTGCCATGTGCTGGTCTGAAGCCAAATTGAGACGCGTCCAAGCAGCAGTTGGTCTCCAGGAAACTGGACAGATGTTTAGTAACCAGTTTCTCTAAGATCTTAATGGGAAAAGGAAGCAGCGATATAGGTCTATAATTCGCTGGACAGGTGGGATCCAAAGTTTCCTTCTTCAGCAAAGGTGAGACCACTGCTAATTTCCAACACTTTGGAACACGTGCCAAAGAAAGAGACTGGCAACAGATAGCATGCAGCGGAGGAAAAAGCTCCGTCTGGAATACTTTCCAATATTTGTGAGGCAATGGATCTAAAGGAGAACCAGAGGATATGCTGTTAGCCAGCAGGCAAAACTCCTCAAAAGACGGAAGGGGAAAGCTATCTAGCTGTGCCTGACTACCAACTACCCTTACTGCCTCCCTTTCGGCCGCTAAAGTAGAGCCAAGTACGGGCTGGGTAACACTTGTAGTTGTAGGAGCAAGCTTACTTAGGATCAAGGCGATCTTATCTTCAAACGCCTGCGCTAAGGAGGAGCACAAAGCTTGGGAGGCAGGAATGTCATTAGCCACAGAAGCAGGGCGAGAAAGATCCCCAACAATTTTGAACAAGGCCTGCGTTTTATTCGGTGCATTCAAGAGCGATTCCTCCAAGAAACGTGCTTTGGCGCTTTTAATCTGCACTTTATAGGTCAGCAAGGCCTGCTTAAAAAGGGTTTTATCGGGTTCTAAGTAGTGTTTCCTCCAAGCTCGCTCCGCGCGTTTACAGCAGAGCTTCAAATGCGATAACTCCGCAGTGAACCATGGCATAGCAATCCTGGATCTATTCCTAATTTTGCGCAGAGGAGCCAACACATCTAAGGAGTTAACAATTTTCTGATTAAGGCTCTCATAGCTTGCGTCCACAGAAACTCCTAAAGGGGGGGTTTCCCCGGCAAGCAGGGACGGCAGGCTGGGTTGTCTAAGGGGGTTAGACATTTGGCCACCCGCTGTGTGATTTGTTGAGACACGCTTGTTGTGGTTGCTTGGCTAGTTAAATCACTTTCCTGTTGTAGATCAAATAAGGTATCCACTAACTCTTGTGAATCCAACGTCGTCTCATTTGAATCTGCTGGTTTGATTGTCGATGTTTGAGTAATCAGGGCTGCCCCAACCGCTGATTTGTTGGATTGTTCATGGAATTTCATTAACTTCAGTTTTCTGACACTTTTGTAGATATCAATCCGGGATTTGGCATAGTTAAAGGAACTTTCAGGGCAGAAAGAGCGTCCTAGGGACAGTAGTTGTGTTTCCGCCCTGTTAAGAGTTAAGTCTGTTAGATTAATAACCGTTGTTTCACTTGTTTCCGTTAGGTTGGGATATTCTATTTCTTCCAATACCTTTTCGGTTGTTTCTTCGGTTGTTTTTTGTTTGTTCCTTCTCCGGTGGCTTTTCTTCTCTCACTTCGTTTTTTGTTTTTCCCCGATTTCCGCTGTTTTGCTGCTTCCGTGGTCTTAGTGATTGTAGTCGTTCCAAGCATAAAAATTCCACTTCATCGGTAAGTGAGTGTCTGTGGGGGTTTGCTCTTGTTTTGCTGCGTGCCCCCATGTCAGATTCACTGTCCACTGTTGAGCTGCCCCCCGATGCCGAGGTCAAATCCTGATCTTGATTTTCATTATAATAATAATACATAAATAAATTAGCATTTAAAAAACCGTACAAATTCACTGAAAAAACCATAGGTTTCACACACGTTATAGTTAGGAATTAGCATTTAAAAAACCTTGCAAATCCACCTAAAAAACCATAGGTTTCACACATGTTATAGTTAGGTGGATATTTCACTCGTAAAAAACCAATGAAATTCCCCCGTTATAGTTAGTTCAGAAAACTATAACTCGCGCGACCGCCACTCTATCACAAGGATGATGTCATCAGTGATGTCATGAGTGATGCCACTGACCATGTCATGAGTGATGTAATATGTGACGTCATGTGCAGTGGATTGCGGGCGCGCGAGTTATAGTTATCTGAACTAACTATAACGGGGGAATTTCATTGGTTTTTTACGAGTGAAATATCCACCTAACTATAACATGTGTGAAACCTATGGTTTTTTAGGTGAATATATATATATATACATATATATATATATATATATATACATATATATTACCTACTGGCGGTCGCCAGTAGGTAGTTATAGTTAGGACCCCTTTTCCATAGGAAATCCGCAACATTCTATTTTGAATAACTTTGGCGCCGGTCGATGAATCCTCGCGAATTTCTCAAAATAGGTGGGGCGCTACGCTCCGCTCCTACCCTGAAAGTCTCGGGGGGATTCGTCAAGCGGGGGCTGAGATAAAAGGGGGGTCCCAAAACGCGTTTTTCCCATGCATTTTTCCATAGGACCTTTAGACAGAGCTACAGCCCGAACGGCTGAACAGAATTACTAGAAATTTGGCAGAGAGGTAGTCCCTATGTCAAGGAAGTGCCTTTTGTAGGTTTGGTGTAAATCTGTTCAGTAGATTCTGAGAAAATAGCCTTTAAATCAATATATATATCTGAGCCCGCTTACGGTACGCTTACCGTACGCTTACCGTACGCGTACGGTGGCGTGCGCGAGCGCGATTCTGATTGGCTCTTAGATCTTAGTAAACATTCGAATCGGCCGAAACCAGGAAGCGCCGTCCGCCATTTTGTCTCTCGCACTGAGTGTTATTTATCAAACATGATGCCAAAAAACATGTTACGGGGCTGTTTTGACAACTCCCTCCCACATAGTCATGTTGAGGGAGTCCCCAAACATCCCCCAAGAGCAAAAACGGTTTTATTTTTTTTTCGGCAATTTCGCCGAGTACGCTTACCGTACGCTTACCGTAAGCGTACGGTAAAAAATAGAACTAAAAAAAACACTATCCACACTTACCCCACCCCCTGTGCTTTTGGTGGCCGTAGGCCACCAAATGTACAGTTCTTATTACATCAGTTAAAAAACTATACTTTGGCAACATGAAATTATAAAATCGAAATAAAAAAAACACTATCCACATTGACCCCACCCCCTGTGCTTTTGGTGGCCGAAGGCCACCAAATGTACAGGGCTTATTAAAGTTGATAAAAACCGTGCACGGAACGCACTGCGTTAAGTGGGCGCGCACGCCTCGAATGGCGTAAAGTAACTTAGCATTTAAAAAACCGTACAAATTCACTGAAAAAACCATAGGTTTCACACACGTTATAGTTAGGAATTAGCATTTAAAAAACCTTGCAAATTCACTGAAAAAACCATAGGTTTCACACATGTTATAGTTAGCGGAAATTTTACTGATAAAAAACCAATGAAATTGCCCCGTTATAGTTAGTGCTGGCAACTATAACTCACGCGACCGCAATCTTCTGCTGATGACATATGTGTCTTTATAAAAAAAAATGTTTGTAATATATGTATAGCTAAAAATGTATGGAAGAAGACATGGGCAAATAAGTGTCTAAATACAGTATTAGCATCAGCAGAGGATTGCAGTCGCGTGAGTTATAGTTGCCAGCACTAACTATAACGGGGCAATTTCATTGGTTTTTTATCAGTAAAATTTCCGCTAACTATAACATGTGTGAAACCTATGGTTTTTTCAGTGAATATATATATATATACATATATATATATATCCAAACCAAAAGATGCCCTGAAACGAGGAAATGCCTACTTCAAGCAGGTAACAACCTTTATTATCGGGACACAGGTCTCCCCAGTCCAAACTTTAAAATATCTTCCAAACCTGTTGCAGAGCCTCACATGCTCCTTCTTCAGTGGAAAAGGTCTGAACAGCATACTGGCTCTTTGCTTCACAAGTGCCATTTACTGCATGTGCTCCACCTCCCATTTCGCCCTGAATGGGCTCACAGGTGAGTAAATTGTTCCGCACGCTGGTACTTGTAGTTTCAGTGAAGGAAGCACAGTTTTTACCATCGTAGGTTCCAGTAATGACTGCACACAATGAGACCACTAGTATTGCCCCAGTGGGCTGCAGGACATATGTTTTATATATGTATATATCGAGGTCGATGGAAGAATAAATGGGTATATAAGTGTCTAAATGGATGATTTGTTTTTGAAAAATTGATTGTATAACTGACTGATTAAGTGTATCTTAGGGAATACATGGCTTAGTGAGTAATGTTTAAATATGTAAATATCTATATCAGTCTCTCACTTTGTGTTTAAGTGGCTGCATGGGTTGGTGAGTAGCTACATGAGTGTCTATATAGGTTATTAGTTGGTTTTTTGAGTATCAGTATGAGTGTCTGAGTGTCTGTATGGTTCAGTGGGTGGCATTACGTAGTGCATAGGTGCATGAATGAGTGACTTACTGTTTGTATGTGTTGAAGACAGCATGTGTGCAGGACTGTATGGGTGGATGAGTGAGTGCATGAGTGTGTTAGTGAGTGAATGACTGTCTCAATAGTGTCTTTTTTAGTAACTACATATGTTTTAAACTAGTATATGTGACTATTGGTGTATATAAGTGAGTATATGTGAGAGTGAGAGATTGAAAGAGTTCCTGTATGAATAAGTATGTGTTTCTATAAGTGATTGTTTAAAAGACTAAGTATGTGTAAGTTTCTGTAGAAGTAAGTGTAGTGGTGTGTGTATAACTGTATATGCAAGTAAATGGATGTTTGATTCTTTATTAGCATGAGTGACTATGTGTGTGAGTAACTCTATGGATGATTGGCGTTGTGTAACAGGATGTATAGGTGTATGAGTACATATGATGAGTGAGTACATGTATGAGTGACTGTATAGGACTGTTGGTGAATGAGTGGATGTGTATGTGGATCTTAGAATTACTGAATAGGTTGTTGTAACTGGTATTGGTATGTCCATTGTTTTGAAAATTTTAGTTTCTATTTTTGAATGTGTGTATCAAAGGGTATATTAGGGGGAGAGGAGGTCTGCCACTCTATCACAAGGATAATGTCATCAGTGATGTCATTTGAGATGTCATCAGTGATGTCATGAGTGATGCCACTGACCATGTCATGAGTGATGTAATATGTGACGTCATCAGCAGTGCACTGCGGGCGCGCAAGTTGTAGTTAGCTGAACTAACTATAACGGGGGAATTTCAATAGTTTTGTACGTGTGAAAAGTCCAGCTAACTATAACGCCCTTGAAACCTATGGTTTTTTCAGTGAATTTCTAAGGTTTTTTAAATGCTAATTCCTAACTATAACGTGCCTGAAACCTATGGTTTTTTCAGTGAATTTCAAAGGTTTTTTAAATGCTAATTTCTAACTATGCCTACAGAGATAGGACATGTGAAGAAAGAAGAAAAAACGCACAGAAAGAAAAAAAAGAAATGCAGAAAGAAGCAACAGAAGTCCTCAAAGACGAACAAAAGTGCAGGAAGAAGGATAACGTGCAGAAAGAACAAACAGAAGAGCAGAAAGAAGCCTTGTTGCAAAATCATCCTGTACCCTCAACTTTTTCAGACGGATACTGGTGGTAACGGAGTCTGACTAACCAGTCCTAGAGCCAGTGCTATGTTAAAAGACACTCAGAATACTGTGAAAACACCTACATACACTAGGGAACACTATGCGTTGGGGTCCCCCTGTGATTAGCATGACCTCCTCTGTAAGCCCCTAGTATATAATAGGGCAGGGGATTAAAACTACCTCTTAAAACGCGCTACAGGGCGTGTTTGCACACATCAAAACACACAAGATGATGGACGGAATGTTGCACAATGGCAAAACACTCACCCCCAGTCACAGATCTGGGTTTAATCCATCGTTATTTTGCTCACCGCACCACCCCAGTTCAGACATGGCCATATGCAAATCAGTCTTGACCCTGTGCCTCATGGGAACAGTCCAGCCCGAACTGCCAAGCCATGTCTTCCCTGGACCGGAATCAAGCATCCTAGGACCGGTTTCTGGCTATCAGCCGTCATCAGCCAGGATAGCTTGACTCCAGTGGCGTAGTGAGCACGGGACCCACGTCTGGGCATACCCTTCCCACATAGGGTGAACAGCAAAACACACAAGATGATGGACGTAATGTTGCACAATGGCAAAACACTCCCCCCCAGTCACAGATCTGGGTTTAATCCATCGTTATTTTGCTCACCGCACCACCCCAGTTCAGACATGGCCATATGCAAATCAGTCTTGACCCTGTGCCTCATGGGAACAGTCCAGCCCGAACTGCCAAGCCATGTCTTCCCTGGACCGGAATCAAGCATCCTAGGACCGGTTTCTGGCTATCAGCCGTCATCAGCCAGGATAGCTTGACTCCAGTGGCGTAGTGAGCACGGGACCCACGTCTGGGCATACCCTTCCCACATAGGGTGAACAGCAAAACACACAAGATGATGGACGGAATGTTGCACAATGGCAAAACACTCACCCCCAGTCACAGATCTGGGTTTAATCCATCGTTATTTTGCTCATCGCACCACCCCAGTTCAGACATGGCCATATGCAAATCAGTCTTGACCCTGTGCCTCATGGGAACAGTCCAGCCCGAACTGCCAAGCCATGTCTTCCCTGGACCGGAATCAAGCATCCTAGGACCGGTTTCTGGCTATCAGCCGTCATCAGCCAGGATAGCTTGACTCCAGTGGCGTAGTGAGCACGGGACCCACGTCTGGGCATACCCTTCCCACATAGGGTGAACAGCAAAACACACAAGATGATGGACGGAATGTTGCACAATGGCAAAACACTCACCCCCAGTCACAGATCTGGGTTTAATCCATCGTTATTTTGCTCACCGCACCACCCCAGTTGAGACATGGCCATATGCAAATCAGTCTTGACCCTGTGCCTCATGGGAACAGTCCAGCCCGAACTGCCAAGCCATGTCTTCCCTGGACCGGAATCAAGCATCCTAGGACCGGTTTCTGGCTATCAGCCGTCATCAGCCAGGATAGCTTGACTCCAGTGGCGTAGTGAGCACGGGACCCACGTCTGGGCATACCCTTCCCACATAGGGTGAACAGCAAAACACACAAGATGATGGACGGAATGTTGCACAATGGCAAAACACTCACCCCCAGTCACAGATCTGGGTTTAATCCATCGTTATTTTGCTCACCGCACCACCCCAGTTCAGACATGGCCATATGCAAATCAGTCTTGACCCTGTGCCTCATGGGAACAGTCCAGCCCGAACTGCCAAGCCATGTCTTCCCTGGACCGGAATCAAGCATCCTAGGACCGGTTTCTGGCTATCAGCCGTCATCAGCCAGGATAGCTTGACTCCAGTGGCGTAGTGAGCACGGGACCCACGTCTGGGCATACCCTTCCCACATAGGGTGAACAGCAAAACACACAAGATGATGGACGGAATGTTGCACAATGGCAAAACACTCACCCCCAGTCACAGATCTGGGTTTAATCCATCGTTATTTTGCTCACCGCACCACCCCAGTTCAGACATGGCCATATGCAAATCAGTCTTGACCCTGTGCCTCATGGGAACAGTCCAGCCCGAACTGCCAAGCCATGTCTTCCCTGGACCGGAATCAAGCATCCTAGGACCGGTTTCTGGCGATCAGCCGTCATCAGCCAGGATAGCTTGACTCCAGTGGCGTAGTGAGCACGGGACCCACATGAGTCAAGACTGATTTGCATATGGCCATGTCTGAACTGGGGTGGTGTGGTGAGCAAAATAACGATGGATTAAACCCAGATCTGTGACTGGGGGTGAGTGTTTTGCCATTGTGCAACATTCCGTCCATCATCTTGTGTGTTTTGCTGTTCACCCTATGTGGGAAGGGTATGCCCAGACGTGGGTCCCGTGCTCACTACGCCACTGGAGTCAAGCTATCCTGGCTGATGACGGCTGATAGCCAGAAACCGGTCCTAGGATGCTTGATTCCGGTCCAGGGAAGACATGGCTTGGCAGTTCGGGCTGGACTGTTCCCATGAGGCACAGGGTCAAGACTGATTTGCATATGGCCATGTCTGAACTGGGGTGGTGTGGTGAGCAAAATAACGATGGATTAAACCCAGATCTGTGACTGGGGGTGAGTGTTTTGCCATTGTGCAACATTCCGTCCATCATCTTGTGTGTTTTGCTGTTCACCCTATGTGGGAAGGGTATGCCCAGACGTGGGTCCCGTGCTCACTACGCCACTGGAGTCAAGCTATCCTGGCTGATGACGGCTGATAGCCAGAAACCGGTCCTAGGATGCTTGATTCCGGTCCAGGGAAGACATGGCTTGGCAGTTCGGGCTGGACTGTTCCCATGAGGCACAGGGTTAAGACTGATTTGCATATGGCCATGTCTGAACTGGGGTGGTGTGGTGAGCAAAATAACGATGGATTAAACCCAGATCTGTGACTGGGGGTGAGTGTTTTGCCATTGTGCAACATTCCGTCCATCATCTTGTGTGTTTTGCTGTTCACCCTATGTGGGAAGGGTATGCCCAGACGTGGGTCCCGTGCTCACTACGCCACTGGAGTCAAGCTATCCTGGCTGATGACGGCTGATAGCCAGAAACCGGTCCTAGGATGCTTGATTCCGGTCCAGGGAAGACATGGCTTGGCAGTTCGGGCTGGACTGTTCCCATGAGGCACAGGGTCAAGACTGATTTGCATATGGCCATGTCTGAACTGGGGTGGTGTGGTGAGCAAAATAACGATGGATTAAACCCAGATCTGTGACTGGCGGTGAGTGTTTTGCCATTGTGCAACATTCCGTCCATCATCTTGTGTGTTTTGCTGTTCACCCTATGTGGGAAGGGTATGCCCAGACGTGGGTCCCGTGCTCACTACGCCACTGGAGTCAAGCTATCCTGGCTGATGACGGCTGATAGCCAGAAACCGGTCCTAGGATGCTTGATTCCGGTCCAGGGAAGACATGGCTTGGCAGTTCGGGCTGGACTGTTCCCATGAGGCACAGGGTCAAGACTGATTTGCATATGGCCATGTCTGAACTGGGGTGGTGTGGTGAGCAAAATAACGATGGATTAAACCCAGATCTGTGACTGGGGGTGAGTGTTTTGCCATTGTGCAACATTCCGTCCATCATCTTGTGTGTTTTGCTGTTCACCCTATGTGGGAAGGGTATGCCCAGACGTGGGTCCCGTGCTCACTACGCCACTGGAGTCAAGCTATCCTGGCTGATGACGGCTGATAGCCAGAAACCGGTCCTAGGATGCTTGATTCCGGTCCAGGGAAGACATGGCTTGGCAGTTCGGGCTGGACTGTTCCCATGAGGCACAGGGTCAAGACTGATTTGCATATGGCCATGTCTGAACTGGGGTGGTGTGGTGAGCAAAATAACGATGGATTAAACCCAGATCTGTGACTGGCGGTGAGTGTTTTGCCATTGTGCAACATTCCGTCCATCATCTTGTGTGTTTTGCTGTTCACCCTATGTGGGAAGGGTATGCCCAGACGTGGGTCCCGTGCTCACTACGCCACTGGAGTCAAGCTATCCTGGCTGATGACGGCTGATAGCCAGAAACCGGTCCTAGGATGCTTGATTCCGGTCCAGGGAAGACATGGCTTGGCAGTTCGGGCTGGACTGTTCCCATGAGGCACAGGGTCAAGACTGATTTGCATATGGCCATGTCTGAACTGGGGTGGTGTGGTGAGCAAAATAACGATGGATTAAACCCAGATCTGTGACTGGGGGTGAGTGTTTTGCCATTGTGCAACATTCCGTCCATCATCTTGTGTGTTTTGCTGTTCACCCTATGTGGGAAGGGTATGCCCAGACGTGGGTCCCGTGCTCACTACGCCACTGGAGTCAAGCTATCCTGGCTGATGACGGCTGATAGCCAGAAACCGGTCCTAGGATGCTTGATTCCGGTCCAGGGAAGACATGGCTTGGCAGTTCGGGCTGGACTGTTCCCATGAGGCACAGGGTCAAGACTGATTTGCATATGGCCATGTCTGAACTGGGGTGGTGTGGTGAGCAAAATAACGATGGATTAAACCCAGATCTGTGACTGGGGGTGAGTGTTTTGCCATTGTGCAACATTCCGTCCATCATCTTGTGTGTTTTGTGTTTGCACACATCACCTCATGCCCTGTCCCCTCCCTTCCCCACTGTGTAAACACGCCCTGTGGCCGTTTTAAGTTGGGAAATTAAGTCCCCTTGAATCCTGAGGGTTCCTAGGGTCCAACTACACCACTAGGTACCTCCAGTAAGCGCCACAGGGCTGCGTTGCAGAGAGACGTAAAAAGGGGCACGGCCTAGACCGCAGTGGCACTTACTGGAAGCACCTGGTGGGCTAGTTGGCCCCCAGGGTCCCTCAGGATTGAAGGGGAATTATTTCCCCAACTTAAAACGCGCCACAGGGCCGTTTTTAGTTGGGAGATTAAGTTCATTTGAATCCTGAGGGTCCCTAGGGTCCAACTAGCCCACGAGGTACCTCCACTAAGCGCCACAGAGCTGTGTTGCAGAGAGGTGTAAAAAATGGCACGGCCTGGACCACCTCTCTGCAACGCAGCTCAGTGGCGCTTACTTGAAGCACCTGGTGGGCTAGTTAGCCCCCAGGGGCCCTCAGGATTGAAGGGGAATTATTTCCCCAACTTAAAATGCGCACACGTCACCTCAGGCCCCGTCCCCTCCATTCCCCACTGTGTAAACACGCCCTGTGGCCATTTTTTAAGTTGGGAGATTAAGTCCCCTTGAATCCTGAGGGTCCCCAGGGGCAAAATAGCCCACTAGGTACATCCAGTAAGCACCATTGCAGAGAGGTGTAAAAAGGGGCACGGCCTGCACCACCTCTCTACAACGCAGAGCAGTGGTGCTTACTGGAAGCACCTGGTGGGCTAGTTGGCCCCCAGGGTCCCTCAGGACTGAAAGGGAATTATTTCCCCAACTTAAAACGCACCACAGGGCGTGTTTGCACACGTCACCTCAGGCCCCGTCCCCTCCCTTCACCACTGTGTAAACGCGACCTGTGGCCGTTCTAAGTTGAGAGAATAAGTCCCCTTGAATCCTAAGGGTCCCTAGGGTCAAACTAGCCCACTGGTACCTCCAGTAAGCGCCACAGAGCTGCGTTGCATAGAGGTGTAAAAATGGGCGTGGCCTCAGAACACCTGTCTGCAACGCAGCTCCCTGGCGCATACTGGAGATACCTGTTGGGCTAGTTGGCCCCAGGGACCCTCAGTATTGAAGGGGAATTAATTCCCCAACTTACAACTGGCCAGGGGGCGCGTTTGCAGAGTGCTGCAAGGAGGCGGCATGGCCTCCGGCGCGATGCCGGTCTTTTATTTATTTTATTTTTTTAAGAAGGAGGGCTGTGTGGCTCCCCTTCTTTTTCTAATTTATTGGCCCTGGGGACCCCATCCCCCAGGGCCTGCACCCTATTTTTTTTTGTTGAAAAAAATTAATTTGGCCCTCCCAAGGCCTTAATCTGCCCCAGGGAACCCAACCCCCGGGTCACGGCCTTTTTTTTTTTATTCTTTAGGAGGGGGGCTGCGTTGCCCCCCTCTTCAGCCCACTTATGGCCCCGGGGACCCCATCCCCCGGGGCCGGCCTTTGTTTTTTATTATTTAAAAAAAAAAATATTTATAGAAACACCTAGGATATGCTGGACAAACCGTATGTACCTATCACCATGACAATTTGCGTGATATTCATTAAAAGGCGACTATGCATACAATGAATCCACGTGGAATGTATTTCCACCGCTAGTAAAGCTCTGACATGTCCAACGCCCTACCGTGCCTAATCCCGGCGTCCCGCCGGTGGATACTCTCCAAGTAGACACCCTTGTTGTTTATTTATACAAACTTGGGTAGCTATTGACGGGCACATTTAATACACACGCACACCAAGCCATTCAAAGGGGATTCGACCAAACTATGCAAGAAACCCCCCTCACTGTTAATAAAACACACATCTACCGCCAGATATGTAATACTTTTTATTTTACTCTCTGGAAAGGAGACAAACCTCACTTGAGACTCACAGCGTGCTCCTGGCTGAGCCCAATGCTGTGTTACACCCACCAGTGCCCGCCGAGTGCCACACACATCTGTGTTGTAATCCACCAGCTAGTGCGTATGCTATGACACTCTCTAGCCCATGTGCACTGTAACACCACCCCGTGAATATGTCATGCCTCACTTGCCTTCACACGGGTTATTTTGCCCCATCTAACGTGCCTTCCTCGATGCCTATGTTATAACGCACAGCGCTGTGCCATACATATTACAATCTGGGATCCATATCTTTGTCACAGTGCATATGCAACGTTACACTCCCCAGCACATATTTTATATTACAACTTTAGAGACTAGTTAGGTTACACAACATTGCCCGGTGCATATTACACTCCAAGGCGCATACCGCATAGCACGCGCTAGCGCGTGTGCTATCTCAAGCTCTCCAATGAATCTGTCATTGCGCACAATGTATTGCATATTATATTTCACGCCCGGTTCATCTTATATCACACTTTTTGGTGCATAGTTTATACCATATACTATATCTAGTTTTCATTTTCAATCGTGCTCTCAGGACTATGTTCTATATAACACTGCGTCCACCTACCCTTTTCACGGGCATTACATTTTGCGATGGGGGTGGAGGGTCAGGGGTGTTTCTGCCAAGTGAGCCTGGAGTCACAGTCACAAACGTCCTCTTCTTCCTGAATAAAAGTGAGATTATGCTGCATACTTGTTCATATTTTAAGTAGTTCGCACAGACACACATTTTAAAAACAATAAAGTTCCTAATACCCACCTTCTCTGAACAGTTAGCTTGCTGCTCCATCCACCTCCTCCCTATCCTCTGTTGTCTGAATCCATGGACTAGCCTCCTCCCTCCTGCCATGCATGGTCTGATGTGCTGCCACAGCCCTCCATTTAGCATGATGTACCAGTCCACTCCTCCTGCCCTCCAGTGCCCAATTCTATGGCCCATCATTGACCTCCTGCTTAGCCTCTGTGCTTAGCTTGCTGCCCCTATTCTCCTTCCCCCTGCCCTCCGATGTCTTTGCGCATGCCCCTGCTCCATCCTTTTTGCCCATCTACTATCTACTCTGAGTGTTCTGTTGAGCTGCCACTTCCCTCCCACCTGCCTAACATTGTCAGATGACTGTAACCTGTCCCTGCCACCTCCACCCTTCCTGTCCACATGCCATGCCCCTATCCCCTTCCTCCTGTCCTCCATGGTCCATTTAACTGCCACACCCTTCTGCCCTCCCTGGTCTGTTGTGCTGTAACTGCTCCTCCTGCCTGCCTGCGCGGTCTGTTGTGAGGGCCCCTTCCCCTGAACTCTCTTGTCTGTGCCCAGGTCCTGACCCTCCCTTCTATCCTCCATGGTCCTTTGTGCATGCCACTGCACCCTCCTTCTTGCCCATCATAGCCATTGTGCTGCCACTAACCCTCCCGCTTGCCATGCATGGTCTTCTGTGCTGCCATGGGCCCTCCCACCTTCCCTGTGTGGTCAGCTAGCTGCCCCTGACCCCTCCCACCGTCCCTCCATGGTCTGTGTGTATGCCATCATAGTCTCACTGTTGCTCTCCATGGTGTGTCTTGTTTCTAGTGCCCATCTTGCCTGACCTCCATGGTCATCTTGCTGCTCCTGCCCTGCCCCCTTGCCCCCAGCCCTCTATTTCCATGTGCAGACCCCTATTCCCTCCCTCCTGGCTTGTCTGTTCCATTGTAATGCCCCTGATCCGTCCCTCCTGCCCTTTATGGTCTGTTATGCTGCAGCTTTCTCTCCTGTCTGTCCATTATGGTCAGCTAGCTACCATTGCCTCTTTCCCCTCTGTTCTCTGTTGTCCATGTGCATGGTCCTGTCCCCTCGCTATTGCTTTCTATGGATTGTTGTGCTGCACTCCCGTCCCGCATGCCCTGTGTTGTGTATTGTGCTGCTGCAAACCCTGATGCCTGCCCTGTAGGGTCAGTTTGGTGCACCTCTCCATGTCTCTCCTGTCCTCTGTTATCCGAGTCTATGTCCCTACCCCAATTCCTCCTGCCTACCATGATCCAATGTACCATACTTGCGAACATTTTGAACTTGGTAAGAGGGAGATTTTGAAAAAAAACTGGGGTATTGATTTTCCCCTTTGAGTTACATTGAAAAAGAAGAGATTGTAGACAGGAGACAGATCAAATAAAGCCCATTTGAGCTTAAAAACATTGGACGTTTCCTGGCTGAAACGGGCCTGTTGGCATGTATGTTTGTACTACCACTGCCTCTTCCTTCTGCCCACAATGGTCTATTATATTGCCATAGCCTCTCTTGTCAGTCCTGTATTGTTGGTTTGTTGCCCCTGCCCCCCTTTCCACTGCCCTCCATGGTTTGTTGTGCTGCCACTGCCCTCCCTGCCTGCCCAGTGTGGTCAGATTGTTGCCTATGCACCCTCCTACCTGCCTTCAATTTTCAGAGTCCGTGCCCCTGGCCTCTGCCTCTCAACAGTATCCCAATGAACAACTAGATTGCTAATATTCTATATTCATTACAAAAGTGTGGAACGCCTGACGTCATCTTGATGTAATCAAAACTGTAATACCTAGAGCATTTCCTTTAGAAATTACATATATGAGAGGGTCTTATTTGCATCAAAATTATGGTTAGTGCTCTAAAAAACTAAAATGAGGACATATTTTCTGAGTTTTCAAATAGCGACAAAGAACTTTTAAATAATTTGTAATCTTTATGTTTTTTTCTCCAGTTGACCACTTGATTAAATGTTGCACCTAGGGGAGAGGATGTGGTGTTACTTCCAGAGCTGAAGACTTTGCAACTGGGGAACCTGGTTGGAGTTTCTGCTGCAGCTCAACATTCTGTGATTCTAGTCAAATCACTTAATCTCCCCATGTCTACAACCAAAATGAATTTGATCTTGTGTGATGTAACCAATGCTCATGTAAAGCACTCCAATACCTGACAAGTCTGCACTATATAAAACTGCAAATACACAAAAAATAAGTGTTTTGCACACTTCTGTCATTGGGCTAAATGTGGGCTACATCTGGGTAATATTTGTGCTGCATTTGGGCTCTTTTGTCTCTGGTGGCCATCTTGGGAGATTTATTTGTTATGAAGTTTCCTAATTTCCTCATTTACTGCAGTCTCCTCAGTAGGAAATGCTTTCAGTTTTTTACTTTGATTTCATCAAGAAGGTATTCAGATATGTCACACATTTGCCATAAATTCTGAATGTTAGCACTCTAGTTGCTCATCAGATCACTGTAGTAAAGCTACTGCTCACCACAGAAGTATGCTGCTGGTATTAAAAGCGCATGTTTCAGTCTGCATATCAGAATTTTTTAATGAAATAGAAGAGGATTTGAGAAATCACTCAAAATGTGCCCTAATTTTTCTTTCTTCAGCACTAATCATAATTTATATGGCAAAATGAACCCCCTCATTGTGTTCCTGTTTATATTAAATGTTTTAAGTGTTACCAGTTTATTCCAATCAAGATGGCTTCAGGTGTGCCATACTTTTGTCATAAGTAAGACAGTAAGCGCTCCAGTTGTTCTTAAGAACACTCTGGGACATTCTGTCATTGGGCTATACTTGGGCGACATCTGGGTGATATTTGGGCTACATTTGGGCTCTTTTGTCTCTGGTGGCCATCTTGGGAGATTTATTTGTTATGAAGTTTCCTAATTTCCTCATTTACTGCAGTCTCCTCAGTAGGAAATACTTTCAGTGTTTTTACTTTGGTTCCATCAAGAAGGCATTCAGATGTGTCACACATTTGCCACAAATTCTGAATGTTAGAACTCTAGTTGCTCATTAGATCACTGTAGTAAAGCTACTGCTCACCAGGGAAGTCTGCTGCTGGTATTCAAAGTGCATGTTTCAGTCTGCATGCCAGAATTCTTTTATGAAATAGAAGAGGATTTGAGAAGTCACTCAAAATGTCCCCTAATTTTTCTTTCTGCAGCACTAATCATAATTTCTATGGCAAAATGAACCCCCTAATTTTGTTCCTTTGTAAATTAAATGTTTTAAGTGTTACCACTTTATTCCAATCAAGATGGCTTCAGGTGTGCCTTACTTTTGTCATAAGTAAGACTGTTAGCGCTCTAGTTGTTCTTAAGAACACTCTGGGACATTCTGTCATTGGGCTATACTTGGGCGACATCTGGGTGATATTTGGGCTACATTTGGGCTCTTTTGTCTCTGGTGGCCATTTTGGGAGATTTATTTGTTATGAAGTTTCCTAATTTCCTCATTTACTACAGTCTCCTCAGTAGGAAATACTTTCAGTTTTTTACTTTGATTCCATCAAGAAGGCATTCAGATGTGTCACACATTTGCCATAAATTCAGAATTTTAACACTCTAGTTGCTTATTAGATCACTGTAGTAAAGCTACTGCTCACCAGGGAAGTCTGCTGCTGGTATTGAAAGTGCATGTTTCAGTCCGCATGTCGGAATTTTTTAATGAAATAGAAGAGGATTTGAGAAGTCACTCAAAATGTGCCCTAATTTTTCTTTCTGCAGCACTAATCATACTTTCTTTGGCAAAATGAACCCCCTCAGTTTGTTCCTTTTTAAATTAAATGTTTTAAGAGTTACCACTTTATTCCAATCAAGATGGCTTCAGGTGTGCAATACGTTTGTCATAAGTAGGACTGTTAGTGCTCTAGTTGTTCTTTAGAACACTCTGGGAAGCTTCAGTA